>NC_064633.1:514082471-514693929 GCF_023864275.1 Schistocerca cancellata
TAATGAAACAATGGTGTGATGACGGTGGAATCCAAAATGACATCAGCACTAATGTTTGAAACCAATAAACTTTTGCAATCTGTTGGAAACAAGAATCAACGTTTGGTAGAACTAGCGTCCTACTTATTCCCTTCCACGACTGCACTCAGAATGTTGAGAGTGAGAAGGACCAAGGTGTACTCTGCTGCATCAAGGCACAACACCCGGATTCTACTCGCCCACCCACCTGGTATCTTATACAGATATCCCTGCATAGAAGCAGGTCGTAGAACGAGGTTTCGAGCTTCCTGGAGTGCAGCTGTAAGAAACCTACTGGCGAAAGGATTATGGCTCTCAACACTATTAAATGAGAACTCAGATTTAAACAGGGATGCCTGTGACTCTTTAGTAAACACACGAATCACGTAATAGACAAAGCCACATAGTGACAACAAGCGATACAGTAAATGATGGACTACAATGTCACAAGCGATATTGTTTCTCTACTTCACCATCAGTATACACGTGAAATACTTTCCATAAATCAGGGAACAAGATAAGCCGGCCGGTGTGGCCGAGCGGTTCTAGGCGCTTCAGTCTGGAACCGCGTGACCGCTACGGTCGCAGGTTCGAATCCTGCCTCGGGCATGGATGTGTGTGATGTCCTTAGGTTAGTTAGGTTTAAGTATTCTACGTTCTAGGGGACTGATGACCTCATATGTTAAGTCCCATAGTGCTCAGAGCCATTTGAACAAGATAAACTTCCCCTTTACTCTCCAGTCTGCACTCCTCACAGAGATGTGGTATTACGAAATTGGTAATCCGTTAATAATTCTGGGATGCGTGTTCTTTTGACAAGAAGCATCCATGATCAGTTTCATAATACTGTTTCAGATGCTCAGGTACTCGTATAAAATCATTCAACAATGACAACAGAAAGTGGCGGTCCGGGTCATCATTGTTTCTTACTGGCCTTTCATTCAGTACCCCAACAAACAGTAATTCTGTGTTTTCAGTTTCTGTGTCTTTAGCCATTCTCTTTTTCGGTGTTGATGTCCTGCACTCCCATGTGGTTCTTCAGTAGGCTAAACTTCTGTGTCCTTTTGACCTACTTCAGTTGAACTCAAACTATCATTAGTGTTATTTCTTAAAATAACGTCTGGAATAACCATGAGCTGGTTGAAGAAGATGTGCGTGGATTTCCGTACAGCACCTGTTTCACCTTTCAAACTGCTGACTTTCAGATATGCATTCACAAAACTATCCCTCGGATATTCCCATTTCTTTCCCAGTGGCACACCTTAAAACAAATGTATTTTGTCTTTTAAGTACTTGGCTTCCGGTGCTCTTTTCCTAAAAATCACTATTTTTATCACTTGGGAAGAACTACAAAATGGCTCTGATCACTATGGGACTTAACATCTGAGGTCATCAATCCCCTATAACTTAGAACTACTTAAACCTAACTAACCTAGGGACATCACACACATCCATGCCCGAGGCAGGATTCGAACCATCGACGTTGCAGCAGCACGGTTGCAGACTGAAGCGCCTAGAACCGCTCGGCCACACCGGCCGGCGGAAGAACTACAGTCAGCCAAACTGTGGAACAAGTTTATCAAGTAACAGGAATCAAGATGAAAGCAGAATGCCTTCCCCAACCGACGACAGAATTTTGATTGGATACAGCTGAAACATATGAATCCTGAGCAAATTTACGTGTACAGGAGCTATAGACGGGAAACGCAATAAAACCAGGGTCGCTTTTCAACAATTATAAACATGTTTTTCAACAGTTTCACATGTCCCTTCATGACAGCAGTTACAAAAGGATATATATGGTGGTGTACGAGCACGTGGAAAACGAAGTTATTCGAAGATTCGTTCTTGTACAAACAACTGATTCCTGAAAACTTAGGAATAGGTGGTGATGATAAATAGAAGGTATTCAAGCCAAATTCCTTATTTCATTGTTTACGATGGGGCATTCAGCCTATCAGAACATGTTTTACGGCCATATGAGGGAGATAATTTAAGTAAAAACAAAATAACATTTAATTATCGGCTCAGGAGTGCACGTAGATACACTGAATCAACTTTTGGCATACATGTCAGATATTACATTAACCCCTAAATGTTAACGTAAACTTGGCAAAAAACATTGTCAAAGCTTGTTGTATACATCACAACATTAGGTGAAATACACGGTGTTAGTTTCGAGCGGACTTTAAAAAGCCACAAGATGGTTCGGACGACATTGAAAAAGAAATAGCTCAGAGAGGAAACTGACCAGTAATTCACAAAAGAGATGTACTAGCAGATTGATTTGTAAATGTCAATCCACTACAATGGCAAGATCGATTAATTTAACATCTGATGCAACACATTCAAACTCATAAAAAATGTAACGATATTATAAAAATATAGACAGATTAACTTAGCTAGTTTTTTCTTTTCATCTTGTGACAGTTCTTTTCCTTCGAATATATCTACTATTTCTTCCCATAATTTATACTTTAAAACTCTGTGACTGTATTCGTTCACCTTCTTATTCCAGATGGCTGGACGATTTTCCACTTCGAAAATTAAGTTTCTCTGTGTCGAAATGCATCACAGCGAGATCAGGGAAGAAGTCAGGTGTGAAGCGAGGGAACTTGTGTCGTCTCCCGTGCAAGTTTACCAAAACAGTCAACCAGACCGCCGCGTGACCGCGCCGTTTGTCGAGTTTTCCGCGGTGGGCAGAAACTGGCAGCCGCTTACAAGCCAACTCTCGCAGCCCGCGGCTTGTGCGTTGTTGCCCTACGATAAATAGGCCGTGAGCAAATAAGATGTTAAACATGCAGCCCACCGTCCATACCGTACCGAGCAACCGCTCACTTCACTTGGTCGTAAACTCGACTGCTATACTCAGTTCGAAACACTTCGGTTGGTGCACATTGTTGGCGCGCAGAAGCAGTACAAAGTGCCTCGTATGCGTTACATAAAACTAAAATGATTAAAGAATACAGGCAATGAAAAGAATCCGATGATCGTTGCGATAATTGCCAATTAAACCTGAATCTTGGGAGTGAATACTACGACTAGCAGTGCCAGAAATGTCACGCAACGCGTCACGTAATTTATTTCACTCGCCGCACATCGCTGTTATCGCCGCGAATGGCTCCGGGCACGGACACGCGTGAGAATTCTCACTGAACGTGAAATCGGGAAGCACGAGGGAAGGAATGTCTTTCAACGCCGGCGATCTTTGAAGTCGTTATGAACTGGCAAGCTGCGTCAATATTCTCTTAGAGACGCACTTTTCGGATTAGATCAAATGCGGTATGTAACAATAAGCAGAAATTGTGTCCGGCGTATCTCACAGAGCAGACAATTAAGTTGACTGTCCACTCAACGTGGTCGCTGTTCAGTCGTGCAGTAAAGCATTCGAAATGTACAAGGATCGGTACCTAGATACAGAATCACATCTTCGAAGTTCCACGTATCTTGTGAGTGATGTATAAAATGACTTTTATCTTAATAATATGAATATTTAGATATGTGTTTGGACAGAGAGAGACTGATTTTGATTGAGACTTTAAGTCGTAACTGGTACCTGAATTTTGGTTGCTGCCTCCCCAAATGATCAGTTTCTGCACGAGTTGGTGACGTATTATAATTTGGAGGAAGTTATTGTTCTTTAAGATTAAAGTTCGACTCTGTTGGTTAATTTGCCGTATTGCGGATAGCTTTGAGTCAAAGTTTTCGTAGCTTATCATACCTAAGGGACCAATGTTGTAAGTAAATAAGATCAAACAGCAATCTGCTTTTCGTGAGAAAAGGAGATTGCTTGGCACACAAACTTCTTTCAAACTACACGTCCTGCTACGTCAAAATTCGTCACTGGAATTCAGCATCATACTATTGTACATGAACATAATCCAATTACTGTAATTAAGTAATTATGAGAAGTTGTTACTTTTTGAATGAAAACTATAGAGAATGCATTTCTTTCCTGTATTTTAGTGAACTTTGTACACTTACAATTCCGTCGTTTTTTTTGTTTTTTTACTAAATCGGGGATTGCGCCAACGGGCCTCCCGCTGTGCAGTCGCGCTTCACTTCACTTCAAGCACCCTCCGAATCATATTCACATTTACGGTATTTACATACATTACTGAGCTCCTCAGAACGAAATCAGATACAAATTAGTTAAAAAAAAGGGCAGTGAGGCTCACATAACATTACAAACGTCATTTCTGGTTAGGGGAATGGCGGTGAGCTAGCACAAGTACCTTTTGAAGAGCACTGTTTTATCGAATGTAATGTTAAGACAGGCATACTCATGACACGTGTTGTAAGCATCTATTTCTACTCATGAACTGTGTTGTAAGCGCCTGTTTTTAAAGGAGATATACTCTCTTTTTTCCTCATTTCTTACTCAGATGGAATACTGACGTGGTACCTTGAATGTTGACCTAACTGCGTTGGCTGCACTATGACACGCATACATTACACGAAACCCACATCCACAATTTTGCACCGCACGTTGTTTGTCACGGAACACATTACGCTAAGCTTCCTGAGGATAACTGAGCGACTAGTAGTGGTCCCAAGATCAAGAAACCCGACAACTACCGGGAGAGCGGTGAGCTGACCACACGCCCCTCCATACCGCATCCACAAACACCAGTGGCAGAGGATGACATGGCGGTCGGTCGTGGTGGGTTGGTCCATCTAGGGCCAGAGCGCAGATCTCTTCCCTTTTTACTCGTTTTCCTGTCCTTTTAATGATACTCGCATTGCACGCGGAACCAGTGATGTGAAATCATACTCTCTCGCTACAGCACTACATCGAATCCAATCACTAATGTGAATATTAATCCGTCGTTGTCCAAGCACAAATGCTGGGTAGATAACAATGCAGTCATTTAGCTAATTGGGTAATACCACAACCGTTCCTGATTTAATTACGACTGTCAATAACAGAATTACAATACCATTGTTCGAAAAATGCGACACTTTCTGGCGTATCATTGTGAAGACACCAGAGAGATTTACGAATATGTTGTGACAGTTGCAATTTTTGCCAGAAGGGGACTCGGTCCACATTTTCTGCTTATCGTTAGCTTTCGCCTTAAGCACTGCGCCATCTAAATACGCCATTTCCTCTGATATTTACGAATTATAATAAAGCTCGGGCACAAATTTTCATTTGTCACGACACACTCGCTACGCTGCGGATTCAGAATTTGCGATCAGTTTTCGCTGACATCATTCCACGTCGCTGTACCTTCACTAATTTCATCTCCTTGAGCCGCACATTTCGCTACAGAGAATTCAAAAGATACACAGTTGTCCATACGTTGGACCAAATAACTTACCTATTTTTAGTGCGCGATCAGAGAAACGTGTAACTGAAACTGGCTTTATTGTCGCTCCTTAAGTAGAAGCCAATACACAAATGATCAAGATGACAAAATTGTACGGTATTTCTAAATTTAAGATTTAATTAACGTGTGAAGCAGTAAAGTGCTCCAGAGCTCTAAACGACAGGGCATGCAATTGAAGTGAGCCGTCATGCAGAATCTCGCAACATGCAGTTATAAAGTCTCAACGAAGCATGTATAGAGACAGTAATTGGTGAGGATAATACTGCTACGTTCGATCTCATCCTCAGCTTTATATTGTGCCCTACGTCGTCAATGGAGTATGTAGGAAACTTGCTACCATATTATTACTTAGTTTGAAGTTTCTTCACTGACTGGCTTAGGCTAACAATAAGGTTTCTTGACCCAGAATAAAGGACACAACTGGAATTCTAACTGCTGTCTTCAGTATAAATCACTGTTGTACTATTAGAGTTACGATCAGCTCAGTCTTCATGTGTGTATGATAATTTTCGCCAACTCCTTTTTCCGGCCCGCCATGGATTCCTCTCTTGCGCTAACCTCTTTATCACAAAGTAGCATTTGCACCGTTCGTCCTCAGTTATCTGTTGCACGTATTCCAATCCCTGTCTTCCACTAGAGCTTTTACCCTCAACAGCTCGCTCTAGTAACACGGACGTTATTCCCTAGTGTCCTGACAGATATTGTATCATGCTCTCTTTTCTTGTCGGTGTATTCCGTATGTTCCTTTCTTCGCCTGTTCTGCGGAGAATCTCTTCATTACTTATCAGTCCACCTAATTTTCTACATTCTTCTTTGCACCACATTTCAAACGCTTGGATTCTAATCTGTACTAGTTTTCCAACTGTTGATGATTCATTACCATGCATAGCTGTGCCCCAAACGTACATTATCCGAAATTTCGTCCTCAAATTATGGCATATGTTTGACACTAGCAAATTTCTCTTGGCCAAGAATGTCCTCTTTCCCTGCGTGAGTCTGATTTTTATGTCCTCCTTGCTTCGTTCAACAAGGGTTGTTTTCCTGGAAGGTAACGGCATTCCTTAACTTAGTCTGCTTCGTGATCTCTTATTTTGATGTTAAGTTTCTCTTTATTCTCATTCCTGCTACTTTTCTTTAATTGAAAACGTGACAATAAGCCGTACAGGAAGCATGCGTCCATGTTATATAACTGGTATAGTACTGAAGAAACGCTGAATAAAACGTCATCAGATGGTGAAAGAATGACTTTAACATAACAAGTTTCGGGATAACCCATCAAGAAATATCTGTGAAACAGAGGGTATACAATCATGTAGTAAAGCAAGGGCAGTGACATGGATGGCGCATCACAAAAATATCCCTAAGTCACAAGTGAAAGACATATACCAGATCCATCGCTTTATACAGATGAACTAATTTATGACATGACTGTCAGATGCACACTGACGATTCCCCAATGACATCAGCACCACGAAACAAAATTCCACCGACAGACGAGGATAGTGTTCCTTCACTGGCGCCACACAGCGTTAAGTGACAAACTGACATACTTACGACCTACGATTTTTAAAGATACATAGAGTCAGACAACAAAAGAGATCCGAACGGCAATAAGAATTCCATTCATAATTAAATGCTGGCTTATAAGTGCCATATATACAAGACATAAATATCTTAAGACAATACTCGTTTTACTAATGTTTGGAGCTCATCTTTTCGTTCATCCGTGTTTGCGATTTCAAAACTAGGTTGTTTTGCAAATCAGCCATATGCAAACACAATTAGTTTATTCTTATATTTACCCAGACATGTTTCGACATCAATGTGTCATCTTCTGTGTGTCAAATTTTTATTTCTGTGAAGTACAATATCACATTTGTAATAATTTAACTGCTGTAGGCGTAAGAAATACAATATCTGCAATTTGTTTCCTTTGGTTTAGACACTCAGCTCAAAATTACATCGCTAAGCGAATTGTATTATTATATATAGATTTTAGTGCTCGTTTTCGTCATTTTTGACAGCATGTCGTCTGCAATCTAGCCATGAAGAAAATTATTGGGTATTTGTGGAGAGCTGTTTCGAGGTTAGAGGTTATGTACGTTTCTGTACTTACGATTCACGTCCTGTTCCGTGTCCCTCGTTGATGTCGTAATCAACTGCTATATAGCACATGTCTGGGTAAATATGAAACTAAACTAATTGTGTTTGATTAAGGCTGCTTTCCAAGTCAACCCAGATCTTAAGACAATTTGGCATTAGTAAAATGAGAAAAATTCTAAAAGCTGTACAGGCATTTGTATTGACCTCATTCTACAATGCCAAAGTTGTAACTAATGATCCAGGTAACAACATAAGAAAATAAAAACGTAAATACAGCTGGCTTATGAGTGCCAATGTAGCAGATATAAACAACTGGAGATAACTTTATTTTACTCAAATTAAATAAATTTTGTTTCTTGTGGCACTGACATATGCAAAATAATCATTTACATACGACATTATTAAAAGGTGGGGCATGAAGAACTAAAAATAAAATTCGATTGTGACATCTCATTTGGTGCCAAAACACATGTACTGCACAGAGACTAACAGACATGACGAATAATAATAAGTTTCATCACTAAAAAGATGGGCTTGCCATGGGATGTAGTCTGTCTGGCTACTAATACCAATATTGACATCTACCATAGATATGTTGACGACATTTTCATTCTATATCAGGGAACTGATGAGGGTGCAGAAAATCTGGCACATATTCTGAACCAAGTACACAGTCATATCCAATTAACGGTACAGTTACAGAAAGGTAGTAAAGGTAGTTGTTCAGTTTCTTGATTTAAAAATTGCAAGGGAAGGTCGAGGCTTATTTTAGACATTTTTCACAAACCTACAACTTCTGACATAGTAATTAGTGAAGATTCCTGTCACCCGTTGCATATAAATGTGTCTATTACTTACTAGTTTGGACCTTAGTATATCGTGCAAGTTGGATTGGGTTAGAGTTACTATGAAGAGTTTTCCGTGATATAGGGAAGAACGTGTTAAGCAAGCGAAAGTCTCAGCCTATATTAGCAAAGAGAAAGGCTAAATATGCCTAGATTTCCTATTTGGGCCGACCCTATCAAAAAGCTGCGTACCCCTCCAAAGGGGCAAGGATGACAATTGGCTTTCATACCTGGAAAAACTAAGGCTGATTTTGCGTAATGCCGTGGACGGGGAAATAATCAAGCAGAAGTCTGGGGTGTATAGGATTACATGTGTGTCTTGTAACTGCATTTCTGTGGGACAGATTGGTAGGGATTTTGCTGCCACATTCAGGGAACATACTATTACACTCCTGGGTAACGTCCCTGGTGGACGGTAAAACTTCGTCCAAATTCTACGTTGGTAACTCCCAGAAGCCGAACCATCTGTGTCAATGACGAAAAGACTAGGGGAAAAGCTGCGCACGTTGCGCCAAACATGGAAGCAATTGCAGCACCAGGGAACGAGGGAGTGCCCAAGTCAGCAAGCAAAGCATAACGTCATCGCGTTTGTCGTAAGGAAGGTCTAGGCACAAAGCAATAATAAGTATTCAGGTATCAAATCATTAGAAAAGAGCCTCTGAAAGTTGTTCCGAAAGTCAGGAGAGCTGACAACGAGGGAAAACCAGGATACTTGATATCATCACCATCCCCAACGCCTCAGAGCCCAGAGGAAGCGCCAACATAAATACGGCACTCTTCTTGACAAATGTCTGATTGCTGACTGCTGATTGCTGACTGCCCAGTGCGTAGTGTCAGCCACTGTGTCTGTTGCAGCTGCACAATGAGAGGGCAGACTATGAGAGTCGGTCCCTTGGCACTCCTAGGCATTTTCAATCTTCTATGGAGCTACAGGTCCTGCTGGAAGGACTCCGCCGCTGCCAGTTGCAGTGTCAATTTATGAGGCAATGCTGATGGTGCAAGGCGGCTGCCGTCATCCAGCAGACCTGCTGGAGGCTTGACCTAAGTGATCAGGATGCTATCCATTTTTCACCTTTGAGAGGCAGGGGAACTGCGGCTGCTTATCCTATTCCTATGGCGGAATCGATGCTGCCAGCTCCTGTCCCCTAAACAGTTGCTGGGGGCTGATCCCTGTGTGACTTCGAGTACTCTAGATAGACCTGGGCTCATGCCTCTTGAGTCCAGATCTTCGCCGTCAAGGAGAGCACTTTGGATTTCTATATGTAGAGCTGGAGGCTACCGACGACCATGGGTCGATGACCGCCCAATGACGTAACCACCGCCACACGACGCCTCGCTGCGCAAGGGGGGCTCTAAGTCGAGCCCGCGCCGGCCGTGCCCTGCTAACGAGACGACCGCTCTGCCCGCCGGCTTGTGGAGTGGTGCCGCGCCGTGGTAGGCAATCCTGTATTACTGCTTAATAAATGCGTTACTGTCAGTAATATTTTTCTGACGATCTCTAGAGTAGCTAGGTCCTCAATACCGCATCCTGCCCAGCTCTCTCTTGGGGCCTGCAGAGGTCTGGGACCTCCCCCTACAATACATATAAAAATAACACGGCCTTTGAGTGATAGCTGCTAGAAGGAGGGCATTCATTGTTTCGACTGAGAGAGCAACGATTATCCTCTATGTTGAACCTAAAGGGTGAGAATTGCATGTTATAAAACAGACAGTGATGTACAGGGTGACAATTATTGAACAACACACATCAAAAGGAGATTTGGATTACCCCGGTCCCAAGACCTCCAGAAGATAGACGTTAACTGTGGATATTGTTTCACAAACACAGTCCCTTTGACTATTCAGCAATGTTACTAAACCCTCCCAAAGATGCAAACAATCGTGCATGAGCAGAGCCTATTAGACGGAGGGGATCCGACAGCATATCAGTTCCAGCCATTCAGCCACGAAGGTGGAAAGTCTTTATTCCAACCATTCTTAGATGGTCAATAACGCGGTTCGATCGCGTCCGCACTGTTACTTTGTGCCAGGAAGGACTCTCAAGAAGGGAAGTGTCACGGCGTCTCGGAGTGAACCAAAGCGCTGTTGCTTGGACATGGAGGAGATACAGAGAGACAGGAACTGTCGATCCTGCCACGCTCAGACCGTCCCAGGGGTACTACTGCAGTGGATGGCCGCTAACAACAGATTATGGCTCGGAGGAACCCTGACAGTAACGCCACCATGTTGAATAATGCCTTTCGTGCAGCCACAGGACGTCGTGTTACGACTCAAACTTTGCACAACAGGCTGAATGATGCCAACTTCACTCCCAGCGTCCATGGTGAGGTCCATCTTTGCACACCACGGCACCATGATGCGCGGTACAGATGGGCCAACAACATGCCGAATGGACTGCTCAGGATTGGCATCACGTTCTCTTCACCGATGAGTGTCGCATATGCCTTCACCCAGACAATCGTCAGAGACGTGTTTGGAGGCAACCCAGTCAGGCTGAACGCCGTAGACACACTGTTCAGCGAGTGCAGCAAGGTGGAGGATCCCTGATGTTTTGGGGTGGCATTACGTGGGGCCGACGTACGCCGCTGGTGGTCATGGAAGGTGCCGTAACGGCTGTACGATACGTGAATGCCATCCTCCGACGGATAGTTCAACCATATTGGCAGCATATTGGCGAGGCATTCGTCTTAATGGACGACAATTCGCGACCTCATCGTGCACATCTTGTGAATGCTTCCTTCAGGATGACGACATCGCTCGACTAGAGGGCCAGCATGTTCTCCAGACATGAACACTATCGAACATGCCTAGGATAGATTGAAAAGGGCTGTTTAAGGACGACGTGATCCACCAACCACTCTGAGGGATCTAGGCGTTGCATGGTATCGTGGTTTCAAAATGACCTCTCCACAGACGTCGGGAGTGAAGTTCTGCTACCGCGTGTTAAGACGTATCGGTGAGTACAGCAATCTGGACCACCATCTCTGAAGGTCTCGCTGTATGGTGGTAGAACATGCAATGTGTGGTTTCCATGAGCAATAAAAAGGGCGGAAATGATGTTTATTTTGATCTGTATTCCAATTTCCTGTACAGGTTACGGAACTCTGGGAACCGAGGTGATGAAAACCATATTTGATGTGTGTATATGAAATAAAAGTATGTCATTTACAAACTACGGTGTACACACACTTTATTCAACATGTAAACGACACAGCAGTTATTCAGATTGAGGTTATGATATGTTAGAGGTGCCTGCCATCATTAGCGATGATGTGGCGCAGACGAATAGCAAAATCTGCATGACCTTCTGAAGTGTCGGAATATCGATGTTGCCGGTGACCTCCTGAATGACTGTTTTCAGCTCAGCAATGGTTTGTAGTTATTGCTGTACATCTTGCCTTTAAAACAGCCCCACAAAAAGGAGTCGCAAGTATTCAGATCCGTAAAATATGGTGACCAATCGAGGTCCATGCCAGTGGCCTCTAGGGCCCAAGAGGCAGACTGCGGCCGCCAGACTGTTCCTCCAGGATATCAAACACTCTTCTGCTTCATTGGGGTCGAGCTCCGTCTTTTATGAACCACATCATGTCGAAATCAAATTCACTCTGGGTAATGGGGATGAAATCATCTTCAAAAACCTTCACGTACTGTTCGGTAATCACTGTGCTATGAAGGAATATCGCACCGATTATTCCGTGACTGGACACTGCACACTACACTATCACCCACTGAGACTGAAGAGACTTCTCGATCGCAAAATGCGGATTCTCAGTCCCTCAAATACGCCAATCCATCCATCCAAATGAAAGTGGGTTTTGTCGCTAAACGAAACCACTTTCGCATCAAAGTTCTGTTCGTCAGTTCTGTGAACGATAGTGTCGGCGAAACACAACCGCTGTTCCATGGCCCGGGGGGTTAATGGCTGACGGATTAGAATTTTGTATGGGAAGAGTTGCAGCTCTACAACAATACGTTTTCAGGCCTTTTTCAATATTTTTGGACGACCGACATTCCCAACACTGTCATCACGACCACTACCCTTACTCTAAACTAGCTAATCAAATTCTTGATCGTTGGCGCACTTGGAACGGGTGTCTTAGCTTGAACTCGGTTGCAAACTTCCTTTGTGAAACTGGGCTGTTATTGCTCGCATACTAGGTCTTCACAAGCGCTGTGCGCTCAGGCGCGTAGTAACACGACGTTTTCCAATGTAAATGGCCGACAACAAGAAGGCGCATGCGCTTGTGCATCCTAATTCCCATCATGCTCCGCGGCCAAGCGTGCAGTTTGAACGTCCTAATGCTAACTCTTCAGAAGTTATGACGATTTTATTTCATATAGTTCAATAATTGTCGCCCGGCATTTGCATCAATCGTATAATCCAGTTACAACATTGAATGGACAGTTGCACTCCAATCGCCAAAGGCGTTTTGATATTTTTAACGACATATTGTCTACATAATTTTCGTACACAACAGCCCATATAAAGCTAACTTCGTTTCCTTCTCATTTATTACGTCTGTTCGTCTCTGTATATTACAGGCATTAGGTCAGACAGGTCATTATCAAAATGTACTTTTAGTTCTTCGTACCGCACCTTTTTATAACATTATATTGCAAGACAGTCTGTGATGGCAGCAGTTCTCCATCTGCCAAACGACTAAAAAGCCGTAACCACCACACCCGAGAGGTGCCATTGTTTTCAATAGTGCAGAGAAATCTGACTAGTGGCCCCAGTGTGGATAACTTCTGAGTTGGTTAACTTGACATAAAATTAATTTAATTCCTTCAGACCTACAACAAAGTAAATGACATCGTAGGGAATGAGAATGGGTGTAACTGAAAACAAGGATCTGTGGTATAACAAAGACATATATTAACTAATATCAAGGTCAAGAGAGAACAAAGTCAAAAGACAGAAACTTCAACTGTATAACATGAACTCAGGTTGGTTGGTAATAGACTTGGAGCTCCTAACAGGAATTCACATGTAGATGAGCCTGGCTACTGTGAGTCGAAGAATGCCAATCTAGTCAAGCACACTCTGCTGTATCGTTCCACTAATTGGTCCCTCACATCATAATTCAGCATACAATGGACACTGGGAGTGACTCTTGTAAGTGCAAGGTTTCTGTGAAAAAAGATGGTCATGAAGACGATTGATAGGCTTCAGAATTTGCCGAAGCTGCGCAACGTTACCGTTATAGCTGGTGCAAGATGAGACGCTGCCATCTACGACTGGGTGCCACTGAAGCATCATACTGCGGGAGATGATCCCATGCCCGCCGGAGATTTCGTCATGTCCGCGAAAATATAAAGTTTCGACCAGGTCTGGATGTCTTTATAACTAACTGCTCTCTCCGTAAAACGGAAGAGCTCTAGTGTGAATGTTCTCCGTGACCATCGAGAAGCAAGACCCTGCCTTTCCCTTCTGCTCAAGACCTTCCAGAAAACCGCCGTTCACTCCGATGTTCTCAAATAAAGTATCATGGCCCAGCAGTGGTTACTGTGCCACTCATGTTTTCTATCAAGGACACCTAATTTCCTCAACCAATCACTGCAATGCAGTACCAACCTATTCTCCAAAAAAAAAAAAAAACAGCACACAGTGCCTGGAGGTCTTGCAGCCAAACCCCAGGCGCATTTCACAAGATGAAGGAAGCTTCCTAGTGAAAACAAGCTTTGCCTCGCCCATAAAACGATTTAGTGGGCGCCATTTTGGCGGGGCTCGGCGGCATCTAAGAGACGCGACGTCCAGAGAAACCCGTCATCTCGTCTCACAGGGTACACTCTTCTCGTAATAAACACATTAGCCGGTCGCCAGCCTGACGCTGCCTTACCTGGTCCTGTGCGTGGGATAAGGAGACCGGGCTCCCGCACCACGTCCACTCACTGGTAACGCAGTTAGGCCGGCGCCAGCATGCCCGTCGTCGGCAGTTCCTAAAGAAGTGTCATTTCCCATTCAGCCACGGCGTTCCCACCCTCTTGCTTGGCCGCTAGCGCAACAAGGCCGGCCGCCAGAATGTCGGCCCATTAACAACTGCCCTGCCAGGCCAACGGCCCATTTCGGTGACTCCAAAGGAATCTGCGAACTGGCTTGCTGCTCGGGGAAAGTTCTAAGGCTGCCCCTAATGCAATGGTCACCTCCAGTGTCCAAAAATCCGTCTCTATAGCCGAGTTTAATTCTACTACTGCTACTCAAGTCATGCAGGTACTGTGAGGTCAATAAGTGGTTTATACTAACCCTAATAGTCCACCAGATTAATATCAATCAGGGAAAATTTCGATACAACTAACGCGAATGAAACTGTATGATAATTACCAAAACTAAATGAAAGGGGAGGTGCCTGATGGGTATTACCATGGCAATGGCCTGCCTTGAAGGCACTGCCATCTTTCAGTATGTAAATGATTATTTTGTATATATCTGTAAGTAAAAAAAAGTTATGTGAAATAAAACTGTCTTCCGTTATTTAGGTCTGCCACATTGCCGCTCATAAGCCAACAGTAATTCTGTATTTGTTTTCTTACATTCTTATCCTGATAATTAGTTACAATTTTTTTGATTGTGGGATGAGGACATTGTATTTTACTTATGTCAGATTGTTTCAAGATCTTTATGTCTGCTCTATTGGCGCCTGTAAGCCACTATTTAATTACTTACATGCTTTATATTATTGCTTGGATCTATGTTCATTATACGAGTCAGTATTTTTAAAAATTGTAGCACGTAAGTACTACTTTGTCACTTGTAACGATAATAACGGTATATTATCGCCGCCTGTCGGTAGAATCTTGTTTCGTGGTACTTCATCATTGTGGAACAGTCAGTCTGTCTGTCTTATGTATGTAATGTACAACTTGGTGTTACTTTTATTATATGATAATGTATTTTCTCTTTCACTGATAACTGATGCTGGATTTCCCCGAAACGCCTAAAATTAAGGCCATTCGTACACCAGCTGATGATTACTTTGTGACCCACTTATTCCAGCTATACTTTTAATACCTTTGACTTCTTTCGTCTTACTCTCATTCTATATTCTGTTCTCATTAGACCGTTCATTCCATTCAGCAGATTCTGTAATTGTTGTTCACTTCCTCTAAGGATAGCATTGTATTCAGCGAATCTTATCACTGATATGCTTTCAGCCTGAATTTTTATCCGACTCTTGAACAGTTCTTTTATTTTCGTCATAGCTTCTTCGATGTATATATTGAACAGTAGAGGCGAAAGACTGCATCCCTCTCTTACACCATTTTTTATTCGAGCACTTTGTTCTAGGCCTTCCACTCTACTGCTTCCTCTTTGTTCTCGTACATATAGTATATTACCCATCTTTCCCTACAGCGTACTTCTATTTTTCCCAGAATTTCGATTATTTTGCACTATGTGCACTATTTTACATTGCCAAACGTATTTTCTAGGTCGACACACCCAACGATTGTGTCTTGATTTTCCTTCAATCTTACTTCCGTTGCCAACAGCAACGTCAAAAAGTCTTGTACCTTTACCTTTCCTAAAGCAAATCCGACGTCATGTAACAGATCCAATTTTCTTTAAAATTTTCCCAATTTTTCTACTTATTATTCTACGTAGTTTCTGGATTACACCCATATCATCTTGACTTCTTACCACAATGTTTCAGCTGGCAACCATTAAGGCATCTTCAGGTGAGTTTCCAGCTGAAATATTGTGGCAAGAATTCAATACGATCAGGCTGCAATGCCGAAACCTCCTAGAATATTCAGAACACCGGGAAAACTTCAAGAATAACTTTTGCATGCTATTCTTGCCAGCAGCATGGATGCATAAACTGTAAAATTTCCGCACTTTTCGTTCATGTAACACGTCATTTCTCCCCATTAATGGTTTAACGTTCCCTCTGAGATGCCTGAGCAACATTGCAGATTCTAAAAGCATTGGAGAACATTTGTGAATACCTGATCATATATTTTTGTATGTCATACGGCAAAGATGATAACGGAATTCTGAAACAGTCTCCTTTCCTACTAGAGATGTGGTGCACTATATCATAACATATTAAATAAATATATGCTGAATGTCCTTTCGTAAATTTTTAAATGTTGTTTGGGAGAGTTACATAAGAAATTCAGACTCAGTCGAATTTACATTCATAATTTGATGTCAATGGACAGAATTATCATGGAGACGTGAAGTTTCATTAGATTTAATTCGATTCGGTAATTTCTGCAAGCCAGAATCGGAGCAGCGTGCATGTTGCAATGAAAGTTAGATCGCCTCGGGCAAGCCAGTCCGCCTTTCTGATTTCCATCTACTCACGCAGGATTAATTACTATCCTGCAGACACGTAGGCGAGAAGGTATTAATCCCAAGTGTCAGCAAAAAAGTGGGGTATAATACTACCTGGAACTGGGTCTTGTAAGCGCATCTAGATAGGAGATATTTATCTGAACGTGTTCCGCTGCGAATTGTTTTCAATTTTTTCCCTCTACTTCGCGGTTCACAGATAGGAACTCTCCAACAGTGGACCAGTTGCCTCGAAAAAGTTGCGAAGCACCGGGTAAGTGGCTACCGTGAAGGGGATAGGAACCTTAAACGCGGAAAGTGGAGAACCCAATTCTACTGCATCTCTGTTGCTGTTAGTTACTGCTCTGGGAGCTACACACGCCTCGACGCCACGACTAACTTCAAGCAGTCGAAGGCATATTCTCACCAATGGTCCGTGTACAGTAGAATATGCAGATTAGTCGGGAAGGATAACAACCTCCAGACCAGATTAACAACCGTCGATCTGGGTCGTATACTGTTTCGGGTTCGGTTTTTGGTGGACAACGACAGCTATTTGGCACAACCTCGGCCTTCGTCTCAAGTCCAATATACTTGACCAACATACTAGCGGATCCCCACATCGATCCCTCTCCGCTATCCTTATTTACGTGTTTTCCAAAACCTTCAATTAAATTCTCTCCTAAAACGTTTGAGTTAGATATTCCTAGTACATTTAACGGCAAAATTCGGATTTTTAGACCAACTTTTTGTTTCTTCTTGCGTGGGTCTTAGAAGTGCCGGTTTTGCGTGTTCGCTTTTTCTACAACTGTTGCTGACCGCAAGGAACTTGTTTTGAGATGATCTGTTACGGCAACCCTTTCCGCGGTACCTTAAAATCTACCCCTGACCACGGCTATCTGAGCTCAGAAACATTATTTCGCCTGAGCTAATACGATCCCAGGCAGCTTAGTGAAAGCGGAAGAAATTCCATGAATCTAACCGACCGCAAAACCTCCCCATCCATACACGTACAAACGATCCATCGCTACTTCGGTTGAACACAAAGAAAATTATCTCAGAAAATAGATAATCATACTTCGACGTCAGAGAGAAATGGAAGATGGACGTCAAGTATTAAACATTAAGATATCGCTGCCCACGGGAATGAATCGTCGCAGTAACGGGTTGAAAACGCTGGACTGGTTACACAGGCCACCCGAGGTAAACCTCCACAAAGCATAGTTGGGGGTGTACCAATTTCTGTGTAGTGTTACTGTGGAGGACCCGAACAAACGGTGGACAACGTAGTGCAAGAGTGCTCAGCAAGGTATCGAGGACGTACCGGAGATTTTATCAATGTGAATTCGTAAGGGACCAAACTGCTTAGGTCATCGGTCCCTAGACTTACACACTACTTAAACTAACTTAAACTAACCTATGCTAAAAGCAACACACACACCAATGCCCGAGGGGGGACTCGAACCTTCGGCGGGAGGGGTCGTGCAGTCCGTGACATGATGCCTCAAGCCTCGCGGCCACTCCGGGCGGCTTAGATTATCGAAGCAACAGTCTCCCATTTCCTGGCTGACGGCAATGGACCAGGAAACCTAATACAAAACTGTATAATTTCGAGCAGCATAAGTTATATTTTTATTAAGTCATATTTTTAGATTCTCTCTGCTGCTGCTGTATATTACCATGCAATGTATAAGCAATAAATCTTAATTAGAATCCACTATTCACAGTTAACCATTTACATTTTCTCTCCCAAGCTCTCTTCCGATGACCACCGCATGTAATTAATCCATCTTCCATTCCATCAACTTAATAACCGCAGGTCTGTAATCTTCACACCGCTCCAAATCTAAAACTAAAAGTCGTTTAGACAGCCTTTACTCCAAATCAAACTTCTTATATCCACCTCGTACTAATAGGACAAGGACAGTGCTTTCCTGACCTATTACCTTATCCTCCAGAAAGCTCAATGTTATCCACAGCTCCATCTCAATCACTTTACGTCGTAGTACAAACATGACTCCCCAAGGTAAATCCATACGCTAGCCAAATTTATAGAACAGGTCAACTGCTTTCATTATTAGTTTCTCCACATCAACCTGTCTCTCACATAGAAGCCCATTCCTTTTATTTCCTCTTCGTAACCATCAACGGGGCTGCAAGTCGGCCTGATCCCCACCCACCACTCCACTCGTTTTACACACGCACACGGAGAGAAGTGCTTCCACTACATTTCTACACGGTAGCTTTTCCTCTTCGAAGTAACACATTCTTGCGAATAGTCCTTCCTGTATAATATAGTAAAGTACTATATCCATAACAATTGCCGGCCGCGGTGGTCTAGCGGTTCTAGGTGCTCAGTCCGGAACCGCGCGACTGCTACGGTCGCAGGTTCGAATCCTGCCTCGGGCATGGATGTGTGTGATGTTCTTAGGTTAGTTAGGTTTAGGTAGTTCTAAGTTCTAGGAGACTGATGACCACAGATGTTAAGTCCCATAGTGCTCAGAGCCATTTGAACCATTTGAGCCATAACAATTAGTTTCATTAGCCTTATTTTGAACATAAACATGAAGTTATCCATATTATCAATAAGAAAACACTCATTTAATTACGACATTGCAGTGCCTGTACTACAATGCTGCAGCGCTACCGACCAGAACCGGCGAGGAGAGGGACGGACACTGGCACCAGGACGGCAAGGAAATGGTGCGTAATGGAGTCCTGGACACTGCCCCAGTGATTATACATCTTAGCCAAGTAAAGCGCCGCCGCACGATAGCGTACGTTCGTAAGATCAAGATCATACTTTAAAGATGGACCCAACCGTCAAAAACTATCAGAATACAACGGCCTGTCGTAATCGGCATCGGCAGAACCTGCGTAATATGAACCATTCTGGATGCCACAGGCGCATTCAGGTAGACAAAGGATCCACCAACGTAGGGAATTGTGACTGATCATCATACGGGTAATTTTAAAAATTTGACGAAGTTCGACCGCCGCTGTACGGCGCACTGACGACCTAAAGGTGCTCCGAATACAGCGGAGACGTTGGATGCAGGGCAGGGGTGCGAGATCTTCTGGGAGTAGGCCTTGACCAATAGACAGCTCCGTGTATTTGCGGGTATCGAGCATAAGTGCGACTTCCACCCGAGAATGAACCAGCAGCAGGATGTCATCTGCGTATGCGCTACGTCGGAAGGTGTACTCGCTTAAGGAGAGTCCAGACAACTGCGTCGTCAGCAGGGCTATGAGCGGCTCCAGCGCCACTGCATAAAGATACACTACTGGCCATTAAAATTGCTACACCACGAAGATGACGTGCTACAGACGCGATATTTAACCGACAGGAAGAAGATGCTGTGATATCCAAATTATTAGCATTCACACGAGGTTGGCGCCGGTGGCGACACCTACAACGTGCTGAAATCAGAAAAGTTTGCAACCGATTTCTCATACACAAACAGCAGTTGACCGGCGTTGCCTGGTGAAACGTTGTTGTGATGCGTCGTGGAAGGAGGAGAATTGCGTACCATCACGTTTCCGACTTTGATAAAGGACGGATTGTAGCCGATCGCGAGTGCGGTTTATCGTATCGCGACATTGCTGCTCGTTTGTCGAGATCCAATGACTGTTAGCAGAATATGGAATCTGTGGGTTCGGGAGGGTAATATGGAACGCCGTGCTGGATCCCCACGGCCTCGAATCACTAGCGGTCGAGTTGACAGGCATCTTATCTGCATAGCTGTAACGGATCGTGCAGCCACGTCTCGATCCCTGAGTCGACAGATGGGGACGTTTGCAAGACAACAACCATCTGCACGAACAGTTCGACGACGTTTGCAGCAGCATGGACTATCAGCTCGGAGACCATGGCTGCGGTTACCCTTGACGCTGCATAACAAACAGGAGCGCCTGCGATGGTGTACTCAACGACGAACCTGGGTGCACGAATGGCAAAACATTATTTTTCGGATGAATCCAGGGTATGTTTACAGCATCATGATGGTCGGATACGTGTTTGGCGACATCGCGGTGAACGCACATTGGAAGCGTGTATTCGTCATCGCCATACTGCCGTATCACCCGGCGTGATGGTATGGGTTGCCATTGGTTACACGTCTCGGTCACCTCTTGTTCGCATTGACGGCACTTTGAAAAGCGGACGTTACATTTCGGATGTGTTACGACCCGTTGCTCTACCCTTCATTCGATCGCTGAAAAACCCTACATTTCATCAGGATAATGCACGACCGCATGTTGCAGGTCCTGTACGGCCTTTCTGGATACAGAAAATGTTCGACTGCTGCCCTGGCCAGCACATTCTCCAGATCTATCCCCAATTGAAAACGTCTGGTCAATGGTGGCCGAGCAACTGGCTCGTCAAAATACGCCAGTCACTACTCTTGATGAAGTGCGGTGTCGTGTTGAAGCTGCATGGGCAGCTGTACCTGTACACGCCATCCAAGCTCTGTTTGACTCAATGCCGAGGCGTATCAAGGCCGTTATAACGGCCAGAGGTGGTTATTCTAGGTACTGATTTCTCAGGATCTATGTAACCAAATTGCGTGAAAATGTAATCACATGTCAGTTCTAGTATAATATATTTGTCCAATGAATACCCGTTAATCATCTGCATTTCTTCTTGGTGTAGCAATTTTAATGGCCAGTAGTGTATATGGACAGTGGCAGCCTTGACGGACCGACTGTTCCATCGGTATCCGACCCACTATACGTCCATTGACCTAAACGAACGAGCGCACGCTGCTGAAGAGACGCTGAAGGAAGCAAATAAACTAGGCAGGGAAGCCCGTTCTTTCTAAGACAGAATGTAGAAATACCTGGCGCACCATTACCAAACGCGCTGTCAAAATCTACAGCTACAATCGCCGCACGAAATCTGCACGCCTCTGCCAGAGCAATTACGTCACGACAGTCTCCAGTGGCTGTCTGGACATTAACTGTGCTCACGGCGTAGTTTCCTTGGTGGAGAAAACACGTAGTAACAGGGACCTACAGCGCGCCAGTAACAACCGCGCAAAAATCTTGTAATCAGTATTTAAAAAGTGATATGGCGGTAGTGTTCCGTGTTGTCTATAGTTCAACGACGCCTAGACGGTCAATAACGCGGTTCGATCGTGTCCGCATTGTTACTTTGTGCCAGAAAGTGTCGATGACATGCCTCGCTCAGGCCGCCCAAGGGCTACTACTGCAGTGGATCACCGCTACCTACGGCTCTCAGGAACACTGACAGCGAAGTCACCATGTTGAATAATTCGTTTCTTGCAGCCACGGGACGTCGTGTTACGACTAGAAAAAAAAATGGCTCTGAGCACTATGGGACTTAACTTCTGAGGTCATCAGTCCGTTAGAACAACTAATTGAACCTAACTAAGAACATCACACACATTAATGCCCGAGGTAGGATTCGAACCTGCGACCGTAGCGGTCACGCGGTTCCAGACTGCACGATGCGCAACTTCACTCCTAACGTCCATGACGAGGTCCATCTTTGCAAACCACGACACCATTGTAGCGCGGCATAGATGGGCCTAACAACGTGCCGAATGGATCACTCAGGATTGGCATCACGTTCTCTTCAACGACGAGTGTCGCATATGCCTTCAACCAGACAGTCGTCGGAGACTTGTTTGGAGGCAGCCCGGTCAGGCTGGAGGTGTTAGACACACTGCCCAACGAGTGCAGCATCGTGGAGGTTCGCTGCTGTTTTGTGGTGGCATTACGTGGGGCCGACGTACGCCGTTGGTGCTCATGGAAGGCGCCGTAACGGCTGTACCATACGTGAATGCCATCCTCCGATCGATAGTGCAACCATATCGACAGCATACTGGCGAGGCATTCGTCTTCATGGATCACCCCCACCGTGCACCTCATGCGAATGACTTCCTTCAGGATATCGACATCGCTCGACCAGAGTGCCCGGCATGTTCTGCAGACATGAACCCTATCGAACATGCCTAGGATAGATTGAAAGGGGCTGTTTATGGACGACGTGACCCAACAACCACTCTGAGGGATCCACGCCGAATCGCTGTTGAGGAGTGGGGCAATCTGGACCAACATTGCCTTGATGAACTTATGGATAGTGTGCCACGACGAATACAGGCCCGCATCAATGCAAGACGACGTGCTACTGGGTATTAGAGGTACCGGTGTGTACAGCAATCTGGACTACCATCTCTGAAGGTCTCGCTGTACGATGGTAGAACATGCAATGTGTGGTTTCCATGAGCAATAGAAAGGGCGGAAATAATGTTTATGTTGATCTCTATTCCTATTTTCTGTACAGGTTCCGCAACTCTCGGAATTGAGGTGATGCAAACCTTTTTTTGATGTGTTTATACATTCGGTCTAAACTACTTGTTGAATACCTCGTGTGAAACGATAATCCTGGATCGTCTGCGTGCCGATAGTCCCAGATATCCCGTAGTGGTAGGTCGCAAACAATGAGACACAGGTCCTGGCACGTTGAAAAATTCGGCTATTGATCTTTCCGCTCGAATCGCAGTTAATCTCCTACAAAGAGATGTTCGTGGCGATCTAAGTGCAGTGGGGCAATCTCCTCTGCATAAAATCGTGCCCTTTCGCACCGACTCCCGGTACAAGAAGGCACATAGACACAAATAACACGCGTGGAGTGCCATACCATTGGCAGGCGGGAGCTACATGATGTCGATCAGGATGCCTTCGAGTACACACACCGCTACTCGACAGCCAAGATGATCGCCATGATAAGCAAAGGAATCTTATCCTGCTGTGCGTGGTATCGCTGCTGCATGCACCTTCTGTAACAGTGCAATATCTAGTTCTTACTCCTACATCATTTATTTCAGGAGATGGGTCTTCACCGTAGCACGGACGCCGTTGGCATTCAGCGTCGCGGTGTGGTACGCGTGGAGCTGCACTATACCAGGGTGAAGGACTACATGCCGCTTTCGTGCAGATATGGGAGAAACCTGTAGCAGGCGCTGCCGCCGCCCTCGCACGCCATGGACGACAGCAGGTCGCTTCCAGTAATGGCAGACACTCCTACACGGGATTTTCTGTTTATTCAGAATCCTCACTCCTATCCAGCGCTGATTCCGTCGCCATGGTATGTGTGTGCGTGCGTGTGCATGTGCGTGCGTGTGCATGTGCGTGTGTGTGTGTGCGTGTGTGTGCGTGTGAATTCCTAAGGGACCAAACAGCTGAGGTCATCGGTCCCTAGACTTACACACTACTTAAACAAACTTATGTTAAGAACAACACATACACCCATGCCCGAGGGAGGACTCGAACCTTCGGCGGGAGGGGCCGCGCAGTCCGTGACATGGCGCCTCTAACTGATCGGCCACTCCACGTGGCCCGTCGCCATGGTATCTATATGCTCGCTTGTTGGCACGCCAGATTGGCTGGTATCGTTCCTTCTTCGCTAGGAACATCAGAGGCAGGAACATTCCGTTCTGTCAGTGCGAGAGACACTGAGGGCCGTCGTTCCACAGACCCATTGGCGATGTCGTCGTCCACGGTGTCAAACGTGTAGAGTCGATTTGCTCAACAGACAGTTTATCATCTGGACAGGGAGAAGAGTCCCGTTCCGACGCCATTTTGTGCAACCTTTTGCGTCGTTTAGACGAGAGTTGTTTACGCAATTGTCCTTTCGTGTCCGCAGACGGTAGGGAGTCGCGACCGTGAGGCAGAAAGGCCGCCGTCGGGATAACCAGAGAGTCGACCAAGGAGTCACGTTTGACATCAGCGGCGTCCACGGGCGTAACCGGTGCAACCATCGTATCTGAGGACATGGCTGAAGTCAAACTGTCAGTCACCTCGACCACAACCGGTTCAGGAAGGAGCAGAAGCTATCCATGAGTTGTTCACGTGATTTCGAGACGGCCGGGCGTCCTGCAGCAATTGAAGCGCCGTCGCATATGTGGTAGACGACGAGGGACGTGCGACTACTCCAGTTGGCAGCTGCGATATCCGTGAAGCAGACATTCACCTGTGATGTGGCTCTCTTTTCCACACCCAAAACAAGTATGCGGCTGTCCGTCAGACATGATTACGGCCCGACATCCGCTGATGGTCAGATAAGACGGAACACGACTGTGCGGATCAATTGTGAACTGAGACACTCCGTTCAGAAGAGGCTGTGTGCGGAAGCGCTCCCAGCGTTCTTCATTATTATCACGAACAGTGCCGTATGGTCGGAAAGCCGCTATGACGTCCTCTGCAGGTACCTGGAAAGGCAGTTCGAACACGCTAATAGCTCTAATGCCTAATCCCACCTGTTCGACTTTGACTACGCCAACGTTACCGCCAACCTAGAAAACGAATCCCTGTTTGGTTGCATTTAAAAGGTGTTCGCATGCGGCGTTGTTAATCATTTTAACGTAAACGGTGCTACTGACAATCGAGAGGTGTGTACCCAGAAGCTGTGATCTCTGCCTCCTCAAGCAGGAAACACT
The DNA here is from genome assembly GCF_023864275.1 of Schistocerca cancellata. NCBI lineage: Eukaryota > Metazoa > Arthropoda > Insecta > Orthoptera > Acrididae > Schistocerca > Schistocerca cancellata. The sequence goes on from NC_064633.1 coordinate 514,107,505, forward strand.
CCACATCTACACTTCAGGAAATTGAAATAAGAACACCGTGAATTCATTGTCCCAGGAAGGGGAAACTTTATTGACACATTCCTGGGGTCAGATACATCACATGATCACACTGACAGAACCACAGGCACATAGACACAGGCAACAGAGCATGCACAATGTCGGCACTAGTACAGTGTATATCCACCTTTCGCAGCAATGCAGGCTGCTATTCTCCCATGGAGACGATCGTAGAGATGCTGGATGTAGTCCTGTGGAACGGCTTGCCATGCCATTTCCACCTGGCGCCTCAGTTGGACCAGCGTTCGTGCTGGACGTGCAGACCGCGTGAGACGACGCTTCATCCAGTCCCAAACATGCTCAATGGGGGACAGATCCGGAGATCTTGCTGGCCAGGGTAGTTGACTTACACCTTCTAGAGCACGTTGGGTGGCACGGGATACATGCGGACGTGCATTGTCCTGTTGGAACAGCAAGTTCCCTTGCCGGTCTAGGAAAGGTAGAACGATGGGTTCGATGACGGTTTGGATGTACCGTGCACTATTCAGTGTCCCCTCGACGATCACCAGTGGTGTACGGCCAGTGTAGGAGATCGCTCCCCACACCATGATGCCGGGTGTTGGCCCTGTGTGCCTCGGTCGTATGCAGTCCTGATTGTGGCGCTCACCTGCACGGCGCCAAACACGCATACGACCATCATTGGCACCAAGGCAGAAGTGACTCTCATCGCTGAAGACGACACGTCTCCATTCGTCCCTCCATTCACGCATGTCGCGACACCACTGGAGGCGGGCTGCACGATATTGGGGCGTGAGCGGAAGACGGCCTAACGGTGTGCGGGACCGTAGCCCAGCTTCATGGAGACGGTTGCGAATGGTCCTCGCCGATACCCCAGGAGCAACAGTGTCCCTAATTTGCTGGGAAGTGGCGGTGCGGTCCCCTACGGCACTGCGTAGGATCCTACGGTCTTGGCGTGCATCCGAGCGTCGCTGCGGTCCGGTCCCAGGTCGAGGGGCACGTGCACCTTCCGCCGACCACTGGCGACAACATCGATGTACTGTGGAGACCTCACGCCCCACGTGTTGAGCAATTCGGCGGTACGTCCACCCGGCCTCCCGCATGCCCACTATACGCCCTCGCTCAAAGTCCGTCAACTGCACATACGGTTCACGCCCACGCTGTCGCGGCATGCTACCAGTGTTAAAGACTGCGATGGAGCTCCGTATGCCACGGCAAACTGGCTGACACTGACGGCGGCGGTGCACAAATGCTGCGCAGCTAGCGCCATTCGACGGCCAACACCGCGGTTCCTGGTGTGTCCGCTGTGCCGTGCGTGTGATCATTGCTTGTACAGCCCTCTCGCAGTGTCCGGAGCAAGTATGGTGGGTCTGACACACCGGTGTCAATGTGTTCTTTTTTCCATTTCCAGGAGTGTATGACTATCGGCCGTGCATACTCCGCACAGAATTTGAAACGCAATGTAGATTTCCTGAATTTGTTTGTCACGATCTCAGTGTTCGAAGGAACACTGCATCGGAATCCGGAATAACACAGGCAGTGCATTATCGTATTTATTCGCCGACACCGGGCAAGCGACTTTCAAGTAAAATGTTTCACCTGTACAGGTATGTACATAGTGGATGTACGAGTACAGTACAGGTTGTAAATACGTGGCAGATGACGTATGGCAGTTCGGGTATTGCCGTGAGTGGTGTTCGGGTACCCAAATGGTCAGGCGACCGCTCTGCACAAATTTTCGTTGTCGTCATTTCATTACACAGCTGATGGTTGCTCCTATTCGCAGTTACGAACACATTTAATGTATAACCCACTTAATCATGTTCAAAACAGATGTTTCATGTTCCTATTATTTTTAAAAGAACTTCAGTAGGATTAATAGCAGCGAATGTACCGCTGACGGCTCACCATCATTCGAGAGAGGCTTGGAGAGTGACATTACAATCAAGATAGGCAAACTGCAGATAATCGGTTTCACAAAACAGTCACTTCAGATTTGCCATGCAACCTTCTGGCTACTGCATACGATAGGCCTGTACTATGTACCAAACAAAAGTGGCTTTTCTGGGACAGTAATACCCTCGAATGATGTTTGAAAGATTGTAATTACATTGTCTTCCGTGCGCTGTAACATAATTCTCATGAATTCACCGCTATAAACACTCATACATAGATAGCAAACACTTTATCGATTCCTGATCAGATCATTCTAATTAAAGTCCCTCTAACCAAAATTTCCACATACTAAAAGTTGATTCTGATGTAACATTGCTTAAAATTCCGTGTTTCTTTCAATTTTTCTTTTATTTACCTAACCGGTTATGAAAATGTGACTCAAGTCTTCGCTTTTGGCTCCCTTTTTTTCAAATGATGTCTATTGTTGCTAAAATTTGCTAACAATTAGGATCACCTGTCAAGCGCAACAACATCTCTAAGCGAATCCCAGCAAACTTGACATGGAAGTCTGCATTACTTTGCTCTGGATTCTTTTTAGAAACAGCATTTAGAAATAATTGGGCCTACTCAATCAAAACAAGAGGTCACAATACTTCTGTACAGATACAAAGTTTGGCACAAAATATGATATTATAATTAATATGATTTAATTATAAAATCAATATGAAAGCATCAGTTAATTTTTATACTCTTTGTCTGTACAAAACAGAATTCGAGATGTATTCTCCCTAGATCAAATGACATCGTTTCATGTACATGACGGTAACATTAGATTCAATTTGTATTTAAGTAGTTTTTGGAGTAATTTCTTTTCTGTATCACGATTTTCATGTCTATAGCACTGGAACACTGCAATAAACAACATTTTATATTATGAATTTCTAAATCCTACAATAAATTGGGGCTCCGGGCCAAATTTACAATACAACAACTAATCATTGTGTGAAGATTCCAGTCTTCATTATGACTATAGGTGACTGGCTGCAAGTTAAAAAGAAATTGTCTCAACTGAAGAAGAGCATTATTTTTCAAGCACAGGCAGATACACGATATCGGCCACACATTTTCTGTGTACATCGCTCAGAAAAACGAAGCGTAAATGCGGCAGTAAGGGTTCTACTTGATCGCGTGATTAGACACAGCCCTGCTCCAGTTATAGAACTCCGCGTTGCTAGCAGACAGTGGAAACTTGCTGTGGGGAAAATGAAATTTATTTCTGTTGAGAAGAAGAAAGCAGTGAGAGTGCAGTCGAGAAAGGCGATGGAATGAGCAGGAAAAAAGTTAAAGATGTGCCACTGAATGGTGAGCAAGAGCGATGCATGTTGAGATGAACGAGATTGAAGTATTTACCCCCAGAGAAAAAGCAGCAACGTACACGTAAAATACATGCCTTGACGATGAGTATAAATCTGTTATTCGGCACCAATTTCTGCCATATTATCAACAATGCGAGGAAGTACAAACTTTGAAAGATCTTCACAGCCCATGTCGCACAGAAATGGAGAGCTAGCGAACTCTGACTTGGGAAGAGCGTAGAACGGACTGAATGTTGACATGGATTAAAGCGCTCGGTATCTTACCCAAAACCAATCATCCTAGTGGGCTTCCGTTCAAGATAAGTTGTCGTTTACGTTACTCATTGATAGCACTAAACATAAAAATAGAAAACCTGTAGAGAGTCTATGGTCAATTAGAGCAAACGAGCCGAAAGTGAATTTTAAAAGATAGGGATGACATCCATGTGTCTTCATGTTTACATTCGTGAGAGCTCGAAGTGCTTGCCAACAAATAATAAATATTAGGTAGCTCGCACCGTGAACCTTGGAGTAGGACATCAAAAATTAAAAAAAAAATTCGATTTTCTAAAGACATGTCTATTTGCAGCGCACACCTTTCTGAATAGTTTGATGTATGAAACATATCTATTTGAGAGATTATAAGGCATGTTAATTGGTCTTAGGTGTACCAAGATGCAGCGCCAAAAGGAAGTGAATCATAGTGTGGCTACCAAAGGTCAATTGCTGGTGGTGAAGAATATTATCACAGGAATTCTCTACCAACTGCTGTAATGGAAGCCATGAAAAGTATATTCGGTGACCTTCCAAATGAAAACTTAATGAAGAAATGTCGTCGTGGTGGTATCCAAAACCCAAATGGAAGTTTTAACCAATGTGTACGCGAAAGAATTGCAAAAAACCATTTTGTGGTAAGAAATGCACTTGCTGTTGCTGCTTATGATACACTTGCCATTTTTTAATGATGGTGTGCAAAGCAAGAAATATGTTTTAGAGAAAATTGGAATTAAGCCCGGAGTGAACTGCATCGAAGCTTTTTGTATGCGTTAGACAGAGAGCGTGGACTGGAACCCGATAAATCATTTTTGGTGGAGATAAAATCAACAATAGTGCATAATAGGAATGTTAAAAGGAAGACAACTGATTTAAAAAACGAAAAATAACCTGCTTATGGTGCTGGAGAGTTCTAAAAGAACGCCAGATACAAACAGAAACTTTAACGGCCATTTTCCGCAAAACACAAATTTCTGTACTTAGGTACATGTGAAGGGCTTATTTCAATAGTGGTACAAGTCCATTTTTGTTCATTCTGAGATACAGAGTCCTAAAGGTAAGAGAGCGCTGAAAAATCTGCAGTTGAGGTACCAGAAATATTCAAGTATATATGGTATATATATTCGAGTATATATACTTGAATATTTCTTGTATCTCATCTGCAGAGTTTTCAGCGCTTTATAACTTTAGGACTCTGTATGTAAGAATGAACAAAAATGGACTTGTACCACTATTGAAATAAGCCCTTCATGTAACACCCAAACTAAATATCCTATTACTTTCAAACTTCGTATGCTCATTAAACACAAACTCCTTAATGCAAAACTCTAGAGCTTTCCAAATCTGTTAAAAACTGTGGAAAACATTGAGTTAACTAACTGTAATACTTGAGTTTTTTTCTAAGCATGAAGTTTAAAATGTTACAGATGATTCATTTTTTCATAAATTAAATAAATTCTAGAGTTTCGTTCACCTGTATGTATGGTTTATATAGTGTGCAAAATTCATCGAAGAATCTCTTTTACTAATGAAGAAAAGAGTATCTATAGCAACAAATGCAGCCAGTAGTAAGTGAAAAAATAATGAAACTTCACATGTGAAAAAATATTTTGTTTGGTTTTTTAACTTCCACTGCTATGACTGTGAATCCTGAATCCTTCCTGGTGACGCTGACAAAGTTTTATGAATTTGTTTGTAGAAGAATTGACAGTGGAAATTGAAGTGTCCTAGAGTGCCTCTTCTGTTCCAAGTCAGCCCGTTTGACGTCCTACCCCCTTAAAGAAGAATATTGAAACGAGAAAGTTCTAGCCTAGACAGTACCATCGTTTTCTGCCAATTACATAACATTCAGTAGGGTTCAGACGAACTGTAATCGCATGCTGAGGTACCAAAAATAGAGTACGAATGGCAACGGCAATGGATGACTTCAACAATGGCTGGGAGTCGTTATTAGGCGGATTTTCTATGTATTATCCCTTTCTAAAGACGCATGTTCATCGCCAGTTACAATGTGAAATGGGAATTTCCAGACACATCTGCAACGGCAGTTCCCGCGGTAATGTGACTGTAGAAGATATCTATCATCATTCGTTCTCATGCAGCAGGTATGAAATTGTGAGGAAGTGCTTATGTAACAAATGCGGACACTCCAGTCCCCAGAATAGTAGCTTGTTTTTCATCTGAGATAGTGCGAAAATTCTTACAGCACGTATTAATATTTTATCGGCAACTGGTATTACTATGTGGATATACTGAGATTTGACAAAAATACAGGTTGTTACAAAGAGATACGGTCAAACTTCCAGGAAACATTCCTCACACACAAATAAAGAAAAGATGTTATGTGGACATGTGTCCGGAAACGCTTAATTTCCATGTTAGAGCTCATTTTAGTTTCGTCAGTATGTACTGTACTTCCTCGATTCACCGCCAGTTGGCCCAATCGAAGGAAGGTAATGTTGACTTCGGTGCTTGTGTTGACATGCGATTCATTGCTCCACAGTGCTAACATCAAGCACATCAGTACGTAGCATCAACAGGTTAGTGTTTATCACGAACGTGGTTTTGCAGTCAGTGCAATGTTTACAAATGCGGAGTTGGCAGATACCCATTTGATGTATGGATTACCACGGGGCAATAGCCGTGGCGCCGTACGTTGTATCGAGACAGATTTCCAGAACGAAGGTGTCCCGACAGGAAGACGTTCGAAGCAATTGATCGGCGTCTTAGGGAGCACGGAACATTCCAGCCTATGACTTGCGACTGGGGAAGACCTAGAACGACGAGGACGCCTGCAATTGACGAGGCAATTCTTCGTGCAGTTGACGATAACCCTAATGTCAGCGTCAGAGAAGTTGCTGCTGTAGAAGGTAACGTTGACCACGTTACTGTATAGAGAGTGCTACGGAAGAACCAGTTGTTTCCGTACCATGTACAGCGTGTGCAGGCACTATCAGCAGCTGATTGGCCTCCACGGGTACACTTCTGCGAATGGTTCATCCAACAATGTGTCAATCCTCATTTCAGTGCAAATGTTCTCTTTACGTATGAGGCTTCATTCCAACGTGATCAAATTGTAAATTTTCACAATCAACATGTGTGGGCTGACGAGAATCCGCACGCAATTGTGCAATCACGTCATCAACACACATTTTCTGTGAACGTTTGGGCAGGCATTGTTGGTGATGTCTTGATTGGACCCCATGTTCTTCCACCTACGCTCAATGGAGCACGTTATCATGATTTTCATACGGGATACTCTACCTGTGCTGCTGGAACATATGCCTTTACAAGTACGACACAACATGTGATTCATGCACGATGGAGCTCCTGCACATTTCAGTCGAAGTGTTTGTACGCTTCTCAACAACAGATTCGGTGACCGATGGATTGTCAAAGGCGGACCAATTCCATGGCCTCCACGCTCTCCTGACCTCAACCCTCTTGACTTTCATTTATGGGGGCATTTGGAAGCTCTTGACTACGCAACCCCGGTACCAAATGTAGAGACTCTTCGTGCTCGTATTTTGGACGGCTGTGATACAATACGCCATTCTCCAGGACTGCATAAGCGCATTCCATGCGACGGAGGCTGGATGCATGTATCCTCGCTTACGGAGGACATTTTGAACATTTCATGTGACAAAGTGTCTGAAGTCACGCTGGTACGTTCTGTTGCTGTGTGTTTCCATTCCATGATTAATGTGATTTGAAGAGAAGTAATAAAATGAGCTCTAACATGGAAAGTAAGCGTTTCAGGACACATGTTCACATATATTTTCTTTCTTTGTGTGTGAGGAATGTTTCCTGAAAGTTTGGCCGTACCTTTTTGTAACACCCTGTATATAAACACGGCGAGCAATGCATTCTCGAACATAAATGCAGGTGGTAACCAAGGCTGCAAGTTGTGCTGTTGTATTTGACCAGGGATGGCAGCTGTGTAATGTGCTCAGCACGTTGCAAGTGTCAGTCGCCGTCAGAAGAGTGTTTTTTGTAGTCATCAGTGCATTGTGTAGAAGCCAGGTGAATTCGAAAGTGGGCGAAATATTGATGCTCGTATGCTGGGTGTTCCGTAACTAAGGCAGCAGAAGTATTTCGTAATGATGATTTTTGGTTTGTGCGGTGCTCAACTGCGTGGTCCCTAGCGCCCCTACGAAGTCCCAATTTTTTCACAGTCCAAATTTTGTCACAATCAAATCTAGCAACAGTGACGAATGATGAGGGTGATGATGAAATTATGAGGACAACCCAGTCGTCAGGCAGAGAAAATCCCGAAGTATTTGATGTTTCATGATGCACCGTGTCGATTATTTATGCCGCCTCCAGGGAAAGTGGAAAATCGTCTCTGCTAAGTTAGTGTGGGTTGAGTGATTGTGATGGACGGTCATGGAAGAGGATTAGGACAAAAAATAAAAGGACGGCAAAAGCCACTGCAGAACTGGGTGCTTCACTCGCGAACCCTGTCAGCACCACAACTCAAAGCAAGCAATTTCTGGATGAGAGTGGTGCCGAAGCCATAAAACCCGGACCAGAGAATGGGAGAATATCATTTGGTCGAATGAGATTTGTCTGACACTGTTTCAGACTTCTGGTCCAATTTACGTTCAAAGTGTGAAACGGGGAGGGGGGGGGGGAGGCGTGACGCTGATGATTTGGGCCACCATATCATAGTATTCCATAAGGCCCCATGGTTACTCTGGAAGGTCACATTACTGCCAGTTACACGACCAGTTTGGCTTATCAGATCCATCCCATGGGACAATGTTTGCCCCCATTGGTGACGCTGTGTACCAAGAGGACGGCGCACACAGCTCTCATCTTAAAGGACAGGTTTTGTGAGCGCGAGGATGAACTGTCACATTTACCCTAGCCCCCACACTCACCAGATCACAGTACTATTGAGCCTTTGTGGTCTGATTGGGAGAGAAGAGTGCGTAATCACTGTCAATGTCCATCAGCGGTATCTGAACTTACATTAGTTTGCGGGAAGAATGGGATAAGATTCCCCTGAAAACCATATAGGACCAGCATTTACCAATTCCTATACGACTCGAAGCTGTTTTGAATTGCAACGATTTTCCTAGGACGTATTAGGTATGGCAGTCTGTTGCGTTTGTATTGCTTCCGTATGTTTGCACGCTCCCTCTATGTATTTCTTTAAAATTTTCTGATAAATGGAAAATAGTAAAAATTAGTCAGCTGGTGTTTAATATTAGATTAGAAAATGAGATTGTGAAATAATAGACAGGTTTGCTACTTAAGGCAGCAGAACTGTTGACAATAGCATAAATTTAACTGTTAGTAAGTCTTTTCTAAAGTTAATTGTGTGACGTGTAGTTTTGTATGGTAATAAAACGTGAACGGTAGAAGGTTCAGACAAAAAGAGAATACAGACTTTTGAAATGTGGGGCTAAAGGAGAAAATTGAAGACTGGATGCGTAGATCTAGTTAGTAATAGACAGGTGTTAAATCAAATTGGGGAGGAAAGAGCTTTATGGTACAACTTGACTAGAAGTGTGTTAGGTTGCTACGACACTTTTTGACCCATTACGAGATAGCTAATTTGGTAATTCAGGGAAGTGTGTGGAGCTGAGGCACGGGCAGCCGGGGTAAAAACTGTAGAGGGAGACCAAGGGTTGAATACAATAAACTGGTGCTGGCGGATGTAGTTTGCAGACATGATAAGATTAACATAGGAAACACGAGCATGGAGAGTTGCATCTAAACAATGTCGACGCCGAGGAATAAAACGCAACAGTTCCTCCCCTGATGACCTGTTAAGATGAAAATTCATATCGTCTGACAAAGAAAAGTGAAGCACTCTAAAGATGGTCGGATGTCAAAGTAACTTTGTACACATACACACCATCGGAGGGCGTGGAAACGAGCAGAGTGAATTACTGTTATTTACGTTAGCATAATTACCAGGCCAGGTAGGATATGTAAGGGCCGTGAACAGCATCAGATGTTGAATTATATTTACGTAAGAGGAGATACTGCGTGCTCGTGTAAAAGACGGAATTATCAGCACCTGACAGAATTTGGAAGGGGCCTGTTATCGGTCTCCATTTGGCCAGCTGGTGGAATCGAGCATTATGCAGATCTGTGGGACATTCGGATGCGACAGTGGTTCGATGTCGGAATGTATGCGAAACAGTGCAAGAATATTCGTCCTCGAGGGAGGATCGCCGAATTGTCGCAACCCCTTTTGAGCTGCGCCTGGAACATTCCACTGGACGAAGACCAGCAGCAGTCTGACCAATAAATTGCCATCCCATGTGTAGGCTGCTATTAACGTCCAATGCAAACTGCTGACTGTGGAGCAGTGGCGACCGGGAAGCAATTACTACTGATGAATGTGTTCAGCGATGGATCGCGGTTCTGCGCCACCCCAGAAGACCTCCGTCGGTGAGCGTGGGAGCGAATTGCGGAGAGGTCCGATTCTTCCAGTGTCGTGGAGAGGCTCGGCAGTTTTACTCCAGGCGTCACAGTGTGGAAGCCACCGGATGTGACTTCAGATCACGGCTGCCAGTGATGGCACAACGGCGTGCTACCGAAATCCTACATCCTCATGTGTTTCTTCTCATGTGACTGCGTGGCGCCATTTTTCGAAAGGACATTTCTCTTGCACTGATCGCACTTGCCTCTACGAACTGTCTGTGCGATGTTGAGGTTCTGCCGAGACGAGCAAGGTCCCCATATCCGACCTCTATAGCATATATGTTGGACCAGCTGGGTCGTCGACTCCGTCCCAGTGCCATTGTCTATGATGACAAGAGTTGTGGGCAGCTTGCTTCGGAAGTAAACAAAACGGCTTTATGAAACCCTTCACAACCGAATTAGTGCATGCATCCACACCAGAGAAGATATAATGTCATGCTCGTAAGTGGAACAATACTGTCAAGTTCTTTGTGAATTTGACTCGATTTTGCAACCGCTGAAATAATATCAAATAACTTCAACCATCCGCTCAACCAGGGAAGTTTCAGTTTGTTTCCTGCCCCTTTCTGTGTACTTAATTTTTTTCTCTGGCAGTGCGTATTCTTTTTAATCTTCGGGGCAGTGCCTGGCATAGGATGCATAGTACGAATGTTTCCTCTCTTATTCCTTTCGCATTCTGAGCGAGAGTGGAAGGACTCTCTGTATGTTTTTGTACGTGCACTAATCTCTCCAGGGTTACGCTCATGATCCTTAGGCGAAATCGAAAACGGTGGCAACTTAATGGCTGCACTGTCTTTTTCAAATACAGGGACTGTACGCAACAGGGTTTTAAAGGAACTGCTTCGTCTTTCTTTCAAGATTCCCATTTGTGTTCATCGATTATTTCTATTATACTTCCTTATCACCTATACTGCGCTGTTACTATCGTAGTATTGTGTCTCTGGATTCGTTAAGCTGTGTACTGTCTACAAGATGAGGACTCCAAACACTAGAACAACGTTCTAAAATTAGTCACACTGTGTGCGGTTCCCTTTACAGATGCAGTGTATTTTCCAAGAGCCCTCCAGACAAGCCTAACTCTGACTGTGAACCTTTTCGCAGTGGCATCGTTGCTTAAAATTTTCTGTGTTCAGGCAGCTTAAAATCTGAGTTCCGATTCGAGCTTTCGAAGGAAACCAGGCAATTAACTCTTTATACTTACGAAGTAATGCTACCGACGCGGGACTTCAAACTGATTTCATATTTTTATATTTCCAGAAGGCTTTTAACACCATTCCTCAGAAGCGACCTCTGATTAAATTGGGTGCCTATGGAGTATCGTCTCAGTTGTGTGACTGGATCCGCTATTTCCTGTCTGAAAGGTACAGTACGTAATAACTGACGGGAAGTCATTTAGTACTATGAGTCTTTCTCCAGAAAGTTTTATAAGCCCTCTGTTGTTCCTGTTCTACATAAACGATTTAGGAGAAAAGCTGAGAAACCTTCTTAGATTGTTTGCAGATGATTTACTGTCATGTCAAGTCATCAGATGATCAAAAGTAATTGCAAAATGATTTAGACAAAATATCTCTATAGTGCAAAAACTGGATAAGTGTGAAGTCATTCACACATACACAAAAGTGACACGTTCCACATCATTACGAAATGTCGTATTTATGATTTACGGAACAAGGATCAATCTAAGTATGTATGTTTGTATGTATGTATGCATCTACATCTATGTGATTATCCTGCTATTCTCAATAAAGTACGTGGCACAGGTGAGTACCAAAAGGCAACCTGGTAAATTTCCGTTACAAGATAAATCACACAAATCTATAGGTTGTAAACTCAATTAAATAATTAGGGATTTCAGTTACGAATAATTTAAATTTGAATGATCACTTAGAGTTGAGGGCAACACAAACTAAAGACTGCGAGTTAATGGCAGAGAGCTTAGGAAATGTAACAGGTCTACTAAAGAGACAGCTTGCACTATTTTTGTCCGCCCCCGTCTGGAGTACTGCTGTGTGGTGTGGAATCCACATCAGATTCAATTGAAAGAGATAATGGCAGCTCGTTTCGTATTAACGCGAAACAGGGGGGAGAGTGCCTCAGATATGATACACGTATTGGGGTGGCAATCATTAAAAGAAAGGTGTGTTTCGCTGTGGCAAGATCTTCTCATGAAATTTCAGTCAGCAACTTTCTTTTCAGACTGAAAATATTTAGTTGGCGCGCACCTACATAGCGAGAAATAATCATCATAATAAAATAAGAGAAATCAGAGCTCGCACGGAAAGATTTAAGAGTTTGTTTTTTCTGTGCGTTCTTCGAGAGTAGAGCAGGAGAGAAGTAAGTAGCTTAAGGGGGATACGATGTCAAACGGCCGACTTGGAGCAGGAGAGGCATCACAGGACATTTTAATTTGCACTGTCTATACTTTTACAAATAAATTCATAAAACTGTGTCAGCGTGACTGGGAAGGATTCAGAATTCACACTCATAGCAGTGGAAGTTCGAAAACATAACGAAGTATTTTTTTTACATGTGAAATTTCATCATTTTTTTCACTTACTAATGACAGCATTTGTTGCTATAGGTACACTTTTCTTCATAAGTAAGAGCGATTCTTCGATGAATTTTTCACAGCATACAAACCATACTTAAAGGTGTATGAAACTCTAGAATTTTCGAAACCTATTAAAAACTGCGGTAAAAATTGAGGTAATTAGCTATAAAATTTGTGTTTTTCCTAAACATGAAGTTTAAAATAAAACAGCTCATTCGTTTTTTTCACAAAGTAAATAAATTCTAGAGTTTCATGCACCTGTAAGTATAGTATGTATGCTGTGCAAAATTCATCGAAGAATCTAACTTATTAAGAAAAGTGTACCTATAGCGACAAATGCAGCCATTAGTAAGTGGAAAAAATGATGAAATTTCACATGCAGAAAAAATTATTTTATTATGTTTTCGAACTACCACTGAAATGAGTGTGAATCCTGAATCCTTCCTGGTGATGCTGACAAAGTTTTATGACTTTATTTGTAAAAGTATAGACACTGGAAATTAAAATGTCCTGTGATGCCTCTCCTGCTCCAAGTCGGCCAGTTTGACGTCCTACCCCCCCTTAAGGGTGGTTCGAGGAACCCTCTGCCAGGCAGAGTAGTCATGTAGACGTGTATGGAAATGTAATCAGATAATATCACTTGTTATAGATATTATCTTACGGAGAGTAATTAGAGTATCGTGTCCATAGCATGTTCTTGTCCAATTGTCATAACGATGTAAAAAATAATTATGTACCATTGTCCTCGCAGCTGATGGAGGAGACGGCAAGAAGGCTGCTATGCGCCGGTTACGGAAAGTCGCCGCTCGCTTCCACATATGTAGCCCGCCGAGGCAGGAGACGTCTGCCTTCTCCACGGCTCTCACGTCATATTTTCTGGCGGATGCCCCCACTTACGACAGCTTGTACGTGTGTGGAGAACACGTGTGTCCGTTTAACAAGCTACCGAGATTGCATCGTGAGTGTCGTTTCACACCTATGGTCCTAAAAGCGCGCGCGGGGGGGTGTGTGTGGCACGTGAGTGCGCGTGTGTGTGCGACACGTACGAGCGCCCCCCTAAAAATATTTAGTTGGCGCGCACCTAAGTAGCGAGAAATTATCATCATAATAAAAAAAAAAAAGACTCTGAGCACTAGGGGACTTAACATCTGAGGTCATCAGTCCCCTAGAACTTAGAACTACGTAAAGCTAACTAACCTAAGGAGATCAAACACATCCATGCCCGAGGCAGTGTAAAGTCTCTTGCAGCGGTCTCTCTGCGATATTTTCAGAAATTTTATAAGTTATATAACTCAGTACATATCTCGAAATATCTCTTCTTATCTTACCGATTCCTAAACTTTAATATACGATGATTATCAATGCAAAGTAGTTTCAAGCCCTATTATTCCTTGGAGCGTCCATTTACTCCATGGAATAGCTTCTCTGCTATCTATGTTTTCTCTTATGAAAAGAATGAAGGGGTGCTTGCTGATTATCTGTGAAAGAATGAGGATGTATATGTATGTATTGTTGAGCTAGTCGCCATCTTGATGAGATTCTGTATGAGAAGGAATATAATACATGAACTAAACTAACGTAAGTGTGTTCGCGTATTATTTAACTGATTATTATTGACAGTGTCTGCTTTCTACGGTGTGTTGCACGGGATCAGTGGGGAACGTCTGATTTACACTGGACGAACCTGCCGTTTTGTATGCTCAAGATATCCAGTTACTTCAAATAAATAGGCTAACGCGGTCTTACCAGCAAATCTCCGGTCTTCCCCATGTGATCACCGAAAGTTAATAATTATTACAAATGTTTTCAGGAGATCGACTGATAATTTTCGTCGCACCGAGACTTCGAAATTGCTTCACTGCCTTACGGAATTTAAGTTAAGCTCAATTTAATCAGGACAGAACAGTATTGAACTGTGTGAATGTGATAAGCCTGCTTTGTGAATGAAAATTCCCTTAACATACGCATGTTTTTACTATCCTGATCAGTGAAGCTAAATCCGGCCGGTGTGAGAGTTTTTCAAATTTTTTTTAATACCACAAAAAAAATATTAAAGCAGGATTCGAACATATGACCGTAGCCGTAGCGCGGTTCCAGACTGAAACGGCAAGAACCGCTTGGCGACTCCGGCCGGCCAGAATAAAATAAGAGAAATCAGAGCTGACACGAAAGATTTAAGTGTTCGTTTCTTCTGTGCGCCCTTCGAGAGTAGAGCAGGAGAGAAGTATGTAGCTTAGGGGTGGTTCGAGGAACCCTCTGCTAGGCACTTAATTGTGAATTGCAGAGTAGTCATATGGATGTAGACGTGGATGGAATGTAATCAGATAATATCAGTCTTTTATGTTTGTTATAGATATTATCTTACAGAGAATAATTAGAGTATGGTGTCCATAGCATGTTCTTGGTCAATTGTCATAATGCTGTAAAAAACAATTACGTAGGATTATCCCCGCAGCTGATGCAGAAGACCTCAAGAAGGCTACTATGCACCGGTTACGGAAAGTCGTCGCTCGCTTCCACACATGTAGACCATGAGGCAGCAAACGTCTGTCTGCCTTCTCCACGGCTCTCACGTCATATTTTCTGGCGGATGCCCCCACTTACGACAGCTTGTACGTGTGTGGAGAACACGTGTGTCCGTTTAGCAAGCTACCGAGATTGCATCGTAAGTGTCGCTTCACACCTACGGTCCTAAAAGAGCGCGCGCTGGGTGTGTGCGCCACGTGTGTGTGTGCGACACGTACGAGCGCCCCCCTAATGAAGGCGGCGCGGCGGGCAGATAAGGCGGGTGCCCGGGACCGCCGGTCGCGCTCCGTGACTCAGCCGCGTCGCGTCGCGCCGCGCCGCGCAGCCGGCCGCCGAGGCGACTCAGTTCCGCCTGCCACTAATTGGATGGGACCCCGCATTGTCCAATTAGCGGAATACTAATTAGGGGAGAGAGAGACGCTGACCTCCGATGCTATCGGCCGCCAAAAGCCGCTCGCGCCGGCCTTTCCCGCGTTCCGTTCCCCGTGTCCCGTCCTCCGCCTCCGCCGTCTGCCGCATTAGCGGAGACAATTGGACTTCCGTCGGCCGCGCCGGCAGTGACGCCCGTTCCCACTGGCTGCCTCGCTGTGTGAACCAGCCGGAAGGTCGCGCGCACCCAGCTAGCCCACTAGAGATGGGTAGTTCGCGAACGAACGGGTGCAAAGGAACGGTTCACCAAGATGAACGAAAGGACCGAGGAATGAATTCCAATGAACGATCGCTTCATAGTTCACTTCGGTGGCGGCGGTCTACTTATAGTTCCCGGGAACGAATAACGATCGGTTCATAGTTCACTTCGGTCACGGCGGTCTACTATAGTTCCCGGGAACGAGGAACGATCGGTTCATAGTTCACTTCGGTCACGGCGGTCTAATTATAGTTCCTGGGAACGAGGAACGATCGGTTCGTAGTTCACTTCGGTGGCGGCGGTCTACTTATAGTTCCCGGGAACGAGGAACGATCGGTTCATAGTTCACTTCGGTCGCGGCGGTCTACTTATAGTTCCCGGGAATGAGGAACGATCGGTTCATAGTTCACTTCGGTCACGGCGGTCTACTTATAGTTCCCGGGAACGAGGAACGATCGGTTCATAGTTCACTTCGGTGGCGGCGGTCTACTTATAGTTCTCGGGAAAGAGGAATAATCGGTACATAGTGCACTTCGGACACGGCAGTCTACTTACAGTTCCCGGGAATGAGGAACGATCGGTTCATAATTCACTTGAGTCGCGGCAGTCTACTTATAGTTCCCGGGAACGAGGAACGATCGGTTCGTAGTTCACTAGTTCACTTCGGTTGCGGCGGTCACTTCAGCAGTTCTCGTTCCAGCCTCGGCCGTACTTGTCGTTCTTCGCATGACCACGTGTCTCAGTTCCACTGCCGACTGCTCCAAGTTAGTTCAGTATCAAGTTGTTCGTTTCATTCGCTGCGCTCACCTATTTTACATGTGTTCCAAACTGTTCTTGCACTTGGTTCTGGCTGTTCAGCGTCCACGACCGGAAATCAAAAAGTATTTTACAGTTACGTAAATTACATAAAATTAAGTTGAATGTAAAAGGTACGTCTTTTCAGGTAACAAAAGGGCATATCAGCTCATTGCATTATGTCGATGAACACCAGAAGACATACTCATAACAAGGCAAGCTTTTTTTGTTATTCATATATTTTTTGGTTTCATCGACTTGATTTAGCAGCTAACTTTCAATAATTTTCTTAATTTTTGTTTACGAAAATTCGTATAAAACGATTTTCGTGTATCTTTCATATACAAAACATTACATTTAGGAAGGCTCTAATTATTTTTAAGTTTCGTTGTTTGCAATTAGCATTACCTGCTGGTTTGGTTTCTTTGAAGAAAAAAACAAAAACGTGGGTTGTGGGTCATTTTAGCTCAGTAGAAAAAGCGGTGCCTCTCCATTTGAAAAGACATTGATATCCATAAAATCATATTTACTTATTATCTCAAAAACATTTGTTCAGAAGGACCTTTGAAACCAAAAACTTTATTACTGCGAACTTTATTATTATTATTGCTGCCTTAGCGTTAATAATGCAACATAAAAACCTAATTTTTACTAAGCGTGTGACGCAAATATTAGAAATCACATTTTATTTTATGCTTCCATAAAGTCTACTTCGTCTACGAACTCAGAGACAACGTGAAGTATATATAGGGTGTGAACGATTATTGTTTACAACGTAGCACAGCTATGCAGTGGAAGTCGAAACGAAGAATTTTATACAAGACACTTGTGGTCTATTAAGTTGGGAAACAGCCACCAACAGGTTTACAGGACTACATGAGCCATAGCCCATGCGCGTCGCGTGAGATTTTCCTGTTCTCTTCTCCAGCTCTCTGTACATCGTCATCGATTGTTTCGCAATTGTTGTTTGCATTAGCTTGTTATTTCTTCACTGCCTGATTATTACATGTTTGTCTGTTTGTTGTATCTGCTCGTAAAGGGCAACACATCGTCCGTAATTGGCGAGCAGCCTTTACTCGGAGCCGGTTTTCCGTGCGCCACCCTATATTATTTCCCTGCGATCAGCCACACAATGCTACGGTTGGCTAAACGACAGGTTCTGCAGAATCACAGAAATTACTTCTAAAAGTGTGTAAGAATTCTGTAATGAATAAAATCTCTATACTCCAGGGGCGAGGCAAGTGCCCCTCTTGGTGCACTCCATCCTTCAGTCACCTACACTACTAGTTTTCAGTTTTTCATAAGAACCATATATCAAGCACAAATGAACGGTGAACGAGTAAAAATGAACGGTTCCCAAAAAAGAATGATCAGCAGTGAATTAGTTCCCAAGGATGAACGACTTTGCAGCCTACCTGCTGCACTTGCTAGAGGCGGCTGCGGAACTGCAGGCAGTGGCGCCTTCTGGGGACTGTGCTCCGTTCAGAAATACTACTGGAGTGACAGCTTCGAAGGCAGTAGCGCGGCGAGGCTTACGACTAAGGCCTTATCGAGGCCGTGGACAGATAGGTCCCCACTGGTCGACAAGAAAGTGAATCTCGTGAAGTTGGTCAGGGCAAGACAGTTGCTTTAGGTATGATGAAAGGCTCAGAAACAGTGGCAGAAAAGTAACAACTGACAATTTTTTCACTAGCCTTAGTTTGGCGAGAGAACTCCTGAAAATCAATCTCACACTCTTAGGAACAATTAGAAATAATTAGGAGAACTACCACAAGCTTTCACTCAGACCAAAGGTCGAGTCAAATATTCATCTATTTTTGGATTCCAAGACGATGCTTCAATTGTTTCATATTGTCCGAAAAAGGGAAAAGTTGTAACTTTGTTCAGTACAATGCATTGGTTCAAATGGCTCTGAGCACTATGGGACTTAACATCTGATGTCATCAGTCCCCTAGAACTCAGAACTACTTAAACCTAACTAACCTAAGGACATCACAGACATCCATGCCCGAGGCAGGATTCGAACCTGCGACCGTAGCATATGCGCGGTTCCGGACTGAAGTGCCTAGAACCGCATGGCCACCACGGCCGGCTACAATGCATTCAAGGAAGGAAGTGGAAAATCGTGAAGAATGCAAGCTAGTAATGACTCTTGATTATAATAAAACAAAATCAGGAGTAAATACCTTGGACAAGCAGGTTAGAACGTACACTACAAGGAGGATGAGCAGAAGGTGGCCAATGGTATTAGTTTACAACATGATTGATATCAGCGCGCTGAATGCATTTATCATATGGCTACATCTTACCCCAAACTGGGCAGAAAGGACCAACTACAAGAGACGGGCATTTCTCATAGAATTAGGAAAACAGCTCATCGGAAGAAAGCCAAACAAAATTATTTCCCCAGTACTTCCATCAACAGTATCCGTTTTGTAAAACGTCTGAGGATAGAAAATTCACCGATAAATGTTCAAAATGTGAATGTTCTGTGTGTAAAAGCCACTCTGCAATTTATTGCTGTAAGTGTGATGCGTCATAAATGTCGATTCGGAATTTAATCAAAAATGTCTGTAGTTTCATGAGAATCATTTGTAAATCTTACGGAAACCAATAATTTTAAAAAATATGCATTTTAATTTAATTTAATGTAATGTCGCTGACATGTTTTAGATTGTGGAAATAATAAGGAATGTGATTTTATTCTACCATTATTAAAACTATCCTTAATAAAAAATAAATTCCGTTGGGGTCATTAAAGACCTCAATGGTACTCAGTGTAACAAAAAATACTCTGTATTAGAAGGGTTAAGGTTGCAGGAATAGATGGGGCGCTGAAACTGCCCGGAAGAAAACAAGAAGTACGATTTAAGAATTAACCGGCAGAGCTACTATGAACTCTCCTGTCCTCGTGTTCCTGTCTTCTGCCTGCGAGTAGAAGCCTTTCGCTCAGCATGTGACTGTAAAAACTCGCTGTTGTCGTAGTCAAGAAGCGTCGTAAGGAAAAGACTTCGCTGCTGGCCAAACCAAGAACGACCGGAGATATCACAGCCAAATTTATCTAGAGATAATACGTTCCACAAAGAGTACGTGGTTTGAAATACAGCCCCAAGTGGAATGAGGAAGATGATGAAATCGGCATTGAATGTTGAAGATATTGCTGGCTAGAACCGCTGTTACACGCGTCGGTACTGAGAGAGAGGGGCTCCGGGTGTGTTGTTAGGGTACACCTGTCTACGCTGCTTTCTAATATTGCCGAAGTTGATTTGGTGCAGAGGCGGGTGGTGTGTTCCGAGCCAGTCGTTTTGCAGTCATCAGCCAGACGTTTACGATATGCGAGACATCGGGAGTAGATGGCGTGCCACGTGTGGTCGAACATTATTCTGTTGCAATTTGGCCGTCGGGAAGCTTCGAAGGTATGGGAGGATACAGGCTCCAGCACTTAAGACATGTAATTCTGTCTAGTAAGTGTACCGGCAGTGCGTACTATGGAGTGCGGTAGTGGAATCCGATACCAACCAGACCATAATAACTGGTGCAGAATCAGTATGCCGATACACCTTCCAATGGTTCAAATGGCTCTAAGCTCTATGGGACTATATATCTGAGGTCATCAGTAGCCTAGACGTAGAACTATATAAACCTAATTAACCTAAGGACATCACACACATCTATGCCCAAGGTAGGATTCAAACCTGCGACCCTAGCAGCAGCGCGGTTCCGGACTGTGTCTGTCATGTGTTGTTGTGCGATGAGGTGGATGCAATCGGTCCCGTCTTTCTCTCCTGCACCCATCGATTACAGATCCGCATCACAGTTGCTTGGTCCCACCCGATACGATCACCGATTTCTCTGAAGGAGAATCCACAATCCTTATAGGTAACTATTCTTCCTCGCTCAGACTCAGAAAAGTGCTCGAAAGACGTCCGCTGTCTTCTACGAGGCATACTGAAGCTGCTTACGCAGAACAACAGCACGCAAAAACAGCCCCAGTACGTCCACGCGGCCGTCTGTTCCCCTTTCACATAGTGCTTGCAGGTGGCGCTACCTGCGCTCGTGATGTGCATCTGCGCTCAATTGTTAATCGTCTGCATCTCTGGTCGCCGCCAACGCATACTGCAAAATTCATGTCATTTGGATGCTTCCTTCAGAATGCTGCATTTTGGGTGACCAGTAGTGTACCACCGAACCGGTGTTACGTGGGTTTTGCGTCAACAGTGCGATTGGTTCATACAACTGCCGTATACACAGTACCTCATTTTCAGTAACGGAGTTTTTCGTAAAGAAAATAGTGTCCGTTGCATGCTGTATATTTAGAGCGTTTATTTGCAGTTCTATTGGCCAATTTATACGAACACGTTATATCAGCACATGTACAATAAAATCATGCATCGTGTCGCACGAAGCCGGCCTCTGGTGGCCGAGCGGTTCTAGGCTCTTCAGTCTGGAACCGGGCGACCGCTACGGTCGCAGGTTCGAGTCCTGCCTCGGGCATGGATGTGTGTGATGTCCTTAGGTTAGTTAGGTTTAAGTAGTTCGAAGTCTAGGGGACTGATGACCTCAGATGTTAAGTCCCATAGTGCTCAGAGCCATTTGAACCATTTTGTGTCGCACGACGTTTGGCTTTCAGATCAAACGGTCGATCAAGCTGTGAAGCCACACATGAATAGCAGCATGCTCTGTATCATATGCGACAGATGCTAGTACAGTTTAACATGAGGAAGAAGATGGCGCCCAATCGCAACAGAATCACATCACATCATGTAGCAACGTTATCATACGGACTGATGAGGCTCTGTAGTGAATGGTGGTGTCCTCGCCCTCAAGTTACGCTGTACGTGGACCTTTTACACATTTTACTGTTCTTTGATCATGTTAGATACAGAGAACGCTGTTATACATGTGTGGCTCACATATGGTTTGACCATTTTATTTGCATGTCACATCTCGTGCGACATGGTGCATAATACTATTGTACAAGTGCTTGATCATGATGTGCTTCCAGTATGAGATTTTCACTCTGCAGCGGAGTGTGCGCTGATATGAAACTTCCTGGCAGATTAAAACTGTGTGCCCCACCGAGACTCGAACTCGGGACCTTTGCCTTTCGCGGGCAAGTGCTCTACCATCTGAGCTACCGAAGCACGACTCAAGCCCGAGGAGACGAGATACTGGCAGAAGTAAAGCTGTGAGACCGGGCGTGAGTCGTGCTTCGGTAGCTCAGATGGTAGAGCACTTGCCCGCGAAAGGCAAAGGTCCCGAGTTCGAGTCTCGGTCGGGCACACAGTTTTAATCTGCCAGGAAGTTTCATGATGTGCTTGTCGAAATTGGCAAACAGCAATGGAAATAAATTATATAAATAAAGAGACAATAAGGATTTTAGTGGAAGGACCGGACCATAGGATTTGGATCGTTATTCACCATTTATTGCACACAAAACTATTTGTTCATAAAATAGTTGAGAATTAAAACTGGCTGTGAAATTTACAAAAAAATGTAAAGGTATTTTCAATCAAACAAAGTGTACGATTTTAAAACAACAGTTCGACCATATAAAGCTTTCACATAGAGAAACAATATTTTAATCTGAAGGAACTGCAAAATTTGTTTGCATGACCTTAGCCGGCCGCGGTGGCCGTGCGGTTCTGGCGCTGCAGTCCGGAACCGCGGGACTGCTACGGTCGCAGGTTCGAATCCTGCCTCGGGCATGGGTGTGTGTGATGTCCTTAGGTTAGTTAGGTTTAAGTAGTTCTAAGTTCTAGGGGACTTATGACCTAAGATGTTGAGTCCCATAGTGCTCAGAGCCATTTGAACCATTTGCATGACCTTGACAACAATCTCTAACAGGGCAAGAGGCCAATAAGCAACACTTGAATCCGCGTGAACCAATTAATAACAGTTTTAACAGTTAACAAAGAGTCGATAGAATAATGACAATTCCCAAAATCTATTTACAACAGATAACAAACCCAAAGGTGTGCAGTCATACCAACAATAATTCGCTCGTAGAAGGAACAAGACGACGGCAATAAAGGACAAGAACTCGATCCAAGAAAACGAGGGGATCACGACCCCTGATTGTTAAAATAATTTTGAACAATACGTGATAATCGCTATTAGAAGGGGCTAGAGAAACATGTTATTACTAAATACCACAGGCGAAATTCTTCATGTTTTTAGAAACGCATTAATATACGAATGTATTTCTTTTAAAACTATAAAAATACTACAACAATAAAAATGTACCAATCTCATTATACGAGCCGAAGATATGGTAATACACAAAACAAACCACTTTTCTTTAACACAGAATTCAGGGGCCGCTTGGAGATCACAAGGTATTGAACGAAACACTCCGAAATTGTGCCAGAGACTCTGAGGGTTATACAAACAAATACGCTTACCTTGTATATGAATTCCGTGGCCGGCCGTAGTGATCGAGTGGTTCTAGGCGCTTCAGTCCGGAACCGCGCAGCTGCTACGGTCGCAGGTTCGAATCCTGCCTCACGCATGGATGTGTGTGTTGTCCTTAAGTTAGTTAGGTTTAAGTAGTTCTAAGTCTAGAGGACAGATGACCTCAGATGTTAAGTTCCATAGTGCTTAGAGCGATCTGAACCATTTTTTGAAATCCGTGTAGGGAGTGGGCTCCGATAACATCGTCGCACATAACGAGAGACGCAGTTTCTGCCTCGGTAGCCCGACCGCTCGACAGCCGGCGGAGGGACGAACTGTGCATTGCTATATGGGCGTGCGAAACAAGGTCCACGGGCCCCAGCCAGGCTCGGCTACTCACTCCCGCACATAACATTACAAGTCCCACAAGCAATCAAGTTTAGCCCAGACACCTGGAGTACAGACCATACATTAGCAAATATTAATTTACGGAGACCCTCATCGCGTGCACACAAAATCAAATTAACTCAACTAAGCCCAGAACACTCCAATGAACCCCTAAGTGCAGTGACACAATTTAAACTGACTGCACAAAATATAAATTACACACAGGATGGGGGGAGGGGGCTACAACCAAATCGAGTGAACAGCTCAAGGAAATGGATCAAAACCACATGAAAATTGTCATAAAACTAGTTCACAAAATATCCAGTTGTAACACTGACATACAGTCATTGTTTACGTGGTGCAGAGGCAAGATCCAGAACTCGCGAGAAAACATCTGGTAGAATAACTAGACCGTTGAATCCGACCTCTGTTCGGCAATACACAGTGTTGCCTCGAACAAACTACATGCCAGTGCTGAGCGAGGGTAAAACAAGAAATACCCACAATGATCATGGATTTTTAAGGTAATAGTGTCAGTGAAACAACTCAGACCCTGGCACGGATAACTTGAATTACTACTCAGCGCTACTCAGAACATAATGGACCGTAACACCGATCGGCACAATACATTATTAATATGAATTCAGAGTTCAGAAGAAAAAGGCAAACTGCACTTAAAAGAACTTCAGGGTAAACACGCCCGCAGATAAAGAGGACTGAAAAAATGTTCAAATAAAACGACATAAGCACAGGAAAACCGGCTTGAAACATTTCTAAGAGTATACGTTGAAACTTCCCCTTAGAACAAATTATACACGACTGTGCTTAAACTGACACACAATATTTTTTAGCGCAACGCAATCTGACTTTCAGAAATCCCTACAAAGGAATGGCCCTGACTAACATTAACCTGTACCTTTCACAAATCACTTACCTCACCAAAAATCTTCGTTACTCGAACTACTGCAATACAGCGAGCGCCACTACAGCCAGCTAAATAAAAGATTCAAACTACTGAAGGCACTAACTACTGATAGGGATAGTTAGCAAATGAAAGATTTTAATAGAGAACAAACAATGTATTTACCTTAATAATCATAATTTATATAGCAGTTCATGACATCCAGGTTAACAAATTTCAAATCTCCTCCATTTCTCTCCCCACATCCACCACTGCTGGCGGCTCACCTCCAACTGCCCAACACTCCAATGGCAAACAACAATGCAAACTAGCCACAGACTGCACACAGCACAGCCAGTGATTTTCACACAGAGCGCTACGTAACGTTGCCAATAAGAAAACATAAACAGCCTACTTACATATTTCCAGCTTTGTTGCAGCATTAGTTTCATAAAATAAACTTAGATGCATTTCCTAATGTGAACACTTTCTGTCAACAGATCTATTAAATAATTATTTTATGATCCACACTCTTCGAAAAAGGAGCTCTTGGAATGGAAAGAACAATAAGAAGGGACTGATAACAATAACTGCATATATAATTTCCTTTTCAAGTACTTGGTAATTTTTTGTAGAATTTGTTTTTGTGGTGCACCACTTTAATTACATAGACATTAAGATGTGAATATACATTTCCCTTGTCTGCATTGTTATCTTTAGTGTAATGTTTTTTTTCTGCTTGAGCTATGTCATGTTTAGATATAAGTTATTTCATTTGCTGCTGCTGTTTGCCAGGCATAGTGTTACTGAATTTGACTTTGTGTTACTCTTCTAAGCCAGTTTACTACTGATTTATTTTTCTTGTTTGCTGCACATTGCCTTATATTAGTTGTAATATTGCAATTGCTTTGCTAATTTCTATAATGCTGCTTGCTTCGCAAATCTGCATTTTTTTCATTGCTGTTTGTGTTAATTGTTCTGTGCTGCTGCATTGCCTCGTCCCTTAGTTTAGCATCTGAGCTCAGTAGATTTAAATTAGCTTAAGAGGGGGTAGCCTATAAGAGAATGAGTTGCGATGCATTTGAAGAAATGCACTGAGAGGCTATACGAGATAAGTACAGAAAGCAGGTATAGATAGGACTTTTGGAAATAATGAAGAACGAAGGGAGATCTCCGAGAAGTAAAGAAAATTTTGTTTGCAAAATACTGCAGTAAAACAAACCCTGTCCTTTCTTTGTATTATTCCGCTATATGTTTGTGTACCCTTGTGTATTTATGTTTTTCCTATATTTATATGTTTATCTGATAAGACTTATGTTGTAGAATTTTTCTAATACACAGCTACATTCACTATAATGAGGATTACTGTTATTCTCAAATATAATTGGCATTTATAATATGTTATTTACCTTGTAAATATGCTTAGACATTATTTATTCTGTTTTGTTTTAATGCTCATGTGTAAAGTTGATGTTTCGAAAGTTATTCTGATCTTTTATGTATGTACTCCTGTCATAATTCCTGTAACACTGATGTATATGTTATTTCTATTCTTTTGTAAAGCCTCTATTACTACAAATGTTATCTGTATTGTTATGTTCTTTAATGATGTATTTTGTATCTTTGTAATTGTATTCTTATGTTATAAAATTGTAATTGACACCAGTTCATCATATTATTAACTTGTAAGTTACATTTCACTGCACACGTTTCTGTTGGTCATAGTATATGGACAATATGTGAGAAGTAGGGACTGTTAGTGTTTGCACATGTGTTAATAATTCAGCAAGGGACTGGATAACAGCATTGCTGGTTCTAAGGACAATTCCAAAAAGTTTGTGAGTGCACAAGTGGTGGTTATGGACTTGCTATATTATCCGCAAGACTCTTCAATGGTGATTGTGCACCTGCACAGTCACAACAGATGGCTGCTGGCCATCTCTACAAGGACTACAGTGGGTCTATATCTTTGATGACCCACCAATACCATTATTTCTACAAGGACTACAGTGGGTCTACACCTTTGCTGACTCACCAGTACCATTATTTCTACAAGGACTGCAGTGGGTCTGCACCTCTGGTGGCCCACCAATACCGTAATCTCTACCAGGACTATAGTGGTCTGCTCTGTGATGACCTACCTACCAATATTCTTCAAAACGTCGAATGACTCTGCTGTGGGTTTGCTCTGTTGTGACCCATTACCTGTCTGCATGTCAAGACTCAGCATTGTCTTTCTGTTGGAAGGACAACACAAATTCTTCAAGACTGCATGGAAATCCACTACTTCCGTGTGCATTTTCTTTTACTCCTCAGACTTTGAGAACAACACTGCAATTTTACTGTTATGAACAATCTGGACTGTCTTTATGGACTGTGAGAAAATTTTAGCTTTTGGCCAACATTGTATTAATAAGTGTGTGCATTGGATATCTTTGTTACTGTAATTATGAAAAATTTTATCAAATCATTATTGGCCACTGCCCAAAACAATTTTTAAAATTTTTTGCGGGGAGCATGGGGGCTATGTAAGTAGGTTGTTTATGTTTTCTTATTGGCAACGTTACGTAGCGCTCTGTGTGAAAATCACTGGCTGTGCTGTGTGCAGTCTGTGGCTAGTTTGCATTGTTGTCAGCCATTCGAGTGTTGGGCAGTTGGAGGTGAGCCGCCAGCAGTGGTGGATGTGGGGAGAGAAATGGAGGAGATTTGAAATTTGTTAAACTGGATGTCATGAACTGCTATATAAATTATGATTATTAAGGTAAATACATTGTTTGTTCTCTATTAAAATCTTTCATTTGCTAACTATCCCTATCAGTAGTTAGTGCCTTCAGTAGTTTGAATCTTTTATTTAGCTGGCAGTAGTGGCGCTCGCTGTATTGCAGTAGTTCGAGTATCGAAGATTTTTGGTGAGGTAAGTGATTTGTGAAAGGTACAGGTAAATGATAGTCAGGGCCATTCCTTTGTAGGGATTTCTGAAAGTCAGATTGCGTTGCGCTAAAAAATATTGTGTGTCAGTTTAAGCACAGTCGTGTATAATTTGTTCTAAGGGGACGTTTCAACGTCTTACAGCGTACGTTCTCCAGTTATCATATAAGTAAAGCGGGTCCAAATAGCAACAGCTGTCAACGGCCTAGGCTCCTCGACTAGCCCACAAAGCAACGCCAAGTAGTGCCGACAACGGCCAAATCGACGACCACTTCGCGATGCACTTGCTAGGCTCGTTCTGCCCCCACCTCTCACCACCAGAGCGCGCCACCTCGCGCTCAAGTCACAACTGACGACCAAAGATCAAAATAGAGGGCAAGGGTCGATTTCCAGATAGGAGACCCGGCTTAAAAATGTTTGCTTTTACGTGATATTTGGAGGCTTTGAATACTCCTGTAAACAAGATCTAGTGTAGTTTTTACTTATATTTCCTATTGGATTGTAAGATCTCAAAGGTTGGTGAACGGGTGCTGAAAAAATTATACTACATGACCGAAAGCTTCCGATTTTTGCCGATTTCTGCCAAATGAGGAGTACAGCAAAACTTTTTCAGCGTTTTTGACAGAACAATAAATGAAAAGCGAAACAATCTCATAGCTCCTCTTAGGAACGCGTTAAATGAGAGTTCTGCATCTTATTTTTGCAAACTATGTAACAAATTTTGGTACCAAATATAGAAGAAATATCTAAACAGTACCTTTCAAATTCCAGTGGAGAAAGCTGATGAAGAGCACTGACATATCTTCCCATCTGAAGAGGCCGAAGTTTCTCATTTTTTGTCAAAGTATGGTTACGAGTTGCTTATCCAAACGTCGAAGTAGCTTTGATGTTATTTATGGCACTTCCAATAAGTGCAGCATCTTGTCAAAAGAATTTCGGCAGACATAAGGTGATAAAAAACTACTCAAGGTAGAGTATAAGTGAAACAGACTGTCAGATTCAGATATGTTGTCGACAGGACACGATGAAGCTACTAAATTTGATTTCTATGACATAATAAGTCGGTTTGTTTCGCTCAAAGCAAGGGAATGGACGTTACAATTATAGTAAAGTACAGTTTTTGTTATTTCCAGTTAATTATTTATGTCCTATTAATAATTTACGAGAAGCATAAACGAAGTCTTTTCTATATTTTCCAGTAATCAGTTTTGTGACTGGTTTGATGCGGCCCGCCACGAATTCCTCTCATGTTCAAATGGTTCAAATGGCTCTGAGCACTATGGGACTCAACATCTTAGGTCATAAGGCCCCTAGAACTTAGAACTACTTAAACCTAACTAACCTAAGGACATCACACACACCCATGCCCGAGGCAGGATTCGAACCTGCGACCGTAGCAGTCCCGCGGTTCCAGACTGCAGCGCCAGAAACGCACGGCCACCGCGGCCGGCTCCTCTCATGTGTCAACTCTTCATGACAGAGTAGCACTTGCAACCTACGTCCTCAATTATTTTCTGGAGGTATTCCAACTCTCTCTTCCTGTACATGTTTTACCCTCTGCAGATCCCTGTAGTACCATGGAAGTTATTCCCTGTTGTCGTAACAGATGTCCTATCATCCTGTCCCTTCTTCTTGTCAGTGGTCTCCACATACTCCTCTCCTCTTAGAGTCTGCGCAAAACCTCCTCATTCATTAACATATCAGACAACCCAATTTTCAACATTCGTATGTAGTGAAACTTCTCAAATGATTCGATTCTCTTCTGTTCCGGGTTTCCGACAGGCCATATTTCATGACCATAGCGTAGTGTCATCCAAAAGTACATTCTTATAAACTTTTTCCTCATCTTAAGGTCTGTGTTTGATATTAGTAGACTCCGTCCGTCATGGATTATTTTGCTGCCTAGGTAGTAGAATTCCTCACCTTCATTTACTTAGTGACCATCAATCCTAACAGGTTCATCGCTGTTCTCACATGTACTACTTCTCATTATTTTTGTCTGTCTTCGGTTTACACTCAATCCATACTCTGTACTCATCAGCCTGTTCATTCAGTTCAGCAGACAGTGTAATTATTCTTCACTTTCACTGATCCTAGCAACGTCATCAGCGAATAGTATCACTGACATCGTTTCACCTCGAAGTTTAATTCCACTTCTGAAACGATTTATTTCCATCATTGTTTCTTCTATGTACAGATTGAACAATAGTAGGGAAAGACTACATCCCCGTCTTACACTTCATTTTTTGTCTTCCACTCTTATTATTTCCTGTTGGCTCTTGTGCATACTGTCTACCACCCGTCTCTACCTATAGCTCACCCCTATTTTTTACAGAATTTCGAACATCTTGCATTATTTTACATTGTCGAACGCCCTTTACAGGTCGACAAATGCTATCTATGATCGTTTTCTGTAGACTTGCTTCCATTACCTACCACAGTGTTAGAACTGCCTCCCTGGTCCCTTTCGCTTTATTGAAGCCAAACCGATCGTCATCTAATTAATCCTCATTTTTTCCCCATTCTTCTGTATTCTTCTTGTCAGCAACTTGGGTGGTTCAGCTTTTTCTCGCACTTGTTAGTTCTTACAGAGTTCGGAATTGTGTGGATGATATTTTTCCGAAAGTGAGATGGTATATCTTTAGACTCATACACTCTACACACAAATGTGAACAGTCATTTTGTTGCCACTTGCCCCTATGATGCTAGGAAATCTGATGGAATGTTACCTGTCCCTTCTGCATTATTTGATCTTAAGTCTTCCAAAGCTCTATTAAATTCTGATTATGACAATGAATCCCCTATCTCTTTTAAATCGACTCCTGTTCATTCTTTTATCCCATCAGACAAACTTTCCCCTCATAGAGGCCTTCAGTCTACTCTCTCCATCTATTCGCGTTCTTTTCTATATTTATTGTTGCACTCTTAGTGTTTCCATCCTTCCTTTTCATTTCAACAAAGACTGTTTCGACTTCCCAGTGAACCAGTCCTTCCGACAATCATTTCTTTTTCAGATCCTTCAGATTTTTCATGTACTCATTTCGTTTTAGCTTCCCTGCACTTCCTATTTATTTCATTCTTCAGCGACTTGTATTTCTGTATTCCTAATTTTTCCTGAACATTTTTGTACTTTCTCCTTTCATCGATAAACAGAAGTATTTGTTCTGTGTCCCGTGGTATGTTTTTCTTTCCAACTTCTGTGACTGCCCTTTTCAGATATGTCCATTCCTTTTCAACAGTACTGCCTACTGAGCTATTCCTTATATATCTACAGCCTTAGAGAATTTTAAGCGTGTTTCGTCATCCCTTAGTACTTCTATATCTCACTTCTTTCCGTATTCATTCTTCCCGACCAATCTCTTGAACTTCAGCCTAATGTTCATCACTACTACGTTGTGATCTGAGTCTATATCTGCCTCTGGGTAATCCTTACAATCCAATAACTGACTTCGGAATCTCTGTCTGACCATGACGTAATCGAACTGAAATCTTTCCGTATCTCCCGGCCTTTTCGAAGAATGCCCCTTCCCCTTGTGATTCATGTACAGAATGTTTGCTATTACTAGCTGAAATTTATTACAGAATTGAACTAGTTTTTCTCCTCTCTCATGCCTAGTACCAAGCTCATATTCTCCCTCAACCGTTTCTTGTACTCCTTCCCCTACAACCTCATTCCTGTCCCCATTGACTATTTGATTTTCATCTGCATTTACGTAGTGCATTACCCGTTCAGAATCCTCATATACTTTTTCTCTCTGTTCATCTTCAGCTTGCGACGTCGGCTTGTATACATGAACTACCGTTTTCCGTGCTGGTTTACTGTCGATCGCTGAAGAGAACGATCCTATTACTGAACTCTTCACAGTAACGAATAATAATAATTAATAACCAGAATTCCCGTTATACCATTTACTGCTGCTTATTATATTACCCTGCATTCATCTGACCAGAAATCCTTGACTTCTTTCCATTTTACTTCACAAACCCCCCACTCCATAAAGATTGAGCCTTTGAATTTCCCTTTTCAGATTTTGTAGCTCCCCTACCACGTTCCAGCTTCTGACACCCCACGCCACGACTAGCAGAACGTTATCCCTTCGCTGGTTGTTCAGTCTTTTCTTATGGTCCCTTCCCCATTGGCAATCGCCTCCCGGAGATCCTAATAGCGGATTATGTCGAAATCTTTTGCCATTGGAGAGATCATCATTCACCTCGCCAATTACAGGCAACATGTCTTGTGATATACATTATGTGTCTTTAATGCAGTGATTTGCCTCCTGCATCCTCATGCCGTCGATCGGTGGTGACTCTTCCACCTTTATGGCCAGTTTCCCATCCAAGCGCAAGAGAGTGTCCTGGACCTATGTCCGCTCTTTCGCCCTCTTTATTGTACATCCTGCTAAAGTCAATGCACAGTAGTTACCATAAGCAATAAGGTATAGATTTCATTTTACTTTAAATTTTTCGAGAGAGTTTTTGCGATTTGTAATATATTTTCTACAGTGATACATTTAATTTATTGAGTGTGATATTTTTCATTTGCATGGCTCATTTAAGTTGTACTTTTCGCTGCCACCTCATTTTGATTAAATCTAATTTATAAATCACAAAAATTCCTTAATCTGTGCAGGAAGACTAGCAGAATGGTAATTTTCTGGGGGGTGGGGTGGAGACCGCACCATAGGCATTTCTGCCATGGCCGTAGGTTCATCTTGGTACGGCTCTGCTTGCCCGTAAAGCACCGCACCCATTCGGCTGACACCACGAGACCCGTGACAGCGGGAAGTGGCAAATACACCACCACCACTACAATGCTTACAACTTGCTATATATTGCAGTTTCAAGTGGCTTTCGGTTCCGTGGGATCGTTCGTTGCTCGTCTAGATATTGTTTGTTTAAATTTCTTACAGTTTTGAGAACCCATCGCGACAGTTGACTCGAATTTGGCAGAGTATCCCTCAGAAGGAAATACAAAGAATCTCTCGATCAATGGCAAGCCGAATAACTGATTGGATAAGGCCCAGAGGTGGACCAACGCGTGAAGCTGTTTCTTTGGAATAAATCATCCGGATTTTCTGAAATTGTAATCATTTGTTTGGCTGCACATGTACATCATAACTGGCGATTTCCATCCCATTCAGATAGTTCCTCCGTGGTGCATCCCTTTCTTTCTCGTTTTTTCTTAGAGTGAATTTTTGTTATATCGCTCTAAAAGTTCGTTCCTCCAAATGGAAGGGAAATGAGAACACAGAGCAGCTACTCTAGAAGGCACTGATATCAGTTCCCACTTTACGTATCGAGTACCAATGAAAATTTTTGATCATTTGCCCAATAACATAAAATGTCTGACACGTAGTGAAGCATGTTTTAGATCTGAGTTAATATCATTCATTCCTCCTGGAGAATTCCCTCTATTCCACTGACGGAATTCTACTTAAAAACTGGTAGCAAAAAAGAAAAAAAACCTTTTTTAAGGTGTAGTTGAATGAACAGAAATAAAATGATAATTTATTCATTAATGTTAACAATAATTATGTATACATATCCTATCCGTAACCTGACCCGTTCCGCGTCATTTCGATAAAAGAGCTGTTGAAATCATCTATGGAACATGTATGTAAATAACAGTCTATTTAACTAAGATTATATCCGACAGTAGAGCAACAACATTACGGAGATATTGACTATTGCGTTTCGCCCGATGGCCCAGATACTTTCTTTCATTTATTATGAAATTTTGGCAAGGCGTTTTAGAGGCCAGTTAGTGGGCTGTTAGGTGCCTAAGTGTTCGTCAGACTAAGAAAGTATGCGTACAGCTCTCGGAACACGGCTGGTGTCATCCTGTAAGAAGGGAGTGTCCGCAGAGTACTGGCGGTGAAGATGCGGGTACTAACATAACTACCTACATGAACGATCATCTGCAGCATAGTAAAAAGAAATATGAACAGATTTCGAATAAGTCCGCCCCACAGGAATATGATGTGCAGTGCTTAAGAAAATCTGCGGATATCCAAGGAAGGAGAAGGCGTCCTTATCACACAACCTGGAGTTTACGCGTTTCAGGGATGCTAGACACAATTTACAGGATGTGCATATAGTGACCTACTGTGTTACGCAAATTAAATTGCACGTGACATAGATTGAAGTGATTTCGAGAGAAGCAGTGGATGGATGCATAAATTGAAACAGTACTACAAAACTGGAAGACGTGAGATAAGGAAATTTCGAACAAAGCATCAGCTTCACGAGGCATAGGAAACTGCAGAATCGGCCTGAAAATTTGTTGATCAGATAAACAAACTTATCCCATTGTTCAGTAAGGAATTTCTTTTCAGCTCCAATCAATCGGGATATGAAGAGGTAATGCTTGTGAAAGGAACCCTGGAAATTAGAAATACCTAGACCGTTGTATTAAGCTCATTGCATTCGTGTACAATCATGCCGATTGTTAATCTGGACGGTAAATTGGCTGGAAAGTTATTTTAATGCTATGAGACGTTAGAGGCGCTCTGTACCTACGGTTGTTTCTTGTATGTGTGATCTTGAAAGGGCAGAAGGGAATATTTACGTCACAGCAAGCAAAGGTGGGAAAATGGAGATAAGAAAACCATATCTATGGTATGAGCACTGTTTCTGTCCAATAGATAGACCAAGTGACTTGCTTTTGCTTGATTCCTAGTCTGAGTATAAAGATCATACTCCTTTAGCGCCCACTACTCCTCCTGAAAAGTGTATGACATTGCAGTTCTTACCACCCGGAACAACTGTGCAAATTCAGCCTACGGACATGTCCGTGCCTCTAAATCGTATTATCGCATTATCTGCAGCTACATAATACAGGATAGCCAGTTTCACGACAAGCTCCACGACAGACCGTTTCACATTCGGATGCTTGCCATTTCATTCCATTATCCTGTTGCACCAGTATGCTTCTACATGTATCCTTTAAGAGTGGATACCTAGCTGAAAGTCCTACACGGTTTGTAACTGCCAAGGAGTTCGTCTTCGATCTTGATGGTGTGAAACTTTATTATCACTGTGGCGCGCAATTTTTCATTCGCTGTTCATGGCGCAAGTTAATGGTTTGTTTTGAACGTTTGTTGAATGTCGACGATGCCCATTTTATGAGGCGTAATACAGCGCATAGAAGATTGAGTTCTGCACCTGCCGCATACTCACTTTCTGTCGCCCTCCTGATGCACATGGTGAGTCTTTATCAGCTAATGTTTTTCCTGCCGGCAATTGTTAACACAACATTTTCAAACGATCCTTACAATAGATTGAGCTTGCGACCTGACACTCAAAGAGTTCCTTGTTAGTGCTACGCCAAGTACAGGAAGGAAGTTGTCCGGAAATTCACATCCAAGTTCTCCAATGTGCAAAGTGCCATTGTTTTTTATAACAAAAGTACTCTTAGACAAAGTGACGAACGGTCATGTTTTGCGATCAAAACTCAAGTGGATTAAGCTACGTGGTGACGCTGTAGATGCAGAACCACATATGCCAAACAGTAATTAGACCCTATATTAAGAAGCAAGTCGTAAAGTAAAGCTCGTTTTAACATTAACACTGCTTTTGGGGCTACGACAGGAACCATCCGGACCTGATGAGCTGCCAGCAGTTTTCCACCAACCATTACTACGACAGCCGCTGACACCTACCGTAATGTCGGCACTCACGTCTTTCAGTGTTCTTAAACATGAAATGCTGTCCACAGAGAGCACTGCGAACATTAACAGTAAATTATTGCAGATATTTTCAGCGGTTTTAGCTATAATGAGCTACGCTATTGTGGCTACAATCGTACGGAAATATACCGTCATCATCATCGTCTTCAAGGATTAGGTCTTTTGGCCTATTCCACCTCAGAATTGTTCACATAGTCTCTTTAAGTGAAGTCCAATGTTCCTCCTGGCGATTGGGTTATATTGCATTGCCGCTTTAGTTGTTCTATCATTAGATATACGTTGGACATAGTCTTTCCAATGCAGTAGATATTTTGTAATTATATTTGTAATAGGTTAGACATTTAGTACTTGTCGATTATCGGTATTTCTATTACGGTCAAACAACGAATATCCTGCTAGAACACGGAGGAACTTCGTCTCTGACTATTCGATTCGTCGTAACTGAGCATATGTTAGGCTCCTACATTCAATACCACACAGCAGCAAAGATATCGCCATTTCTTACTAGAGTTTAACTAATGATTGCTTCCGTGCGTTATGTTTTAATGTACTTTGTATAGTTCCACAGAAATGTCTGCATCTTCCTGTTTTAGCTCTACATCTTGGGAAATTTGAAATTACACCCTAAATATTTAAACTCTCTTACTTCAGTTATTTGTCTGTCTTATGGTTTCGAGTCTTTGACATGCCATCACTTTTGATTTATCTGTTCTTACTCGCATTCGGTATTTAGCTGCAATCTGAATTAATTTGTGTACCGAAATTTGAACCTTTTCTTCAAACTGTCATATTATAATCTGATCACCAACAAAATGCACCGTCATAAATTAATATTAAGAATTCTTAATGTGTCATTTAATAAAATCAACCATTTACGAATGATATCGTCAATGTAAATATCACAAAGGGTGAGGCGGAGTGGGTAGTCTTGTCTGACTCCTTAACTGATATCGGCAGATTCTGTCTCACTCTTCATTTTATTATATTTCTATCAAGACTGAAGTTCCGTAAACAGACGTGCTGGTGCTCCCGATTCGTTAAGTGTTAACCATAGCATTTCCCGCTTTACCTTACGAAACGCCTTTTCGTAGTCGATAAAACATAGTAAGTCGGCAATCTAAATTACCTACTTTTCTCGGTTACGTGTGCGAAACTGAAAAGGAAATTATAAAATAATCTATCTTTTCTAAAACCGTGTTCCACCTCTAACATACGTACTTCCGCTATTGGTACTAATCACTTGTTTATAATTTTGTATACAGTTTGTAGCAGAAATTTAGTATGCTTACGGAAATTCATGTTACACCGTTTTCTTAATGTGTCACAAATGGAGAGTGGTGAACGTTATGCTTGAGTTCATTATCTAAAATCAGTTCCTGTGTAGTCACACAGATAGTTAACTTGATGGGAGATGCCACTGCCTTTTGGGGAAATAATCAAGCCTGAAGGGCTGCAGGTGGTCCGCAATAATATTCACGTGGTCTTTAGCTGTCGTGGCACCTTAGATTAATACCACAGGTCCCATGGATGCCCAGGTCAACGCTTCCGATAGAATAATACTACACCCACCGACCTGCATCCATGAGGCCGTGCATGTCTCGCCATGGTGACCTTGTCGCCTTCTCATGGTTTTATCGTCATTCAGCCACCTCCCATGGATGCTCACGGCAGTACCACGCGAACAACAAACCAGCATCTCAGTTTCCAAGGATGCTCGCTAAGCCGCCGAGCCACAACAATCTGCCCTTTTTTCAAAGTAGCTTACATCAGCGAATGTCCGTTTGTCGCCAGTGTCTCTGATAATATGTTTACCCATTCCTCTCTGCTCCACTTACATGGAGAGCAGCCATAAGTCCAGTTTCAAAACGCTGTAGAAAAAGAACCACTGCTTTGAATGACGTCAAATTTGAACAGCTAATTATTGGCGCAAGGAGGAACGTCATAGAACAACAACAAAATAACTAAAATTTTACGAATAGATGGTGCTGTAAACGTCAGAATATCCACACCAGAAGATGAGCGGCACACGACTGTTCCTCGGTTAGCGTCCGGGACCCTCAACATACCTGTCACCAGGAAAGATCGCGCGATGTTGGTAAAGCTCTTTTACAAGAACGGTGGCTGCGCCGGTAGCCCTGCAGAAGTTCCAAACACTCAAGGACATGAATAAAGACATTAGTCCGATGTCTCGATGTCCGCTAAAGGTGTGGAGAAAATGATAAAAAAATGCAATAGACCGATTCTTTTGAAGTGAAATGTGACAGAGGGAGGAAAGCAGTTGATCCGACGTCTGTCGAAGAGTTGTCACAGCGCTGCATCAAGGGTCAAGCTGTGGTGTGCAGACATGCAGTTCATGATGAATTAGCAGAACGTTGCACACGCGTGCAATCACGGTGCATAGAATCAATGCTAGCCATACTAAATCACCCAAGTTTGGGGCCTGCTTCTTGCAGACCTGCCAGTAACCAAAAGTTCGCTCTGGACTTTCTTGAACACATGGAATTGGACAGCGAATGGCCATGGAACATTCTGTGGACAGACGAAGCCCATTTTCATCTCCAAGGACATGTCACTACGCAGAAATGCAGAATATGGGCGACAGAAAATCCGCACGCACATCAACCTGTACCACTTCATTCTGCAAAGGTGACTGTGTAATGCGGGTTGACGGTATCGTCTATCGTAGGTTCGTATTTTTCGGAGTAGATGAATCCTGCTAGTATTCATACCTGTACCATCACTGGTGAAATCTATGAGAGTGCTTTGCGCACAAGCGTCATTCCAACCCTTGAACAGCGTGGAAGAGTGGGCACTATCATTTTTATGCAAGATGGCGTTCCTTCTCACATTGCACAGTCAGCGACGTGGCTGCTTCAGAAGTTCAAATGGTTCAAATGGCTCTGAGGACTATGGGACTTAACATCTCAGGTCATCAGTCCCCTAGAACTTAGAACTACTTAAACCTAACTAACCTAAGGACATCACACACATCCATACCCAAGGCAGGATTCGAACCAGCGACCGTAGCGGTCGCGCAGTTCCAGACTGAAGCGCCTAGAACCGCACTGCCACACCGGCCGGCGTCTACAGCAGAGGGATTTCGGAAATGGGAGAATTATCTGCCGTCACTTCGCTGCAGCCGGGTCGTCCAGATCATGCGTTTTAATCCTTTTGGTTGTGAGTATAACTGTAAGATGTGGTTTTGAGTGCCAGAATTAAGAATGGAGTTGAATTAAAGGCCGATATTGCGCAGCGTACTCTGAATGTGACCCCCTGAAATATTCCGACAGGTTATGAAACATGCTGTTTCTTGGCAGAAGTGAAGCTGTGAGTACCGGGCGTGAGTCGTGCTTCGGTAGCTCAGTTGGTAGAGCACTTGCCCGCGAAAGGCAATGGTCCCGAGTTCGAGTCTCGGTCGGGCACACAGTTTTAATCTGCCAGGAAGTTTCATGCTGTTTCTTGATTTCAACTTGTGGCAGGAAACTGTGGACTGAATCTGCCTTGCTCTGGTTCACTATAGTTATAAACCGATGTAATTTTGGTTTTTATGCAGTTTATGGGCCCAGGACTATCGAAAACCGATGTCATTTTGATATTTATGCGACTTTTGGCCCCTGGATATTTGAAAACCAATGTCATTTGGATTATTATGCGGTTTTTGGCATCTGGATGATTAAAAATCGATGTCTTTTGCTTTTTTATGCAGTCATTTTCCTCAGAACAATTAAAGACCGCTTTTCCATGCGCTGTGGTTCTATCATTGCGTGGTCAACGGGCTTATCTAACTAACAGTACCACAACTGTAGACTGAAGAACTTGTGTGGTCATGTGCCGTCATGTACAACTCAAACAATGGTAGTCACATTGTGATTCATCTGTCAGGGATTTTTACGTTAGGAGGCTTATAGTGCCAGCTAATGGTAAAATTTTCGATGATTTTTTTACCGTTCCATGACGTTTCCCTTGCGTCGATAATATGCTGTTCAAATTTGATATCATTCTGAGCAGTGGTTCTGTTTCTATAGCGTTTTGAAACAGAAATTTTAATTATGGAGACACTGTATTTTCCTTAGCGCGTCACTTGTCCTTGAAGTCACCAGGCTGCATTTCCTGTCACGGTAGGTGCCGGTCATAAGGTTGTGGCTCGTTAATGAGTAGCTTCTAGGCGAACTAATTGGACGGAAGATAGGAGAGTAACGCACAATTATTTTACTAACATAAAGATTAACGTGTAACAAAACAAAAACATCGCAAATACGATTACATATTCTATCCGCTTTGCTACACAGTCACCAACGTTGTCAACACATTTCTACCATCGTGGTACCAATTTTAATACGCCCTGTTCGTAGAAGCCGGTTTAGTTGGAGTAGAGCCATCTGCTGACTGCTGATTTCACTTCCTCATCTGTCCCAAAGGCCGGCCGGAGTGGCCGAGCGGATCTAGGCGCTACAGTCTGGAACCGCGCTATCGCTGCGGTCGCAGGTTCGAATCTTGCCTCGGGCATGGATGTGTGTGATGTCCTTAGGTTAGCTAGGTTTAAGTAGTTGTAAGTTCTAGGGGACTGATGGCCTTAGAAGTTGAGTTCCATAGTGCTCAGAGCCATTTGCACCTGTCCCAAAGTTTTGGCCGGCCAGCAGTTTCTTCATGGGGTCAAGTAGATGAAAGTTCGACGGTGCAAGGTCCAGATAGTACTGTGGGTTCTGGAGTACCTCCCACCACAGTTTGGTGATTTTCTCACGAACAGGAGAAACAAAATGGGGCTGAGCATTGTAATGAAGAAGACTGACATCATTAGCATCAATGTTGTGAATAATATCCAAGTGACCTGGTAGTCTGGGAGAGGCAGGATAAGGCAACGATTGTGGATGGGACAGTAATCAGCTACCGTTAGCTACAATAAACACATACACTTTATTTGAGGAAATAATTTTCAACAATCATTTTAAAGGAATTTACTACACTGACGGCTGAAGGCGTTACTAAGAAATAATTGCAAATTATTTGTCGGCTGAAGGCCACTAGCAATGTTACGCACAGTCAACGGCTGAAGGCCTGATTAAGGAACACAAATTTAAAGTTATTCGTCGGCTGAAGGCCACAAGCAATTTCAAAATACTCAACGCTGAAGGCCTGGTAGCAGAGCGTGGTTGCGACCCACGGACCTCTGGGATATGGGCCCAGCCCGCTTCCACTTTTTTTATTTTTTTATCCAAGGCAGACAAGGAAAACAATTATCCATACCCCAATCAAGGAAGGTGTCAAATAACACGCCATGCCGGACAGTATAGGCAAGACGAGGAAAAGTACACTGCCGCAAATTACGCTAACCTCCAGGGCAGGTAACTGGGGCGTTAGCGACCACTAGGCAGTAAGATACCGCTGGTTGCACTTCACCAATAACAAAATTAAATCCAAACTAATATCAAGCAGTAGAAGGCGGCTAATAGCTTCCGCCAACCTGACAGACTCCACATGTTGCGATTGGTCTCACCGACTCTGGGAGCAACAACACGCAAACAACAGTGAGATCTCAAACAGTGGAGGTTTCACTACTGGATAAGTTTCACTGAACTTCAAACATCCTGGGTTCGGTCGTTGGCTGCAGCCCCTCGATCCGACAGTGCCTGCACGCCGCCAGTAACACACACGACGACCCGGAAATACAAGCGGTCGCACCAAAGACAGTACCACATTACTGGCTATTGATAACCGCTGCTGCTGTCACTTGCGGACAAACGATAATAGCAAACTCAGTGGCGCCATTAACACAAGAAGGAAACGAGACTCTACTACCGCTATTACAAGATGCCAAGTTATGAACGGCAAGAACCTGAGCCGCACACGGCTCAATCCACACCAAAGGAAACCTCGAACTGCTGCGATAAGGTTCGCAGTTGCACACACCGGTCGTTCAAACTTGCCGCCTCGACGGCTCCGACATTCTGCGAGACTGCAGCTATTACTGGGCGCCCGCGTTGCGGCGGGTCATCACGATCCACACAGCCCTCTCGAAACAACGCACAGCATATGGTGACAGCGCTACGGTGCATACTGTCATCTCCATACACTCCACGCATGTCCCCGTGAATTTCACTCGGTTTATGCTCTTTGGCCCGCAAATATCGTACTACACTTCGCTTCTCTTCACAAGTTGACGACAGTAACGTGAGCGCCATGTTTATTTCGTAGTTGTGGCTTCATCCGCTAGAGCTGCACATGAAAACAAAATACCCTCTGTAGCGCAAACTTTAAACTATCTCGTCGTGAAATTCCAACACTCCACCTGCAATACCAGGGGAGAAAAAATTATTGAACGTTACTTTCAGGTCCTCCCTCGTAGGTCCACATAGCTTTTGACTTGAAATTATGACGTCACAGTGTCATCTGCAGATGGTGTAGTAACAGTCGACAATCAGCACGGATCCAGCTAGTCGTAGAAACATATCGGAAACTCGTGGAGTCACGGCACTGTCTGTAAATGCTGGCAAGTAAGGAAAGGGGACGCTGAAGTCATTACAGGCAGAGTACAAACTAAACTGGAAGAGGATGGAACATCTTAATCAAGTAGGGCATATTCGGAAACAAATATCCCAGCAAGAGGCATAAGCGCTATTGATAACAGTGGGGTGAAAGAGGATGGTCGTAAGCAGATCTGATGCTCGTCTCTCACAAACGCCAGTCGAATATTTCTGACGTATCATAACAGAACTGATTATTTTACCCAAATCATCCAGAACGTGCTTCCAGCTCTTACCGCTTCCCGTCTGATTCGCTGCGTCGTTTTCCGTTGCAACACTAGACGCCTTATACTTGGGGCACATCTGCGCTTGAGAGAGCTGTCGGTCTCACTCCAGTGGCCGAAAATAAAGAAAAAGAGCGGCGGCGGAGGGTAGCTGCGACTAAATGAGCCGCATTTAGGGAGACGACGCGGCCGACAAGTGGGCCCTGTGGCGCAGCGCGTCCCACGTGCGCGACACGTGGTCCACGTTAACGACGGCACGAGCCGGCACGTGTAAACACGCGGTGGGCGCCGCGGCCTGTTTACGTCTCGTCAGTCCTCTGCTCTCCTCTCGGCTCGTAAAGAATTTGGCACAGCGACAGCGCAGCCACACCGCCGGTGGCCTTCGGGAGTGAAGGATTCCTCTCAGGCCGCTCCTCTGTTCCCGCACCTCGCAGCCTGCTCTCAACGCGGTGTTGTTCTCCGTAGGAGCCTTGCTTTGAAATACCACGCAGGGGGATCCAAGCCAACAAATTCGACAGCGAGGCGGCAGGGGACGATCTCACGGGAGGTCAGGTCCTCCAACAGCGACGAGGGGCGTTCAATAAGTACTGCAAAAATTTTTTGTGTCAGCGAATTTTGCTGAAAAAATGCGGAATTTCTTGTGAGAAATCGTGAATATTCCCGCTTCGGCCCATATAGTTTCACATAGTTCCGATAGATAACGGTATACGTAAGCTTCAGAATGGCATTTGTGATTAGGGTGCATTGAGATCAGAGGGCTGTTATTGAGTTCCCTTTGGAGGAAAACAAGACTGTCGTAGGCATTCATAGACGCTTGCAGAACATCTACGGAGACCTTGCAGTGAACAAAAGCACGATGAGTCGTTGAGCGAGACATCTGTCATCATCGCAACAAGGTCGGGCAAACCAGTCCCATCTCCCGTGTGCCGACTGGTCGAACAATGCAATGTACAAACGTGCTGATACTCTCATTCGGGATCATCGAAGGATCACAGTCAAACACCTAGCTGCACAACTGAACTCTGAAGAGGTTACTCTGTTTCGTGTCTTCCCTTGTGGTGCAACGATCAACTCTCAAGTGTATTGTGCTACTCTCAGGAAACAGAACCCAGTACCGTATACCGCAACGTTGGATATATCCTAATACGAAGGCTATTCAATAAGTTGCACAACACATCCTTTTTTTTTTTTTTAGTGGTGAATTTCTTGTGGGACATCGCGGAATATTCCCGCTTCAGCCCCAACGGCTTCATGAAGTTCCGGTAGGTGACAGTGCTATAAGTAGCCTGCAAAATGTCGCCGGTAACGCAGGCGCGTTCCGAGCAGGTCGCTCGGTTCATTCCACGTCGTGTTGCGGCACTTCTGGCTGCTCGCGCGGGCCCTACATGATATTATGCAAGTGCACCAGTTTCCTTGGCTCTTTAGCGTAGCAGCACGCCCCTGAAACCTGCATTCAAAGTATTTCTTTAATCCGACCTGCTGGGGATCACAAGTCGGTAGTCAAGAATTCTTCGCACTTGCGTTCTGCACTGTGACTAAAGTCATGGGACAGCGATATGCACGTATAAAGACGGCGATAGTATCGCGTACACAAGGTATAACAGCGCAGTGCATGGGTTGAGCTCCAGTTGTACTCAGGTGATTCATGTTGAAAAGTTACCGACGTGATTATGGTCGCACGACGGCAATTAACAGATTTTGAACTCTGAATGGTAGTTGGATGAGCTATAGGCATAGGACATTCCATTTCATAAATCTTTTGGGAATTCAGTATCCCGAGATCGACAGTGTCAAATGGTTGAAATGGCTCTGAGCACTATGGGACTCAACTGCTGTGGTCATAAGTGCCCTAGAACTTAGAACTACTTAAACCTAACTAACCTAAGGACATCACACACATCCATGCCCGAGGCAGGATGCGAACGTGCGACCGTAGCGGTCGTGTGGTTCCAGACTGTAGCGCCTTTAACCACTCGGCCACTCCGGCCGGCCGACAGTGTCAAGAGCGTGCTCAGAGTACCAAATTTCTGTCATTAACTCTCACCAGGAACAATGCAGCGGTTGACGACCTCCAATTAACGACCCAGAGTAGCCCCGTTTGCTTAGAGTTGTCAGTGCTGACAGGCAAGCAACACTACTCGAAACAACAGCAAAAATCAATGTGGGACGTACGAAGAACGTATCCTTTATGACAGTGTGGCGAAATGAGGAGATAGTGGGCTGTGGCAGCAGATGGACGACACGGCTGATTTTGCTAACAGCTCGGCATCCACTGTAGCGCCTCCCCTGGGCTCGTGACCATAACGGTTCGACCATAGGCGACTGGAGAGTCGTGGCCTGATCAGATGGGTTCCGATTTCATTTGGTTAGAGGTGATGGTAGTGTTTGAGTGTAACGCAGAACCATAAAGCCATCGATACAAGTTCTCAACAAGGCACTGTGCAAGCTGGTGGTGGCTCCATTATGACGTGTCCAGCATTTACTTGTAGCGGCTTGAGGCTTCTGGTGCAACTGAACCAATCAATGACTGGAAATATTCGGGTACT
This sequence comes from Schistocerca cancellata, assembly GCF_023864275.1. NCBI lineage: Eukaryota > Metazoa > Arthropoda > Insecta > Orthoptera > Acrididae > Schistocerca > Schistocerca cancellata. The sequence continues at coordinate 514,151,573 of NC_064633.1, forward strand.
TGAGACCATTTGAGGCCATTCGTGGACTTAGTGTTCCGAAACGACCATGTCATGTCACCGAGCCACAATTTCACGGCTGATTTGAAGAACATTCTGGACAATTCGTTCAATATTTCTGTAGTGGACTTCTAACGAGTTGTTGAGTCCATAGCACGTCTAGCTGCTGCAGTACGCCGGGCAAAAGGAAGTCCGAAACTCTTTAAGGAGGTATCCCTCGACATTTCTCATCTCAGTTTATACGCGATTTTCTTTACGGATGAACCACACTTTCCGAAAAATTCTTCCGATAAACCGGTCGGCCATTCCCCTTCGCTAGTACCGTCCTCACGCAATGTTTCAGTTTCATGTCGCTTTGCAAGATTGCAGCATGATATTTAATCGACATAACTGTGCCAAGTAGCCCACTGCCAATGTTACATTCGGACGTTACAGAAAAGTTCTCCACACTGAGCTGCTTTAACTTACATTTCTCTGCCTTGAGAACAAGCTGCCATCAACACTAACTAGAAATTATGTCCCAGGCGGCTTGTATCCTCCTGCTGTCACTTAATGACGACATTTCTCCGTACACCACAGCATCGTCAGCAAACAGCCGCAAAGTGGGGGGCATGTGAAAGTTACTACATAACTTGAAACTTCCTGGAAGATTAAAACTGTGTGCCGGACCGAGATTTGAGATCAGAACCTTTGCCTTTCGCGAGCAATTTCTCTACCGACTGTGCTACCCAAGAAGTCGGTAGAGCATTTGCCCGCGAAAGGAAAAGATCCCGAGTTCGATTCTCGGTCCGGCACACAGTTTTAATCTGCCAGGAAATTTCATATCGGCGCACACTCCGCTGCAGAGTGAGAATTTCATTCTACGACAGAACTTGACTAAAATGAGGGATACAGTGTTGTTGTTGTGGTGTTCAGTCGAGAGTCTGGTTTCATGCAGCTCTCCATGCTACTCTATCCTGTGCAAGCCTCTTCAACTCTGAGTAACTACTGCAACCTAGATCCTTCTGAATCTGGTTAGTGTGTTCAAATGTCTCTGAGCACTATGGGACTTAACATCTTAGGTCATCAGTCCCCTAGAACTTAGAACTACTTAAACCTAACTAACCTAAGGACATCACACATATCCATGCCCGAGGAAGGATTCGAACCAGCGACCGTAGCAGTCCCGTTATTCCGGACTGAAGCGCCTAGAACCGTACGGCCACCGCGGCCGGCGGTTAGTGTGTTCATATCTTGGTCTCCCTCTACGATTTTTTCCCTCCGCCCTTGCCTCCAATACTACATTGGAAATCCCTTGATGTCTCAGAATGTGTCCTACCAACCGATCCCTTCTTTTAGTCAACTTGTGCCACAAATTTCTCTTCTCCTCAATTCTATTCGGTACCTCATCATTAGTTAGGTGGTATACCCATCTACGAGGATACAGTAAACAGTTTCAAATGGAGGTAGATGTGGAGCTTCAAAAGCGTACACAGGATAGACTGACATGGAGAGCTGCATCAAATGAGTCTTTGGAAATACCGCAGAAATCAATGCGGAGTGTGCGGTGAAATCTGGCGTTAATAGGCTAAGGCAGCAGACGACCAGCACTAGTGCCTTTGGTAATACCGGACCTTCGTCTGCAGCGCTTGTGCTGATCTCGTGACGATGTCGATTGAACTCTAGACAATAACACGCAGTGCGTTGGCGAACAGATGAGTAGCGTCTAGCAGTGCCCCACATGTGAGAGTACCTGAATGTACTCCGTTACTGCCTCCTCTACCCCATCTTTTACGCTGGACACGACGGGGCCGCCACAGTGGCTTAGTCTTTAGTTCACTTTGCAGGGTAAATACCTTGTAACAGAAGCCAGTTAGAAAGTACAAATAAACTGGGAATGAAGACTAATTTCGCGGCCGGTGGTAAAAGTCGGTGCTTAGCAAACGCCGCGGTATCGCTGGCATCATCTGCGAATGGGGCCGGCGGAGGCGTTACAGCGGCGCAGGGATCGCTTTTTCCCCTGCCGGAACAGAGGTGCAGCTGCATACATTACCAGCGGCGTGGCGTGCTTAACAGGTGGCCGGCAGGCCCGCCGGTTGGGCAAACGCGTGACGGACGCCCCGGCAGCAGAGGCAGAGGAGGGCGGGCGGCGCCGGCCAGGAGAAAACACCCGCGGCGCGGCGGATGAGCCACGCAGCGCAACAGCCCGTCTGTTGTGCAGGTGAGAGCGGCAGGCCACGCTCAGGGTGGCGAGCGACCACCACACGTGACCAGAGACTGGGAGCAGCCGCCTTTGTTCTCAGTCCTCACTGAACAAAAAGGGAGTTGTACGAGGTGTATTTGACATATATTAGTGCGTTTACGAAGACAGTATTTTCGGAAATGAGGTGTAAACATGAAAAAATTTTGAAATGTTCGTACGGAATTATTGGGTTTCAGATGATCCCATCCAGGATGTTGAGGTGCCTGGTGCAGGCGTAGCACACTGAACAGAAGGGTGTCGAGGTCCATGTACGTGACACACGGACACACACCCCTAATGACGTTCGCAGCTCCTGTCTGGGGATATGCTGCGGTCACACGCCTGCGTCGTCTGCAGATCATACAAATCGGAGTACTCAAAATCATAAGCAATGCTCCACGATACACAAGCATCGCGGACCTTCACCGGGGATACCGACTTGAGACTCTGACGGAGGTAATCCACAAACTCACCACAAGACTGTACAGAAACTCCTGACATTCGCAGAACCCGTTTATTCTGAATCTAGCTAACTACGACCATAACCATAGATGGAAACAAAAGACCAAAAGACATACTTATAAGGACCTAACGTCTATGGCCAAGTACACGCAAACACAACGGTACAGGTGAGCCCCTGTTAACCAGACACCATTACTAGATATCCAGCTGGAACACACTTGCCGAATAATTGGCACTACGCAGGGAAGCCGTACCGTACACTACATGCAGACAAGCTCCACCCTTCCCCCCCCCCCCCTCACACAAATACAGTAAGATGAACTATGACCGATCCCCCACTACTATATAACGATCATGATTGTTCCAGGAATGCAGCGGCTGCAGCAAACTCTGATACATCGCCATCGCTTGCCACGGTAATGATGCATGGTACCCATACTAACAAACCCCAACCTTGCATGAACTATCGCAGCTAGGAAGCCACTACAGCTCTTACTACCCATCCCACAGTCGCAGAGGTTTTTTTCCCACGGCACGAGCCTTCACACTTTTCTCCCTCTGCTCTTCAAATTGCTACCCTCATTCTCGTTTCGTCCACTATCACCTGATGGACCGTGTCAATGCGTAGTCTTACCCAGACGCACGGATAACATCACAGCATAGCATCATGTGATCCACCTATTAGATAACTAACATGTTGATGGAGGTGATAGTAGAACTCTTGGTCTGGTCACCACTTTGGTGCAAGCGCGGATGGGCCCCATCTTTTTTTTAAATAAAAAAACACAGAGCCAGTGAACAACGCACGGTTCACTTTCTGACGGGCCTCGGCCCGTATTTCATCCACGATACACCGAGGAACGCTCCAGACTTTTACACGAGGGGTAATTGGAGTCGCAGTACACATCGTCATGACCTTTAGGCCGTTCAGTAACCTGGGGCAAACAGGACAGCACAGAAACACACGACCACGTGACACCATACGCGGCACAGTCCACAATGAAGACTCATGGAATACGCGTAATGCACTACCCGACAGGACCACTACAGCGCTATTCACTGAGTATTGGAACGGACGAGTACACCACAGAAAACATGTAAGGGGCGATCAAAAAATTTCCGTTCCAAGGCCATACACCCCAGAATCAGTATGCTAATGTGGCAAAATCGCCGTGAGCACTCATGCGTTCATCCCACCTATGGACAAGGTCGAAGATACCCGTTTGGTAAACTACCGTTTCCTGCAGCGTGAAGAAGTTCGTAATTGCTTGTTGCACGTCTCAGTCCAATACGAATCGTTCACCCTCTAAGGCCTCTCTGAAGGGACAGAAGGCGAGATAGCCTCATGGGGAGAGACCAGGACTGTAGCGCGGGTGCTCGAGCGTCTCCCAGTTGAGACTGCGTGATTTCTGCGTTACGATATTTGCGATATGGGTACGTGCGTCATCATAAAGCAGCATGGAACTTGGTGTGCCATGCCACAAAGGGGTTTTTAGACGGATATTCTGCCCCAGACACATTCTTCATTATCCGACGGACGTCTGCCGGCGGTAGACCTTCGGCAGCTAAGAAAAGAACAACAACACGTTGGTTCTGTTTGGATGCATTTGGTACTAACGACGCCGTGGTTCACGTTGCCCCATTCACTGCACTCACGTTGGAAAAACACGAGCGCCACACTAATCCCTTGCCTACACATTGCTACTTATATGCGAGCATCAGAGTTGCTGCAGCAACGCCCACAAACGGAAACCTTCTGATCGCCTCTTCTGATATGAACCACTAAGACTAACTCCACATGGTAGACGAACGCGGGCGACAGACGAGAAAGCAAGAGTCAATGTGCACATGAAGTGAAACCCACATAGCAGGTAATATAAATATAACATAAACACAAATTATGCGTAGACTAGTAAGAGATCAGAAAATAAACGCATGAGTAGCCTGTGAAAACATAGATGTATGTAGTCGACTTAGATAGTGTACCACGAGGAATCACTGTAAATCTGTGCTTAGATAAAATTGGTGTAGCTACATAATACATAAAATTCGTGTAGCTATACCAAAAACTCATATTGTAAGAGATACTATACATAAAACGTGGTCCGCAGCTCGTGGTCGTGCGGTAGCGTTCTCGCTTCCCACGCCCGGGTTCCCGGGTTCGATTCCCAGCGGGGTCAGGGATTTTCTCTGCCTCGTGATGACTGGGTGTTGTGTGATGTCCTTAGGTTAGTTAGGTTTAAGTAGTTCTAAGTTCTAGGGGACTGATGACCATTGATGTTAAGTCCCATAGTGCTCAGAGGCATTTGAACCATTTGAACCATAAAACGTGATAGCTCTGTTTAAGATTAAGCATGGGCGTTATAATAGTTAAGCTTATTAAAGGCATCCGGAGGACACCGGTTCGATGACTATGCTGAGACTTTCACCCTCAGATGCCTAAAGTTGTTTGACTAACCTATCCTTTCTACTCTGTCGTCTCATATTAAAAACCCAAATTCTTTCCTGCTTTGCCGTCTTGGTTGCCTTCTCAATATATAAATTGTTGGTTTTAAGTATTTCCGTTCCCCAATTACTTTTTAGGTTTACAGTTACGTAAAGCAACAACACTGTTAAGCTGTGTTAAAATAACAGTAATTCAAATAAACGTTATATCCTGAGTATACACGATTTGAGAGTGTGGAAACACAACCTGTCTTGGTAACTATGTGGCAGGTCATTTCGAAAGACAGAGAATAAAGTGAAATAAATTCTCAGTCTTGTGCGGATAAAATCCCCTATCCGGCCTGGTAGCGAACTTGCGGCCCTTTAATCGAAGGTCAGCATCGCAAATTGCAAGACCACGCGATGTTGACTGTAACTCCGAAATTGCTCTGCACTGTACATCACACGTGGGAAAACATTCTCCAGCAAATTTGTACGTTATGTACACTATACTGTGAGCCTAGTACTGAGCGTAAGTTTCATTTATTACACGATACCCACGTTGATAATTTTATGCACTGTGAAACTTATGCAGACAGGATCACCGAGCGCCACTTCTTCTGTGCTACATATTGAGGACTGGAATTGTCTGTTAAATCAGATCATTTGCTATGGGGATTTCGTGCATGGAAGATGGAGCGTCACTCTATAGACAATTGTGCACTTAATATGCTATATTCTAGTTGTGTCATAATGAAGTGTAAAACGTAGCAGTTATTAATATTAAGATGCTTCTCTTTGGTTCTGTGTTCTACAATGCGTTTGTGTTTATGGGTTCACTTGATACCAAATTGATACAAGAAAAGTCAGTCTGACAGAAGATACTGAAAAACAGTAACTGACGACACAGTCAGCCATTAAATGTTCCTTTACAAAATGTATGGAATAACGAAAGATTAAAATCTTATACGAATGATTCAACGTTTCCTTCAAAACAGGTTTTTCGTATAATTTCAAGGTCAGTGTACTCAGTGGAGGGTCCAAAGGAACAGGTTAACACAAGGCATTCTTCTGACTCATCTGCTGTTTAGCATTTATATCAACGATCAATCCCTGCCTAATAACTCAAAGTGTGGTATATGCTGATGACTTCGCCGCCTCTTCTCAGAGTGAGGCCTTTGAACGGGTGGAACTGAATCTTAAGACTGCTTTGGAGGAGTTACATAAATACTCCTGCAAGAATCAGTTGGAACCAAACCCAGCAAAATACAAGTGAGCTCATGCCCCCTGAGGAACAGACAGGCCCTTAACAAACTTGGTGGGACTTGGAGAGGAATGCAGTTTCCGGCCCAAATACTGTATATTGGGGTCATTCTTGAGCGTGCATTGATTTTCGAACAGAACTCTCTGAGTGTAAAAGAAGACGTATCGGCAAGAAATAGCATATTGCGAAAATAACGGGAGCATCCTTGGATGATGCAGCAAAAATACTTAAAGCTTCAGGTATTTCTTTGTGTTACGCAGCAGGTGAATACGGGGTGTGACAAAGATGCACAGCACAAATTGCAGGACACATTCCTCACACGTAAACGACGAATTTATATTACATGAACATGGGTCTAGAAATGTTTGTTTCCATATTACAACTCATCTTCTCCAACGGGTTTCAGAGAGATCGGATTGTAAATTTTTACAATCGATATGTATGGGGAGACGTCAATCCTCTCCCAAGTATTGAAGCAAGTAACCAACAAAGATTTTCTGCCATTCTTTTGGCTGGTATTGTTTGTGACTGGTAGGGCCTCACTTCTTTCTACCCAGGCTCAATGGACAAAGTCATCATAATTTCGTAAAGAATGTTCTACGCAGATGTGACTTTAGATGCGTGACAAAATATGTACTTAATGCACGATGAACTACCTCCTAATATGAGTGTTAATATCCATCGGGTTCTGAACAGATGGATAGATAGAGATGGACCAGTTGCCTGGCCTTTACACTCTCCGGATCTAAACCCACTGGACTTGTTATTTGTGGGGTATTTCAAAGCTCTTATGTATGGAATGTCAGCCCAAGATGTTTAGAGTCTCCGTGACCATATAATGGATGGCTGCGAAACCATACGTATTATTCCAGGGATGCATCAGTGCGCCCGAGATTCACAACGACTGCGTGCGAGTTGATGCATGTATAAATGCCCACGGAGGGCATATCGAACATCTCCTGTGAGAAAGAATTGCATGTGGTATGCTAGTGCGTTCTGTTCGTGTATTTTTCCCGCGATTAATGAGTTGGGGAAAATAGGTTGTGACATGGAAACAAAGCGTTTCTAGACCCATGTTCATACAACATGATTTCTTCGTCTACGTGTTGGTAATGTATCCTTCAATTTGTGCCGTACTTTTTTTGTCACACTTTGCGTAGTAGCCGTGTTTCGAACAATTCTTCCCTTGTTGAACAAGAGGATATCGCTCTTAATGAGTCACGTAGACTCATTACTGGATATCTGAAGCCTGCACCGCGAGATAAAATGTTCCATTTAGTTTGAATTTTCCCACCAGGGATTAGGCGTGAGGTAGCAGCATGCAGAGAAAGATATCTGCCTCCAATAAAAACGCATTATATGGTTATCAACCTCCTCCTTCAAGACTTACATCCAGCGTTTCATGAGGGCAACAGGCAACACCGGCCAACGGACGTGTTCCCGAGTATCTGTATGGATGATGAGGTCTGAACGAGAAATCTAGCTGTTGGTTACGCAGGACAGTGACGCTTCTGGAAAACTCACAACAGGCTCGGAAGAGGGACTGCAAGTTAAAAAAGACAATGTGCATAAATGACGTTGTTCCACATCATCAACGTAGACTATATCCTACAAGATGTATTGTTCATGACCTACTGTTTGCGAGCTCTGACGCCGTAGTGATTGCCCAATACTGGTCTAAAGTCAACCAGATTGTCATATTCGTCTCTATTTCTTTTGATTTAACGTTACTTTAATGTATTTTTCAAAATCCACATTAGTATTCGTTTATAGGTAACTATGACTTTAAAGTGCAACAAAGTATGCTATTTTAAACTATTTTCTGTAAACTGTAAAGTATCGTCAAATTTTAAATTAGCAGTTAGATTGTAAACGCTATAATGAATGTATATGCATGTATGTTGTATCTTGAAGTTGGATACTTTTAACACAAATAATTAGATAAATAAATAAAAGACTAGATCATGAATGCAACAACTGGGACCAACTAAGGGACAAATTAGTAAAAGCCGGAACAGAAGTGGCCCCACTAAAGAAACAGAAGAAACATGTGTGGTGGACAAGTACCTGCGACCAAGCTATCGCAGAGAGCCAAGCAGCTTGGCTGAGATGGAGCTCACAGAATTCCGAAACAAATACGGAGAAGTTCACAGAACAGCACCGGCTAACTGCCAGAACCATTACGCAGGTTAAACGTCAGTACACTCAGGATAAATTGACTCAGTTAGGTGAAGACTTCAAGAAGAATAACAGTAGAAACTTTTACCAAACTTTCAAGCGAAACCTTAGAAGCTATTCCCCACCCAGCTTACATTTCAACGGACCAGATGGAAACATAGCCTATAACGAGAAAGACAACTATCGCATATTGGCCAAATATTTGGAGAATCTCCTCGACTTAGAACCCCTAAAACATCCTTTTCCTATCACGACAGTCCAAGACGACCAAACTCTCACCCTCCAACAGAAGAAGAAGTAAAAACATCATCAGTCCCTGAAGAATATCAAAGAAACACGAGAAGACGCCGTAATCGCAGAGCTGCAGAAGCAGGCTGGAGACAAAACAATTAGCAAGTAGGCTGAGATCCTACGGAACATTTGGGATACTGAGATGTTACCAGATGACTGGAGATCTGCTCTGATCCACCCCTTACACAAGAAGAGTGATTTAACTGACATCAACAATTGTAGAGGGATCTCACTGATACCAGTCACCTATAAGATATTATCTAAGGCATTATTGAACAGAGCTGAATCTCGACCAAAAACTTGGAGATTATCAGGGTGGTTTTATAAAAGGACGTTCTTGTGCTGAACAGATCCGAAACTTGAAGTCAGTATTAAGTCAAATTAAACTAGCGAACAAACATTACGTAGTTACTTTCGTTCACTTCAAGAAAGCATACGATTCAGTCGACGAACATACTCTTATGAGAATTTTGCAGGAAATAAGTCTGGACCAGAAAACCCACAGCCTTATCCAAAAGACCATGAGTATCACGGAGATCACGAGTAAAGTTGAGGGGAACACTTTCAACAAACTTTGAGATAAGGACAGGGGGTAGACAAGGAATGGACTTTCACCTCTTGTCTTCAACAACTGTGCACTGGACAAAGTGATCAGAGGGTGGCGAAAACAAATGGAAGTACAAAATATACCGAGCGGTATTTACCTGGGGCACAAACAGAAGGGACTAGTAGGCTAGCAGACTGTTTGGCTTTCGCAGATGATCTAGCACTTATAGGAAGCCCCAGTGTAAGTAGCAGTAAAGCAGCTCAATATGCTCAAACTCCAGGCTGCCAAGGTAGGAGTTCAATTGTCACTAGAAAAGACAAAATACCTCACCAACATCAATGATACTTCCAGTGAACTACAGCTGGAACAAGGTCAAACTGAGAAAGTTGACAGATTCAAGTATCTAGGAGAACGGTTGGAACCAGAAGGAACAGCACCAACAACTCCGGTTGGTAAGTTACAATTAGCATATCGATGTCCGCAGCCCGTGGCCTTGCTGTAGCGTTCTCGCTTCCCGCGCACGGGGTCCCGGATTCGATTGTCGGCGGGGTCAGGGATTTTCTCTACCTCGTGATAACTGAGTGTTGTGTGTCTTTCATCATCATTGACTCGCAAGTCATCGAAGTGGCGTCAGCTAAAAAGGACTTGCAATACGGCGGCCGAACTACCACGCATGGGGCCTCTCGGCCAACAGTGCTATACGATCATTTTTCAGCTTATCGATTAACCAAGAACATCTATAATAAGAAATTCCTATCTCGCAATTCCAAACTAAAACAGTACCAAACAGTTATCCGCCCTGAAGTCCTATATGTCTCAGAATGCTTGAATCTGAACAGGAAAGCCATGACAGATAAACTATAGATTCAGGAGAGGAAGACCTTGAGTAAAATTCTGTGACTGATCAAAACAGATGGTGAGTACAGAAGACAATAAATCCAGGATCTGTACAATAATACCGAGAAAATCACGGATGTGGCCAGGAATAGACGTCTCGCTTTCTACGGATGTATCAAAAGGATGGACCAAACCAGATTGACCAACTGACTTCTCTGCTACTGGAAGAGCAGGAAGACCGTGACACCATGGCTGACAGAAGTCAAGAAAGACATCCAGGAACTGAACATAACTGAAAGTGGCATTTGAAACCGAGAACTTCTCAGAAGGATACTAAAAGAAAAGATGTTTCAGGACAGATCACCCCGTAAAAATACCGGCGCCCTTTAGGACAAAGGAGAGAAAGGAGAAACATAGCCAGAGAATGCGGGATTACTGGGCTAACATCAAGTTCCTCTCCAAACTGAGAAGTTGCATATCGTGGTCGTTAGCTGGCCCATTCGAAAGAAGAAGAAGAAATAAATAAAAACTTACTTGATGTGCATTATATTTATGGAAACGTAGTTCATACGCTTTAAGTTGTTAAAGTAATTATTTGACGAGATAATACTAATTCACTATTATATTCCTCCCCTTTTCTGAAATTCTGTGCTCTTCTGCAATATGTGTAGGTTTGTCAGATGATGGTAGTCATGTTGAGACTAGTTGCTGAACGGTGTACGATTAAGTAACAGCATTCTTGTTGGTGTGACAATTCTTTCCTATATTTATTTAAGCTGTGGAGAACATGGAGTGCTGTCTTCCGTTTATCATTTACGAGTACATTTTGATCTGTTACGGATGCTCTGTTTTCATCGATGTCATACACTGCCTGAGTATTTTTCCTGTTGTAGAGAGGAGTTTAAGTTCTTCTATCAGTGATCAAGTAAATTACTACCCGCATTACCAATTTTCGAAATGGTATCGAATTGTCAGCGGTGTGCCTCTCAACCAGAAAGACAAAGAACAGAAAGCTGAAAAATCCTTTCCGCAAAAGAATGTTGACTGGCGTGGAGAAGGAAGCGCGTGACAGATCTAGGTTCTTCCGTAGTTTCTTCTCTCAGAATGCCTCAGCGCGAGGCGTGCCACTCTCTGATGCCTTCTGCAAGATGAACTGCACTTTGGTTTACATATTCCAGATGGTGACCTCAAAGATCTGTCGTGGCATTCATGTGATCACAATTCGTTTATGTTTGTGTATAGAATGTTAATCGGGACTCAGGCGTTCAAATGTACATAACCCTATGTATAGTAGCAATGATGTACCGGTTCCAGAAGAAAGCGTCAGCACTTCTACATTCAGGTACGATTCTGTGCACAGTAAGTCTCAGCGCATTCTTTGAATACATTAAAAATCTGTCGGACATCATGTAAGAAGAATAGTAATATAGGATTGAGCAGATGTGCTGTCCGTAAAACTGTTTTACCTCTTATGGCGTTATCATGTGCTACTATACACATGCACAACGCCTACCCCCACCTGTGGCATGTTGTAAAATACATCGTTACATGGAGAAACATTACGTATGCGGCAGTTGATATCATTGTCATAATACTAAGGTACTGAGGACCTGATATTACATTTCAACTACTTAATTGTCTTTTTGGTTCAGTGAGTCGCTTTTTACACTAAGGAAGGTTTTTCACGATTCATGAATTAAAATCGGTGGAACAAAAGGAGTATTAAAGTTCTGTGTAATCGTTATTATGTGAGTTTGAGATTATCAGCATACGAAAAATTATAGAGAGCGCGGGGGTTAGAATAGGCCGGAGGGAAGTATGTGTCACTTGGTGGTTTTCGGATTTTCCATCAGGAGTGAACTCACACGGTGCTTTTAATAAAGCGGAAATATCATTAAGTGATTTGTTAGAATGTGAGTGCTGTAGCTGTTGAGTCTGTGACGCAAATCAGTTTTATTTGTTTACGAGTGTCAGATCTACTAAACGGCGTAATTTACAGTGTCGGTTGTCATACTAGTCGTAATATTTAGTAGTCTAACGCAGATTGTACTAGCATTGCGTTAGTGAAATCTCACTCACTGAAGCTGGTTTCTGACATACTGTAATGTGCAATGCCAGTCGGATTGTAAGGGCCATCCTAAATGCGAGCGGAATGGCTCACATCAGTAAGCCTTTTCTTGTTTTCAGGCATGACACCAAGGTTGCTTATGTTCATAACAGGCGACTGTCTCCCGCAAATACACTATGGCGCTACGTAGAAAAAATAAGTGGCGTATTGTAAATATTAGTCTGTACTGCCTGACGATTGATACAACTGGAATGTTAAGGATTACACTGTAAGTTACCGTTAAAATAATTTTTGGAAACCTCTCCAGAATATGGATGTTCGTAAATGTAATCAGAAGAACAATGCAGGAATGAGTGTTCAACTTCTCAATCGTTTTGATCGCTAGCACATACTTACCCGTTATATATAACGGTTAATCATGTAAGAATTGTAAGGGCTGAAATTGGATCATACTAATCTAAACGGGTTAATAGAGTTTGATACGCCGACGTTATTTTCAGGTTCGTTGGATGTACAAGCACATGAAAGCAGTTTTGAACACAAGACAAATATGCAAGGTCTAAGTACATCTTCCACACTTATAAACATTTTTTCTCCAAATCAAGCAAAGCTAGCCTTAAGTAAATGTACTGCACAAGTACATTACACCCAGTTCTGTGCAAAGACTCTACTATTGCTAAGCAAGTTCCGTGTGCTTGCACCAAAGCTGACATGGAATGTGTGTTTTGCCTTGTAAACGCACAGAGGACCAAAGACAGTAATAGATTTAAAACAGAAAACATAAACGTGTCGTGTGTGTCCAGTTCAGTTTCAATCACATCAGTTGTCTGAGCTTCTATGATTACTTCTAGGGAAACAAAAGCCGTTAAGAGAGGTTTCTTCATCCTCCAAATATTCGTGGCATGAAAGTGAAAAAGGCCATCATGAGATGATTGAGTGTATTGATGACCAATTAACTTTCAAGGACTTAAGTCTTAAAGTAACCATAGAAAGTTACTGGTTTAGTTTAGGGTAGTTTTACATGATTTAATTTTAAGTAAAAAAAGTGTCATGATTTTATCGATAAAATTTGTCGTCTTTTTTATGTGCACTGTCTTCTTTTCTTAGATGAAGAATTGGTAACCCTAGTTCTGTGGGTGGGGGGGGGGGGAGGGGTGGCGGTGGGTGGGCGGTAGGAGACTGGCATAGCTGTTTGGCCCCCTTAGCCACTTACTCAGCATCAGCACAGCTCTTAAACTGTTCAGTTTTTTTCTCGATTAGAAAAGATGTTACACCTGCCACAATGTCCAAGCAACGTGCTGGAGGCTGGTGTAATGATGGCAGCCTGCCTACAGGGGCACTGCTATTACGGAAAGGCGGCGGCAACGTTTGCGTCATACACCGTATAAGTACAAGGTAAAAATGAATGAACAAATGGACGGTGTAGGAAGAATACAGAAATGACCGGTTCGAGTGAATTGACTTCAAATGGGCGCCACTGTCGGCTGTTGCGGCCTACGTGTGAAGCGCTTGTGGCGAGTGTGGGGCCGCGCTTGGTTGCAGTTCTTTCACGCTCTGCCTGGAGCTCGCTCCTCGGGCTAACGGTCTGTCTGCAGGTGAACCGACATCCCGTGACGCCTCTGCCGGCCAGATAAAATCGTTCCGTCTCTCCAGGAGGAAGGAAGTCCCAGGTCGTCGCGCCCTGTACTCTGATGTTGTGATTGTCCGTCTGTAAAACGTGGCGGGAGGACAATGACTTCAGGTAACGTGTCAGGAAGCCACTCTCGAGTACACTACTTAATGGCAATCCGTTCTACATTGCGGTACCTCATGTGTAACATTACGGCACTACGCGACAGAGCTACCTCAGTAGACTGACTGTGGGTTTGAGGCAAGGAAGATCACCGCCGGTAATGTTGTTGACCTATATGCGGCATGTGACTCACAGAAAACTGCAGCAGACACATGGTTAGCTCTTAAAGGATTGTTGCCATACATCTCTTACCAGAATCTTATTTTAGAGCAGTAGATTCCATGACAAACATCTTGAGGAGAAAAAGAACAGATTATAGTGACTGCAGAAGAGTTGACATCCTCAAGACAGTATTCTCGCTCCGGCCATAGATAGCTTAATCTGTGAACCTGTTGCCGACAAAGTAATCAAAACAACTGTGAACGTTGGCCTAAGAAAAATCCATCGGCAAAACAATCGCTAGTGGATAAACGGTGCGACTGTGACATTTCACGTATCAGAAGTGCCTCTTTTTATCTTGTATAATAAATGTATAATTGTAAACGTAATTCGCCCTATGTACAAAGTGATACTTTCTTTAGCAAAAAATTGAAACTACGCAACTGGACATTAATCCAGAGAACCTTTACAGCCATCGCCTATGACGTTCAGTATGAAGAATGATCCTGTGGTGATAAGAGTATTGAAAATTAATGCTGGCAAAACCTCATGCGGATTTACCTATACCCCATCTGGGATCCGGCCAAAGAGTGCCCATCTACATGCATTTCCACGTTGTATCTCACGATACTCAAACATCTTCTACACGTCGGTGCAATGATATGTGAGGCAATCGTGAGAGTTTAATAATCACCAAGAAATAGTCAAGCTGTGACCATGAAACTTAGTATCACCGTCAGCTTTCTTTTGCACATTCAGTCTTCAGTGTCGCAGGTTTCACTCAACGGTGGATGACTTCGTAGATGACTTGGCGGAATTTGCATTTCCGATGTTCACGAAAGGTCCCATCCTCATTATGTACAGATCAGACCAGCAGCGATTTTTTTACCTAAGGAAAGAGGAGGAAGTCATGGAATGCCATGTTAGGAAAATACGTGGGTTGTGGCAAAATTTGATAGCCCAAAGAAGCAGCATGTGTGACCGCATTCTGTACAGAATGAGCTGGAGCACAGAACCCAGCAGGCAACGACCGTTGTCCTGATTAAAATATTGTGCTGCACTTCTAAAAGTGATCCTAGACAAAATTTTTCCACTGTCGCCTCGATCCACTTTGCTTGAGATTCCTTTCCCTCACAGACTTATTGTCTGTCACTTTGAACACCCTGAAGACGCTATGTATCCATCGTGTCTATGATGGTGCTCTGTTTTGGCACACTTCCATCACTTCAAAACTGTTGCAGCGCTGTTCCCTTTCAAACGCAGAGAATGCATTACTACACAGTGCTCCAGTTTATTAATGTGCTGTACCACCTTTTTAGGCTGATCTAGTGGTGTGCTATGGCACTGTGGCATGGGAATTTCAGTGTGTAACAGGACTGCAGCCATGTACACTCAAAGAAAATAAAGTGCTGTTGTGAAGCTTAACGTCTGCAGTGCAGCAACTAGTATCGTGTCAGTGCTTCGAAGATGCCTGACAGACAGGGGAGATTTTACGGAAGACAGACAGCTATGATCCGACTGTCCACCACTGTGCTACGCAAACGCCACTAGAGACCAAGCGGACCTATTCTCATCTTCAAGACAATTGGTCAAGAACCAGCATGGCGGTACCGTAGCACTGAGTGGAATTTAGGGCAGTACTCAAGCCAGACCAGACCAGTCTGCTCCGAATGATTTTCCTTGGACAGATGCCGATTTCGCAAAGACTCTGTCAATTAGGATTCTTACTTGAGAGACACCTTTATGGAATTGATGCCATTCACGCCGAACTTCGAGACCCTAGGAGCTGCTAGCTGTGGACTTAGATTGATTGTGGCCTCCTCGCCGAAGATGATGGGGACTCTGTTGTCGTGGCAGACTTGCGGGTTTGTGAATTTATTCCGGTTTAACTTTCAAATGGCTACACGCCACCAGGGTTTGATAATTTTGCTCTCTGTGGAACTATGACGTTTATAAAATGTGTATTTAATGAACGTAGGCCCAGTTACAGTCCAACTGGCCTTCAGCCACCAGAAGTGTTATTGTTCTGTTTCAGGAAGTGATTTTATTTCAATCCTCATATAGGCTGACATGCTATTAATTCTTAATCAATAAACTTGTTCAGTCATTGCTACCTGGTTATTTTTTGCGCCTCCGTCAGCGGTCGTATAAAGAAAACACGTCACTTAGTTTTTTCGACACGAGAATTAAAACTGTATGACCACCACTCGTACATAAGTGAGTATTTATCGCTAGCGACCATATTGAAAACTTCCCTTCATGCTACTGAGTTAATTAAGGTGACGCGGCCACTTTGCTTAAACAGAAATAACGCCAGGTTCGATGAAATGAACACCTCCAAGCCTCCGTTTACAGACGCATTGAAAGCCTAGTTTTCGAAACCCTATGTAGCTTACAAAAGGAACTCCGGGGAACTATTCTTCGGTTACGAACATCTTCGTTCGCCGCTTGTTACGCTGTAGGTGGACGCTGCCAACACGTGTTCTCGTGAACACGCTAGCGGCGCTGTCACACTGTGAAGAGTCGAGCAGAATGTGTGGAGCCCGTTCACGAAGTGGCACCAGTAATTAGACGGCCGCTCCATTAATCAGCGACGATAGGGGCGCCGGCGGCGGCGCGGACAGCTCCGGATTGCCCGCCTGTGACTCTGGAGGCGGCTTTCGCGCTCCATTACCGACGTCGACGCAGGCGACGCCTCGCGCCGTGATGGATCGTCGCTGCCGGCGAGCGGCAATTAGGAGCTCAGCGGCGATGCGACGCGCCACCGACAGTGTTCACTGGCGCCAGGGTGGGCCCGGTAGAGACGTCCCCGCGCGACTCTTGTTATCCGTCCCCTCTCTCAATACAACGACTCCTTGTGAAGATACTTCCAGGACAAGTCTTTCACTTCAATTCCCGCAACGCTGGTCCGAACAGAGAACGTTGACACATACGCACAATACACGTAATGTACATACAGGGTGTTTCAAAAATGACCGGTATATTTGAAACGGCAATAAAAACTAAACGAGCAGCGATAGAAATACACCGTTTGTTGCAATATGCTTGGGACAACAGTACATTTTCAGGCGGACAAACTTTCGAAATTACAGTAGTTACAATTTTCAACAACAGATGGCGCTGCAAGTGATGTGAAAGATATAGAAGACAACGCAGTCTGTGGGTGCGTCATTCTGTACGTCGTCTTTCTGCTGTAAGCGTGTGCTGTTCACAACGTGCAAGTGTGCTGTAGACAACATGGTTTATTCCTTAGAACAGAGGATTTTTCTGGTGTTGGAATTCCACCGCCTAGAACACAGTGTTGTTGCAACAAGACGAAGTTTTCAACGGAGGTTTAATGTAACCAAAGGACCGAAAAGCGATACAATAAAGGATCTGTTTGAAAAATTTCAACGGACTGGGAACGTGACGGATGAACGTGCTGGAAAGGTAGGGCGACCGCGTACGGCAACCACAGAGGGCAACGCGCAGCTAGTGCAGCAGGTGATCCAACAGCGACCTCGGGTTTCCGTTCGCCGTGTTGCAGCTGCGGTGCAAATGACGCCAACGTCCACGTATCGTCTCATGCACCAGAGTTTACACCTCTATCCATACAAAATTCAAACGCGGCAACCCCTCAGCGCCGCTACCATTGCTGCACGAGAGACATTCGCTAACGATATAGTGCACAGGATTGATGACGGCGATATGCATGTGGGCAGCTTTTGGTTTACTGACGAAGCTTATTTTTACCTGGACGGTTTCGTCAATAAACAGAACTGGCGCATATGGGGAACCGAAAAGCCCCATGTTGCAGTCCCATCGTCCCTGCATCCTCAAAAAGTACTGGTCTGGGCCGCCATTTCTTCCAAAGGAATCATTGGCCCATTTTTCAGATCCGAAAAGATTACTGCATCACGCTATCTGGACATTCTTCGTGAATTTGTGGCGGTACAAACTGCCTTAGACGACACTGCGAACACCTCGTGGTTAATGCAAGATGGTGCCCGGCCACATCGCACGGCCGACGTCTTTAATTTCCTGAATGAATATTTCGATGATCGTGTGATTGCTTTGGGCTATCCGAAACATACAGGAGGCGGCGTGGATTGGCCTCCCTATTCGCAGGACATGAACCCCTGTGACTTCTTTCTGTGGGGACACTTGAAAGACCAGGTGTACCGCCAGAATCCAGAAACAATTGAACAGCTGAAGCAGTACATCTCATCTGCATGTGAAGCCATTCCGCCAGACACGTTGTCAAAGGTTTCGGGTAATTTCATTCAGAGACTATGCCATATTATTGCTACGCATGGTGGATATGTGGAAAATATCGTACTATAGAGTTTCCCAGACCGCAGCGCCATCTATTGTTGAAAATTGTAACTACTGTAATTTCGAAAGTTTGTCTGCCTGAAAATGTACTGTTGTCCCAAGCATATTGCAACAAACGGTGTATTTCTATCGCTGCTCGTTTAGTTTTTATTGCCCTTTCAAATATACCGGTCATTTTTGAAACACCCTGTACATGCGTTCTTAAGTGACGTATTACATTCTTTTTCTGAAAACGGGTTAGTTTTATTGAGGATTCCATTTCACCACATTATTCCCCGCTCTTTTGGAAACATAACGCTATTTTTCAACATAATCTCTGTCTAATGCAGTGGCCTTAGGCCACCTTACTGGGAGGGCAGTATGCCCCCGTGACGTCGGACCCAACGTCTAGCAGCTTCAGTAACCTCCCCATCACCCACGCACTGTTTCCCACGGACTGCAGCGTTTATCCATCATTAAGAGTGTTGCAGAAGTCACAGCTGTGTGCGCCCGGCGGAAACGCGGGAGATCGGACAGGTTTGCGTGACCTTGTTGCGATGATGACAGACGCCTCTCCCAAAGAGTGAACGTACTTTTGTTCACTGCCAAGACTCCCTAGGTACTCTGCAAGCACCTATGAATATCTGCGATGCTCTGGTTTTCTGCCAAAAGAAACTCAGTGACAGTGCTTGGATCGCAACTCCATTACAGACGCCACTTTGATGGTGACATATAGTGCTATCGGAGTTTCATGAAACTATAGCGGGAACGTTCCAAGACATCACACCACAAATTCCGCAAATTTTCAACCGAAATTGTCTGAGGAAACAATATGTTACAATGTTTATTGAAAGTCACTCGTACATATACTAACGGTAATAGAAATTGCTACATAATGAAGCCCCATTCCGATATTTATCAAACTATGTGCAGATACGTTCGTGTAACTTTTATTGGGAACTTACGTA
This sequence comes from Schistocerca cancellata, assembly GCF_023864275.1. Lineage (NCBI taxonomy): Eukaryota > Metazoa > Arthropoda > Insecta > Orthoptera > Acrididae > Schistocerca > Schistocerca cancellata. The sequence continues at coordinate 514,171,014 of NC_064633.1, forward strand.
AGTCAAAAACATCAGTATGAGCTGTGACTCCACAGGCACGTATCCACTCTTGCATTCATTGGGGCATGAAAGCAAGCAGTATCCGAGTGTCCTCCTGAGGAATTTCTTCCATTGCGACAAACACGTGTCCAAAAGATCCTGAGGAAGATCCCAGCAGAGGGGTCGAAACGTCGAACATTTTAGAAGAAACATGACGCGGGCTAATAACCGAGAAGATTTTAACTTTAAACAATTGTACTGTTAGTTCATTTAACTCATTGGCTGGTGGCTAGTATGAAAGTATGTCTGTGGCCATCGGCTCCTATACACATTCTATGGGTGGCAATTGAGAGGAACGGCGAGATCAGGCAGGGATCCATATCTTCATCACAACACTAGTGATGAAAAATGCAGTTGCGGTATTGCGTCATCCTGCTGGAATATGACATTTGGCATCCTGATCGTGAAAGATATGGCAACCGACGTTACTATTCTTCCCACGAAATGGCGACAATTCAGCATCCCTTCCACTACTATAAAATCAGTCCTGTTGTCATATCTAACAGCTTCCTACAGCAGGATTCAAGAATTGGATCTGGAGTATGAATCTGGAGAAGGGTTGCTTTCTGTGAATTTTCACCAGGTCGTCTATGGACATGATGGCGTCACTCTGACTACCGTCAAAAGAAGCGCACTCATTGCTGAACACAACAGAATTCTACTCACTGTTCCTGTTGACTCCAGCTCTGCATCATGAAGGTCTCTGTTGTCTCTGATATGGTGTCAACGGTAAATTTGCAAATAGTGATCTCAACCCATTTCCCTGTAATCAGTTCCCGACAATTCCTTGTGATACTCTGCCTGTAATCTCTGCTCAGATTTCAGTTATTGTCATCCGTCTATTCCTTAAAGCCAATGGAACAACCCTTGTGGTGTTGTTATCCTTCTAAAAGGATCCGTGTACACTCTTTTTGTGAGACTTCTCCTGAGTAAATCTCCTCACGCTCTTTCTCCAATCATTCTAGTACAGCAAAAGTGTGATCTTTCGGTATGATGCTGCCACGCCTCTCATGTCAAAGTTCGAAAGATTGTGACTAGCTGCAGCTGCACGTTCTCTTTGTATTCTGTGCTGCTCTCTCCACTTGAAAAGTTCTGGAACGTTAGCGTTCACGAACCTACAGCATCTTTAAGATATAGAAAAGGAATTTTCCTGCGTCGCTGTCGGTAAATTTCACTTAGTTATCAGGCAAGTACCGGAACCGGAAATCGCCTCCCAAAATGTCCCTGCTGTGAACCCGTCGACTCAACTCCCATCCAATAGAGATATGTGGCTGAAAGCAACAAAGTTCCACTAACTTCCATCAGGAAGTTTATTCCTGGTGTGGGTTACAGTTGAGCGCGCAGAGAATGGATTACAAGGTCGTTTTTGGTATTGGCCGGGCAGAGAAGTGATCACACTGCAACGTAAATTTGTCCTTTCTAGCGCAGGACTGCAACGAAGTTCAGAGAGGAACACACCGTAGCTAGCTCGCTGCTGCTGTAGCAGGGCTCTTGTGACTTGGGCCAACGCTCTTCGGCTATATCAAGCAATAAAAACGTGATTTATACCCCACATTACCCAATGGCTAGACATGGCGAATGAATAGAGGACAGGGAACAAACGATCTATGCCTAGGCGACGATGGTACTTCGTACGTAGGCCACAATGAATTATAATCGAACAATAGCAGAAAACTAGAGATAGTAATGAGACTTCCTTGGCAACCTCAACCATATCCTGCCATTTCACTGTACGACAGACAGCTCTGATCTGAGTGTTGAGACAGTGTATGAGGATAGGTAGTGCGGACGAGGCTGTGAAGATAGAGATGATGTCACTCACACGTCCCTTGCAGTAATCCACATTACCAGGAAACCTAATACAGACAAGCTTTTCTGCCTTCCCTATGTAAGGAGTGCTGGAGGAGGATACTTAAAGAGATTAATTGGGTTGGCAACATAGGAGAAGTTAACTGCAGGAGACTGTCTTTAGCTTACCACCGAAAAAAACTGTTTTCTTGGCGGAAAAAGAGCATTCTTCCAGATGTCTGTATTAGGGCTCAGGTGTGTCGTAACGACGGTCTCCATAAGAAATGAATATTTATTTGAATAGTTGTTCACGTTTATTGTAACTTCAAATGCGTAGTAATTACTGTCAGTGGTGTGCCAACGATGATTCGTAGAAAAACTTTGCACACTTCGTGGTGTTCCGACAAAGTCCGCGACTTAAATGTATCTGATATACACGATCCACAAAAGTTCATCGTAGCCGCCGAAGTCCACGTAACATCATGCATGTAAACGCTACGTGCGTACCAAAACCCTTGTGTAATCGTCTCCTAATATCGCCAACGCTCAGCAGAATTTTCTACATTTTTCTGATTAGAGCTTTTTCGTCTGAAATTCACAAAAGCGCAGTATTTACCATAGTTCCAGTGTCCATATATTCTTTTCGTTGAACAGCTAAAACAGTTCGCTGTGTCTTGCTATCTGCACCCAACTTGCAACTCTCCAGTGGACCAACGGTCACAATATGGCTATAGCAGCGCGGTAAACATTACAATAAATTCTAGATATTACGTCGGATAGAGCGACGGTGGAGAAGTTCTCTTCTGGTCTGTTTTTCCCTCAGTCCATGATTCGCTTCCAAACAACACTGTGCTCCTAATGTACATGCTCAGAAATTTATTTCGCGAACTAAGGCCTGCGTTTGATTCTGTATGACTTCCTTTGCCTCAAATTAATATGTAGCTATAGTTCAATGTGACGCTCACAAACATTCGAGAGATAGCTCCTCGTGATTGCAATGGAAGAAGCGTACTGCGTGATACACTGAGAAATATATTTCGGAAGTCTATCACAGCATAGACTGGGTATAGTATTTGGAAGATCTGTCGTGTGTAGTAAGCGGGCTGTTGCTTGTGCTGTACTCACTCAAAATTTCTGAATGCCCGGCAAACGTAGGCAATATCGTTTATATATCAGTGAAACATATACGATACCATAAATACCTGACAATATCGGCTGGAGAATGATCAGTCAACTTAACGTAAATGAAGCTTCTGATAATGAAGTTTTTATTGCTTTAATCGCGTATATGTATATTGGATTAGTAGTTCAGACAGGACCAACCTGTCATCTTTAGATCAATAAAGGACAGATTATTAAATCATGCTGTGAGATGAAACTCAACGTTTATTTTCGTACCATCGAAAAGGACTCATAATAAAAATAGAGTAGAACATAAAAATATTTAACTGTATCTTCATGGTAAGAGAGAGTCGTCCAATTGTGGCGAGCTGCCAGCTGAGACACATGTGGCAATTCTTGTTGTGCCACACGTGGACCATTCTGTGTTCCAGTGGAGACACAGCTACATTTTTAATGTTCTGCTCTCTTTTTATTGTGATTCGTTTTCGATGGTACGAAAACAAACGATGTGGGTTATCGCACGGCATGATTCCATAACCTGTGCTCTACTGATCCGAAGATCGCAACTTAATCCTTTCTAAACTAGTAATCCAGCGTACAGTCACGCGATTAAGACAATAAAAACTTCTTACCAATAGCTTTCTTTACACGTACGATACCCATGAGTCTTTCTTATCTATATTTGGTCGGAAAATGATTCTAAAACTACAGAGACTCGTGCAGTGTCATTATTAATAATACTTTCATCCCTCTTATCTGTTTATCTACGCCTCTTCAAGGTTTTAAAGAACTTTTAAAGTGTAGCTTAGTAAATGTTTCTCCCGTAGGAAAGAAAGATTGCTGGCTTAGGCATAAAAATTACGCTAACCCCTTTTTTAATCTATAATTTATTACTGCAATTTTTCGTCGTCGCTGTAATAACAGGCGGAATTAATTCTTAAGAGAAGCGGCAGGGCCGGTAATTGTGGTGTAATGGCGTGATCCCCGAGCGCCGTAATTTACTTTGAGGGTCGGCTATTTGTTCCTAGGGCCTACGAATCCTCGTCACCCGAACTGACTCCATGGGATAATTTTCATCTGACTTCGGATACAACAGATCCTCTCCTATAAACGTTTACTGGTGAGTGTCACCATTCATGCTGCGAGCGTAAATGACACAGACTGATGTAATCAGTGATCTTAAAGTGCAAAATGTGTAGAATTCCTCATTAGTTACAATATTCCTTTGATAGAAGTAGCTGTGAAGACGCTTATAAATACTGTTGCTGTATTAGCGTAAAATTCTTACGGAATCCCGTTTCGTGCGTTATCTGGTGTTGAAATGGAATCTTATTCTGGAAAGAGAGAAAATTCTGTTTAGCAGTGTCAAAAATGTTACGAAACGTGAGCACGATGCACAATTAATGACGGAAAATATCAAACATAATGGAGCATATTGTGATGATGTGTGGACGCCAGAGTGGGTTTTCGGTACCGGTGGAAGAGGCCTTTCTCCAGCCTGAAGATGATGGCTTGAGCTCTCTGTAACCTATGTAATGTATTTCGTTGTCAGAACCTTCTCGGCTGTCTTAAGGCTTAATGTCTTTCCCATGAAAGAATATATTTTCCAGCACATATTCAAAAAAATTCTGAAAAAATCTGGACAGGAATATCACTTTGCAAAGGACCGCTATTTGGAAGAGTGGGAACTGGCGAATACTAGCGTTTGCATTCTATTTCTGCAGCTGATATGTTAAAATATCGGAATATTTAAAACAACTTTCAGGATCTGCTTGAATCTTGAGAAAGTGAGGAGTCAGTCGGTAGCCGTTTTGGTGTAGTGTCCTCTGGTTGGTGTTACTGATTCCCATGGATTACGAATTTCTAGTTGAGGGCCAGTTCTGCAGTTCCCACGTCTAAAATGGAATCTATGCAGAAAAAAGCGCAACGTATCTGTGGATTCAGGAAACACGTTCACCTGTTATTTTTCAGCAACTATTCCAAAATGTATACCGTCAGGACGCACGAGCACCGAAGAGCATCAAATAGTGGTTGGTTGGTGGGCGGCTGGTTTGGGGAGAGGGAGGAAACAGCTAGTTTATCGGTCCCATCGGATTAGGGGACGATGGAGAAGGTAATTGGACGTGGCCTTTCAAAGGAACCATCGCGGCATTTGCCTGAAACAATTTAGGGAAATCGCAGAAAACCAAAATCAGGATGGGCGAACGCGGGTTTGAACCGTCGCTCTCACGAATGGCTCCACCTCGCTCGGTCAAATAATGGCATGAAGGGTTTAGAGACTGTCATTGTTGGTAACAGGGCAAGAAGCGGTGGATCTGGAGTAAGTTGTTGCTAATGTGCGTACAGCAGCTAAACGCAGTCCATGGAAATCGACCAGATGTGGTTACACAGAAACAGGTACACCTCAGAGCACTATGATGAAGCTTTAACACTAACAACTACATTTTCACGCATACAGAGTACTAAGCCTGCAATCTTTGCAGCCAGATCATAGGCTCACACGTGATGAGGTTGCTATGAACATGCTGGGACGAATCCAGCCAGACAGTGACTATCTTAATAAAGTTTGTTGTTTCGATGAAAAGGCTTCTCAAATTTCCAGAAAAGCAAAGATGCACAATGTCCGGATCTGAGAGTCGGGTAACCTACGTACCGTGGTACAGCAGACAAGGGTCATCCAGAATTTGAACAATGGTGCGGCGCAATGCACAACACAATTGGAGGACCGTGCTCTTTAACAGGGCCTAGCACTATGACATCAATTTACATAGACATGTTGGAAGTTTACATTACTCCTCAGTGACAGAAATTCGAACCGTGAGTAGAGTTTCAAGGAGATGGTGCACCGACACGCTTTGGGTTATTTGTTTTCCAGTTCTTGGATTGAACCTGTCCGAACAGATGGATCGGTCCTGACGGTCCAACATCGCACCACAACCAACCCGTTCACCAGACACAACTCCTCTTAACTTTTCTGAGGGGTTACAGGTATTCAAACCACGGATAATGTTTCAACAAAATGGTGCACCGTCACGCTGAGAGTTATTTGTTTTCCAGTTCTTGAATTAAACCTACTAGGTTCACTAGACATAACTAAACTCACCTGAGCTGGGAAGCCGCGCTCTGAGGTGCCTTGTCATGGCCCGCACGGCAACCCCCGTCGGTCCGGGTTCGATTCCCAGCGGGGTCAGGGATTTTCACCTGCCTCGAGATGACTGGGTGTTTGTGTTGTCCTCATCATTTCATCATCATCCTGGAAAGTGGCAAAATTGGACTGAGCAAAGATTGGATAATTGTACGGGCGCTGATAACCACGCAGTTGAGCGCCCCACAAACCAAACATCATCATCATCATCAACCCCCGTCGGAGGTTCGAGTCTTCGCTCGGCCATGGGTGTGTGTGTTGTCGTCAGCGTAAGGTACTTTAAGTTAGATTAAGTAGTACGTAAGCTTTGGGACCGATGACCTCAGCTGTTTGGTCCCATAAGATCTTACTACCCATTTCCAATTTCCTCTTACGATTTTCTTTTTTTTTTTGGTGGAGGGGGGGAGGGAGGTATGATAAGGATAAATTGTTTAATTCACATTTTCATGACGGGCAAAATCTTAGATTGTAGACATAATTTTTCGTAACTAGGGACAGATTTTATGCTCAATATGCACGGTGAATATATACCCTCCTTTTTATTTTTATTCATTTAGGATACCAGCAGAAATGCTAGGATCCAGATGGAAGCTATGTATGCACTGTTAGCGGAATACATTTTCAGTCCAGTGTGGTCGGACCGCCGAATCTTTGTGAATAAAACTGGAGAGCTACAGGCCACTAATCATTGGTTTTGGTGTAGTGTCAAGTTTAATCTTGTCTCGCGCGTCAAATCGAGGCTGGCGACCCTTATTTAGACTGGTGCCAATAGCGTAGCAGTGCAGAGAAATAATATGGGTCACCCAATTAAAATTTCGGAGTACATCGAGTCGTTTAGTTCGTCTCGCACGTCGTACGCCAATAACAAGCGAACAGTACGAACTTACTCTCACCGATTTTGTTTACATTGCCGGGTTATGTATGGCACGACTAGAACTTCAACGTATGTAAACAGGAAGACCTAACTCGCAACAATTTTCGGCAAAACAGAATTTGAAAGATCTATGTTAACTAGTTAGTCTCCTTTTCTGTGGACCATTTTGCACCATAAATCGTAATGATGTGGAAGGACTCATTAACACCGTATGTAGTAGTTTTTGTGGTCTTCAGCCCTGAGACTGGTTTGATGCAGGTCTCCATGCTACTCTATTCTGTGCAAGCTTCTTCTTCTCCCAGTACCTACTGTAACCTACATCCTTCTGAATCTGCTTAGTATATTCATCTCTTGGTCTCCCTCCACGATTTTTACCCTCCACGCTACCCTCCAATACTAAATTGGTGATCCCTTGATGCTTCAAGACATGTCCTACCAACCAAACCCTTCTTCTAGTCAAGTTGTGCCACAAACTCCTCCCCAGTTCTATTCAATACCTCCTCATTAGTAATGTGATCTACCCATCGAATCTTCAGCACTATTCTGTAGCACCACATTTCGAAAGCTTCTATTCTCTTCTTGTCCAAACTATTTGTCGTCCATGTTTCACTTCCAAACATGGCTACATTCCATACAAATACTCTCAGAACGACTTCCTGATACTTAAATTTGCTAACATCGAGAATAGATTTATCTTCTTCAGAAACCCTTTCCTTGCCATTGCCAGTCTACATTTTATATCCTCTCTACTTCGACCATCATCAGTTATTTCGCTCCCCAAATAGCAAAACTCCTTTACTACTTTAAGTGTCTCATTTCCTAATCTAATTGCCGCAGCATCACCCGACGTAATTTGACTACATTCCATTATCCTCGTTTAGCTTTTGTTGATGTTCATCTCGTATTCTCCTTTCAAGACACTGTCCATTCCGTTCAACTGCTCTTCCAAGTCCTTTGCTGTCTCTGACAGAATTACAATGTCATCTGCGAACCTCAAGGTTTTTATTTCTTCTCCATGGATTTTAATACCTACTCCGAATTTTTCTTTTGTTTCCCTTACTGCTTGCTCAATATACAGATTGAATAACATCGGGGAGAGGCTAAAACACTGTCTTACTCCCTTCCCAACCACTGCTTCCCTTTCATGTCCCTCGACTCTTATAACTGCCATCTGGTTTCTGTACAAATTGTAAATAGCCTCTCGCTCCTTGTATTTTACCCCTGCCACCTTCAGAATTTGAAAGAGAATATTCCAGTCAACATTGTCAAAAGCTTTCTCCAAGTCTACGAATGCTGGAAACGTAGGTTTGCCTTTTCTTATCTATATAAGTTATTTTTCTTATATTTTCTTATCTATATAAGTCGTAGGGTCAGTATTGCCTCACCTGTTCCAATATTTCTGCGGAACCCAAACTGATCTTCCCCGAGGTCGGCTTCTACCAGTTTTTCCATTCGTCTGTAAAAAATTCGCGTTAATATTTTGTAGCTGTGACTTATTAAGCTGGTAGTTCGGTAATTTTCACATCTATCAACACCTGCTTTCTTTGGGATTGGAATTATTATATTCGTCTTGAAGTCTGAGGGTATGTCGCCTGTGTCATACATATTGCACACATGCTAGAGTTTTGTCAGGACTGGCTCTCCCAAGGCTGTCAGTAGTTCTAATGGAATATTGTCTACTCCTGGGGCCTTGTTTCGACTCAGGCCTTTCAGTGCTCTGTCAAACTATTCATGCAGTGTCATATCTCCCATTTCATCTTCATCTATATCCACTTCCATTTCCATAATATTGTTCTCAAGTACATCGCCCTTGTGTAGACCCTCTGTAGACTCTTTCCACCTTTCTGCTTTCCCTTCTTTGCTTAGAACTGAGTTTCCATCTGTGCTCTTGATGTTCATACAAGTGGTTCTCTTTTCTCCAAAGGTCTCTTTAATTTTTCTGTAGGCAGTATCTATCTTAATCCTAGTCAGATAAGCCTCTACATCCTTACATTTATCCTCTAGCTATCCCTGCTTAGCCATTTTGCACTTCCTGTCGATCTCAGTTTTGAGACGTTTGTATTTCGTTTTGCCTGTTTCATTTACTGCATTTTTCTATTTTCTCCTTTCATCAACTATATTCAATATTTGTTCTGTTACCCAAGGATTTCTACTAGCCCTCGTCTTTTTACCTACTTGATCCTCTGCTGCCTTCGGTACTTCATCCCTCAAAGCTACCCAGTCTTCTTCTACTGTATTTATTCCCACATTCCTGTCAACTGTTCCCTTATGCTCTCCCTGAAACTCTGAACAACCTCTGGTTTAATCAGAGTATCCAGGTCCCATCTCCTTAAATTGCTACCTTTTTGCAGTTTCTTTGGTTTTGACCTACTGTTCATAACCAATAGATTGTGGTCAGAATCCACATCTGTCCCTGGAAGTGTGTTACAATTTAAAACCTGGTTCCTAAATCACTGTCTTACCATTATACTAATTTATCTGAAACCTGCCAGTATCTCCAGGCTTCTTCCATGTATACAACCTTATTTTATGATTCTTGAACCAAGTGATAGCTATGATTAAGTTATGGTCTGTGCAAAATTCTACCAGGCAGCTTCCTCTTTCTTTTCTTCCCCCCAATCCATAATCACCTACTACGTTTCCTTCTGTCCCTTTTCCTACTATCGAATTCCAGTTATCCATGACCATTAATTTTTTGCCTCCATTCACTACCTGAATAATTTCTTTTATTTCATCATACATTTCTTCAATTTCTTCGTCATCTGCAGCGCTAGTTGGCATATAAACTTGTACTACTGTAGTAGGCGTGGGCTTCGTGTCTATCTTGTCCACAATAACGCGTTCATTATGCTGTTTGTAGTAGCTTACCCGCACTCTTATTTTTTTAATTCATTATTAAACCTACTCCTGCATTACCCGTTATTTGATTTTGTATTTATAACGCTGTATTCACCTGACCAAAAGTCTTGTTCCTCCTGCCACCGAACTTCACTAATTCCTACTATATCTAACTTTAACCTATCCATTTCCCTTTTTAAAATTTCTAACCTACCTGCCCTATTAAGGGATCTGACATTCCACGCTCCGATGCGTAGAACGCCAGTTTTCTTTCTCCTGATAACAACGTCCTCTTGACGTCCGTGTATTATTCGGAAATATGATTACATGCTTAACACTTGTAGTACCTTCCCATCATCTTTCACAAATTACTATAATAGTTATCCTTTCTCGTAATAGAAGGAGTTGTTAAGATGAACCTTTTTCAGTTTGTTTAAAGATTGTACTTTGCTGTCTCTCAGACATTTTATATCACTGGGAAAGTGATCAAAAAATTTTATTGCATTTTGTGCTAAATATTACCTTAATGTGAAGTAATGAATGTCATTTTTCTTCCTGGTATTATAATTATATACATCATTGTTAACTTTGAACTGTAGCTGATTATTTACAAGGAACTTCAAGAAAGAATAAATATACCATGAAACAGCAGTCAAAATGCATAACTCCGTTTACACATGTCTACAAGGTGGTTATGGGTGATTTCCGTATGTTATTCTTGCAGCACCTTTTTCAGCAACGACGACGTTCTTTCTTAAAGATGAGTTACCCCAGAACATTGCTGCATATGAGATTATTGGATGAAAATAAGAAAAATATATCAATTTAGTAATTTGTCTCTCCCCAAGATATGCAATGATTCTAAGTGTGAATGTGGATGAACTAAGCTGCCTTAGGAATTCAGAAATCTGCTTTATGTAGTTCAAATTCTCATCAATATGGACACTTAAGCATTTTGAAATGGCCACCCCATTTATTATTTTCTTACCAGATGTTACACAGTCATAGGTATAGTTCCCCTAGATGTGCATAACTGAATACATTGTGTCTTTTTTACTGAGCATAAGACCATTTTTCTTCTGTTCTGCATGTATGACTGGATTGAATACAATACCAGCGTTATCTGCAAAAAGAACTAATTCTGCTTGTTCTATATTAGATAAAAGATCGTTTACATATACTAGGAACAATAATGCTTGTGAAATTCGGTGAGTGGAGATGTAAATGGAATTCTCAGTAGTATTTTGAATATTTTTTGTAGTGTCCATCTATTGCAGCATTTCTACTGGTTCTCGCCAACACATACGTTTTCCTTTTCGTTTCAAAAGACATTTATATCCCTCTAGGGAACCATGGTGTCCGCAGCCGAGTGAATAAACTCTTGGTTTCATTCGCGCGAGGTCGCTGCATTGATTCTCACTGCTGGTACTTATTTTTTTCATTCCTACGTAGTTCTAATACTGCGCAAATTATCAAACTCCATCACGGATGCTCTCTTGCTAGACTGGCGACCCTAATCTTGTAACGCAGAGGATCGTAATCGCTGTCCATTATCGCCTGCTTCTGTTCGGTCTTGTAGTCGTCTGATGAAGTCAGTCCTACGGTTTCTTCAAACAGACCTACTTCGTCAATTGCTCGGAAATTAATACTTTTTGTACCTTGCGTTGTTTCTCAGATGGCGTGTCAGAAGTGTTGCGAAAAATTTACTCCCCAATATCCATATGTTTGTGTGTTATTACTGTGGAAGAAATCATAGCGATGAGAAATACCCCTCTGAAGATGTCCAGCGCAGCTCTGGACGAAACGTTAGGAGCTGAAGAGTTTCATGGACCACGACCTTACATCCCGGAAGGTTTACCAGAAGATAAAACAGTTTGAGAGTTGCTTACATATGTTGAAGTCCTAGTCGTGTCCCGCACGCCCTGTCAGTGTGAATTAAATCGATGAGGGGAAGTTCGTACGATCCATTGTAAGATGAGGGTTCTGGCCGCTGCCGAGCACGGATCCTCCCCTCTGAGGACGAGACAAACAACCGTTTCAGTTGACCGTCATCTGTAAGCTGTTGACTTGTGGTTGCGTTCATTCAGCGCGTTTTACACGATTGCAACATTTCTGGAAAGGTTTTAAACAGCGAGTTAAAGACGAGAGAACGAGCGCTGAACATATTATCGAAAACTAAAGGTTGTTCAGCCTGCGTTGAAAGGCCACAATCAGTTACAGATTTTAGTCGTAGAGTATCAATTGAACGTAAGTGAGGGTACTGCCGTTGCAGTCGTTCGTGGTCATTTATGACGTAGGGCAGGGCTGCACAAGTCGAAAATAGTCTGGGGCCAAACCAAAACTATAATCTAAAGTGCGGGCTACAGTAGACGTATTGTGCTGAATAAAAACTTTAAAATCAATGAAAATAAATTATAGAAATAGCTGATGCACTATATAGATATAGACTACTTAACGTAAGCAGCAACGAAAAATATTAAACTCAATGAAACTACACGAATTATTTTTGAACTTTTGAATAAACACAGCATTTACAAAATATATTTTTTTAAAGACACATTTAATGACAGAGGAATGACCGTTTTAGTAGCATACTACCGTGACAGATGGCTACTTACGAAAACCGCATATAAAGCTAAAACAAGACTTTAACGTGAAACGTAGCATCTCATGTCAGCTATATGTTTCTCAAAGTCTGGAGTCATATCTGACGTTGAGTGTTTCAGTGTGTGTTATAAATGTTAGTCAGCTGCGCAAGAGCAAAATTTGCTTTTATTTAAGTTCAGAACAGAAAACATTTGGCCAGCCATTGTGACCGAGCGGTTCTATGCGCTACAATCTGGAACCGCGCTACAGTCTGGAACCGCGCGACCGCTACGGTCGCAGGTACGAGTCCTGCCTCGGGAATGGATGTGTGTGATGTGCTTAGCTTAGTTAGGTTTAAGTAGTTCTAAGCTCTAGGGGACTGATGACCTCAGATGTTAAGTCCCATAGTGTTCAGATCCATTTGAACCATTTGAAAAAAAAACATTTGTTTCCGCATGTAAGTGCTGCCAAACATGTTGAATTCCTTTATTGCTGCATCTCTTAGGTTATTACTTTTCTTTTTGTCCAAGCTTTTATGGAAACCACGAGGACTACATTCCCCGGACTTGGTTTGGTGGTTTAGGAACACTGAACTTCTATGATATCCAGTTGTAAGACCACAGGTGTTTCTTCTGACATTACAGAAAGAGCATCTACAGCCACCTTTAACATGATTTGCTCCTCTTTTGACAACTCAAAACACTTGTAGAATTGCTTAATTAATTTATCAAAGTTGCGAAAAAAACTTTCTTCCAAGTACAGCATGTTCATCCGAAGAAGCTGCTTAGCAAGTAGGAAAGTAAGTCATGTCTCCTTTCGGCAGTTGGTTTTTGAAGAATGCAAGTTTCATTTCAAAAGCACTTACCGCTACCATCAGATGAAAAATAAACTATAACTTTCCCCGTAGTTTTTAATTCAGGTCGTTTAAGTCAGCCGTCATATCAATGACAATATACAAGTCTTTGATCTGATCTTAATTGTCAATTCAGAAAAGTACTTAGGATCATATTTCATAAAAGCGAGTCCTTCCTCTCTTGGTGCAAAAATATCCATACAATACTTTACCACGAGTTAGCCAGCGAACATCCATATGATACAATAAATCCCAGAATTTCGTGTCCATTGTTTCTTAAGATATGCAAACAATGTCCGGTGTTTAAGCCCTATTGAACGTATGCAGTTGATAACAGAAACGACAGTTGACATGTTAAGGTCGTATCCCGGAACTCTGTTACATAACAAAATGTTCAGATGTGTGTGAAATCTTATGCGACTTAACTGCTAAGGTCATCAGTCCCTAAGCTTACACACTACTTAATCTAAATTATCCTAAGGACAAACACACACATCCATGCCTGAGGGAGGACTCGAACCTCCGCCGGTATCAGCCGCAGAGTCCATGACTGTAGCGGCCTTAGACCGCTCGGCTAATCCCGCGCGGCTGTTACATAACACTTGTTGAGGGACAATGGATTGGAACGTGCCTGTCGTGTTACCGACACATTCATCCGGTAGTCATACTGCACCAATCTTCTTTTCACTCATAGAAGATGCAAATAACCACAGTAGCTTCAACAGTAATTCAGTCTCTTTGCGACACATGGTTTCATTTAGAGATGTCTAACGGTTGTTTCTCGAAACACGATCCTACCAGTTCCTCTGTGATAATGAAATTGTTATCAGCACCACGGATGAAAACCAAAAGCTGTGCTCGTACTATGCCGTGTACACACATGAAGAAGCAAAGAGCTCGTGATAAATGACGTAAGCTATAAGTGAAGGGCCAAATTTTTCTTGTTTAATCAAAGCTACGTCAGCAATATTTATTCCACTTGGAGGTATAAACATTCGTCAGAAACTGAAGTTTTGTAAGACGACCTCACTACACAACACAGATAGAATTTTCTCTCTTTCAACAACTGGAAACACTTCACACGTCGGTTGAAAGCGCAACGGTCACATGAAGTGTTTGACGTTGTGTGTCTGATGTAACTAGTTTGTACCTGCGTCTTTGTCCGCGTGGGATAGCAGCAGATCATGCAGTTTACCCCACTCTGGGTTATCACCTGTGCAAAATGGTTCAAATGGCTCTGAGCACTATGGGACTCAACTGCTGAGGTCATTAGTCCCCTAGAACTTAGAACTAGTTAAACCTAACTAACCTAAGGACATCACAAACATCCATGCCCGAGGCAGGATTCGAACCTGCGACCGTAGCGGTCTTGCGGTTCCAGACTGCAGCGCCTTTAACCGCACGGCCACTTCGGCCGGCTTATCACCTGTGCACCACTTGCCAGGTGCTCATACGACCTTTGTAGTGGAGCTCATTACCATTGCAGTCTTGTCCCGACCGCTGTAGTGCCACTGGATCGAAGTCCGGAACTGCGATCAATTTTTCATAAGCATTTCCATTACTAATGAGTTTAATAAGGTGAACCTATTCTAACCTGGCTGTCGCAGAGACTGCCATTGCTATTAAATCACAAAGATTTAAATGTCCTCTAAATTTACTAGCTCAATAGACTCATCTAAAAAGTCATTGAATCAAATAAAACAATGGAACTCATATTTCTTCAGAGATTCTTCTGCGAGCCACAGCGAGAGACGTAACGGGCCGCATGTGTCCCGTGGGCCGCGTGCTGCGCACCGCTGAAGTAGAGGGATGTGTGCACAGATTTGTGGCACAGAAAGAGGCAGTAGTACAAAAGCGAAAGCTTCTGGAGGTCAAACAGAACTGCAGTATAGTAATCCGCACTGGATTTATAGTAACAAATGATGGTGTTGAATAGGTTGAATGGAACTCATCTACGGGAAGTAATTCTACACTCAATTTATTCAATCTTTCTGTTTTCATTTGGAGCGTGTTCTCTGCTCGCTCTTCAGACATGGATCGTTTTCAGACTTGCAAGCAAAAAGGAAGAAAGAAACTTATTGTTGCTGCGCTGAAACGCGTCGTGCTACAGGTTACTTGTTAATTTCTATGAGAAAAAACGAAAACAAGAAAAGAATTGTAACAGTGTAAATATAGCCTGTATCCTCTTCTGCATTTCTGTAACATGCACCGGCGTAGCACTGGTGGATCCTTTTCCTGTATATTCATTTATTTTTCTCGATGGTGCATCGTTAACACACCAACTGAGTTAAAAAATCAGTCACTTTCTAATGTACAGAATGCTGACAAAATTTTAAAATAAAAAATAAATATAAAAAGAGCGTATACCTAGAACACAAAACACTTTAAATGCTGCATGCAAATTAATAACAGATTACAGCGAAAGGCCTTAAGCTACTGAACTGATCGAAAGCATAAAATACATGTGTAAGAGGGATTCCTTTAAAATCCAAACGAGAGTTTTTTTTTTTTTTTTTCGCTTTAATTTTTCCGTTACATGGGACTCTTACTGATAACCTGCAGACTTGTGTATGAGAGTTAAAAAAGGGTTATACACGTGAAAATCGTTTATTGTAGATAGTATACTAAATAACACTATTGAGGTGGTTTATGCACAGGGATGGCAGAGTCCGAATACCGAGACGGTTGAATGAAGTCCTGCTGAATATGGTACCATACATCGTTCCGACGGCCTCTTTCTGGGCGTATCAAGCATATACTGAACACTCAGAGATACCCCAAAATATGATACCATGGGGATGATAGAGCGAAAGTTAGCAAATCATGCAAGCTTTCGCTTCTCAATCTCAGTGCCATCAGAGAAAGGTGAAAACAAATGTAAAGGGACAGAATTTGGATGGCATAAAGTCCCTCATTAATTTTTTCAAGAGGTATTACGAAAGAATCCAGCAGTGAGTTTACAGCACATCCTTCAGGTGTTCACAGACCGGGTCAAAGAATGCCACGTCCTAACCATCAAACGCAGAGTAATTAGTAATAAAGTGATTGCATCATACTTTGTGAAACAAATATTAATAGTTATAATTCATACCTTAGTGTGTCTTAGCTGTTCGTCACAACACCGTTATCTGTTTTCACTTCGTAAGCATTTCTTCTTTCAGTTTCTCTAATTGAAAATTTTAAACATTTTGTTCGCCTACTGCATCAGCTTCTCTGTACGTTTCTGACGAATCTTTGTCTTTCAGACTTGCCATTTTCTTGCTGGAAGCGTCCTTTGTAGATGTAATTACTTTCAAAACACGGTACCCAGACCGTGAGAATTAATGTGAGATGCACCAGAGATGTGTTTTTATCAGTTAACGCCGTAATAACGCTGCTTCCGCTAGCCATTACTGTAGAAGCCAGCCGGAACGCGAACCACGTAGTACTACGCTGGGGAGGTGCACTCCACGGTAGATTCCTCTGTCGTTATGTTTTCGAACCGTGCTTAAGAAGATACTTTGCCAAAAAAAAAGGTTAATCTAATATTTCAAGACAACTCCCACAAAGACCACATCACAGACTGATCAAATATTTTGTATTAGCAAACAAATACAGACAACCACTTAAAATTATAGTTTTGTTCACACGAAATATTTGAAGTCTTATAGAATTAGCATGTATGTATGAAAATTTCCAAGTGTTTACGTTTTGTCAGTTAAATACTTGATATCTGAGGAACTGGTCTTTATAAATATAAATTTTCACAACCCTGAGAGGACTTTCACAGTTTTCGTGTTCATCTCATGGTACTAAAATTGCAGTTGTTCTTGATTGTTCACAGTGAACGATCAGTATAGGCTATGAAACGAAACAATATGATATACAAAGAGGAAAAAAGTAGATCTGCAGGTATGAGTGTATTAAACATTTAAATGACACTAAGAGCTGTCACCATTGAGAAATCCAAATTTCTTCATCCGTAGCTGTCTTATACCGCTCCTAAGATCCTTTACAACTTGCAGTTAATGAAAGTAACTGCTTGATGCAAGTATAACAAACCGATATTATGTATCGGTAAAAATGTTCTGTATGTCTCTTGTTGCTGTTGTGGTCTTCAGTCCAGCCAGAGACTGGTTTGATGCTGCTCTCCATGATACTCTGTCCTGTGCAAGCTTCTTCATCTCCAAGTACCTACTGCAACCTGTATCCTTCAGAATCTGCTTAGTGTATTCATCTCTTGGTCTCCCTCTACGGTTTTTACCCTTCACGCTGCCTTCCAATACCACATTGGTGATCCCCTGATGCCTCATAACATGTCCTACCAGCCGATAACTTCTTCTAGTCCAGTTGTGCCACAAATTCCTCTTCTCCCCAATTCTATTCAGTACCTTCTCATTAGTTACACGATCTATCCACAACTTTCTTCTGTAGCACCACATTTCTTAAGCTTCTATTCTCTTATTGTCTAAACTATTGATCGTAAATGTTTCACCTCCATACATGGCTCCACTCCATAAAAATACTTTCATAAATGACTTCCTGACACTTAAATCTATACTCAATGTTAACAAATATCTCTTCCTCAGAAACGCTTTCCTTGCCATTGCCAGGCCACATTCTATATCCTCTCGACTTCGACTTTCGTCGATTATTTTGCTCCCAAAATAACAAAACTCATCTACGACATTAAATGTCTTCATTTCCTAACCTAATTCCATCAGCATCACCTGATTTAATTCGACTACTTTCTATTATCCTCGCTTTGCTTTTGTTGATGTTCATATTATACGCTCCCTTCAAGGTACAGTCCGTTCCGCCTTCCGTTCAGCTACTCTTCCAGGACCTTTGCTGTCTCTGACAATTACAACGTCACTGGCGAACATCAAAGTTTTTATTTCTTCTCCATGTATTTTAATTCCTACTCCAAATTTTTCGTTTGCTTCCTTCATTACTTCCTTAGTATACAGGGTGGTCCATTGATCGTGACCTGGCCAAATATCTCACGAAATAAGCGTCAAACGAAATAAGCGTCAAATGAAACTTGTCTGTCTTGAAGGGGGAAACCAGATGACGCTATGGTTGCCCCACTAGATGGTGCTGCCATAGGTCAAACGGATATCTACGGAGTTTTATTAAATAGCAATCCCCACTTTTTACTACATATTCGTGTAGTACGTAAAGAAATATGAATGTTTTAGTTGGACCACTTTTCTCACTTTGTGGTAGATGGCTCTATAATAGTCACACACATATGGCTCACAATTTTAGACGAACAGTTGGTAACAGGTAGGTTTTTTAAATTAAATTACAGAACGTAGGCAAGTTTGAACACTTTATTTCGGTTGTTCCAATGTGACTCAGGTACCTTTGTGAACTTATTTCTGAGAATGCAAGCTCTTACAGCGTGATTACCTGTAAATATCACATTAATGACATAAATGCTCAAAATGATGTCCGTCGACCTCCATACATTTGGCAATACGTGTAACGACATTCCTCTCAAAAGCGAGTAGTTCGCCTTCCGTAATGTTCGCACAAGCATTGGCAATGCGCTGACGCATGTTGTCAGCCGTTGTCGGTGGATCGCGACAGTAAATATCCAACTTTCCCCACAGAAAGAAATCCGGGGACGTCAGATATGATGAACGTGCGGACCATGGTATGGAGCTTCGACGACCAATCCACGTGTCATGTCATGAAATAAGCTATTCAATACTGTTTCAACTGCACGCGAGCTATGTGCCGGACATCCATCATGTTGGAAGTACATCGCCATTCTGTCACGCAGTGAAACATCTTGTAGTAACATCGGTAGAACATTAGGTAGGAAATCAGCATACATTGCACCATTTAGATTGCCATTGATAAAATGGCCAGTTATCCCTCCTCCCATAATGCCGCACCGTACATTAACCCGCCAAGGTCACTGATGTTCCACTTGTCACATCAATCGTGGATTTTCCGTTGCCCAATAGCGCACATTATGCCGGTTTACGTTACCGCTGTTGGCGGATGACACTTCGTCGCTAAATAGAACGCGTGCAAAAATTCTGTCATCGTCCCATAATTTCTCTTGTGCCCAGTGGCAGAACTGTACACGATGTTCAAAGTCGTTGCTGTGGTGTCACCGCCAGACACCACACTTGCTAGGTGGTAGCCTTTAAATCGGCCGCGGTCCGCTAGTACACGTCGGACCCGCGTGTCGCCACTGTCAGTGATTGCAGACAGAGCGCCGCCACAAGGTAGGTCTAGAGAGACTTCCTAGCACTCGCCCCAGTTGTACAGCCGATTTTACTAGCGAAGCTACACTGACAAATACTCTCTCATTTGCCGAGACGATAGTTAGCATAGCCTTCAGCTACTTCATTTGCTACGACCTAGCAAGGCGCCATGACCAGTTTATATTGAGATTATATAATGTATCAACAAGAGCGATGTTCTCCAATTATGGATTAAAGTTAAGTATTACATCAACTCCGTACTTTATTTATTAGACTCAACTCCTTTAATCTGTTCCAGACCTCACGCCAGTCTGCGTGAGCTTAAAGCGTGCCTTTCGGCTACCCGTCACTGTGGATTGGCTGTCTTGCCAGTCCACAACAGTTGCCATGCAATTCCGAGAGCATGGAAATATGGTAGGGGTGCAATCGATGCTCATGTAGCATTCTCAACACCGACGTTTTTGAGATTTCCGATACTCGTCCAGTTTGTATGCTACTGATGTACGGATTAGCCGCGACAACAGCTAAAACGCCTACTTGTGCATCATCATTTGTTGAAGGTCGTGGTTGACGTTTCACATGTAGCTGAACAAGTCCTGTTTTCTTAAATAACGTAACTATCCGGCAAACGGTCCGGACACTTTGATGATGTCGTCCAGGGTACCGAGCAGCATACATAGCACACACCCGTTGGGCATTTTGATCACAACAGCGATACATCAACACGATATCGATCTTTTCCGCAATTGGTAAACGGTCCATTTTAACACGGGTAATGTATCACGAAGCAAATACCGTCCGCACTGGCGGAATGTTACGTGATACCACGTACTTATACGTTTGTGACTATTACAGCGTCATCTATCGCAAAGCAAAATAAGTGACCCAACTAAAACATTCATATTTCTTTGCGTACTACACGAATATGTAATAAAAAATGGGGGTTACTACTTAAAAAAAAGCGCAGTTGATATCCGTATGACTTATGGCAGGGCCATCTAGCGGGCAACCATAGCGCCATCCGGTTTCCCCCTTCCAGCTAGACGAGTTTCGTTCTTTGTAATTTTTTTCATTTGATGCTTATTCGTGAGATATTTGGCCCGGTCACTATCAATGGACCACCCTGTATAGACTGAATAACATTGGGTATGGGCTACAAGCCTGTCTCACTCCCTTCTCAACCACTGCTACCCTTTAATGCCCCTCGACTCTTATAACTGCCATCTGGTTCTGCGCTAATTGTAAACAGCCTTTCTCTCCCTGTATTTTACCCGTGCCACATGAACCTGAAAGAGAGTATTCCTGTCAAAATTTTCAAAAGCTGTCAATTTTAAAATTTTCCCGGTGAATTGACTGTTCAAATTTCGGGTTTGCAGCCGGCCGTCGTTCAATAGCTCGCACGATATTTCAACTGGGCACCTGCCAGTCATCTTCAGGTGAGCCGTCGCAGACTGGCGAAAATGTCCTCCGTTCCGCTATATACAGCGAGCTTTAACTATTCTGTGCATACGTTGAAAACTTGGTAGATGGACCACACTGCTCGCCGGCAGCGCCCTCGCTGGTGGAATAACGGAACTCAGTCGCCCTCTGCGTTGCTGTTTGTCGCTGCCGTCGGCGCTTTCTGTCGTCTTCGATTTGAGAAAATCGTGGAGATGATGGGATTCCATGCACTGTCCAGCTGGTAGCCACTGTCACGGTTCAACAGATTTTCCACCAGGCGTATTTCTACGAATTCTTTAATAATGGAGTCCCAGAAAGATGTTTCTGTGGACAAAATCATTGTTTTCTCATACTCCATTGAATGTCCAGTGGAAACACGATATTCAGCAGTAGCGGACTTGCTTGGCTGCCAAAGGCGGGTGTGACGATGTTCAGGGCAGCGTTCTTTCATGGTGCGTGTAGTTTGACCTATGTAAGCCATACCACATTGGCACGGTATCTTTTAAATTCCGGCCTTTCGTAGTAACAGATTGTCCTTTACTGATCCCACATGGTGGGCAATCTTCGATGGTGGGCGGAAAACCACGTTTATCTGTAATTTTCGGAGTATTCTTGCTGTTTTAAACGAAGTGTTGTCTACGAAAGGAAGAAAAGCTAAAGATTGTTCCGGCATGTTCTCCTCTTTATCCACTTCCTGCTTCTTAATTTTAACTGTTAGTACCCTGTTAATCTGCCAAATAGAATATCCACTTTCGCTGAATACTGTACTTAGATGGACGAGTTCTTGAGGTAAGCTATCTAGATCTGAAAGAGTATGAGTGTCTATGATCAGGTGTTTAAAGTACACTCATGGTTTGCGACAGGTGATGGCAACTCGATGCTTGCAAGTGTCTCCAGGCCTCTTACATGTATAAAACCTTCTTTCATGATTCTTGACCCAAGTTTTAGCTATGATTAATTTATGCTCTGTGCAAAATTCTATCAAGCGGCTTCCTCTTTCATTCCTTACCCCCATTCCATATTCACCTGCTACGTTCCCTTCTCTTCCTTTTTCATACTATCGTATTCCAGTCACCCATGACTAAGATTTTCGACTCCCTTCACTATATGAATAATTTCTTTTATCTCATCATACATTTCATTAATCGCTTCGTCATCTGCGGAGCTACTTACTGTGGTAGGCGTGGGCTTAGTGTCTATCTTTGCTGCAATAATGCGTTCACTATGCTGTTTGTAGCAGCTGTCATACTTTATTCATTATTAAACCTACTCCTGCAATACCCCTATTTGATTTTGTATTTATAACCCAGTATTCACCTGACAAGAAGTGGTGTTCCTCCTGCCACCGAACTTCGCTGATTCCCACTACATCTGACTTTAACCTATTAATTTCCATTTTTGAATTTTCTAACCTGCCTGCCCGACTAAGGGATCTGATATTCCACTCCCCGATACGTAGGACGCCAGTTGCCTTCCTCCTGACAACGACATCCTCCTGAGTAGTCCCCACCCGGAGATCCGAATGGGGGACTATTTTACCTCCGGAATATTTCACCCAAGAGGACACCATCATAATTTAACCATACAGTAAAGCTGCATGCCCTAGGGAAAAATTACGGCTGTAGTTTCCCCTTGCTTTCAGCCGTTCACGGTACCAGCACAGCAAGGCCGTTTTGTTTAATGCTACAAGGCCAGATCAGTCAATCATCCAGACTGTTACCCCTGCAACTACTGAAAAGGCTGCTGCCCCTCTTCAGGAACTAGAGGTTTGTCTGGCCTCTCAACAGATACCCCTTCGTTGTGATTGCACCTACGGTACGGCCATCTGTATCGCTGAGGCACGCAAGCCTGCCCACCAGCGGCAAGGCCCATGGCTCACGGGTAGGGGGTGGGGTGGGAAGGGGGGGACTGCCACATATATAAAGAGGTAATACAAGCTGATACTAACTGTTCTGTTTAACATAAGTCAGGAGATTAGAAAACTCTACACAGATTACCAGAAGTGCTCATTGTTTTTGTTTTTCTGTTTTACCGGAAGTTGGCACATCTTTGCTTGCGTCGGATGATTGCCACGTTTTCGCGGTGTACGGGCTGGTCCGATAAGAGCGCCATCGGTAGGCTGTGGCGGGAGGAGAGAACGACGGACACCGTGTCAGCTGGAGCGAGATGTCGTAAACACATGACGGCGATTGGTCCACGTGGTGTGCGACTATTACAAGGGTAAAGTAAGAAACAGGCTGACAGCCTGTGTGCCCGAAGCATTCTAGCATATAGGGAATTCGGAAATTCCCTTTAGAAACTTCTAGGACTTGTAGAGGCGAGTGAGTACATAATATTTTGAATAGGAACCCATGTCCGGAAACATATCGTTTCCGTGCTGCAGCCATCTGAAAAAAAAAAAAAAAGTTTGCTAGGTAGGCATGTAACAGAGTAGTCATGGTGGGGGGGGGGGGGGAGGGTGGATACGTCTGATTGGCTGTTGTCATTTGACGTCTGTCATACATCTCAGACCTAGTTGGAGCCTCCTCTTTCTACGAATGTTAGAACAACATGGTTCAGTACAACTTTGGAGAATACATCGACATGATCCTTCTGAATGGTTAAGTTCATGGTAATGGAAGAGCCGCTCGATGCCTCTGATTAAGCTCGTTCTCTGTAACGTCCACCTCCATCGCACACCCTTTCGCCACAATTACGCGACGGTACCTCCACCGTCAGCAGGCGCGACTGTGGTGCTCCAAGGAGACGCTGCACACCCGAACTGGTAGGGGCCGTACCGCACCACGCTGCAGAGAACCTGACAACGAGTACACGGGAACGATTTATTTAGCTCTCGCCCTAGGGAGAGAATCAGGATCGGTGAGGAAGGACAGCCGAACGAAAGGAAAGTTTTCCTTCCGTTCCTCAGTACGATTACAGATCGTGTTGGTAAAGTGTTGAACAAGTATAGTGTGGAAACCACCTTCAGACACACCAGGAACATAAAAGAATGTTAAACATCGGCAAAAGATATACGACGTCCTTTGGCTACACCGGGTGTATATAAAATTCCTTGTAGTTGTGGTCTGGTATATACAGCTGCCACAAAAAGAAGTGTTAACACCCGTCTGGTTGAACACAAGCGGAATTGTCGCCTTGGACATACCGAGAAATTGGCCGTAGCGGGAAATCTTGGCCTAGAGTGTGATAATGAAATAAAGTTCATGGAGACGAGTGTCATCTCTAAAACATCATATTATCATGCCCGTATGTATAGAGAGGCTATTGAGATTTATAAACATCGTTATAATTTTAAGAGAAAAGAGGAAGGTGTTACATTAAATTGAATTTCGATGTCAACATCACAACGTAAGAAAGGCAGTCGATTACTTTCAGACAAGAATGTTGGCACTACCAGTGGTAACCTCGTAGCCAACGTCACGTGACGGACTGTGGTGCCCTCTACATGCCCATATATTCGGCGCTCGCACGAGTTCTGGTTCCAGCACAAAAGCCAAGACCAAAAAACCACCCGCCATGTAACCCCTTATTACCACCACACCATTTCAGAAGGAGAAGCGCATAAGCGCTAGAACTTCGTTTACTGAAGAGGGTCCATCCCTCAGCCCTGTGCGAAGTGAAGTGAAGTTCTGGTTCCAGTTCGCCACTTTACCTCTTAAAATGTCTCTCGCAGTCGGACACGTAACGAAAAGCGAAAGTGTTATACATCGACGATGGCCTATTAGTCCCGAAGTCTTAAGTGCTGTCAGTATCAATCGTGAAAGCTAACACTGTGATTTAGTAGCTGTGGTCGCTACGGCGACATCATCGTCACTAATCTTGTCTCTATACTGACGTCATCGATAAAGTCAGGACTGTTAGTAGCTACAAGGTCTAAAATATTTGCGTTACGCGTGGGCTGTCGAAATAGCTGCTCAAGACAGATATCGGTAAATTTCTTCAAAAGCACTTCGCAAGACTGTGTGTTCCGCCTGTAATGAATCCACAGACGTTCTTGTCTTATGCTCGGTAGGTTACAGTAGCCTCCAACTAA
This sequence comes from Schistocerca cancellata, assembly GCF_023864275.1. NCBI lineage: Eukaryota > Metazoa > Arthropoda > Insecta > Orthoptera > Acrididae > Schistocerca > Schistocerca cancellata. The sequence continues at coordinate 514,195,935 of NC_064633.1, forward strand.
TATTGCATTACTGACAGTGGACTTCCGTTTAATGACGCTAGAAACTGCCACAGCGGAATCGAGTGGCCGGTGAAAACATCCAAAAATTAATTTCATTTCAGCTAGACCTATTATACGTCACCAGATAACTTCACTAGTACCCTCAAATTCGACCCTATACCGACTACATTTTTGTCAACTACAATAATGAAGGCTCGTCTCCCCTCGCTATGGTGTCTAATCTGTCCTTTCTTCGAGATATGTTGCATGGATCGATAAATATCTCAGAGCCTTCCGCTTCGGCTTTCAGCTATTTCTAGGCCCCGAGAACAATTTGACGGCAAAAAATTCTTGGGGGCAGTAAATTCGGGAAGTATGTTACGAAAACTTCGAGAATTTACTGATATGTTCCCAGCAACGGGCCGTTTTAGTTTTTCTGCGCTGCAACAGCCCGCCTCATTGGTCGGCTCCAAGTGGTCCCCAGACAACGAGACGGTACTACTGAGTTGACAGTATGAGCAAACTGTAACGCGAAATACAGTATTCAATAAAATCGTCTCAACTCCATTTCAGCATTAGAGTTGTCAACAGAGACAATGTTGTTGTTGTTGTTGTGGTCTTCAGTCCTGAGACTGGTTTGATGTAGCTCTCCATGCTAACTCTATCCTGTGCAAGCTTCTTCATCTCCCAGCACTTACTGCAACCTACATCCTTCTGAATCTGCTTAGTGCATTCATCTCTTGGTCTCCCTCTACGATTTTTACCCTCCACGCTGCCCTCCAATGCTATATTTGCGATCCCTTGATGCCTCAGAACATGTCCTACCAACCGGTCCCTTCTTCTAGTCAAGTTGTGCCACAAACTCCTGTTCTCCCCAGTTCTATTCAATACCTCCTCATTATTTATGTGATCTACCCATCTAATCTTCAGCATTCTTCTGTAGCACCACATTTCGAAAGCTTCTATTCTCTTCTTGTCCAAACTATTTATCGTCCATGTTTCACTTCCATACATGGCTTCACTCCATACAAATACTTTCAGAAACGACTTCCTGACACTTAAATCTATACTCGATGTTAACAAATTTCTCTTCTTCAGAAACGCTTTCCTTGCCATTGCCAGTCTACATTTTATATCCTCTCTACTTCGACCGTCATCAGTTATTTTGCTCCCCAAATGGCAAAACTCCTTTACTACTTTAATTGTTTCATTTCCTAATCTAATTCCCTCAGCATCACCCGACTGAATTCGACTACATTCCATTATCCTCGTTTTGCTTTTGTTGATGGTCATCTTATATCCTCCTTTCAAGACACTGTCCATTCCGTTCAACTGTTCTTCGAAGTCCTTTGCTGTAATATAAATATAATATAACGTAATATAAAATAAATACCTGCGACTCATACTAGGTCAATAACTTTTCTTGAAGCCTGTTATCACTCAAAACCGAAATAAAGTCTCACTAGCTACATTTTCACAAGTACAGAAATAGAAACTAAGATCAAATTACGACCATAAAGACCTACGGTAGCACCGCCTGAATCGTAGCCTCGAAGACTTAGTTAAGGATGCTTCTGCTCAGACAAAACTAAGCCTCAAGATGGATATTAAATGTAAACAGGAGGGAAAAGATTGCAGATATACTGGGTGCTTTATGGATAGGTGAGTTGAAAGTAATTATCAAGAAAAACGGAGAAAATTTATACCACAGAGAGAATTTACTGAGATAGGGTTGGGTTGGGTTGTTTAGGGAAGGAGGCCAACTGAAAGCCGGTCTCATCGGATTAGGGAAGGATGGGGAAGGAAGTCGGCTGCGCCCTTTCCGGGGAACCATCCCGGCATTTTCCTGGAGTGATTTAGGGAAATCACGGAAAACCTAAATCAAGATGGCCGGACGCGGGATTGAACCGTCGTCCTCCCGAATGCGAGTCCAGTGTCTAACCACTGCGCCACCTCGCTCGGTAATTTACTGAGATAAGAAATCCCAATATAAATAAGGTTAAAGCCCAACCATAGCTCCTAAATAAAGTTATCGTTCCCCTTAGTAATTCAGGGATCAAAGAATTCGGTAAAAAAAGAGAATATTTACGCTAGGCAATATGTAGAGGGAGTCTGGAAGACTCAAAAATCTGCACCCAGCGTGAAGTAGTGACATCTATCCGACCTTCAAAGTCGGGACGGAACCAGGAAAACGGCAGCGACTGACAAACGGTGTTTTGTGATGGCGTAACAAGGCTGGGGGCATCAGTGGTCCACAGTGACAGCAGGCGAGGCGGCAGTGGTCGCCGACACGGCCCGTTGGTCCGCTGACCGGCTGTCTCCGAGTCGCCACGGACTGGGAAGCCATTACGCGACCGCAGGGCAGAGCAGCTCCGGGTGGAAAGCAGCGCCATCCCTTTTTGTTACAGTAGCCGTTCCGTGAGGCGTGCTTTTTACGCGACAGATCCTGAGGGAGAGGAAATGATTCGTCTCGCCAGCCGGCCAGAGGACTGGACGTAGGATTGACTGCCTCCTAATCGATTCTCTTTATTTCGTTAATAGCTCCGTATTTTGTGCCATAAGGTCGTTCAGGCGAGCTAGGGCTGAAAACACTAAGATTATTTTGGATTTTTAAAACTCCACCCTCTGCAAAACATGTTTTTCTTTTATTACTCCTTACTCATAAGTCATCTTCATTAGATCACACTACGTATCTGTGAAAAATTACGTAGAATGTTTGGTTGGTTTCTTAATGTAGGCCCAAAAACCATAACATGTGCGTTTATCAGTCTACTGTGAGTAGTTGCCTTAAACTGCAATCGTTTTAAAGATGAGATTGCACGGTTTCGATTAATTTTATGCCCTATTGCCTATTACAATGTGTAATGCAATCAGCTACCAGAATATATTGCGGTATATCTGCTTTTCCTACTTGATAATATCCACTGAGAAACTCTTTAACTTTATCGTAAGCAAAGCTGAGTCTAATCTTCGAAAAACTACTCCGAAGTACAGGTTCCATGTCATCTAAGAAAACTACTGTAATTATGGTACACTGATTGAGTAATGAAACAAACCAGGTAGAAACTTCAATACATCACACACAGATCTACATCTACGTGATTACTCTGCTATACGCAATAAAGTGCCTGGCAGAGGGTTCAATGAACATAGAAACACTTGGAGGACCGGAAAGAAACGTCGTTTCTGCGCATGTCGATATTTGTTTGCAATTTATCAGCTCACTGTGTACTTCAGACTCGTGCCAAAGACATTATAAGGTTAGAGTGATTTCTTTACTCGTAACAAAATATATCTTTTTTTCAGGTTATGGCGAAATGGCCAGCTGAATACCGGATGACGTACACTGTATGTTTTTTGAGTTTCCGAGGTAGGTAACGCAACAGTTATTACCAAAAGTATTTGCTACTTTATCCAAGGGAATTAGACATTCGTAAATGCCAAATATATTTTTCTACGTCCAGATCCCGTAATTTTGATCTTTGCGGCAACATGTTAAGGGCTGAAGTGGAAGCAAATCCTTGTCAGACAATGGATGAACTATCAGACACTATTAATCAACCTTGGTCGATCATCAAAAAACCTCTGCAACAGATTGTTAAACACAAACAAAATTAACCGATCAACCACATGGAACTTTTGCTTTAGCGGCACACTATAGAAGAGCTTCTTTGATCGCTTCATCACTGGAGATCAAAAATGGGTCCTCTATGACAATCCACAACGTAAAATGCAGCGCATTTCACTGAACGAATCGTCACGAAGTTCAGCTAAGCCAAGTTCACACTCCAAAAATTTACTTTTACTTCCAATGTGAAGTATTTGCAGGGTGGTTCATTTTGAAGTGCTGAAACCTAGTCAAAACTGTGAATTCAGAGCCTGACTGTGACCAACTGAATCGAGAAAATTAATCTTTAATTGAAAAGCGCCCAGTGATTGTAAGCAGAAAAGACGTTATTCTGCAGAACGATAATGCAAGATTATACAGCGCAAGACAGTCCTGGAAAAAATTAAGCAACTGAGATGAAAGGTACTGCTTCATACACGATTTTTCTTTTTTTCTTTTTAGTCTTCTGACAGGTTTGACGCGGCTCGCCACAAGTTCCTCTCCAGTGCCAAACTTCTTCATCTCAGAGTAGCACTTGCATCCAACGTACCCAATTTACCCAATTATTTGCTTGATGTATTCCAATCTCTATGTCCCTCCGTCCCTCCACAGTTTTTACCCTCTACAGCTCCCCCATGGAAGTTAAATTGGAAATTAGTGGTAAGGTCTTATGGGACCAAACGACTGAAGTCATTGGTCCCTAAGTTTACACACTACCTAATCTAACATAAACTAACTTAAGCTAAGGACGACATACACACACATGCCCGAGGGAGGACTCGAACCTCCGACGGGGGAGCCGCGTGGACCGTGACAAGGCGACCTAGACCGCGCGGTTACCTCGCGCGGCACCATGGAAGTTATTCCGTAATGTCTTAACAGCTGTTTTATCACACTGTCCCGTCTCCTTTTCAGTGTTTTCCACATATTCCTTTTCTCTCCGATTCTACGCAGAACATCTTCATTCCGTATCTTATCAGTCCACCTAATTATCAATATTTTTCTGTAGCGCCACACTGCAAATGGTTCGATTCTGTTCAGTTCCGGTTTCCCGACAGTCAGTACTCCAAATGTACATTCTCAGAAATGTCTTCAACAAATTAAGGCCTATGTTTGATACTAATAGACTTCTTTTGGCCAGGAATGCACTTTTCGCCAGTGTTAGTCTGCTTTTGATGTGATCCTTTCTCCGTCCGTCATTGGTTATTTTGCTGCCTAGGTAGCAGAATTCCTTAACTTCATCTCCTTCGATACAATCAATCCTGATGTTCCCATTTCTGCTAGTTCTAGTTTACGTTCGTGTTTCTTCAATTTACTCTCAGCCTTCAATCCTTACACATTAGACTGTTCATTCCATTCATCAGATTGTGTAATTCTTGTTCGCCATCACTAGGAAAGCAGTGTCATAAACGAATCTTATCATTGATATCCTTTCACAATGAACGTTAATCCTACTCTTGAACCTTCATTTCATTTCCATCATTCCTTCATCGATGTACAGATTTAACAGTAGGGACCAATGACTATATCCCTGTCTTACATCCCTTTATAATTCTAGTACTTCGTTCTTCGTGCATCACTTTTATTATTCCCTCTTGGCTCTTGTAAATGTTATATATTACCCGGACCTCCCTGTAGCTTACCCCTGTTTTTCTCAGACTTTCGAATATCTTGCACCATATAATAAGTCGAGCGCTTTTTTAGGACGACAAATCCTATGAACCTGTCTTGAATGCTCTTTGGTCTTGCTTCCACTATCCACCGGAACATCGGAACTGACACTCTGGTGCCTTTAACTTTAACAAAACCAAACTGGTCGTCGTCTAACATTCTCAGTTTCGTTATCCATCTTCTATATATTATTATTGTCGGCAAGTAGGATGCATCAGCTGTTAAGCTAGTTATGCGATAATTCTCGCACTTACCAGCTCTTGCAGTCTTCGGAACTGTATGGCTGATATTTTTCTGAAAGTCATTTCGTACATCGCGAGACTCATATTCACAACACACCAACGTGAACAGTCGTATAGTTTCCACTTCCGAAAATTCTTTTAGAAATTCAGATACAATGTTATCGATCCCTTTTGCTAATTTGATATGATGTCTTCGAGAGTTCCTTTAAATTCTGATTCTAATACTGGATCTCTTATCTCTTCTAAATCGACTGCTGCTTCTTCTTCTATCACATCAGACAAATCTTCCTTCTCGTAGAGGCCTTCAATGTACTCTTTCCACCTATCCGCTCTCTCCTCTGCATTTAACAGTGGAATCCCCATTGTATTCTTAATGTTACCACCCTTGCATTTTATTTCACCGGAGGTTGTTTTGACTTCGCGATATGCTGAGCCAGTTCTTCCCACAATTTCTTTTTCGATTTCTTCACATTTTTCATGCAACCATTTCGTCTTAGTTTCTTCGCACTTCTCATTTATTTCATTTCTCAGAGGCTTGGATTTCTGTATTCCTGAATTTCCCTGAACATTTTTGTACTATCTTCTTTCATCGATCAATTGAAGTATTTTTGTTACCCATGGTTTCTTCTCAGCTACCTTCTTTGTACCTATGTTTTTCTTTCCAAATTCTTTGATTCCCGTTTTTAGAGATATCCCTTTCTCCTCAACTGTACTGCTACTTGTCTATTCCTTGCTGTGGTTTCTATAGCCTCAGAAAACTTCAAGCGTACCTTTTCATTCCTTAGACTTCCGTGTCCCACTTCTTTGCGTGTTGATTCATCCTGACTAATCTCTTAAATTTCAGCCTACTCTCCATAACCACCACATTGTGAACTGAGTATATCTGCCTTTAAATCCAGTATCTGATTTCGTTATCTCTGTCTGACCATGATGTAATCTAAAAGAGATCTTCCCATACCTCTCGGCCTTTTCCAAGTATATCCCCTCATTTTGTGTTTCTTGAAGAGAATTTTCGCTGTTACTAGCTGAAATGTATTACCCACTATACTCGTCCGATACTGCGCCATCTGATTTCCATTCATTCTGATCGCTACAACGTTTTATAAGTGGCAAAAGATTTGACACCATGAATGACGTCCAAAATGCCATCTCCAGATATTTTGCTCAAAAAACAGTTGAGTTTTATCGACCAGGCGTTGAAAATTGGCACACTACGTGACAAAATGTTGTCACTACGAGGGTAATTTCATTTATTTAAAATTAAACCTTATTAAAAGTTCATCTGTTTGAATTTAATATAAAAATATACTCCGGTCCCCCTATTGCAGCCACTCAAAAAACTTTCCACAGTATCTCATTAAATAGAATCATCGACAAGAGTCATAAGGTCACACGCGTACAGCATTTTCTAATTTTTACTTGAACGAGGACACAGATAAAAACTTAGTAAAATACCGCAACGTAACATGATAAATTACAGCACCCGCAATGGCGACCGACTTTACTTACGCAGTACATATGTATTACACCATTCTAATTCTATTCTCCTTTACATATCAATACAAATTTTTACAGACTGGCTGAGGTTTTATCTTTTTTTGGGTATAGAAATGTCGGAATAAGTTCATCGTTGGATACAGAGTTTTCGTTTTTGGGGCTGCATCACATTAATGCCAATATTGTCTCTTAACATGAGCTTTTCATTATTTTGACAGTGGGATGTAAAATTCTGATATGTAATTACATCGAGGTCATGACTATATTCCTTGATTGTCATTCTGTTTCGTACGAAATAATATATGACTTCGACGTTGTTCCCGTTATTTAGCTACTTGAGAATCAGTATTTAGTTTTCTGCCCTGGATGGATTTGTTTGATTACGCCTCACCACTCGGCTAACCTCTGCAGCAAAATCAGGCAAAACCGTGAAAAATGCCTTCTGTCTTACGATACATTTATTAGATAATATCGAATGCACTTTATTATAAAATTTTCTGCGAGTTTCAGTGGATGGTCACAAATGAATTTTTTCTTAATAATGAAATTGTTCCTTGTTGTAAGATTCTATTGATATTATAGCAATCTTAGTATTTGCGCGAATTACAAGTTTCATTTTATTTTGTCCTTCGGTCGAGTGGAAAAATTTGTATTATATATATTTTGACGGAAGTTACTCGTTTTGTCAATTGTTGCTCTGAGGGTTTAGTTTTTCGAAAGGTATTTCGCTGTAGGTTCTCTTGTATAAGAAATGTGATCGTTTGAAGTGCGAGCTTCTAACTAGGAACGACTTATTTTTAGATTTACCTGTTTTTTGTAGTTAAAACCCTTACATTTCTTTCGTACTTGTTTATTTAGTAGACAGTTTACATCTACAAGATGACTACAAGATAACTCAGCAATTCAGACTTCAGTGCCTGGCAGAAGGGTTCATCGAACGGCCTTCATACAGTTTCTCTGCCGTGCCACTGTCGAACGGCGCGCAGGAGAAACAAGCACTAAAATCTTTGTGTGTGAGTTCTGATTTATCTTATTTTATCGTGACGATCATTTTTCCCTGTGTAGGTGGTTACCAACAGAACATTTTCGCAACTGGATGAGAAAGTTGGTGACTGAAATTTCATGAGAAGATACTGCTGCAATAGAAAACGCTTTTATTTTAGTCAGTGCCACCCAAATTCATGTATCATGTCTATGACACTCCTCTATTTCCCATCAGTCCCATCTAATGTGGATCCATCCTACACGGCATAGCAGTATTCCAAAAGAGGGCGGAAAAACACGTTGTAAGTAGTCTCTTTAGCAGATCTGTTACACTTGCTAAGTGTTCTGTCAATAAATCGCAGTCTTCGGTTTCTTTTCCCTACAAAATTTTCTGTATGATCGTCCCAACTGAAGTTATTCGTAATTGTAATCCCTAAGTATTTAGTTGGATTTACAGCCCTTAGACTTGTGATTCACCCTGTAATTGAAATGTATCGGGTTTCTTTTAGTACTCATGTGGATGATTATCCATGCTTTTTTTAATTTAGGGCGAATTGCTACTTTCGAACCATACAGATATCTTACCCAAATCGGTTTACTATTTGTTTTCATGATAGTACGACTTTACAAGACGGTAAATGCCTGCATCATCTGTATACAATTTAAGAACGCTGATCAGATTATCTCCTATGTCGTTTGTGTAGATCATGAAGCAGAGGGCCTATAACACTTCCTCTGGGAACGCCCGATGTAACTTCTGTTTTACTGAATGACTTTCCGTCAGTTACTACTAATCGTGACCTTTCTGAGAGAGAATCACGAATCCAGTCACACAACTGAGGCGATATTCCATAGTTCGCAATTCGATTAGAAGACGCTTGTGAGAAACGGTAATGAAAGCCTTCTGGAAACCTAAAAAATACGGAATCAATTTGGCATCCTGAGGCGATATCAATCATTACTTCGAGAAACTGAAGAGCTAATTTTGTTTCACAAGATGATATTTTCTGAATCTGTTTTGACTATTTGTCAATAAATCGTTGCTTCGAGTTAATTCATAATGTTTGAACACATATTTTTCAAAACCGGACTGCAAATCGACGTTAGTGATAGGGGTCTGTAATTCAGCGGATTATTACTGTCTCTTTTCTTGGTTATAGGTGTGGCTTGTGTAACTTTCCAGTCTTTAGGTACGAATCTTTCGAAGAAAGAGCGGTTGCATGTCGTTGCTAAGTATGGAGCTATTGTATCAGCGTACTCTGGGAGGAATCTGACTGGTATACTATCTGGACCGAAGGCCTTGCTTTGTTAAGGGGTTTAAGCTGCTTCGCTACACCGAGGATATCTACTTCTAAGCTGATCTTGTTGGCAGCTGTTGTAGATTCGAATTATGGAGTACTTTCTTCGTCTTCTTTGATGAAAGAGTTTCAAAAAACCGTGTTTTGTAGCTCTGCGTTCGTCGCATTACCGACAATGACAAATCCATTGATACCACGTAGTGAAGGCATTGATTACGTCCTGCCGCTGGTGTACTTCACATATGGCCAGAATCTCTTTGCGTTTTCTACCAGATTTGGAGAGTTTCGTTGTACGAACTATTAAAAGCATATCTCATTAAAGTTCGTGCTAAATTCCCAGCTTTTTAAAAACTTCGGCAATGTTGTGGATTTTTTGTTCTCTTAATTTTGCCATGTATGTTTTCGTTGGCTCTGCAACAGTGCTCTGACCCCTTTAGTGTACTATAGGGAATCAGTACCATCTGTTATTAATTTATGTGGTATATATCGTTCAATTTCTATCGATACTGTTTATCTGAGTTCAGACCACAGCTGGTCCACGCTTTGATAGTCAGATCGAAAGGAGCGGTAATTGTTCCTTAGAAAGGCATCACACGAATTTTATCTGTTTTATAAATAGACGTACTTTGCATTTATTTTTGATTGGTTTGGGTGTTGTGGTACTCAGTCTCACTGCAACTGCCTTTTGGTGACTAATCCCTGTATCTATCATGATACCCCTATTTGCTCTGTGTTATTTATTGCTAAGAGTTCAAATATGTTTCACAGCCGTCTAGACATCGAGTGGGCTCCTCAACCAATTGTTCGAAATAATTTTCAGAGAAAGCATTCAGTATAATTTTAAATAACTTTAGTTCTTAGTTCCGTCATCTTTAGTATTTATAGAGACTGTGACTGCTGTGTTAGATGCAAGCTGAGTTGGTGACTCTTCACTCACAGCTCCAGGTGGTACTGCCTTCGGAGATGCAGCTTCAGGCTGTTGCCAAAGGGCATCACTTTGGTGGTGGGGGCGGGGAGGGGGACGGGAGATTTAGGGATGCAAGAGACGTCCACACGTCCATCACGCCCCCCACTCAGTCGACTACGCAGGTTACAGCTTGCATTGAGGTTGAAACCACACCCATGGCCAACTGCAGGTGATGGCTTTGTCGATGAAGAGATGCTCTCTGGTTTTGGGCGGCTATCTAAAGTGGTAAAGAGTTCTAGAGTGCGACGTTTAGGCAGAGCTCAATATCTGGAGCATCGTCGACAGGACTTGCCGCGGACCTTTGGTTCAAAAATGGTTCAAATGGCTCTGAGCACTATGGGACTTAACTGCTGAGGTCATCAGTCACCTAGAACTTAGAACTACTTAAACCTAACTAACCTAAGGACATAACACACACATCCATGCCCGAGGCAGAATTCGAACCTGCAACCGTAGCAGTCCCGCGGTTCCGGACTGCAGTGCCTAGAACCGCATGGCCACCGCGGCCGGCGGACCTTTGGCACAGAGATGAGTAGAGTGTTTGAATCGGAGGGTCAGACGGTTCTGTGACCGTGTGGGCTGCAGATTCATTGACTTGCACCGTAGGATGCTCGGGTTTCAGGTTCCGCTTAGTAAGCCAGGAGTCTATTACACGCAGGAGGTGGCTACACGTTTAGCAGAGGCTGTGCGGCATCGAGTTGGTGGTTTTTAGGTTAGAAGGTATCGGAAAAGTACAGAGAGGTATTCAGTCTCAAAGGATGCAGATTAAACACAAGGCGACAGTAGATCTAGCAGCAATCGATATTGTAGTTGTAAACTGTCTTTGCAATTGTAAATGCGTAGGCTTCCACGGACAGATTCGATTAACATAGAAGTTTGAGTATCGTAACACGTCATAATGGGAACTATATTGGAGAAACCAAGGTTTCAGACACGATTAAAGTGGCCTTCTTCTGAGCCTACTGATCAGTAAACCCAGAGGAAGGCTACTGTAACAGTGTCCGAAACGTTAGTTTTTTACATTATGATGCGGTACGGTACTCAGAAATATTTTGTGTCGACTGTCGTTGCTGTGTTGGGAAAGAATCAGAAATCCAAAGTATTACAGAAAGCACTGAAGTTGAAATCGTTAAAGCTACTGATAGCTGCCTAAAGACGGAGAGAAGTTCAGCCGAAGTCCTTACAAGGACCTAAAAGTAGAAATTTATCTGGTAGCGAAATTAAAGTAGTAGCTCTTCTGAGTCAGTAGCGGTAGACGTTATACTTGAACGGAATAAATCAATACTTCGTTTCTTTTACCAACTTCGCGACTCAAATGATAAAGTTGCTGAACAATTTTAAGAAAACTTGAGTCTCATTTCAACTGACAATTACAATACGTAGTTAGTGGTGATGTTACTATGTGGGCGAAATTACATATATTAAAGTTGGATACAGAAGTAAGAAATCGTCCGAAATCGTACTAAATGCTTTCTCCGAAAATTATTTTGACACTAAGTTCAGGATATTACCGGAAGTGCAAATTATTGCGAAAACATGCTTGATATCTTAGCAACAAATAATCTTTAGCAAACAGGAAGCATCACGAAGGATAAAGGGATTAGTGACCACTAGGTCATTGTAGCGAGACTGAATACCGTAACATCCAAATCCAAGAAAAGTAAACGCGAAACATCTATTTAAAAAGCAGATAAATCTCGCTTGACCCCTACCTAAGGGACATCGCCACTAGTTCCTAAATAACTACGTAAGCGCAGATCTGATATGTCAGAATCAAAGAAATATCGACAAAAGTTGAGAGATTTATACCAGATAATTTGATAAGAGACCGATCTGATCACCCACAGTACACACATTATGTGAGAACGCTGTTGTAGAAGCAAAGCAATAAGCATGCCAAATTTAAGGGATCCTAATATCTCCGAGAAGGGTGATGCTCTAAACTTAGTGCGGACTTCAATGCGAAGTGCTTATAATAGTTTCTACAAAGAAATCCTCTCTTGGAATCTAACGGAAAATCTTAAGACGTTCTGGTCGCATGTAAAGCACACCAGCGGTAAGACGCAATATATACCTTGACTGCACAGTAGCGATTGTAATGTAAACGACAGTGGCGCTAAAGTGAGTCACTAAATACGGTTTTCCAGAATTAATTCACCGAAGAAAAACGATTGCAGAATCCAAACAAGAACAGCTGCGAACATGTGTAACTTAGAAGTAGATATCGTCGATAAAGTCATCCACGTGAGTAACAAAAGAATATCACGCAAATCTAAACGCTGTCAGTTCAACTAAATACACTCCTGGAAATTGAAATAAGAACACCGTGAATTCATTTTCCCAGGAAGGGGAAACTTTATTGACACATTCCTGGGGTCAGATACATCACATGATCACACTGCCAGAACCACAGGCACATAGACACAGGCAACAGAGCATGCACAATGTCGGCACTAGTACAGTGTATATCCACCTTTCGCAGCAATGCAGGCTGCTATTCTCCCATGGAGACGATCGTAGAGATGCTGGATGTAGTCCTGTGGAACGGCTTGCCATGCCATTTCCACCTGGCGCCTCAGTTGGACCAGCGTTCGTGCTGGACGTGCAGACCGCGTGAGACGACGCTTCATCCAGTCCCAAACATGCTCAATGGGGGACAGATCCGGAGATCTTGCTGGCCAGGGTAGTTGACTTACACCTTCTAGAGCACGTTGGTTGGCACGGGATACATGCGGACGTGCATTGTCCTGTTGGAACAGCAAGTTCCCTTGCCGGTCTACGAATGGTAGAACGATGGGTTCGATGACGGTTTGGATATACCGTGCACTATTCAGTGTCCCCTCGACGATCACCAGTGGTGTACGGCCAGTGTAGGAGATCGCTCCCCACACCATGATGCCGGATGTTGGCCCTGTGTGCCTCGGTCGTATGCAGTCCTGATTGTGGCGCTCACCTGCACGGCGCCAAACACGCATACGACCATCATTGGCACCAAGGCAGAAGCGACTCTCATCGCTGAAGACGACACGTCTCCATTCGTCCCTCCATTCACGCCTGTCGCGACACCACTGGAGGCGGGCTGCACGATGTTGGGGCGTGAGCGGAAGACGGCCTAACGGTGTGCGGGACCGTAGCCCAGCTTCATGGAGACGGTTGCGAATGGTCCTCGCCGATACCCCAGGAGCAACAGTGTCCCTAATTTGCTGGGAGGTGGCGGTGCGGTCCCCTACGGCACTGCGTAGGATCCTACGGTCTTGGCGTGCATCCGTGCGTTGCTGCGGTCCGGTCCCAGGTCGACGGGCACGTGCACCTTCCGCCGACCACTGGCGACAACATCGATGTACTGTGGAGACCTCACGCCCCACGTGTTGTGCAATTCGGCGGTACGTCCACCCGGCCTCCCGCATGCCCACTATACGCCCTCGCTCAAAGTCCGTCAACTGCACATACGGTTCACGTCCACGCTGTCGCGGCATGCTACCAGTGTTAAAGACTGCGATGGAGCTCCGTATGCCACGGCAAACTGGCTGACACTGACGGCGGCGGTGCACAAATGCTGCGCAGCTAGAGCCATTCGACGGCCAACACCGCGGTTCCTGGTGTGTCCGCTGTGCCGTGCGTGTGATCATTGCTTGTACAGCCCTCTCGCAGTGTCCGGAGCAAGTATGGTGGGTCTGACACACCGGTGCCAATGTGTTCTTTTTTCCATTTCCAGGAGTGTACTTAGATGTCACAATGAAAAACAGCTTAAATGGAAACTATCACATAGAAAATGCGGTGAAGGAGAAGAACAAAAGAGTGAGGTTTATTAGTAGAACACTGAAAGGATGCAAGAGATCTACTAAAGAGACTGCCTACACTATAGCTGTCCGCCCTCTTCAGAGGTATTACTCGGCAGTTCGCTTTCCTTACTAAATAGGATGTATGGATTACATGTATTGTTGACGCCACCTTATATAGGGAGAAATGTTCATCGTCATGAAACAAGAGTAATTAAAGTCCCCACGGAATGATGTACGTCTTAGTTTCTTCGGCGTCCTATTCCCTAATGTAACGGTACAAAAATTGAAAGTGTTTCGGTGAACGCTCTGTCATGTACTTATGTCTGAATTGACATGTCGGTGTAGATTGAGATGAAAGCACCTCCTAACAATACACCAAGTTTTCTTCCTATTATTACACCAGTTTTCACTGCTTATACAATCTATATGTAATCATAATAATAAATTACTCTGTTATAACTACGATCACTTGTTTAGCATCTGTGTATTTATTGACTTGTAGTTGACTTCAGAATTTCGTAATGTTTTACACTGGCTACCGCATACAGCATCCAACTAACAGTGTCACCTACGTACAAGCTTGGTTGTCCCTACGGTACGGTTGCTGCGCAGCAGTTGGTTTGCACTTTCGTTCGTGTGACGACTGTGTAGTGTTTTTCCATCACCGATCATGACGGTTGGTGCTTCCGTGCACACACACACAGCGAGGTCCAGATCCTTCAAGTCGAACTCTTTGATTAGAGGTACACATCATTTATAGTTTTTCCCCAACTGTAGTTACTTATTGTCTTAATCACTTTGTAATGTCGGTTCACCTGACATTGACTGCACAGTGTTATGTCCGTATTAGCATTCTACGTAAATAAAATCTCTCGAGTCATATAGCATTGCCACATTATGACGTCCAAGACTGCTACAAGTATCTAAAATCCCTCGTAACCGCAGATTATTCTATACTTAAACATAAATTAAGTCTCATAACAAACAACTCCACTGACAAAAATTGACAAATTCTATTAGCAGCTTTACTCCACATAGTTTTGAGAATACTACATTTGTCAGGAGATTCCAATTTATATGCACAGACATAGACAATACAGAGTTCCTTTGGTTTCCTTACTTACACGCTTTCATACTGATTTACCTTCCATCAAAGGACAGTAAGATAAGCAAGCGGAAGGAAATACTAAATAAAAGAGAAAAATGAAAAAAAAAGCAGATCAAATCTACATACAATACTAAACCTACCCTTTACTACTCTGCTTAGCATAGAGTTTCATAATTCAGCAGAATTATAATTTATAATTTAACTTATTAGGTTACTAGTAACCTCTGTTGTCTGGGCTTTGCTTAAGTGCCTTCCTTCTATTATACAAGTTATGTTTAACCCTTTACACTCTTCAAAACAGATGTGTTTTTAGATACAAGAGTACGTCTATTAGCAAACATAAACCTGACTTTGCCACTCCTGAAAATGAAGGAAGAATTAATTACTGATAAGTAACCTACAATTATAGCTTCCCTTTCATAACAGGTCTGAAACATTCTCATATCCATAGCAATATGCTATTTTTTAACTTCGTCTTCCTTGTTCTGTGGAAATTCGTTCTGAACATTTCTCCGCAGTATTCCTTCTTCCAGCGTTGTTAGTCCTGCAAGGCATGCAGGAGACTTTGTATGTGGTTTGGAAGGTGGAAGGAGGTACTGACAGGAGTTGTCACCGAGGCTCGTACTACCAGTTACTTCAAATGGTTCAAATGGCTGAGCACTATGCGACTTAACTTCTGAGGTCATCAGTCGCCTATAACTTAGAACTAATTAAACCTAACTAACTTAAGGACATCACACACATCCATGCCCGAGGCAGGATTCGAACCTGCGACCGGAGCGGTCGGTCGGGTCCAGACTGTAGCGCCTAGAACCGCACGGCCACTCCGGCCGGCACCAGTTACTGTATTAGCTTTGGTAGCTGCACAGTTTCGCTGGATTACCCCATGAAAGTGCTGCAGCAGGACTTATGCTTAAAATGAACACCCAGAACCTTCTCTTTAAAGTTATGAATTGGAAGTTCACCAATCTTTAATAACGTCTTTAAGATCCTACCGGTGATGAACAAGTCTCTTTAGGTCTCTATTAATGTTCACACACAGATATTTAGTGAGGACATACGCAGAGCATAATAGTTCTTATTTTGCCAAACAGTAGCGACCAAAAGTTGCTTCAGACACAATTAAGTAGAAAAATTACGGGATTGTTATTAGTCACTAAACATTGTTTAAATGATCCAACACATATTTTGATTGTCTGTTGCTCATTATTATAAAACAAGTTCTCTCAGCCCTGTCTGCACGAAAAGAGATTAAACGCAAAAGGCTGCCGAGGCTGTGCTGAAGAACAGACTAATTACACCGGCTGAAAACAGCGTGCGAAGTGAACAGGCTGCATGAAAAAGGCACGAGCTTTGGCCTAATTAAGATTCATTCCATGGTTTTACTGCACGTTGTTAATTTATTACAGTCTACAGGGCAAGAAGTTCATCTTTATTTGCTGTTGATTTTGTCATCATACTTTGTTCATATACACACATCAAAATGTTTTGCATCATCTCGGTTCTGAGAACTCCGGAACCGGTATAGAAAATTGAAACAGAGATCAACATAAACATCACTTCCGCCCCTTCCATGAAAACCACACATTGCATGTTGTACCACCATTCAGCGAGACCGAGGTTGTGGTCCAGATTGCTGTTCACACCGGTACCTCTAATACCCAGTACCACATCCTCTTGCATTGATGCATGCCTGTATTCGTCGTGGCATACTATCCACAAGTTCACTAAGGCGCTGTTGGTCCAGATTGTCTCACTTCTCAAGAGCGATTCTTCGTGGATCCATCAGAAAGGTTCATGGGTGACATCTATTTATTCCAGGGAGGTTCGATAGGGTTCATACCTGGAGAACATGCTGGCCACTAGTCGAGCGATGTCGTTATCCTGAAGGAAATCAGTCAAGATGTGTACGATGGGGGCGCGAATTGTCGTCCAGGAAGACGAATGCCTCACAAATACGGTGCCAATATGGTTGCAATATCGGTCGGAGGATGCATTCACGTATCGTACAGCCGTTACGGCGCCTTCCATGGCCACCAGCGGCGTAAGTCGGCCCCACAGAAAGCCACCCCATAACTGCAGGGAACCTCTACCTTGTTGCAATCGCTAGAGAGTGTGTCTAAGGCGTTCAGCCACACTGTATTGCCTGCAAACACATCTCCGACGACTGTCTGGTTGAAGGCATATGGGACACTCATCGGTGACGAGGCTGTGATGCCAATCCTGAGCGGTCCATTCAGCATGTTGAGCCCATCTGTACCGCGCTGCATTGTCTTGATTGCAAAGATGGACCTCACCATGGTTCAAATGGCTCTGAGCACTATGGCACTATGGGACTTAACATCTATGGTCATCAGTCCCCTAGAACTTTGAACTACTTAAACCTAACTAACCTAAGGACATCACACACATCCATGCCCGAGGCAGGATTCGAACCTGCGACCGTAGTGGTCACGCGGTTCCAGAGTGGAACGCCTAGAACTGCACGGCCACACCGGCCAGTCGCCTTACCATGGGCGTCGGGAATGAAGTTGCTCATCAAGCAGCCTATTGCGCACGGTTTCAGTCGTAACGCAACGTCCTGTGGCTGCACGAAAGCATTATTCAACATGGTGGCGTTGCTGTCAGGGTTCCTCCGAGCCATAATCCGTAGGTAGCGGTCATCCACTGCAGTAATAGCCCTTGGGCGTCCTGCGCGAGGTATGTCATCGACAGTTCCTGTCTCTGTATCTCCTCCATGTACTAACACCATCGCTTTGGATCACTCAGAGATGGCTCGGGACTTCCATTGTTGAGAGCCTTTCCCGGCAGAAAATAACAATACGGACGCGATCGAACCTCGGTATTAACCGCCTACGCAATGTTGAACCACAGAAAACACCAGCCGTATAGCCCCTGCGTGATTCAATGACTGGAACTGATCGACTGTCGGATCCCCTCCGTCTAATAGGCGCTGCTGATGCATAGTTGTTTACATCTTCAGGCGGGTTTAGTGACATCTGTAAACAGTCAAAGGTACTGTGTCTGTGAATATTCACAGTCAACGTCTGTCTTCATTTCTGGGAACCGGGGTGGTGCAAAAATTTTTTTGATTGTGTGTATTAATTATCATAAGCATCAGTTATTAAAATGTGGAATACTAATTTTTGGCCGAATGGTTCTAGTAGCTTCAGTCCGGAACCTCTGTTGCTTCGGTCGCAGGTTCGAATCCTGCCTTTGGCGTGGATTTGTGTGATGTCGTTGCGAGGTGCCGGGGCTAGCAGTGTATTTAACACTCAATTCTTCTAGAATCTACATATGTACATGATGCTCTAAGCCCCCCTCCCCTATTCTAACTCCAACTTTTGCTGTTGCACAAGGATAAAAAAAATACGCAAACTGTCTCTAATCAACCCTGCCAGTGGAGTAGAAGAGAGTTTGGCACCTGCAATAATTAAATTTGATAAATAAGTAAAATAAACGAAGGTTTCATTAACATAGTGAGGAATGATGGGGCTGCTCTACCGATTAACAGAATGAAAGTTCTGTCCAAAATAATATGATTTATTAAGACTAAACACAAAATAATAAACAAAAACACATGAAACATTTATAATACATCAAATTGGCTCAAACTGGAGACTCAAACAAACGCTGTGAATGTGAAGTTGTCCCTAAACTAGATTGTGAGGATTATGACGAAGTGGTATGTGCAGCCAATTCCTTGCAACTCAAATCTTAGAGAAAACACATGGCCAACCCAACATTAATTCCTGCTACCCAAGACAGAACAAAGTTAGAAAAAGACGAACAGGCGCGCTCTGCTGAGCTCTGATTATCACCTAGGAAAATCCCTGTCTGCCGGTGCTGCGGACATACCTTACCAAACTGTCTTCTTAACTGCCAGAAAACGATCTGGCGTACCGAAGCCGATGGCTGGTTGCTTCGACGTCCTCGACCGAAAGGCGAGAGCCGACTACCCCCAAGAGCACCCGTACAAAACCGAACACAGAACACTCCCGCCCCCACGACAGTGGCCGTGGTTAAACGTTCCAATCAGCAACTCGAAAACCGGCGGAAAGTTCCACTCCATTGCCGGAACACTACCATTCCACCAATGGAGATTCTTGGCGCCAATTTCTGCGCCGATCTTGCTACGTCACGGAGCTATGCCCTGAGCAAGCCAATCACAGTTACTATTTTGCAGAAAGCGCGGGAATTTTTCCGCCACAGCTGCCTGGGTACACAAGTCATTCCCACGCCTCACTGGTAACCCGCCAGAAAGTGTTTTCGCAAAGTTTCTGCAAAGTAACGGAACCTCTAGCCCAGCCACTACTTCAGGCCCTGCGGGCGTGCCTCTTGACAATGTCGGCGTCTGGAAAGCATTCACTAGACTCCCTCACACCTGGTGGCTTACCCTTTCAAAGTCAAAAGAGCCCGCCTGTCACTGGACCACCCGGGTGACGAGAGACGCTGCGTGGGAAGTCCGCGTGTGAAGGAATAGCAACTTTCCACCGCATGCAATTAGAGAGGAGAATCGTAAGATAGAAATATGAGAGGGGGCTCATGCCACCTCTCATCCTTAGGTTAAGCTAGGTTTAAGTAGTTCTAAGTCGAGGGGACTGATGACCTCACATGTTAAGTCCCATAGTGCTTAGATCCATTTGAACTAGTTTTTGCCTACGCAGTAGGAAATCCCTGGGTTACGACCATGAGATCCAGCTCAGTCATTAAAATTTAGTTACAGAAAATTTAGTAATTTTTCGTTAAGGTTCCTTGCCTACTAATATGGGTGTCAACAGGTTCAGAAAAATCAGGCGGTCAAACGTGTATCGATATATACTGAGAACTTTATAGTAGTTTGGATTAAAGTGGCACTGGAAATCTGGAGCAGGTGAAATATTAAATTAAGAATATCTTTTTAAGTAGTTAAGTTGGGGTTAATGTAAATACTTTGCTGAAAAGAAGCAAAATAGCTCTTCAATTTGGAAGCGACCCTCCCCAATTAACTTATTAGCTTGTACGATTCATCCTACAGCTAGATGTACGAAATTTTGTAATTGCAATAACTCTTGATTGCCGTCATTTCTGACTAAACTAATGAGCTCATGTCATGGGGGTTGGGGTTGGGTTGTTTGTGGGAGGAGACCGGATAGCGAGGTCATCAGTCTCATCAGATTAGGGAAGGATGGGGAAGGAAGTCGGCCGAGCCCTTTCAAAGGAACCATCCCGGCATTCGCCTGGAGCGATCTAGGGAAATCACGGAAAACCTGAATCACGATGGCCAGAAGCGGGATTGAATCGTCGTCCTCCCGAATGCGAGCCCAGCGTGAGCTCATGTCAGAAAGTGTTTCTGTGAAAGGAGTGCAGAGGGGGAGAAGGAGGAGGGGGGGGCAAACTGTGGCTCTTTACCTAAGTCGGTATAGTAATTTCCCGTCAAAGGGAAAGACTCCGGGTTCGATGTCCGATGCGACAAACAGTTTTAATCAGCCGAGAAGTTTTTCAACATCACTGTTATTTATTTCTGTGTCTGATGTTTTACATGAAAAGCGAACTACGTTCCAAAATTCTAAAGGTGGCAGGGGTAAAATACAGGGAGCGAAAGGCTATTTACAATTCGTACAGAAACCAGATGGCAGTTCTAAGAGTCGAGGGCCATGAAAGGGAAACAGTGGTTGGGAAGGGAGTGAGACAGGGTTGTAGACTCTCCCCGATGTAATTCAATCTGTATATTGAGCAAGCAGTAAAGGAAACGAAAGAAAAATTCGGAGTAGGTATTAAAATCCATGGAGAAGAAATAAAAACTTTGAGGTTCGCCGATGACATTTTAATTCAATCAGAGACAGCAAAGGACTAGGAAGAGCAGTTGAACGGAATTGACAGTGTATTGAAAGGAGGATATAAGATGAACATCAACAAAAGCAAAACGAGGATAATGGAATGTAGTCGAATTAAGTGGGTGATGCTGAGGGAATTAGATTAGGAAATGAGACACTTGAAGTAGTAAAGGAGTTTTGCTGTTTGGGGAGCAAATGGGAGCAAATGGTCGAAGTAGAGAGGATATAAAATGAAGACTGTCAATGGCAAGGAAAGTGTTTCTGGAGAAGAGAAATTTGTTAACATCGAGTATAGATTTAAGTGTCAGGAAGTCGTTTCTGAATGTGTTTGTATGAAGTGTAGCCATGTATGGAAGTGAAACATGGACGATAAATGGTTTGGACAAGAGAATAGAAGCTTTCGAAATGTGGTGCTACAGAAGAATGCTGAAGATTAGATGGGTAGATCACATAACTAATGAGGAGGTATTGAATAGAATTGGGGAGAAGAGGAGTATGTGGCATAACTTGACAAAAAGAAGGGACCGGTTAGTAGGACATGTTCTGAGGCATCAAGGGATCACAAATTTAGCATTGGAGGGCAGCGTGGAGGGTAAAAATCGTAGAGGAAGACCAAGAGATGAATACACTAAGCAGATTCAGAAGGATGTGGGTTGCAGTAAGTACTGGGAGATAAAGAAGCTTGCACAGGATAGGGTAGCATGGAGAGCTGCATCAAATCAGTGTCCGGACTGAAGACCACAACAACAACAACGTTCCAAACGACTCTCGGCGGTTCGAGGACGGCCAGCAAGTCGCCGAAAAAAGGATTCAGCAGCACATCTGCGACCGTTCGACGCAGCTGCCGCCGCCGCCCGCGTGTGGTCCCCCGTGCTGGAGGAGCGCGCCGCACGTCCCGCAATTGGCTGCGCGCCCGCGCGCTGTCACACGGCGGGCACGAGCCGAGGCGGCAAGAACAGGGAGTCGGTCGCGTCTCGGCGCGGGTCTGTGAAATCCGATTTGCGGCATTCGTCAGGCCGCGCTGTCACCGCGGCCACGCAGCCGCTGGCGGCAAAAACTGCCCTCGGGCCTGTCGTCCCGCCTTGAGGGGGAACGAAATCTGCGTAGAAAAACTTTACAGAGTCGCAACTCGGACGCGAGCAGCATAAGTAGACGGAGACGAATAGCGCACAGAGTCACGGAGGCCGGCGAGGTACGGCTGGTGACCGGTGAAGCGAAGCCCTCAGTAAACATTCCTCCGCCCGCATCTTGTGGTCGTGCGGTAGCGTTCTCGCTTCCCACGCCCGGGTTCCCGGGTTCGATTCCCGGCGGGGTCAGGGATTTTCTCTGCCTCGTGATGGCTGGGTGTTGTGTGCTGTCCTTAGGTTAGTTGGTTTAAGTAGTTCTAAGTTCTAGGGGACTTATGACCACAGCAGTTGAGTCCCATAGTGCTCAGAGCCATTTGAACCAAACATTCCTCCAACACTGGGTAAATGATCTTGGGCACTTTGTAACCTCCCCAGCAAATTTTGTTTCCGCATGAAATTTAGTCCAAATTTACCTCCCGCTTTATAAAAGTCTATGTATTATCAGAACTACGTCCCCACAATCTGTTATCCAGCTTAAACTCGTGTTCTAACATTTGACCAAACACAACCTAATTTGAACTGAACTGTAACTGATCTGAATGCAACTTGTCTTTACATTAAATGCGCAACTGAAATAAAGCAGTTATCTGGCCCTAATCAAAATTTCCACTTACCTCGCACCTTGACAACACTGTTGCAGATTTCTCGAAACAACAACAGGAAATAGCAAGTAGGCAGCGGCTAAGCTAGATTTCTGTTTCTAAATATGTATTCAAACGGTTGCATGTGGTAATGCCTAATGATGAACAGTGTGTAAGTAGGCTGTTTAGGTTCTTATGTTGGTAACGCCACGTAGCGCTCTGTATGAAAATGACTGTGCTGTGTGCAGACTGTGGCTGGTTTGCATTGTTGGAATATTTGCTGTTGTAGTTTTGGGCAGTTCTATGGGAACAGCGCGTAGCGTTGCGCAGTGGGAGGTGAGCCGCCACCAGTGCTGGATGTGGGGAGAGAGATGGCAGAATTTTGAGAGCGGACGATCTGGACGTGTGTCCGTCAAAAAAGGAAATTTGTAAGACTGGCTGTCATGAACTGATATATATAATGACTTTTGAACACTATTAAGGTAAATACACCGTTTGTTCTCTACCAAAGTCTAACTATGCCTATCAGTAGTTAGTGCCTTCCATAATTAGCAGAATCTTTTATTTAGCTGGCAGTATTGGCACACGCTGTATTGCAGTAGTTCGAGTAGCGAAGATTTTTGTGAGGTAAGTGATTCATGAAAGGTATAGGTTATTGTTAGTCAGGGCCATTGTTTTGTAGGGATTATTGAAAGTCAGACTGCGTTTGGAAAAAAAAGTACGATAACTATTCCAATGAAACGAGAAACGATATTCCAAGACAACGATTTTAGAATGAAATGCGCATTAAAAAAGACGGACTAAAACTTCAAGTGATATTCTCGCATAACGTGGGACTGATCAATACTACGCTCAACAAAGTTAACAATGATTTAAAAAGGGTAAAATGTTAACAGAATTTTTATAGAAAATTACCAGGCAGCTTAATCAGTTAATATGTTAATGCATGACTCAGGGAAGTGGGGTGGCCTTCCTCTCAGCTGTGAGAAAGTTAACTAGCCGACAATTATCAATCCAAGCTGCGCAGTGCTGCAGTCTTACGTCAAACCTTTTTTTCTTCAAAAATAATAAGATTATTTAAAGCATATATTCTCTTTTTTCTTTGTAATATATACAACGTATTCATCCTTGCTGTCCTTTACAATTAGTCTTTCTTCATCCGACAGATACAATCACAACTCCACACAGCACTACTGAATACGTCCATCACCTACCATACTTCAACTAGAGACTTACCAGAATGCGCAGAGACGAAGACTTTGCCACGACAACACCAAAGATTGTTTTAACTATCTTTCTCTGACGTGCACATCGATAAGACACAAAAACCAAAATGACATGACCACCTTATAGCTTAAATTGGATATGTTCTTTACTTTTTTTTTGCATTGGGGAGCAAAGTCTATACAGTAGTTGCTAAAGTGTCGTATTAAAATAACTACAATTACCACAGTACAACAATAAAAGGAATTCGTTGTACAAACATAAGTACTGAACGTAAAACAAAACCACTAGAAAACCAACTCCAGACAGTAAACAGTAGTGATAACGTGTGAAAAGTTAGCATCAGGCAAATCTTCACAACGTAAAACTGAAAAGAATGTTAAGTACAAAGAGAA
Source organism: Schistocerca cancellata (assembly GCF_023864275.1). Taxonomy (NCBI): domain Eukaryota; kingdom Metazoa; phylum Arthropoda; class Insecta; order Orthoptera; family Acrididae; genus Schistocerca; species Schistocerca cancellata. The sequence goes on from NC_064633.1 coordinate 514,220,213, forward strand.
GTTCGTCATACAAATTAAGAAACAAAATTACGACCCAGGGCTCTAACCGGTTCCGTTCCAAAGGAGGATGACATCAACGGTAAATTATAATTGAAAACTGAACAACGGCGTCGTTTACAAAGACAAGTTCTTAATTGGAAATCAGAAATTTGTGGTAAGATCTTATGGGACCAAACTGCTGAAGTCATCGGTCGCTAATTTATACAATACTTGATCTAACTTAAACTAACTTACGCTAAGGGCAACACACACGCACACTTGCCCGAGGGAGGACTCAAAACTCCGACGGGAGAGTCGCGCGGACTGCGACAAGGCGCCCTAGACCGCGCGGCAGACAAGTTCTTAATGCAAGGAAAAAATACAAACACATATCCCAGTTTTCAAACCGGACTGGTTCCACGGCAAGACAAGATTTACACAACTTGGAGGTCAAAGCTGGATACCAGCGTCTTTTAAGTAGTTGGCGAACAAATAATATACACATCAATCCCGTGAAGTAAATCAGTCTGTCTTATAGGGAGAAAGTAACCCCTCGCAACCAATTTTTTGTACAAGATCACCTGTGTGATCGAGTGCTTGGTACACGCCAATATCGCGCAATTCAGACCCACCACCGCCGTTGCGGCCTCCGCAGTATCCAGAAGCTATGATGTTTAACCGGTGTAGGTGGGCAAGGTAACAACCGTGTCCCAGCCTCATGCGGATAAGACCGGTCACATGAAGTCTACTATGCTTCATATCGGAGAAGAGACATTCGACAGTATGGCCGCCCTTACAGTTCCGGGATGCGTGTCATTCACAGTTCCATTCGTGATAAGCAGCTTTCTTGACCGTCGGTTGAAATCCGTACTGTTTCTCTTAGCAAGGTGGTCAGCAGTTTCATTACGGGGAATGTCTTGGTGCTGTTCTATCCAAAACAAGCGGACGTCGATATCCGCACATCAATTATGGCCCCCAAGACATCCAACACATATCTGTTAGCCTGTTTACCAAATGCCGGATGGTTTAGTTTCTGCAGTACGATTTGGGAGTCCGTGAGGATCAATACGATCTGGGAAGCTTACGTAACAAAAACAGCCTCCCTGATGGCCACTAACTCCACTGTGTAGATAGTCGATTCAGGAGGTAGTGCAAACACTTTGTAAAGGGACTGATGAAGGCATATCTCACACCCGTTTACTTTTAGGGCCGTTCCTACACAAATGGGATCATGTCTGATGTCGCATTACTCTTGAGACCATATGCAGCAACTTTACGAACAGAACTAGAAGTAATACCGACTTTTTATGAGGTGTAAATGAAGGCCGCCTAGTCTAACAGATGTCACAGACTTTATATCCATTAGGAGATTTTCCTTTTGAGATATTGGACCAGATATTTGTGAATGGTTTGAGAACTTTCTATTGTTCTTAACGGGAGGAAATCGAAATATGTAAAGGTGATGTTAGAAGTACTGCTACTGAGTGTTACAGGACCGTTATTGACTACAGTTTTTATGAATGGTCTGATGGAAAACGTCGAAACCTTCGCTAGTGTGTTTGCGAACGATGCTGTTCTGTATCATCAGAAACCTGTAGCGAAATGCGGGAATACCTGCAGACGGTTGACGACTGGTGCAGGCACTGGCAGTTGACCGTGAAAGTTAGTAAGAGTAACATATTTCCCGTAAAAAAGTGAAAAAATTTCTTACTGTTCGATTACACTATTAGTGATAAATCACTGTAAATAACAGTAGTAAAATAAATATGGGTAAACGTATGGATCAACTAAAAATGGAATAATCACATAAAATTAGTTACAGGAAAAGCAAAAGCCAAGTCAAATTTTTACTGGTAGAACTTTAAGCAAAAGTAATTCATCCAAGAAAGGCACTCGGTCGACGATTTCTGGAGTATTACTCTTATGTACACGAGGCTTAGCGGGTTGAATCACTAAAAGACACAGAGAAAATCGAACGAAGACTGGCGCATATCATCGCGGGATCGTTTAGTAAGCGTGACGTAGTTGCAGAGATGCTCTACGAACTCCAGTGGTTGGTTGGTTGGTTGGTTGGTTGATTTGGGAGGAGGGGACCATGTAGCGAGGTCATCGGTCCCATCGGATTAGGGAAGGGTGGGTAAGGATGTCGGCCGTGTTCTTTCACAGGAACTATTGGGGCATTTGCCTGGGACGATTTAGGGAACTCACAGAAAACATAAATCAGAATACCCGGACGCGGGTTTGAACCGTCGTCCTCCCGAATACGAGTGCTCCAGTGATAGACGCTACAAGAGAAGTCAACTGTTGAAATTGTGAGAGCATTCAATCCGAAATGAATCACGTGATGTAAGATATATTATTACTGCCTCCCTCAAATGACTCGTGAAATGCCTACCACGAAAATATTTTGGGTGCGGAGCTCATACAGTGTTTTACCCGCTTCCTTCCCACGCACCATTAACAAATCGAACAGTGAAGGAGGGATATACCACATAACCTTTCGGTACAAACTGTAAGATGGTTCAAGCAGTACAACTGTAGACGTAGGTGTCCACATCCGCATTTAGTGATGTCATTGGGAGGTAATAATAAAGTGTAGCTACTCTCGGAGGTCCAGTGTTGGCAGAGAAGCGTTGTACATGCGCTAATGTGTTAAAGCGGAACAGAATTCCTCTGGAAAAAAACAAAATACTTCCAGTTTTGACCACCAGGTGCAAATCTGGCGTTGTACAGCACCTCCTCGACGTCTCCGGTGCTCATTGTGAACAACTGTGTAAGTGTGGTTAGTAATAAAATCAGCATCTACATCTATATCCATACTCCGGAAGCCACCTGACGGTGTGTGGCGGAGGGTTCCTTGAGCACCTCTATCGGTTCTCCCTTCTATTCCAGTCTCGTATTGTTCCTGGAAAGAACGATTGTCCGTATGCCTCTGTGTGGGCTCTAATCTCTGATTTTATTCTCATGGTCTCTTCGCTAGATATACGTAGAAGGAAGCGATATACTGCTTGACTCCTCGGTGAAGGTATGTTCTCGAAACTTCAACAAAAGCCCGTACCGAGCTACTGAGCGTCTCTTCTGCAGAGTCTTCCACTGGAGTTTAGCATCTCCGTAACGCTTTCGCGATTACTAAATGATCCTGTAACGAAGCGCGCTGCTCTCCGTAGGATCTTCTCTATCTCTTCTATCAACCCTGTCTGGTACGGATCCCTTACTGCTGAGCAGTATTCAAGCAGTGGGCGAACAAGTGTACTGTAACCTACTTCCTTTGTTTTCGGATTGCATTTCCTTAGGATTCTTCCAATGAATCTCAGTATGGCATCTGCTTTACCGACGATCAACTTTATATGATCATTCCCTTTTAAATCACTCCAAATGCGTACTCCCAGATAATTTCTGGACTTAACTGCTTCCAGTTGCTGACCTGCCATATTGTAGCTAAATGATAAGGGAACTATCTTTCTATGTATTCGCAGCACATTACACTTGTCTACATTGAGATTCAATTGCCATTCCTGCACCATGCGTCAATTCGCTGCAGATCCTCCTGCTTTCAGTACAACTTTCCATTGTTACAACCTCTCGGTCATCCGCAAAAAGCCTCAGTGAACTTCCGATGTCATCCACAAGGTCATTTATGTATATTGTCATTTATGTATATTGTGACTAGCAACGGTCCTACGACACTCCCCTGCGGCACACCTGAAATAACTCGTACTTCGGAAGACTTCTCTCCATTGACAATAACATGCTGCGTTCTGTTATCTAGGAACTCTTCAATCAAATCAAACAATTGGTCTGATAGTCCATATGCTCTTTGTTCATTAAACGACTGTGTGGAACTGTATCGAACGCCTTGCGGAAGTCAAGAAACACGGCATCTACCTGGGTACCCGTGTCTATGGCCCTCTGAGTCTCGTGGACGAATAGCGCGAGCTGGGTTTCACACGATCGTCTTTTCCGAAACCCATGTTGATACCTACAGAGTAGATTTCTAGTCTCCAGAAAAGTCCTACTCTAACATAATACGCGTTCCAAAATTCTACAACTGATAGACGTTAGAGATATAGGTCTATAGTTCTGCAGATCTGTTCGACGTCCTTTCTTGAAAACGGGGATGACCTGTGCCCTTTTCCAATCCTTTGGAACGCTACGCTCTTCTCGAGACCTACGGCACACCGCTGAAAGAAGGGGGGCAAGCTCCTTCGCGTACTCCTTGTAAAATCGAACTGGTATCCCATCAGGTCCAGTGGCCTTTCCTCTTTTGAGCGATTTTAATTGTTTCTCTATCCCTCTGTCATCTTTTTCGATATCTACCATTTTGTCATCTGTGCGAAAATCTAGAGAAGGAACTACATTGCGGTCTTCCTCTGTGAAACGGCTTTGGAAAAAGACATTTAGTATTTCGGCCTTTCGTCTGCCATCCTCTAAGTACCATTTTGGTCACATAGTGTCTGGACATTTTGTTTTGATCCACCTACCGCTTTGACGTAAGACCAAAATTTCTTAGGATTTTCTGCCAAGTCAGTACATAGAACTTTACTTTCGAATTCATTGAACGCCTCTCGCATAGCCCTCCCCATACTACATTTCGCTTCGCTTAATTTTTGTTTGTCTGCCAGGCTTTGGTTATGTTTATGTTGGCTGTAAAGTACCCTTTGCTTCCGCAGTAGTTTTCTAACTCTGTTGTTGTACCACGGTGGCTCTTTTCCACCTCTTACGATCTTGCATGGCACATACTCATCTAACACATATTGTACGATGGTTTTGAACTTTGTCCACTGATCCTCAACACTATCTGTAATTGAGACAAAACTTTTGTGTTGAGCAGTCAGGTACTCTGTAATTTGCTTTTTGTCACTTTTGCTAAACAGAAAAATCTTCCTACCTTTTTTAATATTTCTATTTACGGCTGAAACCATCGATGCAATAACCGATTTATGATCGCTGATTCCCTGTTCTGCGTTAACTGTTTCAAATAGTTTGGGTCTGTTTATCACCAGAGGGTCTAATATGTTATCGCCAAGACTCGGTTCTCTGTTTAACTGCTCAAGGTAGATAAAGCACTTGAAAAATTTCACTGGATTCTTTGTCCCTGCCACCCGTAATGAACGTGTGAGTCTCCCAGTATATAGCCGGCAAATTGAAATCTCCACCAAGAACTATAACATGGTGGGAAATCTACTCGAAATGTTTTCCAAATTATACTTCAGGTGCTCAGCCACAACAGCTGCTGAGCCAGTGGGCCTATAGAGACATCCAGTTACCATGTTCTGAGCCTGCTTTAACCGTGACCTTCACCCAAATAGTTTCACATTTCGGATCTCCGTCAATTTCCTTCGATACGATTGCTCTTCTTATCGCTATAAACACGCCTCCCCCTTCACTGTCCATCCTGTCTCTGCGGTGTACATTCCAATCTGAGTTTAGAATTTCATTACTGTTTCGTCTGGTTTCAGCCAACTTTCTGTCCTTAGTACTATGTGGGCATTGTGACCGTTTATTAATGAGAGCAGTTCTGGGACCTTTCTATAGACGCTCCTGCAGTTTACTATCAGCACATTAATATTGTTATTCCCTGTTGCATTTTGCCTACTCCTACCTTGCCGCGTCTCAGGAGGAGTCTTGTCTGGCCTAGGGTGGGAATTCTCTAACCCAAAAAACCCACATGTGCACTCCACACGTACTCCGCTACCCTTGTAGCCGCTTCCTGCGTGTAGTGCACGCCTGAGCTATTCAGGGGGACCCTACATTTCTCCACCCGATAGCGGAGGTCGAGAAATTTGCACCCCAGATCCCCGCAGAATCGTCTGAGCCTCTGGTTTAAGCCTTCCACTCCTCCAAACCAGAGGTCCGCGATCGGTTCTGGGAACGATACTACAAATAGTTAGCTCATATTCCACCCCGCGAACGAGGCTTTCCGCCTTCGCCAACTCCGCCAACAGCCTGTATGAACTGAGGATGACCTCTGAACCCAGACGGCAGGAGTCATTGGTGCCGACATGAGCAACAATTTGCAGTCGGGTGCACCCAGTGCTCTCTATCGCCGCCGGCAGAGCCTCCTCCACATCTCGGATGAGACCCCCGGCAAGCAGACAGAGTGAACACTGGCCTTCTTCCCCGACCATTCCGCTATTTCCCTAAGAGGCTCCATCACCCGCCTAACGTTGGAGCTCCCAATCACTAATAGACCCCTCCCCCCGTGTGCTTGCTCGGACCTTGCTGAAGGAGCGGCCACATGTCCATTCACAGGCAGACGGCTGACCGCGGCCATCAATAACGTTCAGCTGTTCGCGAACAGTGGTCAGCTCCTTCTGCGTCCGTACACAGCAGTCACGCAACCTATCCATCGCGAACAGTGGTCAGCTCCTCCTGCGTCCGTACACAGCAGTCACGCAACCTATCCATCCTAAGAAATCAATTTACTGTAGAGAGTTAATCAACTTTTACTTAGACTGCTAATTCACTAAAGGTGGCTGATAGTTGACTAAACTATCGTTACTAGACACCTCTTGTAGAAAACAATGAAAATAGCAGTACCTGTATCTGGATTGTATTGGAAACAAACACTAGCTCTACCGGTACTGTGGCTGACTAAAGGGATTCACTCTGACTGTATTAAAAACAATCACGAAATCTATGGAAGACTATTACTAGCACTCGACAATTGAAGCTAGCTAAAAGCAAAAACACACGGAAGACGTGGCAAGTAAGAAAAATAAAGTTAATACTTAATTTAACGTAGCTCGCTGCACAGCAGACGTGACACAGACGCCAGTTACGACGACACTGATGCTACTGTCACTATTGCTGACTAAAGGGACTCTTTCTGACTATTCAAAACAATCACGAAATCTATGGAAGACTATTACTGGCACTCGACAATTGAAGCTTGCTAAAAGCAAAAACACACGGAAGAAGAAGTGACAAGTGAGAAAAATAAAGTTAATACTTAAATTAACGTAGTTCGCTGCACAGCAGACGTGACACAGACGCAGATACGACGACACTGATGCTACTGGCACTACGGCTGACTAAAGGGACTCTCCCTGACTATATTCAAAACAAGCACGCAATCTATGGAGATTGAGTCAATGATTAAATCACTGAAGACTAAGGACTCTCATGGTTATGATGCAGTGTCTAGTAGAATATTAAAGTACTGTGCTGCACATGTTAGCACTGTATTTAGCCATATTTGTAATTTTTCATTTAGGAATGGTCAGTTTCCTGAGTAATTAAAGTACTCAGTAGTAGAGCCGCTTTATCAAAAGGGAGTAAGGGATAATGTAGATAATTTTAGACCTATTTCTATGCCATTAGTGTTTGCAAAAGTTATCGAAAAGGCTGTGTATGTAAGGTTAATTGACCATTTTGTATCACACGATTTGCTATCAAATGTACAGTTGGGCTTTAGAAGTCGTTTGAAAATGCTATATTCTCTTTTCTCTGCGAAGTACTGGATTGGCTAAACAAAAAGTTTCAAACGCTTGGCGTATTTTTTGATTTAACAAAGGCATTTGACTGTGTTGATCTCACAATATTGCTCCAGAAGTTGGACCATTACGGAATAAGGGGAGTAGCTCACAATTGGTTCACCTCTTACTTTAGCAGCAGACAGCAAAAGGTCATTATTCACAATGTTGATAACGGCTGTGATGTGGGATCTGAGTGGGGTTCTGTCAAGTGGGGGGTACCCCAGGGATCAGTGTTGGGGCCGCTCCTGTTCCTTATTTATATAAATGATATGCCCTCTAGTATTACGGGTAACTCTAAAATATTTCTGTTTGCTGAAGACACTAGCTTGGTAGTAAACGATGTTGTGTGCAACATTGACTCGGTTTCAACTAGAGCAGTACATGACCTCAGTTCATGGCTTGTAGAAAATAACCTAACGTAAAATCACAGTAAGACTCATTTTTTACAGTTCCCAACACACAATTCAACAAAACCTGACGTTTTAATCTCACAGAACGGGCATATGATTAGTGAAACTGAACAGTTCAAATTCCTAGGTGTTCAGATAGATAGTAAGCTGTTGTGGAAAGTCCACGTTCAGGATCTTGTTCAAAGACTTAATGCTGCCATTTTCACTATTCGAACGGTATCGAAAGTGAGTGATACTTCGACACGTAAATTAGTCTACTTTGCTTATTTTCATTCACTTACGTCGTATGGTATTATGTTTTGGGGTAATTCTTCCCTTTCTAGAAGGATATTTTTGGCTCAGAGACGGGTAGTTCGGGCAATAAGTGGTGTAAGTTCACGAAAGTCTTGTCGACCTCTTTTCACAAGTCTGGGTATTTTGACATTGGCCTCTCAATATGTATATTCCTTACTGTCGTTTCTTGTTACCAATATTAGTTTATTTTCAACAATAAGCAGCTTTCACTCGGTTAATACTCGGCAGAAAACAAACCTCCATTTGGATCGGACTACCTTAACTCTTGTGCAAAACGGTGTGCAGTATACTGCTGCATCCATTTTCAATAAGCTGCCACACGATTTCAAAAATCTTTGCTGTAATCCACGCGCTTTCAAATCGAAACTGAAGAGTTTCCTCATGGGTCACTCCTTCTATTCTGTCGAGGAGTTCCTTGAAAAATTAAGATTCTCATTGTATTGCTGATAGCGTTTGCTTAAACTTATGGACTGATTTTCTTTCAGGTTCATGAACATTTATTTTTATCTGTTATTACTTGTATGTTGTAGGTTCATGTACTGACACGTTCCATGACCTTGAAGACTTGCTTCTCAATTTGGTCCTACGGAACTTGATATGTAAATAAATAAAACAAATAAATAACTGTAAGTAGGCTGTTTAGATTTTTATATGGGTAATGCCACATAGCGCTCTATATGAAAATCACTGGCTGTGCTGTGTGCAGTATGTGGCTAGTTTGCATTGTTGTCTGCCATTGTTGTCATGAACTGCTACAGCTGGATGTGAACAGCGCGTAGCGTTAGGCAGTTGGAGGTGAGCCGCCAGCAGTGGTGGATGTGAGGCGAGAGATGGCGGAGTTTTGATAATTTGTAATACTGGATGTCAATTATGAATATTAAGGTAAATACATTGTTTGTTCTCTATTAATATCTTTCATTTGCTAACTATCCCTATCAGTAGTTATTGCCTTCAGTAGTTTGAATCTTTTATTTAGCTGGCAGTAGTGGCACTCGCTGTATTGCAGTAGTTCGAGCAACGAAGATTTTTGTGAGGTAAGTGATTTGTGAAAGGTATAGTTTAATGTTTGTCAGGGCCATTCTTTTGCAGGGATTTTTGATAGTCAGATTGCGTTGCGCTAAAAATGTTGTGTGTCAGTTTAAGCATAGTCTTGTATAATTTGTTCTAAGTGGACGTTTCATATGTAAAATTGTTCTAAGGGGATGTTTCATAGGGACTGTCCTGATCAGACAGTTCGGTCGCTTCAACGCACTGGAGCGTCCGCAGGAACACTCTCTCTAAAACCTGGGGCCTCGGGTAAAAAAAAAAAATTAAAATAGAACAATCCTAAGTCAGTATCCTGCAAACGCCGACTCGCGCTCCCCGTGTTGGCCAATAGTTGGAAACCTGCCAGCTCGTTAGCAGGATATTGATTTAGGTATATTTTATTTTAATTATTTTTTTACCCGAGGCCCCAGGTTTTAGAGAGTGTTCCTGCGGACGCTCTAATGCGTTGAAGCGACCGAACTGTCTGATCAGGACCATCGTGCTCCGTTGTTTCCTATTATTCCTTCTAAATTAAAAGAATTTGCTGCCGTTGATATCTTGGGACCCCTTGTCAGAACATCGAATGGATTTTCGTACGTTCTAGTCGCTGTTGAACTTACTTCAAAATTTGTTTCTTTCACTCCGTTACGTAAAGCCACGGGACGGTCTGTATCCAACGCCTTTGTTAAAAATTTCTTACGTGAAGTGGGACACGTTAGTAAAGTCATTTCAGATAACGGACCGCAATTCAGATCTGCTGTTTGGTCACGCATGCTTCGGAATCATAAAATCAAACCTGTTTTTATTTCATTGTATTCACCACACTGTAACCCGTCTGAACGGATTATGAAAGAAATCAATAAGCTTTGCAGACTTTATTGTCACAGAAAGCATCAGCATTGGGACAGATATTTACACTTATTTCAAAATGTGCTGAATGAAATGCCTCATGATTCCACTGCTTTACCACCTACTCTTGTACTGAAGAATGAAGAACCTCCGAACAGAATCAGAGAGCTTGTACCTTTCCCGAATACACGTAAACTTCGACACAAAGACATAATTGATTTGGCTCTAAAAAATATAAAATCTGCAGCAGACAAAAGGAGAAAACTACACGGTAAAGCAAATGCAAAGAAATTATATATTGGTCAGAAAGTTCTCATTAAAGCTCATTCATTGTCACATAAGAAGAAACACTTGAGTCACAAATTCTTTCTAGTTTACAATGGACCTTACAGAATCCGACGTATACCACATGATAATTGCGTTGAAGTTGAAACTCTGCGTACTAGGAAGAGTAAAGGTTTACACCACATTTCTCATGTAAAACCATTTATTGACAGATAATCTGGTTTTTAACTTAGTCTTTGCTATTTTCACTTCACGCTACTTGTACAATTTGTCCCACTGAGAAACTGTTAACATGCAACTATGTTTTAATGCTAACTAACCATCCAGTCAAGAACATAGGTAACTTAGACAAGTAATTGCGAATGCATTGTTATTGCGAACAGACGACACAGTGTTGTTATTTATACATTCCTCCTTGTTAGTTGCACGATTACATAACGAATATACGGCTTACATACTTAGAACATATACCAGCACTGCTAATGAAATTTTCATGCAACATTTTGGTTTGCTTGAGAGTGGATTCAGGATTTTAGGTGCTTTCTGTGAAATGCCAGATGACACAGTGGTTAGTTTATGTGACAGCTACAAGATTTTATCACGACGCTGCTAATGCGTGACAATTTACAATGTTGCTTTTGCGGTGTATCTGTTTTATATCTGCACAGTTTTTTCTGAATTCTTCTATAAAGTGAGACATGTTTTAGTGGTGACTTTTGTGCTATTGCTACAAGGAGACAGCCTTTTCCGTAGGACAACAATACGTTACAGCACAGTACTTTCCTCATCACGGCAATAAGCGTAATAACTAAGTTATCTATACGCAAAGCATTTCACTTTTGTGTATCATGAGGTAAGTACATTGACTTCTGCAGAACTTAGCTTTCGGAGGACAATAACTACGACATTTCCCAGAGATTATCTTACAGCAAGACGCATATTTAGCGCTACAGGACACGTATTTGAGTGATTAATTTTGTACTTAAAACATTTATTTTTAAAGATTTTTGAATTACAAAGAAAGTTTTTCGTGATACATCTCATTCCATTGCTGTAATCTGTAACACCTGAGGGTATAATTACAATAAACCTCAGGGGGGTACACGCCTACTTTGTGTACCATGTGTATGGCAAGCACAAGGAGCCCTAGCTAATATGGTATTTGCTTATACAATTTAACACATCGGTACCATATTTCTCTAACACATAAATTACACAGCTATCTGATCATTTAACAGAGAAACAAACATCTTTTTACTACGTCAGTGACACATGTTTACGCAATTACAGAGTTGGATTACTTCACACTTAAGAAATTGTACTTTGTCTGTACTTTGTGAACTGTTCATATTTTTTCGAAACCATTGTGATACTATGAGAGCTTTGAATGATGTATTTGGTATGAGATCATGATTTTTAAAGTACGTTTGAGGTAGATGACACTACTGAAATGAGCACAGAATTTTCTTTAGGTTTTGAAACAATTGCAGAAAGCTACGACGTTTTTGAGATTTGACTGAGGTGTTTTGATGTTATTATTACGACGACGATGTGTATTATGCTGTTGAGGTATGTTTATGTCAATAAGATGATGCTACCATATATGAGGAAGGTGATTACCTGTTTATATGTATATGAATAATGAATAGAAGATAGGGACTCTTGACTTGTGAAAAAGGTTGTTGGAAACCAAGAATCGTACTTTAAGAGTTATGAAATGTGTGTAAATGCGTGAATGTATCACAATGCCGGCGAAAATTTTTTTGGACAATGTTGTATTCATAGGACTTTGTTTCTACACATTTGCAACGCAAATTCTCGACCCGTGAAATTTTGTATATGAGACTGTCTCTGTAGCGGAAAAATGTCGTAAATATTTCCATAAGAAAGTTAAGTGACCACCTGCACGTGCGTCGTCGGCACACAGCTGTGTCAGACACCTGGAGAACAAGCCATTAGGGTGTGCCTTTCATCGCTAATGCGACACGCTCGTTACTTGAAAACATATGATTACTCGCACTTTGTGCTAATTACTGAAATGCTTATGAATTGATGGGAAATATTCGTACATCTGCACACCTGATTATGACAAGTGTCTTTCTCCGAGAGTTGAGTGCTACTGACTTACGAAATGCCACATGACTATTGAATGATATTTTTATGCTTTGCTTTTCATAGTTGCTTATTTCATTTAATATCTGGTTTCCAGCTGTGTTGCAGCATTAGTTTTATAAAATAAACTTAGATGCATTTGCTAATGTGAACTCTTTCTGTCAACAGATCTATTAAATAATAATTTTGTAATCCACATTCTTTAAAAAAGGAGCTCTTGGAAAGGAAAGAACAATAAGAAGGGACTAGTAACAGTCACTGGACACATAGTTTTCTTTTCAAGTACATGGTAATATTTTTTTACAATAAGTTGTTATGGTGCACCACTTTAATTACATAGACATTAAGATGTGAATATGCATTTCCCTTATCTGCATTGTTGTTTTTAGTGTAATATTTTTTCTGCTTGAGCTTTGTCATGTTTAGATATAAGTTGCTGCTGCTGTTTGTCAGGCTTAGTGTTACTGAATTGGACTTTATGTTACTCTTCTAAGCTAGTTTTTCTTGTTTCCTGCACAGTGCCTTATATTAGTTGTAATATTGCACTTGCTTTGCTAATTTATGCTGCTAGCTTTGCCAATTTGCATTTTTTGTCATTTCTGCTTGTGTTGATTTGTTGTGATGCTGCATTGCCTCGTCCCTTGGTATATATATCTGAGCTCAGTAGATTTAAGTTAGCTTAAGAGGGGGTAGACTATATAAAAACTGACCATGGAGAATAGGTAAAGAATGCATTGCGAAGAAAGATTTGGGCCCAATGAGTATTGTACAATCAGAAATAATTATTTTGAAAGAAATATGAATAGAATACAGGAACGAGGTATAGGTAGGATTTTCTTGGATATAAATGATGAGGTAAGCAATGTGTGAACATATAAATACAGAAAGCATGCTTAGACAGAATTTTTTGGTGGAAACAAAGGATGAAATACGAGGAAAGATATAGGGAATGAATTTTGGGGTGGACTGCAGTACCAAATGTTACACTGAACACAAACCCTGTCCTTTCCTTTTGTGTTATTCCGCTATATGTTTGTGTGCCCTTGTGTATTTGTGTTTTTCCTGTCTTTATGTGTTTAGCTGATGAGAGCTATGTTGTAGACTTTTTCTAATAATATGTTATTTACCTTGTAAAGATGTTTAGACATTATTTATTCTGTGTTGTTTTCATGCTCATGTGTGAAGTTGACGTTTCAAAAGTGATTCTGATCTTTTATTTTTGTACTCATGTCATCATTCCTGTAACACTGATGTATATGTTTATTTCTATTCTTTTGTAAAGCCCATATTACTACAAATATTATCTGTATTGTTATGTTTTTAATGATGTATTTTGTATCTTTGTAATTGTATTCTTATGTTATATAATCGTAATTGACACCAGTTCATCATGTTATTAACTTGTAAGCATTCATTTCACTGCACACTTTTCTGTTGGTCATAGTATATGGACAATATGTGAGAAGTAGGGACTGTTAGTGTTTGCACATGTGTTAATAATTCAGCAAGGGACTGGATAACAGCATTGCTGGTTCTAAGGACAGTTCCACAAACTTTGTGAGTGCACAAGTGGGGGTATATGGACTTGCTATCTTCTCTGCAAGACTCTTCGATGGTGATTGTGCACCTGCACAGTCGCAACAGATGGCTGCTGGCCATCTCTACAAGGACTACAGTGGGTCTGCATCTCTGATGACCCACCAATACCATTATTTCTACAAGGACTGCAGTGGGTCTGCATCTCTGATGACCCACCAATTCCATTATTTCTACAAGGACTACAGTGGGTCTGCACCTCTGGTGGCCCACCAATACTCTATACCAGGACTGCAGTGGGTCTGCACTGTGATGACCTACCTACCAATATTCTTCAGAACTTCGAATGACTCTGCTGTGGGTTTGCTCCATTGTGGCCCATTACCTGTCAGCATGTCAAGAGTCAGCACTGTCTTTCTGTTGGAAGGACAACACTACTTCTTCAAGACTGCGTGGAAATCCACTACTTCTGTGTGCAATTTCTTTTACTAATGAGACTTTGTGAAAAACAAAAGCTGTAATTACTATTATGATGAACAATCTGGACTGTCTTTATGGACTGTGAGAAGATTTAGCTTTCGACCAACATTGTATCAATAAGTGTGTGCATTTGATATCTTTGTTATTGTAATTATGAAAAATTTTATCAAATCTTTATTGGCCACTGCCCAAAAATATTTTGTAAAATTTTTTGTGGGGAGCATGGGGGCTATGTAAGTAGGCTGTTTAGATTTTTATATGGGTAATGCCACGTAGCGCTCTATATGAAAATCACTGGCTGTGCTGTGTGCAGTATGTGGCTAGTTTGCATTGTTGTCTGCCATTGTTGTCATGAACTGCTACAGCTGGATGTGAACAGCGCGTAGCGTTAGGCAGTTGGAGGTGAGCCGCCAGCAGTGGTGGATGTGAGGAGAGAGATGGCGGAGTTTTGATAATTTGTAATACTGGATGTCAATTATGAATATTAAGGTAAATACATTGTTTGTTCTCTATTAATATCTTTCATTTGCTAACTATCCCTATCAGTAGTTAGTGCCTTCAGTAGTTTGAATCTTTTATTTAGCTGGCAGTAGTGGCACTCGCTGTATTGCAGTAGTTCGAGCAACGAAGATTTTTGTGAGGTAAGTGATTTGTGAAAGGTATAGTTTAATGTTTTTCAGGGCCATTCTTTTGCAGGGATTTTTGATAGTCAGATTGCGTTGCGCTAAAAATGTTGTGTGTCAGTTTAAGCATAGTCTTGTATAATTTGTTCTAAGTGGACGTTTCATATGTAAAATTGTTCTAAGGGGATGTTTCATAACTATTACTAGCACTCGACAATTAAAGCTTGCTAAAAGCTTTGGGGAGAATTTTACACCAATTCTTACATTCCAGTTGTCACAAGCGCTTGAATGAACCATGTCAAGTCCGTTCCATCTATCGTCTACCTCTTCTAATCCACATCCTTCCTCCGCAAACTGCTGTGAAGTGCTTGGCATAGGATGCTTCCAGTTACGTCAGCTATTATGTTTTTTCTCTCGTTCCAGTTGCGTAGGGTGAGCGGAAAGATTTGATGCTTACATGTTTCTGGGAGTGTCATCTTGTCTTCCTATATCCCTCACTTAATAATGATTCTTGGAACAGTGAAAGTAGGCACTCACGCGTTATTTGGCATCCCTCTTCAAGCGGACCTGACAAAGATTATATCTACCTCCCGGCACACTGAATAAAATCAGAGAAAGTTGTAATACAGGTGGGTGTTTCGTAAGTTCTACACTCTGCCCATGTATCACCGCACTAGGTGCATGATCTTTTTCACAGCATCCTTCGGAACTTTCAAGTCATTCCGTTCAGTAGTTGGCTGCAGGCGACTAACTGAACAAGTTGACTGCGTGAATTCGCGGAAAGGATGGAAATCGAGATTCGTGCATTGGTTAAGTTCTTCTTGTAAGAGACAGCTTGACACCAAGCGTGCCTGGTTGCTTTTCTCCGTAAATTTCAATTGCAAAGAAATGAACTTCCCCCATTTAAACGAGATCGTGGGAGTCCTCAAGATGAACCACGTAAACGACAGCCGAAATTTGCAATCACAGAGCATTTGTGTGCACGATACGATCTTGGAAGATCACCGAACGACGGCGCTTGAAATTTCCATGATTGTAGGTATTTCACGAGAACGTTTATCCTGAATGTTGTCTAATAACTGTGCATGAGGAAACTTTGAGCAAGTTATCCTGCTCACGGCGTGTGATAAATGAATTCGCAAGGTAATGTCCCAACAGCGTTTCATGCAGTTTAGAAAAAATAAAAGTGAGTTTCTTCGTCGGTATGTGACGAAGTATGAAACATGGATACATCACTATACACCGTAATCAAAACGAAGATCGAAACAGTGGTTGTCACTTTAGGAAGGTGAAGACAGTATCTTCAGCGGGGAAGATCATAGCACGCGGTCTACTGGATGCGACAAAAGAAATTATGTTAGTTTACTACCTTCAAACAGTAAAATTTTAACTGAGCCCTGTCATTATAACCTTCTAACCTATCTGTAACCAAAAATTCGAGAAAAGACATGTGGTTTGCACAAGAAGAAATACATCTTTCATAAAGACACTGCTTTCCACCATAAAAGTGTCTGGTCTGTTGTAAAACTGAAGGCCTTCTTTACGAAATATTGGAATAACACTCCTATTCCTCAGATTTTGGTCTCTCGGAGTTCCATCTCTTCCCAGCTCTCGTTTGGTGATCAGCGTTTTTGGTCCAGAAAGGGAGCAATAGCATCTGTGGACAAGTATTCCGCCGCTCTTCCACGGGGAGAGTAGTACTGCAGCATCTCTATTTTGATAGCGGGACACAGACCATTCTGCCGTCGAAAAGCTGAAAAGCTGCTATTTTGTGCTGACGCGGAAACAGAGCCGCAAGCATGTGTCGCTTCCGCGGGAAATATCCAACAGAACAGGCTAGAAGGCGCGAGACTACTGTCGTTGTCATAGGAAGTTCCACTAATGTTTGTGAAAGTTGTAGCACCCAGAAGGAATGGTCTTCAAAATGGTTCAAATGGCTCTGAGCACCATGGGACTCAACATCTTAGGTCATAAGTCCCCTAGAACTTAGAACTACTTAAACCTAACTAACCTAAGGACATCACACACACCCATGCCCAAGGCAGGATTCGAACCTGCGACCGTAGCAGTCCCGCGGTTCCAGACTGCAGCGCCAGAACCGCTAGACCACCGCGGCCGGCAAGGAATGGTCTGACCGGTTCAGAGTCGGAGGATATGTAGAACTGTCACACCACAACAAGTGATTAGAACTGCAGAGAGATGGCGTGCACATAGACCCAGTAGCGCTCTTTTCTTGTGTGACCAGACTGGTGAGTGTTACAATATTTTCAGTCGGTACAGAGCCTTCCACCGAATTAGAAACGTGTAAGCAAGTGCTGGTATGCCTGACGTGAAAGAGAGCGGGATCAACAAGTGACTGAGTTCGAAAGGGGCAGAATGACTGGTCACCACGAAGCGGGTTTGTCAAACCGAGACACTGCGGCACTCTGGAACACCCAGTGCTACATGTGCAGAACCAGTGGATGGCAGGGTGTTCGTACACAGCTGCGAGCGGCTTCTGGACCACGCAACGTAACCACAGCGCGAGATGGCCGCCACCTTGTCAGCGCGCTCTTAAGCTACGTATCAGCTTCATCCACAGAATTGGTTTGATTCTGGACTGTTGCAACCGGTGTGGATATGTTTGCGTGGATGGCTGAATGCTTTTTGTTGGTATACAGGACACTGCGTTGGCTTCCATAGAAAAGGAAACACCAACTCCTCACTTGGGCACCTGAACCCCGTCACTGGTCGTCTGAGTGGCAAAATATAATGTTTTCGGACGAGTCCCGCTTCAGCTTATCTTACAGTGGTGACTGCCTACCTATTAGAAGCTGCTGTAGTAAATGCAATCGGGCAGGCTGTAGTGTTGAGCGAAGTAGAGGACAAGCGCCGAACGTCATGTAACGTTCTGTAATTCCAATCATTTGTCTATTGTCATATCCCTTATGTGTAAGATAAATTTTGTTTCAGTCACCCATCTCCTTCCCAGTGCTGCAATTCTCACAGAGAGTGATGTATTTGTCACACACAATATGACTATTACGCTTACAGCCCTGCCTGCCGACGGATTTATTCGGCATATTGCAGGAGGACCAAAACGTTGAGGGTCCATAAGCTCCTTTAAATGTCATGGTTTTGGGTACCATAGACTATAACATACGATCTCACCTCCTAGGTATTAAGGGCAATCTGTACAGCAACTGCTTTATCGGGGATGCTTTAAAACACGAGACACTGACCTTTCTCTTTACATCTCAGCGTGCAGTATGTCAGCAGGAAGCACACACATCCATGCCCGAAGCAGGATTCGCACCTCCGGCCGGCGAAGACAGTCAGTTGCTTCCTGACGATCACGATGGAGGCTATCGTTGAAAGCCTGATATCCCGAACTTACGTGCAAGGAAGCCGAGAACGTTTTACATAGGCAGTGGAACAGTTTCAAAATATTTACAACACATATATACTTAACTTTATGTCTGAAAATGTTTTAAGAATATAAGAGCAAGACGAGGGCTATAACGTGTAACACAACGCATACAAATAAGCTCAAAGCTGTAGAAGAAGAAGACGACGCTAAACCAGGTAAGTGAATACGACAGTTTACAATGTGAAGCAATTCTGGTGGGAAAAATAATGGAAATAACTAAATGGTATCTTGCTATCATGTATAGATTGCGTCAACATAGTGATATCATTACTTTTTAGTATGTATTGGAACGGCAAATTGGTTTCCGCTGTAATGAATTTTGATACGCTGATAGGCTAGGAACAGGTCTGCGTAAGAGGTTTATGAAAAATGTAGAGTTATAGTTAATAGGTAACAGGAAAGTCTACCAACTAAATGGTTCAAATGGCTCCGAGCACTATGCGACTTAACTTCTGAGGTCATCAGTCGCCTAGAACTTAGAACCAATTAAACCTAACTAACCTAAGGACGCCACACACATCCATGCCCGAGGCAGGATTCGAATCTGCGACCGTAGCGGTCGCTCGGCTCCAGACTGTAGCGCCCAGAACCGCACGTCCACTCTGATCGGCGTCTACCAACTATTTACGATGAGAGAAAAAGAGGTGAATGGGGAGTTATAGATCAGACAACAGAAAAGTTGACCAATTATGTACGTTGTTAGAGAAAGGAGACGTGTGATTATTAGGTGTCTTGAAAGTCGGCCATTCATTTATGAAGAGTGCAGGAGGAAACGAAAAAGGCGACGCGTGAGTAGACCTTAAACTAGTATTTATGGGCGAAGTGGTTTCCGCCAACTGTTTTATGAAGTACAAAGGAGTCGACATATTGTCTACATAATACACAACACTGACATGGATGTCTCTTAAGAAACATAACCATATTATATAAGGTTTAAATAGAAGGCCACATAAGGTATAAAGAGTAATGACACGCACTGTTTTCAGTATGAAAGGAATGTGGAATAAAGGTTAGCTAAGAATAAATATCCCTCACATACTACAAAGTCACACAACATTCGTATATGAAAATACACAGTCAAAAATCCTGTCATTATATCAATAGAGTTCCTCTACTACCTTTCGTCGCAACAGTGACACTTACATACAGAAGGAATGATACCTCATGATGTGGAATGAATCAAGATTTTGTAAATGAGTGTTTGTGCATTATGTCTGAAGCAAGATCCTGAAATGTTCTCCCGATGTATCTGTGAATCGCAATTAAGAGCCTCCGTAGATAAGATTTAAAGATCAAAGCAGGTGACGCCGGCTAACTGCGTAACCCATTAGAGAACTGTGTCGGTAGCAACAGATGGTGCGAGCAAGCACATAGCTCTTCAAAAATTTGATGGGCAATGACCTAGATTTCTGTAGCTACAGCTGTATCCAAAACAAAAATATTGATGAAGCACTGTCGTAGTACGATGTAAACAGTGGCATTGTTAATAAACACTCAGTCAAAACAAAGCATTAAGTGTTATGTATTCATATTGTACTAGTGTATGGAAACATGTTTATTTAAAATATGTTTAAAATTATTAGGAATCTACTTTAAGGCATTTTGTATTGTATCATGGAATTGTACTGGAGCTGTACATCTACATCTACATCTACATTTATACTCCGCAAGCCACCCAACGGTGTGTGGCGGAGGGCACCTTACGTGCCACTGTCATTATCTCCCTTTCCTGTTCCAGTCGCGTATGGTTCGCGGGAAGAACGACTGTCTGAAAGCCTCCGTGCGCGCTCTAATCTCTCTAATTTTACATTCGTGATCTGTTCGGGAGGTATAAGTGGGGGGAAGCAATATATTCGATACCTCATCCAGAAACGCACCCTCTCGAAACCTGGCGAGCAAGCTACACCGCGATGCAGAGCGCCTCTCTTGCAAAGTATGCCACTTGAGTTTGTTAAACATCTCCGTAACGCTATCACGGTTACCAAATAACCCTGTGACGAAATGCGCCGCTCTTCTTTGGATCTTCTCTATCTCCTCCGTCAACCCGATCTGGTACGGATCCCACACTGATGAGCAATACTCAAGTATAGGTCGAACGAGTATTTTGTAAGCCACCTCCTTTGTTGATGGACTACATTTTCTAAGGACTCTCCCAATGAATCTCAACCTGGTACCCGGCTTACCAACAATTAATTTTATATGATCATTCCACTGCAAATCGTTCCGCACGCATACTCCCAGATATTTTACAGAAGTAACTGCTACCAGTGTTTGTTACGCTATCATATAATCATACAATAAAGGATCCTTCTTTCTATGTATTCGCAATACATTACATTTGTCTAAGTTAAGGGTCAGTTGCCACTCCCTGCACCAAATGCCTATCCGCTGCAGATCTTCCTGCATTTCGCTACAATTTTCTAATGCTGCAACTTATCTGTATACTACAGCATCATCCGCGAAAAGCCGCATGGAACTTCCGACACTATCTACTAGGTCATTTATATATATTGTGAAAAGCAATGGTCCCATAACACTCCCCTGTGGCACGCCAGAGGTTACTTTATCGTCTGTAGACGTCTCTCCATTCATAACAACATGCTGTGTTCTGTTTGCTAAAAACTCTTCAGCTGTATGCTGAGGCTGGAGGTGGGAGAATGGACTTACAGTGACTGAACTCAACACCACTTTGGAAAGTAAGGGATTTCACAACGCCAGATCACATCATGGACAATAGAATCATCAATACGGGTTGCTGTTGTGGGATGCTTGCGTATGTTCTGATAAAAGGTGTGAGTGCAATATTCTTCCGTCTCCATGTATTTGTGAAATGTATAGGTTTTGTGTTTATTTTTTGTAACTTTGTGAAGTGGATGTCTTTGAGGCATTCAAATATAATTAAGTGCAGCATAGCATGGTGCCGAGATAACAGTGAAGGAAAGTGTCAAGTCTAAAGAATGTTTCATCGAAGCAGAAAGGACGGCATTACGCCGATAGTAACTGTATGGCAGTGTAACTTACAGTTGGTCAGTTTAAAGAACGACAATATGTCAAAAGTAACAATGTAAATTGTTAACAAGAAACATTTTGTTGAGTTTTGTGGACGGCAATACGCCGATAGTAGTTTAACAGCAGAATAAGATTTTGTGATTGTAATTGGGTAGGAGACAGTAGACTGCTGTAGAGTATTCCAGCAGAAATGATGGATTGTAAGTTGGAAAAAGGCTGTTAACAACAAAAGGTGCAGAATAATAACACTTTCAAAGTCTTTGTTTTTTAAAGAGTGGTGTAATTGCTATAGAAAGTGTCATTAAAGATTAATGATTCTGGGATACAAGCATTTTCAGGGTCTAGGAAGACAAGGTGGAATGGCCTGTTCTTTTCGCTGTATTTTTCAAAAAGCAGCCGTGCAGCAGTTGCACCACAATTTTTTCGCAATTCTGGACTGGTTTCTTGTGATTTGAGCTGTCTCGTGAATCCTTCTGTCCAGAATGCACTCAAGGGTCTTCATTGCATGGTTCAGTAATGTGATCGGTCGGTAATCGGAATACTCAGCAGAGCTTCATTTCTTTTTGAAAATTGGTACAGTGATACTCCACTGCCAATCTGTTGGTATTCTACCTTCTATAATGATATGTTTGAAAACTCTGTTAGCTAACCTCAGTATTCCACTGTTGCACGCTACAACTCTTCTGGGAGGTGACTGGGGCCTAAAGCTTTCCCCCTTTTCATCTTCTTCAGAGCAGCGTTTGGCAATGCTACTTTCCTTACTGGTCCTTAGCCAACTGGCATGGTTGGTATTCGTGGATGGAGAATTCCTCAGTCGAACCTCGCTCAAAGTGCCTCCACCAGCTTTCCATTGTCTCCTTCCGGTCGGTCAGCGGCTCACCCATATCGTCACTGACACCATAAAAGTGTTGGATGGCTTCCGTTTTCCAATGTTTTAATTTGACTAGTCGATAACTGTGACGTTCTCCTTCACGTGTTCCTAGTTCCGTGTAGAAATCTGAATATTTGTCTGCCTTCGCTACTGCAATGACTTTCTTAACCTCTGTATGGATTTGTTCGTAGGCCTTTTAACGGGCTAGTATAATGTGTCTGCAATAAACCAATGGTACAGGCTTTTGTTCTTGCGCACGATAGCTTTTACATTGTCATTCCAAAGCCGTGTGTCTTTACTGATCCTTCGTCATCCTAGTTTCATAATAGAATGTGTGGCTTCATGAACAGAGATCTTCAATTTACTCCAGCTATCTTCGACTGTGGTAATCCGTGTCACTGTAATTCCTACCACAATGTCAGCCTCGTTCTCCTCGAAACACCACCATTTGATTCTTGATAACGCATTTCTGGCATAGTACCCAGGTCTTGGTGGGTTAATTCTAAGTTTACATATGACTGGTTGGTGTTGCATTGCGACCGCCCCATCTTGAACAGCTTTCCTGCCTAACTCATCTTTAAGGTTCCGACGTCTCACTAAGACATGAGCAATCAGAATTGCGTTTGATCACTATAGTACCTGATTAGGCGAATCCCGCGTGAATGTTGACAACTGTAACTACTAAACCAGATGTGAGTGTGATGATCGGGAATCATTGCATGTTACAAAGTGTTGTTAGGCACTCTTGGATGAATGTGCTGTGTGGAATCAGTGATTGTAAATTTTTCTGGTACATTGCTGCGGTAGGATTTGCAGACAGTAATTGAAGCTGAAATTCCTAAAATTTTCTTGAAGTGTTCATTACTGAAAACTGACTGCTCACTGTCCTACGACCTTCACTTAATAGTACTACAACATTCAATGAATTAACAAGTCAACGACCTGATGTATCATCTACGGTGAAAGGTAAACCATCTGGAGGAGACACAAGTAGGGCACCCCTGTAGACAACGTTGGCGAGGTGTGACGAATCTGCACATCTCCAAACAGAGCTCCCGCGTGTAGAGTCCGCACAGGATACAGTGGCCGATGGATAGTGACCAGTTTTCGTTCAGAGAACTGGGTGAGCTCATTCGTTTGTTCGGTAGGGGAGGCCGAGAATGTCTGCCACCTTTCGTCCAGTCAGCGAGGACAGAATCGAGACGCACGCCGTGCAGTTTCTCTCAAAATATTTTACGGAAATTATTCGGTTAGTAAATTTCATTTTTGCTTTATTTATAGGTGCCCATCATTTCCTTTAAGGTAAGATTTACTGTCATATTTACGTGGAAGTAAGACATTGCATGAAATTCGAAAATATTTGCAATGAAAAATTGGACTCGCTATGACTTTGCGTTTGGTGAATTTTACACAATATGTTGCTGCATATGAAATTCAGCTAACATATTGAATTTTTTTTTTTGCGCTTGGATGGAGGCCTCTATCTGTCAACAGTCTCAAGAAAACTGATCTGACGCAGGAGACTCATTCGCGTTCCCGCCTCGCCAGCGATAAAGCCAGAATGAAATATCAACAACATTCCTCATATTTCATAACGCTTTGAGATATCAGAAGGAGATTTTGGTAAATGATAGCACAGGAAGAGGAGAGTATTTTTACTCATGGTTATAACGCGAAACTTACTACTGCGTTATTCACCTAACTACAGGCTTTTCCGATGGAAGAATGTAATATTAAGGGTCATCGATAGCTGGTGAAACGAAAAATGCTAATTGTTTGGGAACAACATAAGTGAAGACATTACACCTTACTTTGTGCCAAGGGTATACTTTCTCATAAGATACTGACCTTACTTTTCCTTAGTTCCTCACTTAATAAACTTAATGAACCACTGTTTTAGAATCCTCACCCAAATGCACAAGCACAACAAGTAATCGACAAGAAACTCTGTAAATTCCAATGTGTTTTAGCAAAAGAAGCAAATTTTAAGATAATGACAAGTGAAATATGTAGGTTTTACTCAAAATTCGCCAGTCGTCACACTTCTATGAACGTTAAACATGATTAACAACCCAGGCGAAAATAAATCGCTGCGTTATCGTCGAAATACTTTTTGGATACTAACCAAACCAGAGGCGGCATATCTGTCTGAATGGTCACCATACGAGAGTGGTCGTAGAGGGACCCGGCTTGATATACTACTGGCCATTAAAATTGCTACAGTGACGTGCTACAGACGCGAAATTTAACCGACAGGAAGAAGATGCTGTGATATGTAAATGATTAGCTTTTCAGAGCATTCACACAAAGTTGGCACCGGTGGCGACACCTACAACGTGCTGAAATGAGGAAAGTTTAAAAACGATTTCTCATACACAAACAGCAGTTGACCAGCGCAGCACGGTGAAACATTGTTGTGATGCCTCGTGTAAGGGGGAGAAATGCGTACCATCACGTTTCCGACTTTGATAAGGGTCGGATTGTAGCTTATTGTGATTGCGGTTTATCGTATCGCGACATTGCTGCTCGCGTTGGTCGAGATCCGATGGCTGTTAGCAGAATATGCAATCGGTGGGTTCAGGAGGGTAATAGGGAACACCGTGCTTGACCCCAACGGCCTCGTATCACTAGCAATCGAGATGACAGGCATCTTATACGCATGGCTGTAACGGATCGTGCAGCCATGTCTCGATCCCTTAGTCAACAGATGGGGACGTTTGCAAGACAACCATCTGCACGAACTGTTCGACGACGTTTACAGCAGCATGGACTATCAGCTCGGAGACCATGGCTGCGATTACCCTTGATCCTGTATCACAGACAGGAGCGCCAGCGATGATGTACTTAACGACGAACCTGGGCACACGAATGGCAAAATGGCATTTTTTCGGATGAATCCAGGTTCTGTTTACAGCGTCATGATGGTCGCATCCGTGTTTGGCGACGTCGCGGTGAACGCACATTGGAAGCGGGTATCCGTCATCGCCACACTTTCGTATTACCCGGCATGATAGTATGGGGTGCCATTGGTTACACGTCTCGGTCACCTCTTGTTCGTATTGACGGCACTTTGAACAGTGGACGTTAGATTTCAGATGTGTTGTGACCCGTGGCTCTACACTTCATTAGATCCCTGCGAAACCCTATATTTCAGCAGGATAATGCACTACCACATGTTGCAGGTCCTGTACGGGCCTTTCTCGATGCAGAAAATGTTCGACTGCTGCCATGGCCAGCACATTCTCCTCTCACCAATTGAAAACGTCTGGTCAATGGTGGCCGAGCAACTGGCTCGTCACAGTACGCCAGTCACTACTCTCGATGAACTGTGGTATCGTGTTGAAACTGCATGGGCATCTGTACCTGTACAAGTCATCAAAGCTCTGGTTTACTCAATGCCCAGGCGTATCAAGGCCGTTATTACGACCAGAGGTGGTTCTGGGTACTGATTTCTCGGGATCTATGCACCCAAATTGCGTGAAAATGAAATCACATGTCAGTTCTAGTATATTATATTTGTCCAATGAATATTCGTTTATCATCTGCATTTCTTCTTGACGTATCAGTTTTAATGGCCAGTAGTGTATTTACAAAAATTTTTAGTGTACGCTCCAGTTTAGTACGAGACTTCCGCTCCAGCGCTCGCCATTTCCCCTGTCGCGCCCGCCCGCAGCCCCCACCGCTACCGCTTTCCTCACGCCTGCTCTGCCATCTACGCATCTACCTGACGCAGCATTCTGCGCAGACTCTTTTGTCAGTTTACGGCAACCTGAGGCTGGGGCACTTACAAACGTAAGAAAGTTGCACTGCGCCGGAATTGCCGTCTATGAGTATCAAGGTATCTACCTCCGACAAAACCTAGTACAAGAGGAAATGTAGAAAATATAATAAATATATATGCAATAAAGTGCTAATAATTCCTTTGGATGCGCAACAGATCTTGATCTAACCTCTTAGAATATAACAGGTTCTTGAAAGCTCTGTATGAGCAATTCAGAAAACAGCCACCTCTCATGTACCTGATCGAATTGGTAAGTAAGCTTTCCAACACTATAACACTGATGCGAACTCACAGATCTTTTTGAGTTAAGCACATAAATAGTTATGGAGGTCATCAACACACTACAACCGTGAGAACCATACAAATTACTGTTAATGAAAATTATACAGTGCAGTCGTACTCCACTATGCAACATTGACACCACTTGACTTGTTACTTAGGAAATAACAACTTTGTACTTGGCATTAAATTAATTAGTTAACTGATCCTACTGCTTAATTGCAGCACACATGCATTCCAAAATGTATAAAAGGTTCTACAGCTAGTTATTTTAATACAGCAATTGTCATCTCAGGTCAAAGATGTATTGGTAACTATGAAAACAAACAACCGTTATTTACATCCTCTGCAAATAAAGTTTAAATAGAGGTCAAAGATGTATTGGTAACTATGAAAACAAACAACCGTTATTTACATCCTCTGCAAATAAAGTTTAAATACAGTCTTTCGTTCCGAATCGGAAGCCTTTCGTAAGTAAATCTTTATGCACTGAATTATAATTGTCCAAATATTTAAACAAAATTATTGGCTCTGAGCACTATGCGACTTATCATCTGAGGTCATCAGTCCGCTAGAACTTAGAACTACTTAAACCTAACTAACCTAACCAAGGCAGGATTCGAACCTGCGACCGTAGCGGTCGAGCGGCTCCAGACTGGAGCGCCTAGAACCGCTCGAGCACAGCGGCCGGCTCCAAATTTTTTAACTGTAACTCCAATCTTACTTTTCAAGAGATTATGTAACTAGTTGACTTTGCGTCGTTAAAATAAGTCTCTGATTTCTTTCTTAAAGACTCGACATTCATTTATTTATATTATTTCGCTGACCTGAGCGTGTTTGCTCTACTTGTTATACGCCAGATCATTAACCTTTCATCCTTCATTATTATTTTTTTCTTTTCAGAGTTCAAAATTAGATTTTAACTTATTCAGAATAGTGGATAAAATGATAATTGGGGGACTTGGTTTCAATTTTAACGAATCCGATTTTAGAATCAGATCTTTGCATCTGGAAATGATGATTTGAGCGAGTACCACAAATCTTATCACGGCACTGAACCGGTTAGAAATTAGAAGAAAAAAAAGCACAAAATGAAACCTACGCGCCAGCATCACTTTCAGGCTCAACTTACAATTAGGTGTTGGCTTCTCGCGTACCTACTACAAATATAATAGAATGTAACTCGTTAATTATTACTAGAATAATGGTAGTAGTTGGATTTCATGTCTTCTAATGGTTCAGTTAGGGCAAGGGAATGCCTATAATTGCGTCACTAACAATGAATATTGGCTAAATAGACTTGTAATCATAGTTCACTTTCCGTCAGTTTGGAAAAACTTGAGAACAGTCCTCGATTATTGAATGATCCACACTACACAACTAGTTATTACCTTGTAGTAACCCCATCCTCCACAAATCTACAGAAATAGCTAACTACCTTAGAGTATGCTTATCCCAAAGTCTTCAAACTAGACAAAACACCCAAATCGTTTGGCGTGTGCAACAAACTATCACAGGCAACGAAAGCAGACCTCCTCAGGCACAATGGCTGACATTAAAACTTTCATTTACTGTCATGACACAAAAATAACAGTCTTCAAAGTAATACAGCGTACCAGCAACGGTACACTAAGCACGTCGCTCAAATATTGCTTGACGACAGGTCGAGCGCAAAGCTACATTCCAATAAAATTCATCAAACAGTGAAACGTCCCCTTAGAACAATTATAGACGACTGTGCTTAACCTGACACACAATATTATTTAGCGCAACGCAATCTGACTATCGAAGAAGATCCCTGCAAAGGAATGGCCCTGACTAACATTAACCTATGCCTTTCACAAATCACTTACCTCACAAAAATCTTCGTTACTGGAACTACTGCAATACAGAGAGCGCCACTACTGCCAGCTAAATAAAAGATTCAAACTACTGAAGGCACTAACTACTGATAGGGATAGTTAGCAAATGAAAGATATTAATAGAGAACAAACAATGTATTTACCTTAATAGTCATAATATATATAGCAGTTCACGATAAATTACAAAACTCCGCCATCTCTCTCCCCACATCCACCACTGCTGGCGGCTCACCTCCAACTGCGCAACGCTACGCGCTGTTCACATCCAGCTGCCGCTGCCCAACACTACAATGGCAGACAACAATGCAAACTAGCCACAGACTGCACACAGCACAGCCAGTGATTTTCGTACAGAGCGCTACGTAACGTTGCCAATAAGAAAACATAAACAGCCTACTTACATAAAGAAAACATAAACAGCCTACTTACATATCCCCCATGCTCCCCACAAAAAATTTTACAAAATATTTTTGGGCAGTGGCCAATAATGATTTGATAAAATTTTTCATAAATACAATAACAAAGAAATCAAATGCACACACTTATTGATACAATGTTGGTCAAAAGCTAAAATTTTCTCACAGTCCATAAAGACAGTCCTGATCATTCATCATAAGAGTAAACCTACAGTTTGTTTTCTCAAAGTCTGAGCAGTAAAAGACAATGCACACGGAAGTAGTGGATATCCATGCAGTCGTGAAGAAGTAGTGTTGTCCTTCCAACGGAAAGACTGTGCTGACTCTTGACATGCTGACAGGTAATGGGCCACAACAGAGAAAACCCACAGCAGAGTCATTCGACGTTTTGAAGAAGATTGGTAGGTAGGTCATCACAGAGCAGACCCACTGTAGTCCTGGTAGAGATTGTGGTATTGGTGGGCCACCAGAGGTGCAGACCCACTGCAGTCCTTGTAGAAATTGTGGACAGGCCCACTGTAGTCCTGGTAGAGATGACTAGCAGCCATCTGTTGTGACTGTGCGGGTGCACAATCACCAGTGAAGAGTCTTGCAGATAATATAGCAAGTCCATAAACCACCACTCGTGCACTCACAAAGTTTTTGGAATTGTCCTTAGAACCAGCAATGCTGTTATCCAGTCCCTTGCTGAATTATTAACACATGTGCAAACACTATCAGTCCCTACTTCTCACATATTGTCCATATACTATGACCAACAGAAAAGTGTGCAGTGAAATGGAACTTACAAGTTAATAATATGATGAACTGGTGTCAATTACAATTTTATAACATAAGAATACAATTACAAAGGTACAAAATACATCATTAAAAACATAACAACACAGATAACATTTGTAGTACAGGCTTTACAACAGAATAGAAATAAACATATACATCAGTGTTACAGGAATTATAACATAAGTAAATACATAAAGATCAGAATAACTTTCGAAACATCAACTTCACACATGAGCATTAAAACAAAACAGAATAAATAATGTCTCAACATCTTTACAAAGTAAATATCATAGTATCAGAAAAATTCTACAACATAGCTCTCATCAGCTAAACACGTAAAGACAGGAAACACACAAATACACAAGGGTACACAGACATATAGAGGGATGACACCAAAGGAAAGGACAGGGTTTGTTTTACTGCAGTATTTTGCATGGAGATCTCCCTTTGTTCATCATTATTCCCAAAAGTCCTATCTAACCCTGCTTTCTGTATTCTGTTCACATCCTCTGTCAAAAATAGTTTTTCTCCACTGTACAGTATCCCTTTTTTTCCCCCCCAAACCATTTTCATATAGCTTCTCAATACATTTCTTATAAATTCATCATAGTTAGTTTCTTATATAGTCTACTCCTCTTCAGCTAACTTAAATCTACTGAGCTCAGATATATATATACCAAGGGACGAGGCAATGCAGCATCACATAAAACAATTAATATAAACAGCAATGAAAAAAAACGCAGATTTGCGAAGCAAGCAGCATTAAGAAATTAGCAAAGCAATTATAATATTACAACTAATCTAAGGCAATGTGCAGCAAATAATAAAAATAAATCATTAGTAAAACTGGCTTAACAGAATAATACAAAGTAAAATTCAAAACACTTTGCCTGGCAAACAGCAGCAACTTATACCTAAACATGACATAGCTCAAGCAGAAAAAATATTACAGTAAAAACAACGATGCAGATAAGGGAAATGTATATTCACATCTTAATGTCTATGTAATTAAAGTGGTGCACCACAACAACTTATTGTAAAAAAAAATATTACCATGTACTTGAAAAGAAAATTATGTGTTACTGTTACTAGTTCCTTGTTATTGTTCTTTCCTTTCCAAGTGCTCCTTTTTTTAAAGAATGTGAATCATAAAATAATTATTTAATAGATATGTTGACAGAAAGTGTTCACATTAGCAAATGCATTTTATTTTATAAAAACAATGCTGCAATGCAGCTGGAAACCGGATATCAAATGAAATAAGCAATTATGCAAACCAAAGCATAAAAATATCATTCAATAGTCATGAGACATTTCATAAGTTAGTAGAAATTCTCTCAACTCTCGTAGAAAGACGCTTGTCATAATCAGGTGTGCAGATGTAAAAATATTTCTCGTCATTTCATTAGGCATTTCAGTAAATATCATAAATTAAGAGCTCCACAGTGTAATCATATGTTTTCAAGTTCGACCAAGTCGTTTTTGCGATGCTTTCTACAAAGGAACGTCAATAGTGAGGACAATGGCCTCCCTCTTTTTCTCCACCTGTACCTCTGAAAGGACACTCTAATGGCTTTTTCTCAAGGCGGCTGGCACACCTGGCCACTCACAACGCATTACGTGCAGGTGGTCACAATGAAATGTATCATGGAAAACTTCCTTTGTAATTCAAAAATCTTTAAAAATAAATATTTTAAGTACAAAATTAATCACTCAAATCGTGTCCTGTAGCGCTAAATGTGCGTCTTGCTGTAAGATAATCTCTGTGGAAGTGTCGTAGTTATTGTCCTCCGAATGCTAAGTTCTGCAGAAGTCAATGTACTTACCTCATGATACACAAAAGTGAAATGCTTTGCATATAGATAACTTAGTTATTACGCTTATTGCCGTGATGAGGAAAGTACTGTGCTGTAACGTATTGTTGTCCTACGGAAAAGGCTGTCTCCTTGTAGCCATACCACAAAAGTCACCACTAAAACATGTCTCACTTTATAGAAGAATTCAGAAAAAACTGTGCAGATATAAAACAGATACACCGCAAAAGCAACATTGTAAATTGTCACGCATTAGCAGCGTCGTGATAAAATCGTGTAGCTGTCACATAAACTAACCACTGTGTCATCTGGCATTTCACAGAAAGCACCTCAAATCCAGAATCCACTCTCAAGCAAACCAAAATGTTGCATGAAAATCTCATTAGCAGTGCTGGTATATGTTCTAAGTATGTAAGCCGTATAGTCGTTACGTAATCGTGCAACTAACAAGCAAGAATGTACACACACAATAACACTGTGTCGTCTGTTCGCAATAACAATGCATTCGTAATGTCAGTTTAAATAAGTTCTCTTGGTTCTTGAGTGGATATTTAACTTCAAACATTGTTGCATAGTAACAGTTTCTAAGTCTGACAAGGCATACTAATAACGTGAAGTGAAAAATTTTATGGCAAAGACAAAGTTAAAAAGCAGATTATCTTTCAATAAACGGTTTTACATGTGAAATGTGGTGTAAACCTTTACTCTTCCTAGTATGCAGAGTTTCAACTTTAACGCAATTATCATGTGGTATACGTCAGTGAGGAGTGCTAAAATTTTTCTCAAGGTTAGCGTCTATGTTATTTTTCTCAGAGCCAGCCAGCGCACGCGGCTGCCTGCGGTGCGAGTCATTGTCTGTTTCTTTGTTGGCGTGTGTCGTTACTGGGATTAGGAGGCCTAACTTCTACAAATTCGCCTTGCCGAGAGGGCTCTGCTCTGTTTAAATCCCGCCAGTTGTGATGCAGTTCAGGTCTGTCGTTACGATCATATCATCTGTCGTCATGTCGGTAGATTCCATAGTTTCTTTCTTGTTGGTCACGTGGTGGAGAATTTCTCCCTGAGTTGTAACTGCGCGCTGGACCGTTGCGTCTGAAGTTATTCTGTCTCCCTTGATCATAATAGTTCTGATTACCATATTGTCTGTTTCTATGGTTGTCTCTGTGATAGTCATTACCGCGGAAAGGTGATCTTTCCCTGTAACTATTACTCTGCCAGTGGTTGTCATTCGGGTGGTGTCTGTTTTGGTCACGATTTACGTTATAAGAAGAGCCTTGTCGTGTATTATTTCTGTCATCGCGGAATTGTGACAGATGTGATCTGTAGTGATTGTTTTCCTGTTTTCGCATCCCGCGACTGTCTGTGTCAATTTCTAATTCTTGTAATAGTCCCTGAAAAGCTTCAATGTCGTCTTTGCAACGTCCTGCCAAAATAATATGCCGTAAATGTTCAGGTAGTTTGATTAAGCAAATGCGGATGAGTTCTGAGGGGCTGTATGGGTTTGACAGGTACTGATTCTTATGCAACATGTCTTCAAAATATTTCATAAGACTGGAAAATTCAGATTGTTCGAAACGTTTCATCATTATGATGCTATGTTTTACTCGGTCTTGTGTAGCTTGAGACCAATACGCTGAGAGAAAGGCATGATAAAATTCTCCTTCACTGTGACAATCGTGAATGACCGATCGCATTCTTACAGCTGGTTCATTCTCCAAATAGCCACACATAAATTCTAATCTGTGCTCCAATGACCAGTTAGGAGGAAAACAATGAGAGAATTGATGGAGCCACACTTGTGGATGAATGTCGTTGGCAGAGTTCTTAAACGTTTTGAATTTACGTGTAGTAATGAACAGCTTATAATCAAAATCATCATGTCGGCGAGTCGCATGTCGGTCATTGTTACGTCGTTTCGGCGGTTCCATCTCAAAATTCGGTGCACATTGCCAATTTCTTTCGTAACTTCCGAAATGCCCTGTGTTATTATTTTGTGGCTGTTCCGTATTTCTATGTCCCTCTTCCCATACTGGAGTGCGAGTATCCTCTGAAATATGAAATTTTTGCATTACTTGTGCCAGCTGATCTTGTACTTCCCGCATTTCTCTTTTGTATTGCGTATTAATTTGATTCTGACTTTGTTTGAATTTCTTAATTTTTTCATACTCTTCTGTGTCAGTGAAGGCTATGGGTCTTGTGTCATTCAGATCATCATCTACCTTTGTAGATAAGTTAGTGACCTGATCCGAAAGTTCAGCTACTTTCTCCGATAGTGAACACATTTCCTCAGTGTGTTTTTCTGAACCAAGTTTCAGAGTGTCCATTTGTGCTGAAATCGAATCTACTGTGTTCTTTAAGTTTTCCTGAGTTTTTGCCAGTCGCGTAACCGAATCGGTAGATGCAACTGAGTCAATTTTAGCCCACAAGGTCTCATGATTTTCATGAACAATGGTTTGCAGCTCTTTTATGGCTGCTTCGTGATTCTGTAATGCATTTTTATGCCGCGAAAAAATAGGCTGAAAATGCTCACAAATTTGTGTTTTTACGTCATTACAGACTTTTTGACATTTCAATTCAATGTTATGTAACTCAGTAGTTAAATCTTCACGTGTTTGTTCAAGTGTGGTGTCTAACTTCCGAAGATTTTGTTCCATTGTGTCTAACTTTTGAAGCTTTTGCAGTGTTTGTCTCTGATTTTGTTCCATTGTGTCTAACTTTAGAAGATTCTGTTCCATTGTGTCTAACTTTTGAAGATTTTGTCCCGTTTGTCTCTGATTTTGTTCCATTTGTTGCATTAATTGCAATAATAATGTATTAGTGTCTGGAATCTGTTTCTCTATGCTTTTTGGCAGTGCATTTTCACCGGCAACATTCACATTTTGACAAGCAGAAAATGTGTCTTGACTCATTTGAGAAAACGGTGAGGACGCAAAACCTGAATCTACAGTATTTGCAAAATTGTGTCCTATCATTTCGGATTCCTGAGGCAAGCTGTTGCCGACCGATCGATCGATAATGCTTCCTTGTTCACTACCTGTTTGACTGTCTGCACCATTATTTGCCGCCCGCTCCATCTCCCTATGCACAATTACCAAATTACTACTTCGAATGTCTGTTAATTCACTACCCAGTGGTGCTGATAAGCTACGCTCGTCGTCACTATAATTTCTCAGTTTACTTTGAAGCCTAGTGTTACGTTTTTCACACGTCATTATTGTCACAATATTTCACACGATAACACAGAAAAGCACAATTTGAAGAGCAGAAATAAGAGAACACATTAACATAGCACTGAAAATAATATCTAGTTAATTGCAAGCGCAGCTGCGAAATACTTGGTGCAAATCTACATGCATGCCACAACTGTCTTACTGTGCAACAATGAAAAACCACAACTACCAAGGAAATTCTCTCTATAATTACGCGCTAGCAATAAACAAAAGCTACACTAAATACACAAACTACAAGAAAAAATCAGAAGATTCCAGTGAGGTATCCTGGCAGGGTCGCCATATGAAACGTCCCCTTAGAACAATTATACACGACTGCTTAACCTGACACACAATATTATTTAGCGCAACGCAATCTGACTATCGAAGATCCCTGCAAAAGAATGGCCCTGACTAACATTAACATATACCTTTCACAAATCACTTACCTCACAAAAATCTTCGTTACTGGAACTACGGCAATACAGCGAGCGCCACTACTGCCAGCTAAATAAAAGATTCAAACTACTGAAGGCACTAACTACTGATAGGGATAGTTAGCAAATGAAAGATATTAATAGAGAACAAACAATGTATTTACCTTAATAGTCATAATATATATAGCAGTTCATGATAAATTACAAAACTCCGCCATCTCTCTCCCCACATCCACCACTGCTGGCGGCTCACCTCCAACTGCGCAACGCTACGCGCTGTCACATCCAGCTGCCGCTGCCCAGCACTACAATGGCAGACAACAATGCAAACTAGCCACAGACTGCACACAGCGCAGCCAGTGATTTTCGTACAGAGCGCTACGTAACGTTGCCAATAAGAAAACATAAACAGCCTACTTACATAAAGAAAACATAAACAGCCTACTTACAACAGTTCCACTGACTGTGCACTAGTACCGTTACTAAATCATCTAATCTTGCATTTAAAAAATCTGACTCCACTGATTACAAGCTTCTGAAACTTTTTCAACAAAATGCATGTAAAAACTCCAACTGTCTTGATAGTCGATACAGAATTCTCATAGTAAAGTATCGATAGTGACCCCCGTAAACATGTCTCGACCCACATACAGTAAAACAGCAGTCGCCTTACCGACTTCAACTCACGTACTTACTCTTCGGCAACTCTATAGCGACTAACTGCTTCTTTCCACAAAATCATAGCTGAAACATAATCTAGAAAAACACGGGCTGCTATCATTATTCTTTAACGATCCATGTATAATTTCTTGTAGCCAACGTTTCGTTGTATAACGGCCAGCTCGTTCAGGATGATTTCTGGCGCACGTTGCCGCTGTCTGGCACCGCAGCTTAGGCGGTCTTTGCCGCTTCTGGGTGGACACTAGTTCAGCTGGTTACAATACAGGTTTTACTAGGACATATACACACACACACACACTGACTTAGGTTTCAAGAAATGAAGTATTTCTACACCGTGTATCTGCTTTACATTTTGCTGCTGTCACAGTAGATTTAAACGTCCGCAGTGGTTAGCACACTGAACTCGCTTTCGGGAGGACAACGGTTCAAACTTGCGTCCAGCCGCCCTTATTTAGGTTTTCCGTGATTTTCCTAAATGGCTTGAGGCAAATGCCCGGATGATTCCTCTGAAAGGGCACTGCCGACATGCTTCCCCACCCTTCCCTATTCTGATGGGACGGATGTCCTCGCTGTTTGGTTCCCGCGCTCGAATCACCCAACCAACCGACCATGTTATTTACGTAACGACACGAAACTGATCAGAAATAATTTGGCACGTTACAGTGCGTTGTAGACTCATCCTGACCGTTAACCGATGATCCCCTTGTACCATATCCTGGACTCTGTCGACACTTGCATCACTTAGTGAAACCGAAGGCCTTCCACTGCGACCTTTGTCTCCAATTGACTGTATCCCTTCTGCAAGTCCGAAACACGTGGGCCATTGATAAAGCACTGTCTCCATAGGTGTGCCGAAGTTTAGGACCTTCCTGTTGCATTGTTTCAAGTCTGAAGCAAAATCTGATAGCACACAATTGCTCGAAATTCGTGTTACTCACTGTCAGAACGCACAATCAACGTGACATTAACTGTGCCCAACGCTAAGTGATTGTGATCATTTTTTCACCTGCAGCTCGTCGACATCTGGCGTCACCAGTGTTGCCGGATCAAACACCACGTTATCAACCTCATTACTTCATTTACCAACCGCTCGGAGCTGTACAAAACATTTAAGGGTAAGCAAAATCTTAAAACAAAATTCATGTTAAATGAATGTAAGTTAAATGGAAGATGTGTTAATTGCATACAGCTTTCAGTCGCAGTTTCCGGCCTCACTGGTAAACTTCTTCGCATCTGTTGTTGCTTTTATCACACATGTGTGTAGCTGTCTCTACACGACGAGCGTCAGACGAAGCCACGTTCGTAGCGCACTGACCGGCGGTGTCCAAGCATTGTAAGGTATATCTCTAACGGTATCTTGGAATCACAAATCTCCAGAAAAGAATTCCTAGTCGATTTTCACATCACAAGTGTCACGTTTTCAAAGGGAAAGGTTTTGTTCAATAACAGAAGTAATCTTCCTTCATTTTCATTAATTTCCAACAAATATCTACCAGGGTTTCATCACATTACGCTTCATGGTTTTATGGATTCAGCTTCAGCAATCCGTACGTTGTTGTATATTAAAATATCGTTCATCAACTGACTTTTGGTATCACTTGATAACTCTTCATTGCAAATTTTCTCCTTAATTCTCGTTTTTAGAAGATATTCTATCTAGTGTTGTTTGTCAACCATTCCAGAATCAGAAATTTTCCCTCGCTGGCCTCCAGGGTCATAGATTTTATAGCTTTCACTTTGCTGGAAATTCCGTGTAATTGCCTAAACTGTCGGTACCCGGTCAGTCACAGGTCATTAGACCGTCATGTTCTGCTTTTCCCCTTCACGGCCGTAACAAGTTTCGACATGGACATGGGACATTTCTCGTCAGATAATTTTATTTGTTCCTCATTGTATTTGCATTCAGAGCAACATTTTTGCTCTTCTCCTGGTGATAATTTTAGAGCGCAGTTGGTGCACGCTGAGGAGAGTACTGCTGGGTAGGTAGGGCCATCTAAAATTAATATTAAATAGAAACTATCATCCTTCGATGTGGTCATCAGCCGTTTTTCAATTGTGATAATGCACGGCTTTTTTAATGGCAGTGACCTCTGTACTTCTTATAAAAAAAAGGTAAACAAAATTTGGGTTTCAGTCAAGTTGGTAAACATTTTATGGAAACTGGAGGAAAGCTAGCTGTGTAAAGTTGTCGATAATCTGTCTGGGTACATCTGAATTACTATAAGTGACAAATCTCCCCAGGTCTCCTGGAGTCAGGTCATACGACGTAGATAATGTTGCTCAACCCTTAATGTAGGAACATTAAGTTCTGTTCCTTCTCTGAAGTGACTCTATACGACCAATCCAAGGGCCCAGAGTGTGCATATGCTTCTATTTTCGAGATCAGCAAAACCATGATACAACGATTTACACACTTACAGGTATACTTACGGTAAAACTTTTTGTTTCATTCATAAAGACTGTATCAAGGTCTTTGCAGTTCATAACGTCACTAAAATGACTTGAACTTCTTCCAATACTGTGAGTTGCTAGTCGAAGCTCACAGACACTGTAGCGAATCTTGCGATTCTGGGGTCATTGACAGGTCTAAGAACGCAGCCACTGGCCATCGTGGAGGAGCGCCCATTATAGAGAGCTGCTGGCCTCTTCTGCGAACTGTCGGCCGAAGCTCCCGATGACCGATCGCTTCACAGAAGGCGGCTTTGTATGGCGGCGGAACTCGAAAGCGCAATCATCGCCGCATTCGCAGTTTTTACCCCGCGTCCATTGCGGAGGATGTGTCGTCGTCTGCTTTGCGAATGAATAGAACTAATAGCAGAGACGTTTCTCTGCATGGTTGGGTACGAGGAGATTGTAATCGGAGGGTGAATCGATGTTGCATCTGTAGTCTGATTGAGTCAGAGAAGCTGATCGGCTGTATCTTAGTGTGCGAGAGCTTGCCCTGTTCTTCCTAACAAGCAATGAATGAATAGGTTAATCACACAAAACTTTTCTGTTGACATACATTAACCAAGGTATGAGAGGCTTTGTTTGTCTTATCAGAAAGCGCTACTCCACACCAGAATTCAACAGCGAGGAAAGGAGTTTGAATACGAAATCACCATCTAGAGTGTCGTCAGTCAGTTCAATTTCCACATTATCTGTATTCATTCATTCCTTTAGTGCTGATTCGTACAACGCTTTCGTTCTTATGAATGGAAGTACAAACTGTGGACATTCTTCTGCAGTTTATTTTTGGTCTAAACCGATTTGAGATTTACGAAGTCATAATTAGACTCGCGTTCCCAAAAACAAGAAGGTGATAAAACTTGATACATACATTACACCTGGTAGGTGCGATTTAAGACCCGCAGAGTAAAACTTTCCAGTCCACCGATGAGCTAGTAAGAAACATCAAAATGTAGCAGTGAATTAACGAAGAGAGATAAATAGCAACTCAACATGAATGTAAAAGTAATGTTGCAGCTACACGGAAATTTGTAAAAGAGTGATCGTCTACTACTGTAAGTTGTAAGTAATAACTGGGGAACAATCAAGAATGGGGTGCCGCAAAGTTCGGTCTCGGGTTCTCTGCTGTTCTTAATATATATTAATGACTTGCCATTCTATATTCACGAAGATGTTAAGCTGGTACTTTTTGCCGATGATACAAGTATACCTACCACACCCAACAGACAAGAATTAACTGGTGAAATTGTAAACGATGTTCTCCAGAAAATCATTAAGTGGTTCTCTGCAAATGGGTTCTCATTAAACTTTGACAAAACACAGCACATACAGTTCCACACAGTAAACGGAATGACACCATTAATAAATATAGACTTCGATCAGAAATCGGTAGCTAAGGTAGAATATTCAAAATTTCTAGGTGTATGCATTAATGAGGCGTTGAACTGGAAAAAACATACTGAAGATCTGCTGAAACGTTTGAGTTCAGCTACTTATACTATTAGGGTCGTTGCAAATTTTGGCGATATACATCTCAGTAAATTAGCTTAGCACGCCTATTTTCATTCTCTGTTTTCGTATGGCATCATAATCTGGAGTAACTCATCATTGAGTAAAAGAGTGTTCATTGCACAAAAGCGTGTAATTAGAATAATTACTCGAGCTCATCCAAGAGCATCCTGCAGACACTTATTTAAAGAGCTAGAGATTTTCACTGTAGCCTCACAATATATATATATATATATATATATATATATATATATATATATATATATATATATATATATATTCAGTTGTAAAATTTGTTATTAACAATCTGAACGAATTCGAAAGCAATAGCAATGTACATGGCTGCAACACTAGGAGCAAGGATGATTTTTACTACTCAAGATTAAATCTAAATTTGGCTCAGAAGGGAGTAAATTCTGCTGCCACAAAAGTCTTTGGTCACTTACCTAAAAGCATCAAAAGTCTGACAGATAGCCATATAGCATTTAAAAGGAAATTAAAAGAATTTCTTAATGGCAACTCCTTCTACTCATTAG
The DNA here is from genome assembly GCF_023864275.1 of Schistocerca cancellata. Taxonomy (NCBI): domain Eukaryota; kingdom Metazoa; phylum Arthropoda; class Insecta; order Orthoptera; family Acrididae; genus Schistocerca; species Schistocerca cancellata. Next base: position 514,260,323 of record NC_064633.1, read on the forward strand.
ATGAATTTTTGGATATACTAAGTGGGTAGTTATCAGGAGAAAGAAAACTGGCGTTCTACGGATCGGAGCGTGGAATGTCAGATCCCTTAATCGGGCAGGTAGGTTAGAAAATTTAAAAAGGGAGATGGATAGGTTAAAGTTAGATATAGCGGGAATTAGTGAAGTTCGGTGGCAGGAGGAACAAGACTTTTGGTCAGGTGATTACAGGGTTATAAATACAAAATCAAATAGGGGTAATGCAGGAGTAGGTTTAATAATGAATAAAAAAATAGGAGTGCGGGTTAGCTACTACAAACAGCATAGTGAACGCATTATTGTGGCCAAGATAGACACAAAGCCCATGCCTACTACAGTAGTACAAGTTTATATGCCAACTACCTCTGCAGATGATGAAGAAATAGATGAAATGTATGACGAGATAAAAGAAATTATTCAGGTAGTGAAGGGAGACGAAAATTTAATAGTCATGGGTGACTGGAATTCGTCAGTAGGAAAAGGGAGAGAAGGAAACATAGTAGGCGAATATGGATTGGGGGGAAGGAATGAAAGAGGAAGCCGCCTTGTAGAATTTTGCACAGAGCATAACTTAATAATAGCTAACACTTGGTTCAAGAATCATGAAAGGAGGCTGTATACATGGAAGAAGCCTGGAGATACTGACAGGTTTCAGATAGATTACATAATGGTAAGACAGAGATTTAGGAACCAGGTATTAAATTGTAAGACATTTCCTGGGGCAGATGTAGATTCTGACCACAATCTATTGGTTATGAACTTCAGATTGAAACTGAAGAAACTGCAAAAAGGTGGGAATTTAAGGAGATGGGACCTGGATAAACTGAAAGAACCAGAGGTTGTAGAGAGTTTCAGGGAGAGCATTAGGGAACAATTGACAGGAATGGGGGACAGAAATACAGTAGAAGAAGAATGGGTAGCTCTGAGGGATGAAGTGGTGAAGGCAGCAGACGATCAAGTAGGTAAAAAGACACGGGCTAATAGAAATCCTTGGGTAACAGAAGAAATATTGAATTTAATTGATGAAAGGAGAAAATATAAAAATGCAGTAAATGAAGCAGGCAAAAAGGAATATAAACGTCTCAAAAATGAAATCGACAGGAAGTGCAAAATGGCTAAGCAGGGATGGCTAGAGGACAAATGTAAGGATGTAGAGGCTTATCTCACTAGGGGTAGGATAGATACTGCCTACAGGAAAATTAAAGAGACCTTTGGAGAGAAGAGAACCACTTGTATGAATATCAAGAGCTCAGATGGCAACCCAGTTCTAAGCAAAGAAGGGAAAGCAGAAAGGTGGAAGGAGTATATAGAGGGTTTATACAAGGGCGATGCACTTGAGGACAATATTATGGAAATGGAAGAGGATGTAGATGAAGATGAAATGGGAGATAAGATACTGCGTGAAGAGTTCGACAGAGCACTGAAAGACCTGAGTCAAAACAAGGCCCCGGGAGTAGACAACATTCCATTAGAACTACTGATGGCCTCAGGAGAGCCAGTCATGACAAAACTCTACCATCTGGTGAGCACGATGTATGAGACAGGCGAAATACCCTCAGACTTTAAGAAGAATATAATAATTCCAATTCCAAAGAAAGCAGGTGTTGACAGATGTGAAAGTTACCGAACTATCAGTTTAATAAGTCACAGCTGCAAAATACTAACGCGAATTCTTTACAGACGAATCGAAAAACTGGTAGAAGCCGACCTCGGGGAAGATCAGTTTGGATTCCGTAGAAATGTTGGAACACGTGAGGCAATACTGACCTTACGACTTATCTTGGAAGAAAGATTAAGAAAAGGCAAACCTACGTTTCTAGCATTTGTAGACTTAGAGAAAGCTTTTGACAATGTTGACTGGAATACTCTCTTTCAAATTCTGAAGGTGGCAGGGGTAAAATACAGGGAGCGAAAGACTATTTACAATTTGTACAGAAACCAGATGGCAGTTATAAGAGTCGAGGGGCATGAAAGGGAAGCAGTGGTTGGGAAAGGAGTGAGACAGGGTTGTAGCCTCTCCCCGATGTTATTCAATCTGTATATTGAGCAAGCAGTAAAGGAAACAAAAGAAAAATTCGGAGTAGGTATTAAAATTCATGGAGAAGAAGTAAAAACTTTGAGGTTCGCCGATGACATTGTAATTCTGTCAGAGACAGCAAAGGACTTGGAAGAGCAGTTGAACGGAATGGACAGTATATTGAAAGGAGGATATAAGATGAACATCAACAAAAGCAAAACGAGGATAATGGAATGTAGTCAAATTAAGTCGGGTGATGCTGAAGGAATTAGATTAGGAAATGAGACACTTAAAGTAGTAAAGGAGTTTTGCTATTTAGGGAGTAAAATAACCGATGATGGTCGAAGTAGAGAGGATATAAAATGTAGACTGGCAATGGCAAGGAAAGCGTTTCTCAAGAAGAGAAATTTGTTAACATCGAATATAGATTTAAGTGTCAGGAAGTCGTTTCTGAAAGTATTTGTATGGAGTGTAGCCATGTATGGAAGTGAGACATGGACGATAACTAGTTTGGACAAGAAGAGAATAGAAGCTTTCGAAATGTGGTGCTACAGAAGAATGCTGAAGATAAGGTGGGTAGATCACGTAACTAATGAGGAGGTATTGAATAGGATTGGGGAGAAGAGAAGTTTGTGGCACAACTTGACTAGAAGAAGGGATCGGTTGGTAGGACATGTTCTGAGGCATCGAGGGATCACAAATTTAGCATTGGAGGGCAGCGTGGAGGGTAAAAATCGTAGAGGGAGACCAAGAGATCAATACACTAAGCAGATTCAGAAGGATGTAGGTTGCAGTAGGTACTGGGAGATGAAGAAGCTTGCACAGGATAGAGTAGCATGGAGAGCTGCATCAAACCAGTCTCAGGACTGAAGACCACAACAACAACAAGTGGGTAGTTTCCCCAAAGCTCAAAAAAAAAAAATATTACGTGTCATGTAATATTTTGTGTAATGTAGTATCTTGTATAGACAGACACCTTTTATTAACGCAACACGTTCCACATCATTACGAAGTGTCGTATTCATGATCTATGGAACAAGTACTAATCTAATCTAATCTAACAACAGATCTGTGTGTGTGTGTGTGTGTGTGTGTGTTTGTGTGTGTGTGTGTGTGTGTGTGTGTGTGTGTGTGTGTGTGTGTGTGTGTGTGTTTCTGTATACATTGTCAAAGAAAAGTGAAACAAATAGATATAAATTGGCTAAACGAGAGGTACAGATAATGCAGTGAAACACACTATAAGAAAGAAACAACGACGCACCACGAAGGAATTATCCGAATGGGACGGATATCAGTAGATGTGATGAACATGTACAGACAAACAAATAACAGCAATTTCAGAAACATTGAATTATTCATTCAAGAAAGAGAGCTTCATAAATTGAGCAAGGCAATAACACGTTGGTTCACCTCTGGTTCTTATGCTAGCAGTTTTTCGCCTTCGGATTGATTGAAAAAGTTGTTGGACGTTCTCCTGATGGATATTACGCCAAATACTGTCCAACTAGTGCTTCAGACCGTCAAAATGCCAAGCTGTTAGGAGGGCCCTGCCCATAATGCTCCAAACAGGATCAACTAGGGAAAGATTCAGCGACCTTATTGGCCACGGAAGGTTTCGGCAAGCATAGAGACAAGCAGTAGAAACCCTCGCCGTGCGCAGACGTGCACTATCTGGCTGAAATACAATAAAACGGGGTTAGAAAATCTTCGACGTACCACCGTGCTGTAGGGATGCTGCGTATTGACAACCAAAGGGGTCCTCATATGGAATGAAATGTCACCCCAGACCGTCGCTCTTGGTTGTCAGGCCGTGTTGTGGGCCACAGTCAGGTTGGTACCATCCACTGATTGAGGCGTCTCCTAACATGTCTTCGTCGGTCATCGGGGCTCAGTTCAAAGCGGGGCTCATCACTGAAGACAGTTCTACTCCAGTCAATGAGATTCCAAACCGAATGTGCCCAACAACACTGCGCACGAGCTTGTTGGTGTAGAGGTCAATGGTAGTCGAAACAAGGGCGTCTTGAGCTCTGCCCCCTATGTGTGTTCTGCCTGTTATCCGTCCTTGTGGTTACTGAAGCACCAGTTGCACTTCGGATCGATGATAATGATGCATCCGGGGCTTAGAGTGCCTTTCTGATGATTGCTCGATCCTCTCGTTCTGTCCTCTTTCTTGACGGTGCGTTCGGAAATGGTTCACCCATTCCTGCCAGCACCGTCGAATAGTGGCATCGTTCCTATTCGAATGTCGAGCGACCCACAGGTTACTCCAACCGGCTTCTTTGAGTCCAACTACACGTCCTCTCTCAAATGCTGACATCTGCGTATATTGTTCACGCTTTTGCCAGCGAGGTGTTCAACTGAGAACAGCGAACGAAATTTGCAAACTCTTTATATCCTGCTGTCAACATGTCCTCTGTTCACTATCCTTGGCAGCTTGTGATGAACCTGAGCTGCAGCATCACACAGTCACCCTAAGCTTACAATTTAGCATTTTCCTTCGATACGTGTATGAGTATCAATTTGTGACCGATTTGCATGAATTAGATGAAGTTTACAAGAGGACAAATGCTAAGCTGAGTTTGATGATTTACGATTGGAACCAATGAGCCACATGCTTCTTCATCTAAAGGGGTTGTGGCGTAAAGTCAAGCGCCGACACACAAGTTGGGAACTAAAGATCAGAGAGGGCTCTGAAGAAGACATCAGCCAATTTCACGCTGACGGACCCCTCTCCAGGACGACAACGCGGCAGCAGCAGTATCTATGCGAAGAGGATGTAACCGCTGCGTTCGACTGGCCGCTGCCAGTTCTACAGTACCTTCAAGACCACCGACCTGAATAGAAACGTCGAAGCTCGTTACCTGCTTGTATATTCTATGTAGCTCAATCTTGGAATTGTTGTACTGATTCAGTCTGGAACAGTGCGACCGCTACGGTCGCAGGTTCGAATCCTGCCTCGGGCATGGATGTGTGTGGTGTCCTTAGGTTAGTTAGGTTTAAGTAGTTCTAAGTTCTAGGGCACTGATGGCCTCAGATGTTAAGTCCCATAGTGCTCAGAGCCATATGAACCATTTGTACTGAAGAAACTTGTTAATTTCGTATGGCGTCCTTTGCTTGCTATTCATCTGTATTTCTCAAAGTTAGGTATTGTCATCTATCGTATTGTAATAAAAACTCAATACGATTTGTTTGAATGTTGTCCAGCGATCCGAGAAAGGAGGTTTTCTAGAATCCCAGTTTTCAACGACTAGGCAGGATTACTACGATCCGAGAAAGGAGGTTTTCTAGAATCCCAGTTTTCAACGACTAGGCAGGATTACTACGTCGCTTCTTTTTTGTTAAGAGCAGGGTGTGAGCTGATACTTTTCAACTCACCACGCTTCTTATTAATCCGAGATTGACTCTGACCAATCAATCTGTCCAAAATGATTGCTTCAGATGAATACTGCTTTCTTGCCGTGACCTAAATTTTGCAAAACAAAAGTTGATTGTGGCGTAATATAACACAGTTTTTGTCATTACAATTAATTGCTTAAAATTATCCATCCCTTTCGGTATTAGTCGTTTTACTCATATTAAGTTTTTCAGCTTCTTTGTGTGTTTACAATTTTCGTATTTCGTTTCTCTTTAAGAAATTATCTTCAGCTTCTAACACATATTGGAAGTCAGAACCATATATTATTCGCAATGACATAACAGGTTGTGTGAGCGTGTGTGTGTGATGGAGGGGGGGGTGAGGGGGGGGGGGATGCCTTTCATCAATTGATCCTGCGAAGACTGATATAAGATAAGGATGTGGATATAAAAGGTGGTTCAGAAGTCATATCCCATAGGACAGTTAGAGTGAACCAGAACTCCACCGATTAACTTTCATGGGAGCCAGTATGGACCAAAACAAGAAAGAAATGGATGTCCAGTAAACAAGTGCTCTTAAGTGCATACCTTAAGAACTATGAGCACTTGTTCAAGATATGAGGTGTGTTTTACATTAGCGAAGATGAACAAGTGCTCGTAGTCCGTGTGGTATCCATCTTAGAGCCCACGTTTACTGCACATTTTCTTCTTTTTTCGGTCGATACTACCACCTATCAAAACTTGGAAGTAAAGAGCTTGCAGAGGAGGAGGCTTGTTTCACACAATCGGACAAAAAAATGCTCTTCCCTCTTAAGGTATACATTTTAGAGCCCATGTTTACTAGAATTTTTGTTGTTGTTTCGGTTCAGACTACCACTTCTGAAACTTTGTCCTGCGGGACATAATTTATGAATCACCCTATGTGAGATGTCTTACGTGAATTTGTTGATAAAGATACACCATTAACTTTCGTAATACTTTCCCTTCATAGCATTTTATTTTAGTTTCGTAACCCTCTGATCACACAAAATAGTTTAATCTGCATCACGATAGGACTATTTTTGATTTTTATTTTGGTACTTTTCTAGTTATTTCGGTTTTTATATGCTTTTAGGCCTTCCCTCCCCCTTGAAATCGGTTCAGTCAAAATGTTACAAAGTGTGCAAGAAAAGTAATGAGGGAGACGTTTTATCTACCAAAGTTTTTATTCTTTTAACAACAATATTCTCCCTTTCAAAGTAGTTCCTTTCGGCAGCTGTGCGCCGACAGAGTCGTTGTTCCACGTCTTGATAGTAGCAATGAAAGGCTTCAACTGGTAGGGCCTTTAACATGCCAGTCACATTCTTTTGAATGTTCTCTGGAGTTCCAAAATGACTTCCCTTTAAGACTTTTTCAATTTCGGCAAAGGAAAAAGATCACAAGGACTCAGATTAGGTGAACAGGGTGACTGTGGAACATAAGGGCTGCCTTTTGACGTAAAAAATTTCGTTATGGAAGTGGTCGTTTGACATGGAACTTTGTCATAATGCATAATCCGTTTGTTCAAATAACTTACGGGTTGGCTGCGGGTGACGTCTTCGACCATCGCCGATATTTCTACAGAACACCCTGCCATTCTCAAGGCACAAATCCAAGGAGGAAGAAATGTGCAAGGGAATTTAATACCTCGGTTCACAGAGGAGAAACAAGGAAGATACCACACACAGAACAAGTGTCAACACAAACAAAGGTAACTGACATCAGAAATATCGATAGTGAATATTAATCAACTGGTGAGGTAGCACTAATTCTGTTCCTCTGTTTTTTGATGAGGGACAGAGTCGGATTCCAAGCAGCATTTAAACAAAATCCACCATCTCTGTTTATAAGACTGCTTGGTAGTTTGATTTCAACAGCTTTCTTAATAACACTATCCCAATAGCTGGACGTGCAATCCAGAATTTCCGTGTTGTTGTATTCCATAGGGTGACCGCTATTGCAGAACATTGCCTTGAAACCGGTCACCCTATGGAATACAACAACACGGAGACTCTGGCTTGCACGTCTAGCTATTGGGATAGTGTTATTAAGGAAGCTGTTGAAATCAAACTATCAAGCGACCTTATAAACATAGAGGGTGGGTTTTGTTTAAATACTGCTTGGAATCCGGCTCTGTCTCTCATCAAAAAACAGAGGGACAGAATTAGTGCTACCTCACCTGTTGATTAATAGTCACTATCGATATTTCTGATGTTAGTTATCTTTGTTTGTGTTGACACCTGTGTGTGGTATCTTCCTTGTTTCTTGCCGGCCGCGGTGGTCTAGCGGTTCTAGGCGCTCAGTCTGGAGCCGCGCGACTGCTACGGTCGCAGGTTCGCATCCTGCCTCGGGCATGGATGTGTGTGATGTCCTTAGGTTAGTTAGGTTTAAGTAGTTCTAAGTTCTAGGGGACTGATGACCATAGATGTTAAGTCCCATAGTACTCAGAGCCATTTGAACCATTTTTGAACTTTGTTTCTCCTCTATGAACCGAGGTATTAAATTCCCTTGCACTTTTTTTCCTCCTTGCATTTGTGCCTTGAGAATGGCAGGGTATGGTCCTGTCGAAATAAGTGCCGTGGTCGATGACGTCACCCGGCAGCAAACCCTTAAGTAATTTGAACATTCAGTTCGCCGGGAAAAGTTTAGGTCTCACATCATCCGCTTGTCAACAGCGTTTATTCTCTCACGATTCGCCCTTTCTCCTGAGCCTTTCAAGCACAACTTTGTAAAACATTTGATTGACTGTTTCTCTCAGAGGAACAATCTCACAAGTGCACGCATACGCGAAAAAGTTCTGCTCTTAATAAAGAAAGTCCTCCATAGGGTATTTCAACTTTTCGTAGTGAACACTCGCTGATTCCCCAAGTTCAATACAAAACTTGACGGCATAACGTTGCTCTAAAGTCCGCTGATCCAGTTTCGTGATGGAAATGGAATGGAAATGAGCGTTTGGCGTCGTTTGCCCCTCGCGGGGCAGGTCCGGCCGCCTCGGCGCAGGTCTTATTACATTCGGCGCCACATTGGGCGACCTGCACGCCGGATGGGGATGAAATGATGATGAACACAACACAACACCCAGTCCCTGAGCGGAGAAAATCTCCGACCCAGCCGGGAATCGAACCCGGGCCCGGAGGACGGCAATCCGTCACGCTGACCACTCAGCTACTGGGGCGGACAGTTTCGTGATACACAACTAAAGCACTACTTCACTGATGGTGCTCTCAAAAATCACGTGATGCCTGTACGGAGCTGAAACTCAAACTGAGTATCTGGAAGGGTTAAACTCACCGGTCTACACAAGTAGAACAACACGGCGTTGCCACATAGTTCGCCATGTTGTCAGGCTCATTACCTTTCTTACATACCCCGTATAACTAATTTACATGAGACAAGAACTGGTAAGTTATGAGGGTTTGCGATTGTCACTTAGATGCACTGAACTTTTTGTATTATTGTTCATCAACGTAACTTAAATTTACATAGGCACAATTTCAGGCATTAAACACGTCGTAATTATAACGAAGGGCATGTCTGGCACCGCGAGAATGACGACAGCCTCTGCTGAAGCGGGCGTCTTTCTGGCAGTAGCACACGTGTTCGCGTTTATTGTGGTGAGAGAGAAAGAGAGAGAGAGAGAGAGTCTGGCAGACACTTCAGCAGAAGGCAGACGTGTATATGTCTCCAAGATGGGCCACGGTAATACTTTTGTTTAGTGTGAAGATGACAGCACTGATTCATTGAGGCAGCGAGTTATTTCAGTGCTTCGATCTCCTGTTACTGTTTATGTGCAGAACAATAATGAAACAATATTATTAGAAATCTTTGTTCGTCATTTACAAAGTTTAAATGTAGCACAGCACTGAGATATCTATGACCAACCTTTTCAGACCACTAAAGTGAATACGTTATTTCTCTGCCTCGACAGTCAGTGTGTGACCACTAAATTCTCATCTTGGCCATCATCGCTCATTATGCTCACCTGGATATGATTATTACTGCCGTTACTACACAAAAATCATACATAGTAGAGCAATATTATAGTATATGAACTGTGATGCAAATAGCTTGAATGAAATGCCAAACTGCCATCATTAGTTTAAACTCTCTCAAATGGCTCTGAGCACTGTGGGATCTAACATCTGAGGTCATCAGTCCCCTAGAACATAGAACTACTCAAACCTAACTAACCTAAGGACATCACACACATCCATTCCCGAGGTAGGATTCGAACCTGCGACCGTAGCAATACGCGGTTCCGGACTGAAGCGCCTATAACCTCTCGGCCACTGCGGCCGGCTAAATTCTCCACAAGAGACATTATTACTAAGTCAAAATATTGCCAGAACCTATTTATATCTTTAAGAGTAACGCAAGATTAAATCACACAGATCTCAAAAAGACAGAGAGAATAGGGAGTAACTTCCAGAGGTCATTGTAAACTGAGGACAAGGTCGCACTGGTGCAGGATGGACTGTTCCGCTTTTTGGAAAATGACGTAAAACCTAGAATTGGGTAGCTGCAGGTGTATGTGAACCGCCGTGATCCCGAATGTGAATCCAGTTACAGACTCTTCTCACGTCAATTAGACAGGTGGTGTTCTCTGGCTAGATATTTCACGACTGACTATGCCACGCGGACTCTTCTACATTTAGAAGGTGGGAACCAATCACGTTTTAGTACAGAGCTGAAAAGTATCACAAATGATATAATACAAAGCACTTTACAAGACGTAAAATACAGTGGTCTTCTCTAGAACAACGACTTAACTGAAGTCCATATCGGTTAGTAAATCACACATATTACCGTATCACATCATGTATTCTACAACAATGTTTCATTTATATGTTACTGAAGTTAAATCCATGTATTAGAGATTACAGTGAATAAAGAAAGTATTTACGGTGTCTGAATCTCGTATCCCCATCACAAGTCTTTCCTCCAGAAAATGCTTCCTGATTGTCTTCCACTTAAGCATTGATATTGACGTTAAATATTACCAAAAAGGGAAAAATCAGAAGTTAGAAGAATGTTACATACGTATGTACTCATGACTTAACATAAGGTGACCGGATTAAATTTTTAGTTACGATCTTAAAAGAGCACATTTTCCATTTCGGAAATCTATAGATTGTTGGCATGTGACACTCCAACGCCGACGTTAAGTCTTGGTTGTGAAGCGGTGTGTACGTGTCAGTTGATAGTACAGAGTATAACAGGGACGTAAGACCAAATTTCAGGACACGTCCCTCACACATAGTAGAGGAAAATTTGTTATATGTACATGTGTTCGGCGAAGCTTTATTTGCATGTTAAAGCTTGTTTATTACTTCCCTTCATAATCCCATTAATTCTGGGATGCCTCCTAATATCATGTCGGATCTCCTTCTGGCATGCATAGTGCAGAAACTCGACGTGACGTCGACTCAACAAGTCGTTGGAAGTCTCCTGCAGAAATAGTGATCCATGCTGTCTCTATAGCCACCCATAACTGCGTAAGTTTTGCCGGTGCAAGACTTTGTGTACGAACTGACCTCTCGATTATGTCGCATAAATGTTCGATGGGATTGACGTCGAACGGTCCGGCTGGCCAATCATTCGCTCGAATTGTCCAGAATGTTCTTCAAACGGGTTGCGAACAACTGTGGTCTTGTGACATGGTTAGTTAGTTAGGTCGTGTGAATAGGGTCTCCCGTCGGGTAGACCGTTCGCCGCGTGTAAGTCTTTCGATTTGACGCGACTTCGGCGACTTGCATGTCGATAGGGATGAAATGATGATGTTAGGACAACACAACACCCAGTCCCTAAGTGGAGAAATGTGACATGGTGCTTTGTCATCATTAAAAATTACAACTTTTTTTTGTGAAAATGACGTCCAGAATGGCTGCAAAAGGTACCGAAGCAGTCGAACACACAGAGGATCCAGCTCATTCCAAACAAATTCAACCACCATCTGCTTGCACACTGTCTTGTTGAAAACCTTGGTCCAGGAGTTCGTGATGTCTGCGACACACTCGAACCCTATCATCAGCTCTTACCAACTGAAACTTTGGCTTCCAGGTCACGGTTTTCCAGTAGTGCGGGATCCAACCGATATGGTCACGAACCCAGGAGAGGCGCTGCAGGCGATGAAGTGCTGTTAGCAAAGGCGCTCGCTTCGGTCGTCTGCTGCCGCAACACATTAACACCAAATATCGTTGCTCTGTCAAAAGGCATACATTCGTCGTATGTCTCACGCTTATTTCTGCGGCTCTTTCACGCAGCTTTGCTTGTCTGCTGTCACTGACAACTCTACGCCAACTACGCTGCTCTCGATCGTTACTTGATGGCCATCAACCACTGCATTGTCCGTGGGGAGAAGGAGAAGTAATTACTAAAATGTGGTAATCTCAGTACTGTCTTGATACTCGGGGGGGAGGGGTCTTGAAATACTGAATTTCCTAATGATGTAATGTCCCAGGTGTCTAGGTGCTACTACCATTCGGCGTCCAGAGTCTGTTGTTTCTACGATATTGCAGCGTCTGTCTTATTCTGATTATAATGCAAAGTTGCTTTGGACATGCTTGCAGAATAACACAGGCAGTGTAGTATCGTATTTTTCTGCCGATACCGGGCAAGCGACTTTAGATTACAACGTCTGAACTGTACGTCAATCTACGCGTTGGATGTACGAGTCGGGTTATACATGTTGGGTGTACGAGTCTAGGTCGTAGACGCATGTTTGACGGCATATGGAAGTTTGCGTGTGGCGACGAGGCGTGCAAGGGTAGACGGTGGCACGGTAGCTCAGCGTGTTTGGTCAGAAGGTTAGCTACCCTCTGTAACAAAAAACTGAGCTAACGGGTCAGCGATGAACTTTAATAGGTGTCATGGGACGTCTGCCCCGAACATATCCAACGAACAATCACGAACAAACTGAGATCAGCGAAAAAAAAATTTTTAAAAACCATAGGTAAATGGTAAGAGGACCTCTCGCGATAAGCGGGAAATCCGGTTCGAGTCCCGGTTCGGCACAAATTTTTACTGTCGTCATTCCATCTACAGTTGATGGTTGTCATTATTCGCAATTGCGAAAACATTTAATGTATCTGTTGCTTCTGTTGTGTCGCCATAATCACGTTGCACACCTTTCCATATGAATCACCTGACAACAAATGCCAGCTCCGACATTGCACTGCCCTACTACCGCCATCTCTACATGTGCATATCTCTATCCCATGACTTTTCTCAGTTCAATGTGTATAAAACGTTTCCTTCACATGAAATGTGCTAAATATCCTCTGTTAGCAAGGATAAATGCGTCGACCTTGATGTATCGTTTAAAAAATCATGACATCGTCTGTCAATGTTTCGGCCGGCATGTTTAGAAACTATTTGTTAGGACCTCACTTTCTTCCACCAAAGCTCAGCTGAGAAACTTGTTGTGCTGCTAGAACCTGTGTTTCTATGAATGCAACAAAACATGCACTTCATGAAGATGGAATTCCTCCTCATTTCAGTAATTAAGTTCGTAGAGTCTTAATAACAGATTTGGTGGTAGATGGATTAGTAAAAGTGGACCAATACCTTGGCCTACACCTCCTCCAAACCAACTAGACTTTCATCTGTAGAGGCATTTGAGTTCTTGTGTACGGAAGACAGGTACATGAGTCTCCGCTCCGTATTGTGGAAGGCTGTATTCGACACGCTCAGAAAGGAGAGCGAGAACACAAGTTCGCAAGTATAACCATGAACTCGCGGATTCTCGCTACAAAGCAACCGCTTTGAAAGAAATCCGCACCATTAAACTGTAAATTTCTATTCATTTACTTCACACAATCACAATTTTGAATTTAGAGCCATTTTTAACTTCAAGCTGAAATGTCACAAAATTTCTGACCTGTCTACGTGACAGAAGCAACCTATATGCCAATATAATGGGTTAATAGTGAAAATTCGTCTGTTTATACGTACATTAATGTAGATAAAACTTCTTCGAGGACTGATGTAAATTTATTTTAATGTTTACTTTCTACCTGTAGAACGTCTAACAAGTACGATGACGTATACACACTTTTGAGGCGCTACGGTCTGCAACGACAGTACCAGAAAACATGACGTGAGATGAAGTGTCATCTAAAAATGGTGATTAATTATTAAAATAAATTACTGAAATTAGTAACAAGCTACATAACTGCCTGTTAGCCCACAAACGCAAGTTGCAGAAATAGCGCGCTTTTTTGTCGCTGTGGTATAATAGAGACGTTTCACTATGCTCAGTTTTCGTTTGTCGCAGTCCATATGTTTTCTCATGGTAGAGCAGAATAAATAAGATAACTGTCATTGTGTTTGCACTGGACGAAATTTGTTCGTTTTTCATTTGAAGCGTGGAACATAGCGTGAAACTTATTCCAAGTATCACTCCTCCTCTAATGGAACAGATTTGCAGCTGTATACTTTCCATCAGTTAAATTTTCGTCTTGCAGCCTTCACAGTTCCACAAAAAACTGCTTCGTTAAGGGCTAACAGATCCCGACAAGTGGGCATTTCGCCTTGTCAGCCCTTCTTTACAGCAGTAAGATCGTGTACTCATTTTCCGTATTAACGACAAGTACGACTAGCCTTACATTCCTGCACGCTACACTAAGAGAGAACGATTCGACGAGTGTGAAGCGATCGCAGCCCCTCAGTTTTCAGACTCGTTATACTCGCGGAACTACAACGGGAGCGAAGGAAGCCCGTCATCACAGACGAAACAGCGGCCCCTTGATTTGTGAAGTATGCAACCCGCAACATTAGAATCAGCGTCGCCCAGTATCTGATCACTATGAAATGATAATGAAATCAAGACCCTAAACTGCCGACAGGCGTTGGTATACGTCAACGGGGACAGTTGAAAATGTGTGCCCAAAACGGGACTCGAACCCAGGGTCTCTTGCTTACATCCATCTGACCCACCGAGGGCACAGAGGATAGTGCGACTGCAGTGACTGATCCCTTGCACGCTCCCCGTGAGACCCACAATCCAAACTTAATGTCCACACGCTACATTCCTAGTGCCCCTGCCCATTACACTCGCTGCTCGCGGCAGAAAATCTTACCGAGTCCCGTAAGAGTTCGAACAATGCGTGTGCAACCGCACAGTAGAAGAAGGTCAATGGCCGGCTAGCCTTAACTATACGAAGATGATACCTGTTCTTTCGGACATGTCCGAAAGAACAGATATCATCTTCATATATTCTGATCACTTATTCGTCATGGAAATAAAGCTTTGCCGGACTCATACCCGAATAGCATACTGTCTTCCACTACGTATAAAGAATATATCCTGAAATTCTGATCATACTATCCTTTCACACCCTACATGCAACAAGCGCAGTAAGATGGAAGGACGTCGATACATGAAAGAATAATAAATAGGAGCTGAAATGTCTGGGTGTACCCATGATCGAAGCTAAATGTAGTTGCCCGATTTGTTCGATATCAATCCGTACGGTCCAACATAACGGCGAGGAATGGTTTACAAGGTGTACTACAGTCCGTTTAAAATTACTTGATGCTTTACATTTGTCACTTGCCGTCATACAGTTGCCACATGGACCGCCGGCTACCACTCGGTTACAGATAGCACACAAAAATATCTAATCACTTCCCAAATGCTTTTAATGCGTAACGCGACCAATGTAGGAAGCTGCCGCCGCGAGTTGTGACAGAAATGCGAGATGCTCTGTCCACAACTGATTTTAAGTGACCAGTGACTGAACTGCGGCAGGAGACGCGTTTTGTATCCCTGAATCTAAACTCATGTGCTAAGTTAACAAGGACGATGTACTTGAGGACAATATTATGGAAATGGAACAGGACGTAGATGAAGATGAAATGGTAGATAAGATACTGCGTGAAGAGTTTGACAGAGCACTGAAAGACCTGAGTCGAAACAAGGCCCCTGGAGAAGACAACATTCCATTAGAACTCCTCACACCCTTGGGAGAGCCAGTCCTGACAAAACTCTACCATCTGGTGAGCAAGACATATGAGACAGGCGAAATAGACTTAGACTTCAAGAATAATATAATAATTCCAGACCCAAAGAAAGAAGGTGTTGACAGACGTGAAAATTGCAGAACTATTTGTTTAATAAGTACAAAAATGCTAACGCGAATTCTTTACAGACGAATGGAAAAACTGGTAGAAGCTGGCCTCGGGGAAGATCAGTTTGGATTCCGTAGAAATATTCGAACACGTGAGGCAATACTGACCTTACGACTTATCTTAGAAGAAAGATTAAGGAAAGGCAATCCTACGTTTCTAGCATTTGTAGACTGAGGGAAAGCTTTTGACAATGTTGACTGGAATACTCTTTTTCAAACTCTAAAGGTGGCAGGGGTAAAATACAGGGAGCGAAAGGCTATTTACAATTTGTACAGAAACCAGATGGTAGTTATAAGAGTCGAGGGGCATGAAAGGGAAGCAGTGGTTGGAAAGGGAGTGAGGCAGGGTTGTAGCCTCTCCCTGATATTATTCAATCTGTATATTGAGCAAGCTGTAAAGGAAAAAAAAAAGAAAAACTCGGAGTAGGTATTAAAATCCATAGAGAAGAAATAAAAACTTTGAGGTTCGCCGATGACATTGTAACTCTGTCAGAGACAGCAAAGGATCTGGAAGAGCAGTTGAACGGAATGGGCAGTGTCTTGAAAGGAGGATATAAGATGAACATCAACAAAAGCAAAACGAGAATAATGGAAAGTAGTTGATTTAAGTTGGGTGATGCTGAGGGAATTAGATTAGGAAATGAGACACTTAAAGTAGTAAAGGAGTTTTTCTATTTGGAGAACAAAATAACTGATGATATAAAATTTAAACTGGCAAAGGAATTTGTTAACATCGAGTATAGATTTACGTGTCAGGAAGTCGTTTCTGAAAGTATTTGTATGGAGTGTAGCCATGTATGGAAGTGAAATATGGACGTAAAATAGTTTGGACAAGAAGAGAATAGAAGCTTTCGAAATGTGGTGCTACAGAAGAATGCTGAAGATTAGATGGGTAGATCACATAAATAAAGAGGAGGTATTTGATAGAATTCGGGAGAAGAGGAATTTGTGGCACAACTTGACAAGAAGAAGGGACCAGTTGGTAGGACATGTTCTGAGGCATCAAGGGATCACAAATTTAGCATAGGAGGGCAGCGTGGAGGGTAAAAATCGTAGAGGGAGACCAAGAGATGAATACACTAAGCAGATTCAGAAGGATGTAGGTTGCAGTATGTACTGGGAGATGAAGAAGCTTGCACAGGATAGAGTAGTATGGAGAGGTGCATCAAACCAGTCTCAGGACTGAAGACCACAACAACAACAACAACAAGCTAACTACAGCTTCGTCATGTGTAAAGCATCCGAGAAAGAGGTGGTCAACAATCTGCTGCAGAACTAAAATCACGATCGCTTTGTTCACGGCTATTAATGCTAACCTTTCCGAGCAATTTCAAGACAAAGTAAACTATTTTCTTGAATTATTGGTTGCCAAAAACTGTCACTCTGTACTCTAGCTGCTGCCTTGCTATCCCATAAGCAGTCTTCGTTGACACTAGCTTGCAGATTAAAGATGACACTGGTAGATTGCTGATAAGAAAAGTATGATAGGAAGAAAAACAAGAGCAAAGGAAAATTCAATACGAGGATGAAAATAATGCTTCAAAGAGTTAAAAATAAGTATTTGCATTAAACCCATTAATTGAATAAAATTTATGAACTCTTTTGATTAGAAATAGAAATAAAAAATTTCGTGGCAATGCATGAAATTCGAACCCACGACATCAGTCATAGCACGTTAATACGATTACCATGGCGCTGAAGTACAACATCAACTTAAACTGTTTTATATTAGACTGTGATAAGCGAGTCGCAACGATGAATTGCAGTATTAAAAAACTCGGATTCACGCAATGTCATTTGAAGCTTATCTGATGTAAGCCGATCACTGAGATTATAATAACAGCGTATGTCACGCTGAATACCATCTTGTGTAGAAGTATCGCCTGCCGCTGTGCTCGTGCGGTTCTAGGCGCTTCAGTCCGGAACCACGCGGCTGGTACGGTCGCAAGTTCGAATCCTGCCCCGGGCATGGATGTGTGTGATGTCCGTAGGTTAGTTAGGTTTAAGTAGTTCTAAGTCGCATAGTGCTTGGAGCCATTTTTTTGTAGAAGTATCCAGTGGTGTTCAGTTAGTGCCGTGTATCAAACATATGTATTTCATTAGTATCGTTTTGTATTATGTATGTGTGTTGTTTGTGGTGTAGTCATCATGTTTCATGAAATACGAAATAAAACTGCCCGACCCATGATTAAGGATTCAAACACATCAAGAAAGAATGCTGGACATGGAATTTGAAGTGAACGGGCTAATTGTTGTGGCAGTTGGGCAACAGTGAACGGTTCAGGAGTGACGTTGAGCGTTCTCATTGGACGAAACCAGCTCCATCGCGTGAGGTGTCAGCTATCAAGTAAATCTAATCAGTCTATAATCGTTTGGTCCCATAAGACCTTACCACAAATTTCCGAATTTTCCAGTTTACCATTGCCACGCCTTGTTAATGATATTCGCTTTTCCGACGTGAATTGCTGCTATCAGAGAATGCAGATCCATATTGAGTCATTTTCCGAGCGAACATTGCGAAATCAATTCCATGTAGTGGACATTTTGGTACCTAGCAAAAGGCCTTTCCCCACAGCGGCTCTTAACGCTGTACGTCTTCAACGGCCCAAACAACATAGGAGTTGTACAGTAGCTAACTGGAGGCGTGTAGGATGATACGTCAAGTCCCGGACTTGCCTGTTTTCAAATTATGGAGGTGGTTACACGATGCTTTCGAGGTGTTTTCCGCACAGTGTCTTGGGCCCACACATTCAGGTTTCCATAACATGAACCATGATGCTTATTTCAGATTTCTCAATAACCATGTGCTGCTCTTCCTTCTACACCTTCATAGTGAGTAAACTGTGGATACTTCTGTGTTCCCAGCTGGCAAGAGTCTTCTTCATAAATCTGAACACCCAGGAATCTCATCGCAACTCAACAGGCCCGCAAAATTATCTGATCTGAATCCCATAGAAGATATCTGCGAACACCGCAGCAGTGAGTGAAACATAGCAGTTAACATCCCCGTAACAAAAACAATAAAAAGGAGTTATTAAAAGATGTCTACATACATGTGGCGGGGCAGGGGTAACGATATGCTCGGTTGTTGCTACTGCCTTCAGCAGCAACAACCTGTGCCACTGAGAGTCCATTAAACGAACATAGCAGCAAAGTGGCAAACTGAATGCAAATAGTAACAAAATCGAGTGGTTGGTCATGAAAAACAGAACAAAAAGTGAGGAAAAGAAACTGGAAGGAATTAGCAGACTCTCTTGCTCGCTTAACTGAGACCGTTATCAAGCCTAGAGAGATGGTGTTACACGCTATTAGTGGGGTGTATCTTCAGGGTTGCGTTTTCTTCCGGCGTGCTTAGCTTGTTGGTACAACAGAGGGGCTGCCTGCTGCATATCAAGGTGTCCCTTCCATTTAGTGTCACTCTATAGTAATACATTATCTATTTATTTATTCATTGCATATTTAAAGAGCTATGACCTGATATCTTAAAACAGGTCGTACACGTTACGTTTTCGCTTGGCTCCTTTCTGTAGTTTTTTGTTTTGTTTTTATCTGTAATGTTTCACACAGAACAATATTTTTCTTTAAATTATGATGATCTGAGACTGGAGTACAAATCAAAATTTGTTGCTTTAAGAAGAATGTGAAAAGATGATACGATATAGAAGAGATTTTTCAGCAAAGTGGCAAACTGAATGCAAATAGTAACAAAATCGAGTGGTTGGTCATGAAAAACAGAACAAAATGTGAGGAAAAGAAACTGGAAGGAATTAGCAGACTCTCTTGCTTGCTTAACTGAGACCGTTATCAAGCCTAGAGAGATGGTGTTACACGCTATTAGTGGGGTGTAGCTTCAGGGTTACGTTTTCTTCCGGCGTGCTTAGCTTGTTGGCACAACAGAGGGGCTGCCTGCTGCATATCAAGGTGTCCCTTCCATTTAGTGTCACTCTATAGTAATACATTATCTATTTATTTATTCATTGCATATTTAAAGAGCTATGACCTGATATCTTAAAACAGGTCGTACACGTTACGTTTTCGCTTGGCTCCTTTCTGTAGTTTTTTGTTTTGTTTTTATCTGTAATGTTTCACACAGAACAATATTTTTCTTTAAATTATGATGATCTGAGACTGGAGTACAAATCAAAATTTGTTGCTTTAAGAAGAATGTGAAAAGATGATACGATATAGAAGAGATTTTTCAGTGCTATCACCAATTGTAACTGGCAGG
This sequence comes from Schistocerca cancellata, assembly GCF_023864275.1. Taxonomy (NCBI): domain Eukaryota; kingdom Metazoa; phylum Arthropoda; class Insecta; order Orthoptera; family Acrididae; genus Schistocerca; species Schistocerca cancellata. The sequence goes on from NC_064633.1 coordinate 514,280,085, forward strand.
GAGTACTTCGGAATGGTTTCTTCGAACTACTGACCACCAGTCACAACAAAACAGTTTATAGTTGATAGTAGAAAAATGATACTGAAAATTCTAAGCATTCGTCCATGAACAATATTGGTTGCTTTCTTTGTTAGACTGCCACCACCTTACACCACATTTACTCCACTATTCGCTATCCTTAAGTATTATTTGACTGATATGTACAATTTGTCAGTGTATTTTGGCATGTTATGACTGATTCATAACTCTAGAGTCTTATTTACTGCTACATCTCATATTCCACAGCCTCCTCAGCCTCTTCAGTGTCACTGTTGTCGCTGTAACTGTGGGTGTCACTGCCCTCTCTCTAAAGATTGTTGTTGCGCTGCATATAGGCATGTCTGTTACGTCACGTTCGCAGGTACTCTCCATGTGTTGTTTTTGAAATATTGTCAGTTAACGCGTTTAATGTGCCTATTGTTCTTGGCCTCATATTGCTATGTAGATATATATATTTCTGTGTAGTCTATGTCTGTTGTTCGAGTATAGCCCGCAAAAGAAGACAATGTGTTCTCGAGAACCTTCTTCCCGGAAGTGCATGTAGATGTCTGTCTCAGACCATGCAGTTTTCGTGCGTGGGGTGAGGTCTGTGTCCAGTTCAGGAATGTACTTACAGCGGCTGGGATCGATATATTTCATTCTCAACCGCTCCCTTATGTCAGGGAGGAAGTCGTGTGGTCTACATCCTTTATCACTTACATCACTCTAAGCTTGCCATGTACCCAAACACCAACTTTTAAAGCGTCGTGTCGTCTGTATTTGTGCATCAGTTATTGTCTGTACCCTGCTATCCTCCCCATCTTTAACCAGTACCTAGCTGCTCTGTATTTTATTGCGTTTGTAATGCTGATGTAAATATAATACTGCCATTAATCTGTGTATTTTAAAATATTTTTTGTTCCGTAATAATTTTGAAAAATTAAGAAAATGCTATAACGAGGGTAAGCTTTTATTAAGCGTAGTTTATCTATTTAAAATAACCTCTTTGACGTAGGTGGAATAAATGTATTAAAACATATTTTGTAAATAATTATGTAATATTTCAAGTACAACTGTAATTAATTATATCAATTTTGTATGTAATGCTGTCATGCAATTGTATATGGTTCATACTTAGGGTTTTTGTAAGCAGAAGTGTAAATTGAAAAGGTGTAGGGATCATAGGTAGAACGGAACTCCGTTCTGTGGTGGAATGGAAGAGGTGGTGGGGAGCGCGAGTGAGATTTGGCGCGCAAGTGGCTAATATAGTGGTAGCTGCCTTGCAAGTGATGAACACGCATTACGTTGGTCAAGCACTAGAGGCCCCGAATTTACCTGCAAGACTGGGTTTTGGCCTCGGACGTGTTCTACATGATTGGCGCAGTACGGCCATAAATTAATAGCTCAGAAATTTACAATTTTATCGTCACCACCAAGAGGAAGACAGAGCTATGTACATCAAGAGCCGTACCTGCGCATTGTTACTAAGCAGCACCGCCTCACGCCACCTTCGACATCAGTAACAGGGAAAGTACTTTATTTAGAAGTGTACCACAGTATGAACCATCCATCTTCAATCAGTGGAATATAAGTGTTAAATGTACCTTTGTGTTTAACCGTGATTTTCCTATGTCATTTATCTCAGAAGGGTCCTTACCTAAACGAATTTATTCCGAGTATCCTGATGTTTATTGAAGCTTGAATAATAGTAGATTACTGGCAATAGTATTGTTTTGGTAGTAAATTCTGAAAATCATTATTAAATATTAAAGTTTGCACGTATCAGTTTAAGGGCCACCACATTGCGTGGCCATGAGGATAAGTTGTCAATAGTATTTCTGAAAGTAAAGTAACATAATTGTTTAACTGCAACAGTCTTAACAGTAATTGTTCGTTTTGCTTCTCCATGTCAATATTGGTGTTAGTAAAACGTTAACAAATAACAGTCCTAAAGAAATTAAATTTAGTCGTGTTAAATAATAGTTTTGGTCATATGAATGATAGCTATAAGTTTAATATTTTTTTTGTATCCTTGTAGAAACATATGTGTGTCTTCTTTAAATAATTACTGAAGTATAATGATGAATTCCATAAGTAACAGAAAGTACGATTAATAGTACTTACTTCCAAGTGGCCGTAGTAAGTGAAACTAGTTATTTATTCAGTGTCGAAAACTGACTTCATCTTTTTGTGTAGACACTGTGCCCGATTTGGGCTGGCGGACACTGTGCCCGATTTGGGCTGGTGGCCGTTTTATTAAGCGAAACAGTTTATTGTTATAACAGGCTTTGTCTGATAAAAGATTTCCAAAAGTAATTATTCTCCCTGCTCTTCCCCCAAACTGTATGATTCGGAGAAAAATACACTCCTGGAAATTGAAATAAGAACACCGTGAATTCATTGTCCCAGGAATGGGAAACTTTATTGACACATTCCTGGGGTCAGATACATCACATGATCAAACTGACAGAACCACAGGCACATAGACACAGGCAACAGAGCATGCACAATGTCGGCACTAGTACAGTGTATATCCACCTTTCGCAGCAATGCAGGCTGCTATTCTCCCATGGAGACGATCGTAGAGATGCTGGATGTAGTCCTGTGGAACGGCTTGCCATGCCATTTCCACCTGGCGCCTCAGTTGGACCAGCGTTCGTGCTGGACGTGCAGACCGCGTGAGACGACGCTTCATCCAGTCCCAAACATGCTCAATGGGGGACAGATCCGGAGATCTTGCTGGCCAGGGTAGTTGACTTACACCTTCTAGAGCACGTTGGGTGGCACGGGATACATGCGGACGTGCATTGTCCTGTTGGAACAGCAAGTTCCCTTGCCGGTCTAGGAATGGTAGAACGATGCGTTCGATGACGGTTTGGATGTACCGTGCACTATTCAGTGTCCCCTCGACGATCACCAGTGGTGTACGGCCAGTGTAGGAGATCGCTCCCCACACCATGATGCCGGGTGTTGGCCCTGTGTGCCTCGGTCGTATGCAGTCCTGATTGTGGCGCTCACCTGCACGGCGCCAAACACGCATACGACCATCATTGGCACCAAGGCAGAAGCGACTCTCATCGCTGAAGACGACACGTCTCCATTCGTCCCTCCATTCACGCCTGTCGCGACACCACTGGAGGCGGGCTGCACGATGTTGGGGCGTGAGCGGAAGACGGCCTAACGGTGTGCGAGACCGTAGCCCAGCTTCGTGGAGACGGTTGCGAATGGTCCTCGCCGATACCCCAGGAGCAACAGTGTCCCTAATTTGCTGGGAAGTGGCGGTGCGGTCCCCTACGGCACTGCGTAGGATCCTACGGTCTTGGCGTGCATCCGTGCGTCGCTGCGGTCCGGTCCCAGGTCGACGGGCACGTGCACCTTCCGCCGACCACTGGCGACAACATCGATGTACTGTGGAGACCTCAGGCCCCACGTGTTGAGCAATTCGGCGGTACGTCCACCCGGCCTCCCGCATGCCCACTATACGCCCTCGCTCAAAGTCCGTCAACTGCACATACGGTTCACGTCCACGCTGTCGCGGCATGCTACCAGTGTTAAAGACTGCGATGGAGCTCCGTATGCCACGGCAAACTGGCTGACACTGACGGCGGCGGTGCACAAATGCTGCGCAGCTAGCGCCATTCGTGGCCAACACTGCGGTTCCTGGTGTGTCCGCTGTGCCGTGCGTTGATCATTGCTTGTACTGCCCTTTCGCAGTGTCCGGAGCAAGTATGGTGGGTCTGACACACCGGTGTCAATGTGTTCTTTTTTCCATTTCCAGGAGTGTAGTTAGAAACTTTATCATTGGGTGGAACACGGTTAAAATCTCTCTCTGAGAGTCGATGGTTTGGAGTGTTAGTGCTGCGTGATTTTGTGGTGGTGTTCCTGCCTCTACTTATTGCACAGTTCTGACATTCCGAATCACGGATCTTCCGTCTTTACAGTGGTAGAACCTAAACGTTCTGGTACGGTATTGACGAAAACGCGAAAGTACCGTTGCACGTTATCTGTGGGACATATACCGAGCAGCGCACACAATGCATCCACTGAGACGGTGCCTTCCAGATAACCTAAATACGACAGTTCTCCGCTGTTGTCTGAGTGATGCTCGGTTGGTGACCAGATTCAATCTCTAAGACCACGTGCTAGCTGCAAAGTTGAGGACTCATTCGAAGACTGCACAGTGTTATGTACATATGGCTGGTCGAGGTAGTCTCTACTGTTCTGGCCTCACCCGTGGATGTAGTATTTTTTTTTTTTTTGCTCTGTCTGTTAACTTTATATGTGTTCGTGGAAATTCAGTATCTCACCTATGTGTACTACAAGGTAGGGTGCAACATGTGCTCATTTGACGTTTGTGTCCGCTATTTCGCTGAAGAATTCTTTTGGAGTGATCCTTTCAGTAATGTGCATATTGTTTTTGAGCGGTGGTGCCATTAAGTTAGTAGACTCTACTGTCTCGCGCCACTAGCTCAAGGGTAGTATCGAGTATCCCTCTTGCGGTCCCGTTGCCAATATCTATGAGGAAGTGTTGGTATCTGTGGGTTGTGTCCGCAGAAGCTCTTTGCTTGCCGATATATATGGCTGGCCCGAGAAGGGAGGCACCAAGTTTGGAGATTGGCAGTGGTGTCGCGACAAGAGGCGGTCACAAGGTCCGAGCGGCCGAAGCCACGCGCTGCAAAAGGAGGGCCTGCACAGAGGAAGGATACCGGAGTACTTCACCGGGGTCAGCGTCGGCTACAAGCAGCAGGCCGACATCCCGTCGACTGGTTGACAACATCTGTGTCGGACGACCGTTCGTGGCGTGGCTGCCTCCTTCTACCTGATTGTCATCGGCCCCACTCAGTAACCGCCGTGACGCACCGTGGATCCATTGAGTGAGTTGCTTGCTGATAAAGGGGAGTAACATACTGTAATCCCCGTGGTGATTGGTGTCATTGTCTACCCGACCTTCTAATTATTTTCTGGTTTGTACCCGACCTTCAGAGTTTTACTCGGTTGGCTACTTTGTCGTAAATATAGACCGTAGTATTGTAATAGACACTTGTTGTCGTCTGAAAATTTGTTCTGATATTATTGTTATTCTGGAAATCAGAATTTCAGAAGGGTATCTACCTGGTCAGGAACATTCTTCTAAATAACTTACTATATGTTGATGATGCAGTGATCCTAGCAGATTAGGAAGATTATCTTCAGAAAGGAATCTACTTGCTAAAACAAATAAATGCAAAATCTAACATGAAAATTTTAAAAGAAAAAACTGAGACAATGGCCTTTATGGGGACAGAACCGATCAGAACCAAAACAGTGATAGATTAGAAGTTTTTAAAGGAAGTAAACAATTTCAGTTACCTCGGATGTGAAATGACATATGGCTATAGCAGAGATATTGAAATTAATCTTAATAAATTCAATTGCGTATGTAGGACAACGAACAGAAACCTAAAAAAACAAAACCAGGAAAACACTGAAATTAAATATTACAAAATTGTTTCATTTCCCATACTGCTGTGTTAAAGTGAGACCTGGGTGATTACCAAGATGCAAGAAAGCCGGATGTAGAACAACAAACAGAAACCTAAAAAGCAAAACCTGAAAAACACTCAAATTAAATCTTACAAAACTGTTCAAATGTGTGTGAAATCTTATGGGACTTAACTGCTAAGGTCATCAGTTGGTTGGTTGGTTGGTTTGGGGAAGGAGACCAGACAGCGTGGTCATCGGTCTCATCGGATTAGGGAAGGATTGGGAAGGAAGTCGGCCGTGCCCTTTCAGAGGAACCATCCCGGCATTTGCCTGGTGTGATTTAGGGAAATCACGGAAAACCTAAATCAGGATGGCCGGACGCGGGATTGAACCGTCGTCCTCCCGAATGCGAGTCCAGTGTAAGGTCATCAGTCCCTAAGCTTACACACTACTTAATCTAAATTATCCTACAGACAAACACACACACCCATGCCCGAGGGAGGACTCGAACCTTCGCCGGGAACAGCCGAGCAGACAGTGACTGCAGCGCCTTAGACCGACGAAACTGATGCGGTTCCCACACTGCTCTATGGAAGTGAGACCAGGGTGATCACCAAGAAGCAAGAAAGCCGGAGTCAGGCACAAGAAATGAAATTCCTTAGAGGTGTTAAAGGTTGCACAAGGGAAGAGTGGATAAGAAATCAAGATATTACACAAGAACTGCAAATATTTACCCTCAATGATAAAATAGGAGACGTCACAAGAAAATGGAACGAACATCTACAAAGAATGGAGAGTGAGAGACTTCCCTTTAAGGCAAGAAATTTTAAGTGCTTTGGGAGAAGAGCTAGAGGAAGACCCCGACAGGGATGGGTAACGTAACAGGCAATTCCTGCCTAATACCTGAAGAGAAGATGATGATGAGATGAGATGCTCATATTATATTGCCCTTCCTTTGTAGTTCACACCCGATCATTAATGTTTTAATGAATCAGCTCCTGGTCGGAAATACGGACGGAACAGTTGTACCAAGGCACAGGTTGCCGTTGAACTAACAGGGGTCTTGTGGTCAGATATAGATGTTAACCGGTTCAACCCCTTGATTGTAATTGTGTGTGAGATAATCTGAACTAGCTGTTGTACTAAGCTGTGCGTTCCTGTCTTTGAAAGACAGGGACATTGTTAATGTATTTTTATCTGGATCTTGTGGTTCCGCCGAGTGAGGCCTCTTGTAATAAATTGCTCTTACGTAATCTTTTGAAACGTTCCTTCAGAGCGGCCCTCATAACTGAAAACCAATTTAACTTCTGATATATTAACAGCCAACTGTCACCAGGGCTTTAGTCAGAATAAGATTGTCAAAAGGGACGGGTTGGGATCCAGTAGCAACTTGTTGCTGATTGAAATGAAAAGATTGCTCGCTTTGAAGCAAGCCTTATCATTGTCATAATTGCTTCCTAAATTGTCTAACCTTTAAGCATAGGTGTGAATCTTAACCCAGAACCTTTCGACATACAGTTTTAAATAAAAATAAAATTTACGTAATTTGTTTGAGTAATTGAAACACTCTTGTCATCAATATTACTTTCATGTTTTGCAGAAGGGCATTTAATAAGAAACACTGTGTCCAGCGCGGTAGTAAACACCTCTGTATCACCCGATAACGGGCGGGCTGCAGGTCCTGTCCCTTGTAATTATTGTCAGGTTGTTCTTGTTTAGATTTCCCTTGTAAAATTCAGTTCACAAATTTGTTAATTTGTAAAGAAAACAAATTTATGATTATATATTGTTAAATAAACAGGTTGTGTGAAAGAAAGTTACATTGGTGGGTCTTCACTGGCACGTTTTCCTTAATACCAGTAAATACCACTTATTAGTTTTGTTTTCGGTTATCCTGAGTTTGTTGTTGTTATACTATTGTGTAATTGTTTGTAACATTCCATTGGCACTCTCTGCTATCTGTGCTCAGCTGTTTGAAGTCACTACAACTAATAGGTCATCATCAGCGTGGGCGACAATTCCGTCTGACCTGTCATTCCCATCTAGAAGTTGTAGGAGGGTTTCGATTTTTGAGTCCCAGAAGATCAGGCAGCAGTTCGACACTTGGTAGTGCTTTTGATTACCTGCAGTACTAGAGATTAATTACTAACAGTACAGTGCAGTACAGAAAAGAGGTGCGTACCCTCCAGATGCATTAACATTTGAAACAAAGCGGGCCACAAGAGGTTATTAAATGCCCTGGCAGTGTCAAGTGGTATTGCCATGGTGTATTTGTGTGTTGTAGTATTAATTATGTGTAGGTCGTGGTTGATGGCGTCATCTACGGATTTGCGGGTCTGAGGTTTTTAACACTGTATACATCCTACCCAGCCATAAAGCATCTTCACTTTGTTAGGAACGAAGTAATTTGCTGTGATAGTTTTTTCAGTGTTTCCGAGTGGATACCATTCGGTTCATGTGGTTCTTTCTTTTTGGGCTCATGCACCTTAGAGCTCAAAAAAAATGTTCAAATGTGTGTGAAATCGTATGGGACTTAACTGCTAAGGTCATCAGTCCCTAAGCTTACACACTACTTAACCTAAATTATCCTAAGGACAAACACACACACCCATGCCCGAGGGAGGACTCGAACCTGCGCCGGGATCAGCCGCACAGTCCATGACTGCAGCGCCCCAGACCGCTTGGCTAATCCCGCGCGGCCCCTTAGAGCTCTATGAGTTTGCTAACAGTTACACAGCAGTTTCTCTAAAATCTTTGCTAGGGTGTTTATCAGGCATATAGCACTGTACATGCTTGTATCTGAAGGATCCCTCTCTGCTGATTTCTTTATGACTGCTTTGAAGGTCGGTCTTCCATATTGTAGGTACTGGGCCCTGCTGTATCGTTCAGTAAAATTGTTAGGAACGGAATGATCTGCGGTGATGGTTTTTTTTCAGTTTTTCCGAGTGGATATGATCTGATCCAGGTGCAGTTTTGGTTTTGAGCTGCGAGATTGCTGGCGCAACCTCTTCTTGCACAAAAGGGCACTAATATACCTAGGTATGTGTGGTGTTGCATACTCTAAGACCTTCAGTACACACACCATCAGATTAACTTGACTTGTCGCTCTAACGAAGTAGGCGAGTGTCAGCAATATGTCTCGTGGTCTTATCATGGCGTTTTTATCTTCTGCCGTTGGGTCAGACGATGGAAATGGCACTTGCACGCTTAGAGTAGCAGATTGACGGTGACCAACTTTAAACACAACTTGATTAATTTTCACACACATTTATTAAAATAATAACAAGCGTAAAAATTACTTAACTTGGTTCTGGATGCCATTTACAATTGACAATCTGAAGTTCCTTTGGTATTGGTACATTAATCTTATTCTCACATATATCTGTGATACTTGACAAAAGTGTCTATACATTTATCTTCATGGCTATGTACAGGAATATAGTAATCTTATTAAGCGCAGACTAAAACTTGACTATAGACTGGTACAGACAAATGCAGACTGGTGCAGACTGGTGCAGACAAATACAGACTGACTAACCGGAGGTCTGTACTCTCGTTATAATACCTCGCGCGTTCATGTATCACTCCGCGAGTGTGATCCCCGAGGAGAAAAGGTTCTACGTTAGCAGCAATCTCATTGGCAGCGTTACTTATTAATACGCGGATCGGAGGAAGCAGCATTTGGTCCGTCTCTATGGCAGCGCCATCTCGTAGTGCGGAGGACGAGCGCTGCGCCTGCGCTGTTGTGCTTAGCGGGGCCCGCTCTAGTGGGAAAGTTGTGTACGCGCTGACTACACGGAACTATGTACACAACAGTACGTAAACGACTTGACGAGCTTCAGAAGATTCAACTGATAATATAAGCGGACTTCAAAAGACTCCTTATATTCGCGTGCTGAAGTTAGGGATGTTGAGAAGTCGAAGTAACGTATCCACAGCATCGTGTGACGCAGTTTTGACGGAGAAAGGGAGAGGTACGAGAGCTCGGAAATGGGAGATGAGAAGAAGGGTGCGCTGCAGCGATGACTCGTAATCCTCGCCCCACATACGGCGGGCGGCCACTGTGCGACGCGGTATCCAGGGCGGCTCGTCCACACAGAGGCGGCGGCCGCTACTTAAACGCGGTGAGACAGCAGCTTCTGAGTGACGGCCTAATCGCGCCGCCCGCGTCCCCCAGAGTGGCCGGGCCACGCGTCGTCAGCAGACACGGCGGCAGCACTCGCGGCTTGCGTAACGCCCGCTGATCTCGCGGCAGATCCAGTCACGATGCGTTTTGTGTGCGTGTCGGCCGCAGGTAGTTACTGTGTCAGCGTATGCGACACCGCGACCTCCGAGCCGAGCCGTTACGAAAGCGTCCGCATTGGCGCACAGCGTGGGAACGGCGCGCAGACCTTCTTTTACCCTGGAGTGATACGGCTAACATTAATTCTATACTCACGCCCTTTTCTACGGTGTTTTATTCTGTATGTTCTCAAGCCTTGCATATTTATAGCTCTTCATCCAGCACTGACCTTGCTGTCAAATGACACCGAGACAGACTACATGTTGGGTGACAGAAGTCATGAAATACCTCCGAATGTCTCGTCGGACCTCCTTTTGCTCGGCTTAGTGCTGCAGCTCGAAGTGGCTTAGACACAACAAGTCGTTGGAAGTCCTCTGCAGAAATATTGAGCGCTCCTGCCTCTATATCTGTCCATAATTCTGGAAATGTTACTGGTGCAGGATTTTGTGGACAAATGGCCTCTCGGTTATGTCCCATAAATATTCTATGGGATTCACATAGGGTGATCAGGGTTGCCAATTCACTCGCTTGAATCGGCCAGAACACTTATAGCCCCGTGGCATGGGGTATTAACATCCACGCCGGCCGGAGTGGCCGAGCGGTTCTAGGCGCTACAGTCTGGAACCGCGCGACCACTACGGTCGCAGGTTCGGATCCTGCCTCGGACATGGATGTGTGTGATGACCTTAGGTTAGTTAGGTTTAATTAGTTCTAAGTTCTAGGGGACTGATGACCTCAGAAGTTAAGTCCCTTAGTGCTTAGAACCATTTGAACCATTTTTATTATCATCCATAAAAATTTCATTGCTGTTTCGAAACATGAATGGCTGTAAATAGTCTCCACGTATCCGAATATAACCCGTCAATGATGGCTTCTGTTGTATCGAAGCACCCAGTCAATTCCATGTACACGCAGCCCACACCATTATTGAGAAATCAACAGCTTGCACGTTGTCTTGTTGACAACCTTGGCCTATGGCGTCTGCGCCACACTCGAACCTTACCATCGTCTCATACCTACAGAAATAGGGACTCATCTCACCAGGCCACAGTTTTCCAGGTGTCTAGGGTCCAACCGATACGGTCATGAGCCCGGAAGAGGCGCTGCGGTCGGTGTCGTGCTGTTAGCAAAGGCACTCTCGTAGGTCGTCTCCTGCCGTAGAACATTAGCACCAGATGTCGCCTCACTGTCCTAATGGATACATTCCTTGGACGTCCCACGTTCACTCCTGTGGTCATTTCGAGCAGTTTTGCTCGCCTGTTAGCTCTAACAACTATACGCCAAACCGCTGTTCTCGATTGTTAAGTGAAGGCCGTCGGCCACTGCGTCTTTCTTCGTGAGAGTTGATACCCGAAATCTGGGACTCCCGCTACACTCTTGGAGCTTTAGAGCTCGGAATAGTGAATATTCAGTCTCCGAACTGGAACGTCCGATACGTCTAGCTTCTACTAGCATTGGACTTTCAAAGTCTGCTAATAATCACGTCGGAAACCTTTCCAAGCGAATCACCTGTGTGCAAATGACAGCTCCGCCAATGCACTGTCATTTTACACTTTGTGTACACAATAACACCGCCATCAGTATACGTACATACAGCTGTCCCATGACTTCTGTCAGTTCAGTGTATAAAGCATATCGCGCAGACGATTGTAGGCATTTACCTGTGTTATGGAAGTGACCTCTACTGGGAATCAGAAAGGAACAGCACAAACGTTCACGACTGAGCCGCTTGTCAGTTAGACGTACTCGACGTGAGGTCGGCGAGTCGTGTGTGCATCCGACCTCGCTATGGATACAGGGAGAGAAGAACAGCGAGCTGCAGTGCGATTTTCGAGTCCAGAAGGGGAGTTAAGATTTGGAGCTTACGTCCGAATGTTTGTTGTGTTTGACGAAGACAGTACGTCAACTGTTTGCGAGGAATAAACGATTTCGAGAACACCGGTGTCTCTGAGAGAAAGCAGACGGCCACGACAGGCTCATCTCATCATTATCCGTATGTCTTTGCTGCGGTGGATACTCATGACAAAAATGACCGACAGCGGACGGTAGACGACATTCGAATAATTTTGGGTAAAAGTTATGGTAACGCTCACACCATCATGACAGAGCATCTGAAGGTCCGAAAATCTCTGCGTAAAGGAGCAGAAGTTGAACAGAACGACAGCATCACTGAAACACCTGGAACAGTATCATGATGAAGAACAGCGTTTCCTGTCCGCTATTGTCAAGGCAAATCAGACATGGCGTCACCAAAGCCGTGCACGCCATATCCTGGGAGGTCACAATGATCTTTTTCTCTGACTGAGAAGGCTCCCTGTTCATTGGTTCTCTGGAACACGACGCAACAATTAACGCTGTACGTGGACACTTCGCAAAAATAGAAGCTCGCCATCAACTCCAAATCCCCAGTAATGTAGTACGGACCGCATAGTTCTTTTATAGGACAAAGGCCACAACGTGCTGCGATGGTGGTTTCGACTACACTCCACAAATGTCGCTGGGCAGCCCTTAAACATCCACCATACTGACCTGATCTTTCCCCATTCTGATTTCTTTATTTTTGATCCCCGGAGAAAGACATTCGCGGCCGTTGATTTACTTCGGACGAAGAGGTGCATTATTAGTTTTGGCGATTACTTTTGAAGAAGTAAACAGTTTACTTACTTTTTTCCCATCTGCCTCGTTTTTATTTGTCTACCTCTTACATCTACCTGCATTTTACATTTATCAATCCCTGGTTAGGCGTGAAATCTGAAAACTGCGCTGCACTGGACTCAGAGGTCACCAAGAATGAGCACGTGCAAAACGGGAATATCAGAGCTCTGATACAGCAGACTGAGAGCAGAAACGAAGATCTAAACATTAAGATAACTATAGGGAACGAACCAAAAATGTTCTGGTGTAAGGACATGTGCCGGCACGAAGATCAAGAACGATACAGCAGATAGGGCTGTGAGGCGACGTCAGCCAATAGCACGCTGGCTAGGAAGTCACCACGACAGGAGCGCCCTCTACACGAAGAGAACAAAACCGACGTGCCGCCTTGCCTCTGCCGCACTGGAAGAGCCGCTCAAGAGAAACGGTGACTTGTGATCTACGCCAGTTACTTGCATGGAAACTGTATATTTCGAAGGACACTGATTATTTGCATGTCGCTAATTGCTTGTGACACCGCCTTGTATTTAAGCAAGTTAAGTAATGTCAGTTAATTTACTGTAATTAACTACATTAATATGATATGCTTTTATGCTGCCTAGCTATCCGAGAAAACAGCTTGCTGTTGTTTGTTGTGGTCTTCCGTCCTGAGACAGGTTTGATGCAACTCTCCATGCTACTGTATCTCCAAGTACCTACTGCAGCCTACATCCTTCTGAATCTGATTAGTGTATTCATCTCTTGGTCTCCCTCTATGATTTTTACTCTCCACGCTGCCCTCCAATACTAAATTGGTGATCCCTCGATGTCTCAGAACATGTCCTACCAACCGATCCCTTCTTCTTGCCAAGTTGTGCCACAAGCTCCTCTTCTCCCCTATCCTATTCAATACCTCCTCATTAGTCATGTGATCTACCCATCTAATCTTCAACATTCTTCTGTAGCACCACATTTTGAAAGCTTGTATTCTCTTCTTGTATAAACTATTTATCGTCCACTTTTCACTTCCACACATTGATACACTCCATACAAATACTTTCAGAAACGACTTCCTGACCTTTAAATCTATACTCGATGTTAACAATTTTTTCTTCTTCAGATACGCATTCCTTGCCATTGCCAGTCTACATTTTATATCCTCTCTACTTCGACCATCATCAGTTATTTTGCTCCCCAAATACCAAAACTCCTTTACTACTTTCAGTGTCTCATTTCCTAATCTAATGACCTAAGCATCACCCGAATTAATTCGACTACATTCCATTATCCTCGTTTTGCTTTTGTTGATGTTCATCTTACACACTCCTTTCAAGGCACTGTCCATTCCGTTCAACTGCTCTTCCCAGCTCCTTGCTATCTCTGACAGAATTACAATGTCATCGGCGAACCTCAAAGTTTTTAATTCTTCTCCATGGATTTTAATACCTACTCCGAACTTATCTTTTGTTTCGCATATTGCTTGCTCAGTATGCAGATTGAATAACGTCGGGGATAGGCTACAACCCTGTCTCACTCCTTTCCCAAACACTGCTTCCTTTTCATCGCCCTCGACTCTTGTAACTGCCATCTGCTTGCTGTACAAATGGTAAATAGTCTTTCGCTCCCGGTATTTTACCCCTGCCACCTTCAGAATTTTAAAGAGAGTATTCCAGTCAACATTGTCAAAAGCTTTCTCTAAGTCTACAAATGCTAGAAACGTAGGTTTGCTTTTCCTTAATCTTTCTTCTAAGGTAATTCGTAGGGTCAGTATTGCCTCACGTGTTAGAACATTTCTACGGAGTCCAAATTGATCTTCCCCGAGGTCCGCTTCTACCAGTTTTTCCATTCGTCTGTAAAGAATTCGCGTTAGTATTTTGCAGCTGTGCCTTATTAAACTGATAGTTTGGTAATTTTCACATCTGTCAACACCTGCTTTCTTTGGGATTGGAATTATTATATTCTTCTTGAAGTCTGAGGCTATTTCGCCTGTCTCATACATCTTGCTCACCAGACGGCAGATTTTTGTCAGGACTGGCTCTCCCATGGCTGTCAGTAGTTCTAAAGGAATGTTGTCAACTTCGGGGGTCTTGTTTCGACTCAGGTCTTTCAGTGCTCTGTCAAACTCTTCACGCAGTATCGTATCTCCCATTTCATCTTCATCTACATCCTCTTCCATTTCCATAATGTTGTCCTCAAGAACATCGCCCCTATATAGACCCTCTATATACTCCTTCCACCTTTCTGCTTTCCATTCTTTGCTTAGAACTGGGTTTCCATCTGAGCCCTTGATATTCATACAAGTGGTTCTCTTTTCTCCAAAGGTCTCTTTAATTTTCCTGTAGGCAGTATCTTACCCCTAGTGAGATAAGCCTCTACATACTTACATTAGTCCTCTAGCCATCCCTGCTTAGCCATTTTGCACTTCGTGTCGATATCATTCTTGCTAGGTACCCTAAATTACACGAGTTGCCCGGATCCCAAAACAACGAATCCAAGTCAATAGCTTAATCAATATCGGAAGGAATGCCCGACATGAAATAACTTCGAAATACAGATCAGTGTACTCTGAGGTCCCTTCGCTCACATACGAACTAGCGGTACTTATATAATTCGTGGATCCGACCAGCGTAGATGCTACGCCGACATCTGGCATCAGGCCGCTGCATTTATATCGCTACCCTTAGCTCGCCGACAGAACGCAGTTGTCGGTATTGGTCTTAGGCGGGGATACCAAATATTTTGCGCATACCAAGTTTTGTTCATATTCCTTAACGCGTTGAAAAGTTATGAGTTGCATGACATCCCTTTCTCTCGCCATCTCTTCCCAAATGAATTAAATGTCATATGTAGTGTCACCAATCACCTTAGCAAACAGAAAAACTAACAAACACAGAAAAACTGTGGATTAACCTCCCATATCTTTCGTTTTCAACTGTTTTTACATGACAAATCGTCCATATATTCCAGTTGTGGTTGTAATATAAGCATGAGTACCATTAAGGGTTGTAGATACAGTCCGCTAGGTATCGTGTAGGTCAGTAAAGCGTGTCGATGTTCTGACGATTTATACGGTATATTTATGTCCGTGGAACGGTTACTTAAATTCAAAAACTAAGTTGTGCCTTGCATTGAAATCACAGTTTAATGCAACTAACTTATCCTGTATGGAACTAGAGACAATAGCTTTTTTAAAATGATAATAAATTCTGCAAAGTATTACCAATAACAACTTTTATTGATTATTTGTTAATCAACATGGATAGTATAACTTGTTTTTTTAAACAGAAAATATTTAAAGTGTAATAAAATACACAGAAGATCGCAGTATGAGCGTGATATTTTGTGGCGAATGTGTCCACCTACGGCAATAAACTATTAACTTTTTATTGGACTGACACGCCGCTGAACCACATCAGATATTTAAATAAAACTTTCGACAGTATTAAACTTAAACATCAAACAGTGGGTAAGAAGTTAAAGTGACAAGGATACTCAACTTAAGACATGATGACACAATCATAAATATGTGTTGCAAATTAATATACATAAAATTAATTGACTTAAAATAAAAATACTATTTCGTTACAACTACGTAGTTTTCAGTAATTACTATTGTCTTAAATTACTCATATGTATCCATTTTCTTTGCTTTGGTGCTAATACTGCCAGACACACATTTCTAAATAGTTGCTAGAGAGAGCTTAAGGCGGAAAGCGTTGAGAGTAACCTCATGCCCAGCAGTTGTTTGGTACAACTCATAGAGGAATATTATTTGCAAATACAGAATCCTTCAAATTGAAAAATTCTGCATCCAGTTTTCAGTAAATGATGGACACCAAAGTGAAAAACGTAAAAAAATTAAGATGTGTGCAATCGGAACTTTTATTTCAAAGCGATGATAATAATTTGGATTTGCTACCTCATAACACACTCCTTGGATCAAAAAGGTAGATTTCGATGTGAACAACAGGATTAGAGCTACATCAAATAATTACATTATCTTATAATAATAATAATAATAATAATTATCTTATAATAATTATGTTTGACATCTTTTTCAATTTAAAAAAGTTCAGCAGCAAACATTTGTCTCACACATACGTGGTTGCAGTTAGAAAACATAAAGTAAGTTACAAATTGTCTTACCCCAATAGTCTGTTTTTCCGGATGGTAAGTCATATCAAGTACCAGTTTCGTTTCAAATTTCTCTATGTCTTACAGAGCTATGCTAACTGTCGCCAACTTCGAAACACCCATTCCTCCAAACAGGGATGCTAGTTGCATCTTAACTCACAACCATCTTTCGTAGATAATTACCAACATGTGTAGCATTGATTGAAATTTACCCACTTCTTCTAGGGTTATCACCCTCTACACTCCCGTATCCCAAGTGCTGGAGGCATCCTAGTCACACACTACTTTTTCTCTTCAGATGATCAGTTACATGTTGGACAGAAGTTCCTCCGCAGACCTAAAGACCTGGGGTAGCGTATCGTCGCCGACGAGGTCATTATTGCTCGGATGCATACGACATGGAAGGAAGACGGCAGTGTACTTTCAAAAGGAAAAATTCAGGCACCTGCCTTAACCGATTAACGGAAACCACGCACTGCATAAATCTGGACAGTCAGTCAGGGATTTAAACTAGCGCCCCTAACACAGGGAATGTTTTCGAAAACATTAAAATATGCCACTCTTGAAACTCTTCTTAAAGAAGATCATCGAAAAAATTCTAACTAGTTAACGCGCTTTTCTCTTCCACCTTTTTCTAAAATATACGACAAAGTAATGTACTCATTAGTTGAGTCACACTTGAACAGAAGTGATTTATGTAGCACAACACAATTTGGGTTCCCGAAGGACTACTCAATTGAGAATGTCATTTATGTGATTACTGACGAAGCATTACAGTCATTAAATAACAAAATACCACCTCCACGCATATAATGATACTGGATTTAGAAAAGCTTAACTTTTGTGAAATAGCAAGCTGAATACCAATAGTTCTAAGTAATGAATAATTCCAAAAATACTACAAGTGGAGGATTTAATTACTGGCGAGAAATCACAGATGATGTGTCAGTGGCTTTAGTTTCTGATCACTTAAACTTTTTATTGTTACAAGTAATTGGAAATATAAAACATGAAAAAGTGAACCAAGCAAACGGAACATCGTATGATCCAAGGCAGGTGATTTATGATAGTAACAAAATAGCATCAAACCAAACGTAAATTTTCGGCCAAATATTGTCTGCACTTCTAGTAGTACAGAAAAAACAAAAAGCCAGATAGGCAGTATTAAAGGTAGAAATCAATATCGTCCAAAAATAAAACCACAGAAATTCAAAATAAGAATAATACTGGAAGCTGAGAAAGACAAAATGTACTCCCCTATCTGGAGCATGTTCTTATTGAAATCGTAGAGCGATGGTTACGTGTTGTGCATTTGAACGCCAACTCTTTTTATCATGCACAGAAATAGTCCTCGAATAAGTATGTAATGAGATGAAACGTAGTATGTTCTCGAATTACATTACATACTTGTAAAGGCGTCCTACGTACGAAGCGAATATTGGTAACGACATATTCTGCCCAAAACACCAAGATTACCAGTTGAATTGGAGATGCTGAGTACAGCATCTCTGTCGCTCCCGGGAGTTGATCTGTTTAGGCTGTCACGTGTCTATGAAATCTCACACTTTTAAGTGGCTGTCAGGACAGTGAATAAGATGAGCAAGACACGTTATAAGTAGTTCATTAATGGGGTTTCCAGCACAGCTCACAAATCATATATAAATTTATCCCAAAATCATTCCATAGTGAAAACGTAGCTTCGTCGCACAACGGATATTTCAGAAATGTCAAACACTACTTCGAGCATTCAATAATGAAGATAAACGTGAAATAGCTCTACACCAACACCAAGTCTCGAGCGTGTATAACAAAAACAAGACAAATTTCTCGAGCACTTAAACATAACTACGCCACAATAAAGGGACATGCATCGCAACAGGAAGATTGTGGTCTGATAGCTAGCAGCTGGACACAGTCGTGAAACAGAACAGTCACTTCTGCCTTGAAACTCCACGCCTTTATTCGTGTAAATGGAAGCGATTTTGAAAAAATGTGTGCAGTGTCGGAGGAGAAGCCTCTTAGCGAATATCATTTGCAAATGATTAAAAAAGATAAACACCGTAACCTAAGCAAAGAATGTGCAATAAGATATTGTAGAAATAGATGCATTACCAACAAAAAACTTACGTCATCCATTAAAACTATTGAAACAATGAAACTTCCTGGCAGATTAAAACTGTGTGCCCGACCGAGACTCGAACTCGGGACCTTTGCCTTTCGCGGGCAAGTGCTCTACCAACAATTGAAACAATGACAAAAACGCAACTTGTGCCAACAAACCATATATTGACTGCTTTTGTGCAAATTCATCTGCAAAGGACAGACAGACAAGAAGATGTACAGCTTGTGATCTAGAAGGTAGACAAGGTAAAGCATTTAAGCATATTGATGATGAAGATACTATTATGACCAGCCAGGTTAGCCAAGAATACTAATGCACTGCTTCCTGGACTCAGCTAGGGGCGCCAGCCCTGGATCGACTCCAACTGACGGATTAACAATCACGGCCGGTGTGCTGGCTAGCCTGGATGTAGTTTTAGGCGGTTTTCCACATCCCACTAAGTGAATACTGGGCTGGTCCCCATGTCCTGCCTCAGTTACATGACTCGCAGACATTTGACAATTTTCGCACTATTTCCTGGCTTACACTAGATGCAGAGATGTGGGTACACTACTTCTCTCCTGAGGGAGGGGGGGGGAGGGTCCAGAGTGGCGACAGAAAGGTCATCCAGCCACTCTCTGACTCTGACATTGCCAAACCCATACAACAGGGCCGACCCCATGTTGAAGTGGGACCAAGGCCCTAGAAAATGATGATGATGGTGAAGATACTACTACATTAGAAACATTAAAACTATCTGTTGAGATTTATTAAATATGGTACTTCAGTAATCCCCCACAGAGGCGGGTGGGGGGGGTATCGATATTAAAAAATTAGATCAAATTAAGTTTCATTTTATACAATCTTTAAACACATACAGTCTAGAGTATATAGAAATAAGATATACTGATGCAATGGCTTTAACACAGGAATATGGACAGAATGAAATCAAACAAATAACAACAAAAATTTAAACAAAGAAAACGTAGATTGTAGCATCCATTAAAAACTTTAAGAAACTTGTAAAATGAAATACCATACATATAAATTGAATATAATGATCCATGAGCTGTACGGATGGCATAAATTAGGACTACTGGAATAATAGTTTTTTCATCATAAGTTAGTTCTAAATAATATGTTAGATTTAACTACTAGGCATAGATTGAATTGTATGAAGATTTACACAGGCTTACCCTTTTAACTGCTTATGACGATATAGATTTCCAGGTGACTAAAGATTTAGCTACCTTAAAATAAATTTTATAAATTTATATATTTTGGCCCTGTATACTGTCTAAAGACCTTCAGTTCTCTGTCTTAGTTAATATTCTATACGGATGATACATTTCAATAAATGTTTTACATTAAAAACACTAAATGTGATAGTCCTTAAGGAATGAGCGTAAAGTATGACTGTCAATTTATAGAGATTAAAATTTATTAAATAAAACTATTAAATTAAAAATATCATTAAACTTGCAATTATCTGAATACAATTTTAAAACAAATAGACAGAAATGACCACATATTACTTCATCAAAATTTTGAATTCATTGTCCATTATAGTACAGTTTACTTGATGCAAGATATTTAACTGAGTCTTTGGAAATATTTCCTCCAAATGAATCAAATATTAATTTTTTATCTTTATTTTTACAGTAACCTATCCAACGACTCCTCTAGAGGCAGATGAATCAAAATTTACTTTTCCAGATTTAAATGTTTTTTGCTTACTTCATTATTTGTCAATAATAAAAACTTTTGTAAAAAATTTAATTTTTAATTACTTAATGCATTACTTAATGCATTAGGAGATATATGCATAGGTTTTTGCGAAAATTTTTAATTGCTTAGTAAGCTTTTATATATCAAAATTACTTAATGCATAGGGATACATATGGACTATTTTTTTCAAATATTTTTTTAGCCCTGGGCCTTATTGTCCATTGCTAAATTATGTCTTTTCTCTTCTTCAAATTCTTTATCACCCTTTGTTTTATTTATAATGGCTTTTGCAATTTCTAGGACTATCAGCTAGAGAACTAGTAGTAGCTAGATATGGTAATGCAGCCAAAAGTAATTAAAAAAAAACTTTCATATTTTGTAGACCAGAAACTTCTTTCTTTCTCATAAGATATTCAGTAATTTTTTCACAACTGGAATACCTAATTTACTATGGAAATTTACAACACTTTTCTTTCTTTGTCCTTCATCAATTAAAACTTGATGAGTACTGTGGAACACTTCATTATTGGCATTCATTTTTAATCCTTTTGGTTTAATTTTGCTACTAGGTAGCAAACTGTATTCAATAGTAAAATTATTCATTTCTGTAGATAAAACATTGTAAGAATTAAAATTTTTATGCCTCTCAACCATTGTAATCCACACATAAGCCCATTCATAAATTCATTTTCCATACATTATACCTTTAACAGCAACTGCAGATAATTTTTCTCCTAACAAAGTGTCACTTGCATACATTCTCCCTTTTGCAGCAAGTTGAATTTCCTTATCTGCTTCATGTCTCTTTTTTCTAGATGTTTGTGATCTCTATAAACAGTATCATGTTTTTTACATTCTTCATCTAATTTATTTATTCCTTGATCACCATATGCTGGTCTTGCATCTAGTTTAGAGATAAGTCCCCAGTGCGTGTAGCCTGGAAGTTACATCTCTGGTATTGCCAGAATATTTATAGCCAACTTTACTATTCCTTTATCATACTTTTCACTTTTTCAAAATCTGTGGGGAAGATTGCTGACAAATCTGATTAGATATGGAATACTTTTGGGTTCTTGATTATAAAATCACTAACTTTATTTTGTAACATCTGTACTATACCAGATTTTTCCGTATGATAGTTTTTATTTCCAGCCAATTCTTCTCCATGAATTACAACTAATCTAGCAATTAACTGGCAGACATTATTCATACAAATTGACTCAAATGGTTTTTCTGTAGATTTTTTTATTAATGCTTTACCTTTTCTCTTGGGTGAACTTATTTCTGACTGACCTGAAGAGTCTACAGCTGGTCTTCTTAAATTTGGAAATTAATCATCAACAATTTCTTTTGTGAAATCTTTACATTTCATCCCTCCACTCGCTTTTATTCTATTTGGATTTTTTCAGTGGATAATGCTCCTGTATTAAACAATATAGCTGTTTAATTTGATAAACGAGATGAATTGAATTTTTCGCCTATATTAGTAATAATCTGTTTTGTAGTTAATAGATTCATTAAACAATCAGTTCCTTCATATGTCTTTTCACCAGCAGTTAATTTATCTCCCTCAAATGTTATTGGTAATCTTCCTATAAACTATATATAAAGACACCAAACAGTCTTAGTCCAAGAACAGTATCTTCACTACAATTAAAGTATTCTAGCATTTTAACATTTCTGTCTCTTATTATTTGCATCTCCCTTTTCTTCTTCACATTTTTTCAATAAGTACTGTATTTCTGATACACTTAATGCGTAATCTTTATCATTTTGTTTAATTGGTGCATGTCATTAAATTCTTCAGTATAACAGTTATAAGGAACAATTTGTTTTTCAACCTCTCTATGTTCTTCAATTGCTTTCAAAACATTGCCACTAAACCCATGATTCCTTCTTTAACTTTCTGATTGCATCAGTAACTGCTTGATCTTCTTTTTTATATTTTTCAAATTTTGTTCTCAGTTTTTTTTCCATTTTTTAAAATTCCTCTTTTAATTATTCATTTATCTTTTGATTCTGTTTAACCTGTGGGTTGTATCTTGTAAACATTAATTATAGATGAAAAAACAAATTTTATCCAAATCATGAACAAAGTAAAGATTTATCTCTTCTCCTCATTTCTTATGAATGAGGAGACTTAAAATAAGTTAAATTCCCCCAACAGGAACACAAAGATGAATATAGGAGATGGTTGGGCTCATTCTAATTATGCATAACTTTATATGAATTTTAATACTGTATATGTCAATGGTAATGATTATCCAGCTTATGATGGGAAATACAATACAAAAGTAATCGATAATTATGTAGATAAACTTTTTTCAAGGATTCACAATTAAAAAGGGGAACAATATTTTGTCTAGGATTGAGTATCCTTTCATTTCTTCATCTGCTCTTATTCGATTGTCTCTAGCTGAGGAGTTAGCTATAGAAGGTCACATTGTTAATAGTGGAAATATATAAAGTAAGAAAAATGAAGTACTTTATTCATCAGAATAATTTGGCATATTTTTTTAAAGATTATAAGGAAGTTCCACAATGAAAGGACATTTAACTGCAATTTTTCGTGGAGTCCCACTACACTAGGTGCCATTCTTCAATGGAATGATAAAAATTATGCTTTAATTGCAATATGAGGTACTCTTCCAAAAGAAGGTAAAATTCTAGTAGAATGGATGGAAATTCATAATCCTGTAGTTAAATATGAGTCAGGACAATCACTTGAGCTTTAAACAAAAAGGACTAAAAATCCGAAGATTCACATATCTTTCTCTGAGCCACAAAAATCAGGATTGTTGGATTGGAAGGAAAGAGTAATTTTGCATTAAATATCACTAATTACCATAACTCTACAGAATTTGATATGACTGAGTTTATTTTTGTTGTTTTCCACATGAAAAGGAAAAAAAACTGTGACTGACTCTTCTTCATTTGATCACATCAAACTACAGAATATATGTATAACGAACGGTAGAAATGAAGATTTTATTCAAGAAATATGGAATCTAGATGCACCAAATAACTTTTGAATGTTTATGATGCTTTCTGCGATTTTAAGAAAGTCATAGAATTGAATGGTGATGTTAATGGGAATCCATTTAATTTTATGCAAAATTATACTATTTGAGTTATAAATATGACTCAAAGAATAAATAATTCAACTATAAAAAACAACAATGGAACTGTGTGTTATTTTTAAGGAAAAAATTCCGAAAGATACTTTTGTCTATATAGTCATGGTTGACAAGAAAAATTTTACATATTTTGTTCAACACAGGATACTAACTGAAAATTTTTAATAGCTCATTTAATGATAAATTTAATTAGTTATTTGTATATGCTTTTCTCGTATTTTTTAAATGCCGATTACTACCTAATTTCGATGGAAAAGACTGTTCCATCTCACGATCACATGCAGCTGCTAGTCATCAAACGACAGTCTTCCTGTTGCGATATTCATCCATTCAATGTGGCACAGTTGTGTTTAAGTGCTCAAGAAATTTGTCTTATTTTTGTTATGTGTACTTATAACTTGGTGGTTGTGTGGAGCCATCTCATATTTATCTTCATTATGAAACGCTCGAAGTAGTGTTCGAAAAGTTTGAAAAGTTTATCATGTGATAAGCTTTTTTTACTATCGAATGATTTTGCGCTAAATTTTTATATGGTTTGTGAGATGTGCTAGAAGTGAAGTACTGATATAATGAACTACTTATATAGTGAACTATTGATATATGAGAGATTAGGAGTGTACTACGCATGGGATTGTCCATCATCGAGGTCGTGAAGGTACTGGGCTTTTTATACTCCAGTGTGTCAAGAGGGTGTCTTCTGAGTACCTTTAACCAGAGAATGTCATCAGCAACAGAGTTTTAAAGAAAGCCATGGGGAAGGACATGTTCGTGACAGTGGCTATCACAGACCGTAGAAGCGGATATACGGGCCACAGTACAACATATCACTCGCAAATTCAATGTGTGACTGCAACAACCGATCAGTATCAGCCCCACGCTATGCATTACCGTGGTCTACACGCTTTATGCGAATTAGTGTGGGCACAATAGCACCATCATTGAGCGCTCTAATCATGGTGTAGGTTAGCTTGGTCTGAGTACTTGCGGGACAAATCTGCGGCATCGAATGAGTTTAACGTAGCTCACATGATGAATTGGTTTTCCATAGAAAACAAGGCACCGTTCTGGCATCTTGAAGAGGTATTCTTGTGTGGTGTACCAAGCGAAGGGCAACAATAGTGAAGGCTTTGGACTTATGGTCTTGAGAACGGCGATCTAAATCCTCGTTTGGCCATTTATGTATGTAAGTTTTTGTTGGTTTCCCTAAATTGTTTAAGGCAAAACCGTGATGTTTTTTTGAAAAGTTAATGGTTGACAATCTTCACCGTTAATCCGCAATCAGAGCTTTTCCGCTATCTGTAATAAACTCGTCACCGACTGGTCTCGACATTATATCATAATCTTCCTTCCTTCCTTCTGTTCGCTATAGAGCTTGTTGATACAGGGTGAAGTGGGTCTCCTCCTGACACTTCTCTCATCGTCTCCTATTGGTGAACGGTATAGGAAACTTACTTTATGAGTTTCCCTACGCAGGCTACGGCACCGGTTTTAGTCTCGGTCCCTCACACAGATTTAATCTTCCCAGAAGGTTAGAGGTAGGCTACACTCCGCTGCAGAGTCAAAATTCATTCTGGAGATGCAGTGTGATTACAAATGATTCACACCGTTTTGGATGAATGAATTTTACAATGCATTACTTAAAAAAATGGCAAATGATACATTAAATAGGAAGCACATTTGAAAGTTTCTTATGCGTCATTACAAATGTTCTGCGTTCTCTTCTCGTGGAACAGTGCAAACATTTATGCGGTAGTCAAGTTTGAACCCATACATTTTCGAGATTGGTACTGTCATTTTCGTAGAAAATGACAGTACCAACGAATGTTACCAGCAAATATGACATATAAATATTGTATTTTACGTATCCTCAAAGAAACAAAAGCACAAAGTGGAAGACAGAAGACCTTTGAGGTCATCTGAAGTATCATATCATCCTGAGCGCAGCGTCCAATCCATCGGCTTGGAAGTCTTCTGTTCAGATGGCGACGCTCTATCTATGCCAGCGACGCGGACTTCCGTGTTGTTGGAAATGAAGTTAGGGACATCAGTTTAACAAACAACAAATCTTACAATATCTATTTGTGCGTTGTACCAGCACAATTTTCTCAAGAAGAAAATGGGACTCATTCACACTGCTATATGAAACAGTACTGAATGCACTATGTCCATTAAAATAAATGAGTTTGTCGTGCCCCATATGTGGACTTTATGGAACACGAGTCCGGAGGTAAATTGGTAATCTTCAATTGCTTCCTGGAAAAGTTCATAAAATTCTCTTCTGATGGTGTGTCGCTTGGACTTAAGCGTTGCAGCAACTGTACGTGGTATGGTTTCCAATGTAATCGCTTGCGCAGAACCTTCCAGACAGTTCGTAACTTCCAAGTCATATATACTAAAGAACACCTTTCAGACATTCTCCATTGTTTCCACTGTAGCAGTGATTGCCCGGAGTTTTTCCTTTACAGAGGCAACCTGTGCCCTTGAACTGTCGATACTCGATACCACCGCATTCTCCTTTGTTGGATTGTTGGCAGCATGCGCTCTGTCTTCGGAATGCACGCTCCACTCTAATGAAAGATTGAGTCCTCTCATATAGCAACACACAGAATGTTCTGTGTTAATTAGTCGCCATTTTGTTCACTGTCATCACCTTGCTGCCTGGCGAATCACGATGAATCCTGAAACGACAGAAACCACTCATTAAAATATGCTCTTTTTATTGCACATTACATACTTGAAGCTATAAAATATCAAAACGCGACGAATCATTTGCAGTCGTCTCTTATTATGATCACGTTCATCGGTTTGGTGCTCCACAGAAAGTAAGTTAGTCTTGCTCCCCGTTTCTCCTCTCAAGGTTATATACCTCTCAGCACCGCTCCATGGCTGCTGAATTGTGTCAGAATGATTTGACGAACGATGTTAGGACGTGGGGGCGCTAGTGTTGTCACCAAAATCGACTGACCTGAATAGTGTTGAGCGTATGTGGGAGCTCCTTCCGAGCCATTCCAGTTACGTTTGGAGTGCAGGATCAGAGGAGTACCCCAACGTTTGCGGTCTGTCGTGGATCCCATGCCATGATACGACGTCCCATCATCAAGGGGAAATGGGATGCCATATACTAATTCAATGGCTCATTAGCGTGTATCCGTTCCTACCAGAGTCAAGATTTCCCTTGAGGTTCCACTTTAGAGCAAAATTACTAACAGCAGATATCGTTGCATATATCTGCGGTGAAATATTTCTTACGGAAATCTGAGCTTCTAGGCCCCCGATAGACTACACGTCTTTCATGTTGAAGAACTGCAGCTGTATTTATATACAGCCGGATGCGCAGTCCTGCGTCAGATGGCGAGCGTGAAGCTGGTGCCGTAGTGGCTTGTGACTTTTTAATGTGTGTTCCATGACCTCTATTCTTTTCTCCTGACTATCTACATTTTCTGCCATATACGAACGTAAGTTCCATGGTAGTTGCCTTCTGACAGCTTTCGCTTACGTAATGCCCACCTGCAAGCATCTGGTTCTATAGAGGTGGCTACACCTGCACCTTAACATACCACCTTTTAAAAACCAGTGACAAGGCCTTATTAGAACAAACCTCGGCCTCGGTGCACTAATGGCAGCACAGTGGCCACTGGTGATGGAGAGCTCGTGTGGGCGGAGTTTTTCCACGCCACGCGCGGTGAAAGGTGTGTACGTATGTCGCCGTGGCCGCGAGATGTCTCCGGCCCTGACACCTGCGCACCTCGGCGCAGCCGACCCCATTGTTCAGTGTGCAGTGGGGCGTGAGCAATGCTGCTGGTGACGACAAGATGAATCACCACAGCGTGTTCGCGTCACACTGAACGGTCGCGGTGGGATTCCTCTAGACAGGTAGGAGAGACAGTTAATTTCATTTCTTCAACGAGCCGTATCCACAGAAAAAGTTATCTCGATGGCCTGACGTTGACCTGAACGACATTCATCCGAAATGAGGGCTCAATTCCTTCGACACTGCGCTGGCTCGCTAGCTGATAGCAGTGGTAATACACACTAATTTAATACAAAGGAGATAGATAATTTACTCTTCGCTAAACATTTCTGTGATACAGAAATAGCTCCATTATGATGCCTTGGAGACCTTGATTACGCAACATGCAATGTCTGGAATGTGTGAAAACAAACTTTCAAAACTAAACTGTCACTGCATGCTATCCCTCAAAACGGGTCTTAATATCTACAGACCTTATGCGTATCCAGCATAACTAACTGGGTTCATGATCGGCTAGAAATATTTTCTCACCGGAACATGTTTGAGGAGGAAGGAACTATTTTTAACGAAAACATTTTGTCATTTGATCCATCCCATTAATGACAATTGTAAATGTTAAGAAATACACGTCATGCCTTACTAGGACTGTTCTCCATTATCTTCATTACCGTTTTATTGTTCCTCATTTTCAGTGTTACTATAGTCGTCCTTCCAAAAGGGCTAAAATATTTTCGTTGTTTTAGTTAGGCGTCAAAGGGCCGATTCAGCTTACACTTGTTTATTTAATCCGTTCTGAAGTCTACCGACGTAGTGATATCATCCAGCAGTAATGAAGAAATATTTGGGTTCAACGTTACGTCGACGACAAGATAATTAGAGACGTAGCACAAACACCGGTTAGAAAACGGCGGGAGAATAGATCAGCTGTGCTCCTTTTAAAAGAATCATTCTGGCACTGGCCTTAAGCAATTTGGGGAGAACACGGACAGCTTAAACCTTGATGGGAGAACTGCAATTTTAACCTCCGTACTCCCGAATGCAGTACAGTTTATGACGTTCCCAAATAGAGAAAGCTGCATGATGAAAATCCCCAGGATTTTTTTTTC
Organism: Schistocerca cancellata; assembly: GCF_023864275.1. Taxonomy (NCBI): domain Eukaryota; kingdom Metazoa; phylum Arthropoda; class Insecta; order Orthoptera; family Acrididae; genus Schistocerca; species Schistocerca cancellata. Next base: position 514,308,439 of record NC_064633.1, read on the forward strand.
TGCTGTAGTCAGTATTTGGAAGGAGGGACTTGGACACACATTTGCCGGAAAGCGAAGCTCTTAAATGGCAGCAGAGACATGGACCAGTGGGCTACTGACAGCCTACTGATATTTTTCTCCGGCAGCTATAAATTTACGTATCACGACCATTTTGTGCCTGACGTAGATTTCCGAAGCGGCAGAAGAGAAGCAGTTCACACATGTCACAGTTAGTGCAGTTCGGAACACGGTAGACATGAAATCAGCTTCCGTAATTAACCTAGGTAGCTGTAGAATAGCACCTAACAGATTAACTGCAAAGATGTAAGTACTGCGCAGCCCCTACCAGACACACATAAGTTCTTGCTAATGATGTGTACGAGCGCTCAAAAGTCAGGAACTACTAAAGTGTGTGTATTCTTTCGGCCATTTTTTGCCCATTTGTTATTGTACTGTTGTTTATGGCGCACAAGTTATCGATACCAATGTTACATTAGATAGGCGCAGCGAAGCTGCATATGACCAATTACTTCACACTAATTAATTTCTACTGTGAAGAAACAGTTTCTACTCGAATGAAAAGATGTGTGACTCTTATCCCGAATGACACCGGGACTAAAGTCCTGCCTCACATAACTAATGAAATATGCTTTGTCAGATAAAGTTGTCTAAACGCTGTACGTACTTCACTTCCGTACAGTATGAAAGGATTGCCTCCTCCGTTCCGTGAAGCTCCTCAGATGAACTTGCGGACCTGACTATTATTACCAATAGCAATAAATAAACACATTTAGAGACACAGTAGTTACTGGCCATCAAACTCTCATACAAGTCAAATCACTGGATCCTGGCATCCAGGAAAATGTAGAGTCCACAAATACAACATGTGATCAAAAGTCTCCTGACACCCATAAGTAGATTTAACATGGCGTGTGTCGAACTTTCGCCTTTAAGCTGCCTCGAGTTCTACTGGGGACACTTTAAGTGGAGTATCTTAATGTCTGCGGAGGAATGACAGCCCATTTTTCCTCAAGAGCTTGAATTTCCCTCTCTGTTTATTGATTGGATAGCCACTGAATTGCTATTTATTTATTTAATGGGATAATAATAATTATTAAAAGGTGGCAATTTTATTTAAGCACTGCTTTTACTCTTTCGATTGTTGCGAGTCAGCGATAGTGCAATGCTGCTCGCTTTGGAGAATACACATTTTATAAGAATTATTTGGTCCAGGAAACTCTTTTGCGATCACGGTTGCAATTTAGACGGTATTCGCGTAATTGTACTGATTAAAAGTTATCGTTTCCGAAAAAGCTGTGTGCACTTTTGCGCGTATAATGAAAATATTGATAACACGTCGCGTAACAAAAAGAAACATGCGAATCACAACCGTGATCAAACGAACAAACATATGGTAACAGAAATGGTCTTCGCTGTTATTCAGGTCAGGCTCAGATTAGACCTTGCAATTTTTAGTTATAGGAAATCACAAGACGTTACACTTTCGAGATATTTGTTTTGGATAACTTGTATTTACCTTCTCTCTCTCTCTCCTTTTTACAGCCTTTATACCTTCACATCGATTAAGGAACTTTTCCTTCTCTACCGACCAGTACGAGAACAAAATTCACACTCAACAAAATGTCTTACATCGAATTATTACATGCTTAACCCTTAACAATCGTATATAGTTTCGTAGTACAAACAATGCTAATTTATTCCGTGCACTAGAAAGTATCTGATACACTGAGCACAAAAATGAAAATAATAAAATTATAATTACATTTTTAATATCATGAATACTTCTTTAAATCATGAAAATAAGGTTTGACATCGTCGTAATATTAATTTTCATCGTTGTAGCACTACATTGCCCCCTTTGGATGTAAAGTTACACTTGTTTGACTGGACATCCAAGCAGGCTTATATTTCTTGTCTGTTCTGTTTAAAGTTCACTGTGTTCTTTCACTTGGAAGCACGTGCTTTGTTTACTTCTAAGTCTCTGGGATTTTGAGATACGCTCCCCCATTCGAGCAAAGGCCAATGGGAAAAACCGCGGAAAAAAACCACGGCGGAGCGAGCACATTTTCCATACCCTCTTTTTTAATTTTCAACATTTGAATATTCACTTCGTATGACATTTAATGATGGTACAATATCTTGATAGTGCTGCTGGTGACGACGGCTGGCGACTTGGTGTACTGCAACACCGATGTCTCGCCCCATCAGGTAAGTCTGAGGTGGACTGCGATGACGTGGCAGGGTGCGGCAAGGGATGACGGATGATGTCGCAGCAGTATGCTGCCCTCACCGACATGTGTGCTCAGCATCCCACCAGCATACAGGCACATGAAATTCAAACAGCAGTATCAGTTCCTTAAATTAACATCAAAATTACATCATATTTCACGCACTCTTTCACTCAACTAGAAGAATGTGCTTTGTTTTTGTGAGGTGTTCGACTGTTTGTGAGTTTCTTTATCATGATGCAAGTCCATTCGTCCTTCCGACGTAACTGACTAACTGCAATTAAAGGTTCATGTAATTACGTCCCGACATTGATACAGTTCTACAACGGGTTTAATGATATAGTCAGTAGCAGTTCTCAACACTGTTACGACTCACCACTGTTGCTGACTGATCGATAAAAACACTTGCTCTTGAGTTTTAGTTTGCCTGGAATGCTACGCCCACGCATGTGGTCCCAATAACACTCTGAATACTTGGCATTACTAAGCACACGTAGCACAAAATTTGAAAACGAAATCATGATAACACAACGCACTCATTGAGCGTCCACTTTTGTGTTAAATTCCACTCTTTCGCCAGTGAAATAAAGTTCGTACGCGCAGAGGATAATGTTCACAGGAAGTCTTTGTTCATAGGTCATCTGTGACAATTTCACTCCACCACGTAGTCACTTGATCAGTTATCAGGTCTGACAAGCTGAAGTCCTGGTGCTATCCATAAGAATGTCTTTACACAGTCTAGTTACATAATGATAAATAACTGAATGATTGTACATATCAAATGAAGTACATAATTGTAGTCATTTACAATATAAAAGCAAATCCTAAGTCATGTATTTTCTCGAAAAGAATTGTGCAGTGATAAACACAAGTCTGTATATGTTCGTCTGTGTAATGATCTGTTAAGTCATGGACAACATCTTGTTCGACCTGGTTTATAGCTAATGTAAGTCCGAGCACTAACTTACGGTGGAAAATTTGTTACACCTATACGTAACTCACGTAGACTTTACATGTTGTTAACTGTATCCTGTACACAGTCTGAAAGAAAAAAAAAGAAAAGAACATAACCTGCTCACCCTAGTGAGTTCAAAATAGTTAACAGTCAACAAAATGAAACGCTTATTTTCTAAAGTCACTATATCTTACTGTTGTGTGAAATATGCAGTTCTGTTAACTGTTCGTAGTTTCACACGCATAAGTTTACTAAATCTCAACAAGTTTGTATTATGTTTGATTAAGTGTCTTAGGGTGGAATCATCTTGAAGCAATTCTTCTTCTCCTTGCTGCAGCTCGGCGTCCTTTTCTCCGTCGAACTGGAGCTGAAATTTCCTTACAACTAATTGGTATTCTGAGAGTCTCTTCCTCCAAGCAGTACTGATGCTTCGAATGTTGTATGTTCCTATTCTCCCACACGCCACATCACAGTGTGTCCATGAAATACTTATACACTAGTCCATTAATTAATAATTGTCACTTAGCCTACTCGCACAGTACTTGAGTCTTTGATGTTTGACTTCACCTCATTACGACACACGTAAAAGGTCATCTACTGTACTTAAGATACATATATTTCAAGTCTTTGTGATTGTATAGTCCTTTCTGTTTATTTGAGTTGGGATAGACCAAGAAATAACTATGTTTGTGTGGTGTACCTAAGATCACAAATGACTTCGGATGATTCCTTACTAACACCATATCTCCCACGTTAAATTGTTGAGTATTCTGTAGTCTCCGGTTGTGTGATTCGAGTACGTTTTCTGACAGTAAATTTCATGGGGAAACACTTGCATGTCGTACACGTAACCTTTAATTAGTCAAGGTTTTTTTCAAAAATACTTAATGATAATTAGTAAGTGTGTCTGATAATTGCTTTTGTTGCAGACTGTCAAGACCAGAGGATTGTTGTACTTTTTCTACTATTTCAGAGAGGTGGGTATTCTCCTCGTCCTTCACATCTTCCATGACCGGGAATGTACTGCAATTGAAACTATCTTGAAGCTGCCATATATGTGGGCGAATCGGTTCTATCTTTAAAATTTGACAATATTTGCCATGCAATTCTTTGGTCTTTACCAAGTCTAACCTGACTCTCGTGTCACCGAAACACATGCTGCATTCACCCTTTGCGAGATCGATTATAGTTTCCGTCTCTCGCAAAATATCTAATCCGAGGAGACAGTTCACGGCTAAATTCTTTACAATAAGGAAGGTGCACTCTTTGGCTTCCATTCCTAAATTAATACAAATCCGTTTCTATTACCGAACTAGTTGGCCTTTCTGACTTATGGCTCCTGTAACTCGACAATTAGTGACTGGAAAAACCGGAATCTTTCTAATCTTCTTTATGTGAAGAAAGAACGATTCATTCATCACAGAAACAGATGCTCCAGTATCTAAAATCACCGTAGTTTGAATACCATAAATATCACAAACTATAGCTGCTTGTACAACTTCCCGTTCAAACAAATTACGGTTCTTCCGAAAATCTTGACATAATTCCTCTCGTATATCGACTCCGTCATTATATCTTAACATCCGCATAGTTGAACTACGTTGCTGAGCAACATCAACAGAATTATTCCTACACACTGCATCTTTTGCGTCGTTCGGCCCGATCGCTGCTGATTCTATGCGACACACATTCTCATTGTTACTACAGCTGGTTGTCTGCACGCTTGGTTGCTCGTTATTACTAACATAATTCATGCAAGTGGCCCCTAGACACCCTGCGACTGACACACTGGAGCAGAATATCGTCGCATGTAGTTTGACTGACGGGTACTGGTTGATAGTTGCGGTTCACTTACCTCAATGATCTTGATATTTTGATTCGGTGGTTGCCATGGCTGCGCATTCATATGCTGCTGCAAGTTATTTGACATATTTGTATTGTACGGGGGTTGTACATGATTGTTGTTGTGATATTGCGGTGGCCTAGGCTGCTGGCATTGCTGTTGTGCATAATTCTGTGTTGACCAGTTATGTGGTGGTTGCATGTTTTGCTGATTATTTGAAAAATTACCGTTATTGTAATTGGCGTTAGCTCTAAAATCTCGTTTCCGTTTCTTTGAAAAGTTTCCGTTATTGTTTGGTCCACTATTGTTCTGTGTATGATAATTGTGATTCGGTGCATTACCGTACTGTCCGTTTGTGTTCATATTGTGGTTCTGCCATCCTAAATAATTCGGACTATTTCAATGATTTTGATTCCAATAGTAGGTGTTTCTATTACTATTGTTCTTGTGGTTTCGCCCGTTGCCATTACCATTACCATTATTCGACGAATTATTCCCACATTGGTGTCTGCCCTTTTCGATAACCAAATCTAAAGAGTCCAGTACAGATAGAAAATGTTCCACGTTGTCTTCAGGAATGTGAAACAATTTCTCCTTTAGATGTCGCGGTAACTTATCTTTTAATATCTTTAAAACATCACACTCAGGAATTGGTGTGGATAAATATTTCACTTTGTCCAGATACTTTTCGAAATATTTCCGCAAAGTACCGCCTTTTCTATTAAATGGCTCAGGACTATAAACTTCTTTTCTTAATCGTTCTTGTACCCCACGCGACCAATACTTGTTTAGAAAAGCTTGTTCAAATTCATCGAAAGAGCTGCATTGTTCTGCTTTCTGTGTCGCGAACAACGCTGGCTCACCTTGAATGTGGGTAATGTTAAAGCCAATTTTCTCCCTTTCGTTCCAACTTTTTGACATTATTCCGCGGATCCCTTTGATAAACACAATTGGATGGGGTCCGTTTATATCATTGGTAAACTTCTGAAACTGTGAATTCTTCACTAAAGCATCCTGAGTCACCAATGACTGTGTATGGTTTTGATAAACGGATGTTACTCCACGTGTTGGATTGAAATTATTGCCCGTCTGCCCCCTACTTTCAGTTAAAGGCGTTTCATAATGATCAGGGTGTGTTTCTGTGATACTAACACATTCCGGTGAACTGTTATGAGATGTTTGCATTCGTGTTTCATTAAGCACTTTCTGCACGTTTTGTAATTCAGTCTGGAGTTCATGAATCTTTGTGTTGTTTTCATGTATCAGTTGTGTTCCTAATTGTTGTAATATCTGTATAACAGCACTAATTTGTTTGTCTTTGTCATTTAGCCATGTGTTGAATGTGGTCACAACGCGTTCTTCTTGTTCTTTGCATTTTTTTTTCTTTTACGTTTTGATTATCAATCGTAAGGTTTTCTATACGTGTACTTATGTTGCGTATTTCTGCTTCCAAAGAAGTGTGTATTTGTTGTAATTTGTCCACATCCTGGGTTACTTGCTTTACATTCTGTGGTAAGTCATGGTATGTTTGTTGCATACTTGAAATGTTGTTCTGTATAGCAGACAACTGGGCATCTACTTGCTGTCGCAGCTGGCGATCGTGTTCTTTTAACCGGTTTTCAAGCTTTTGATCTAGCGTACGCTCGTCTAATTGACTGATGCGTTCCTCCAAGGTCTAATCCGTTCATCCATTCTGCTAATACGTTTATCTAAATTATAATTAATCTCAGTTGCAAACTGTTTAGCAGTTTCTTGTTCTCGCTGTATCTGTGACTGTTCCTGTATTTTAAACATTTCTTCCATTTTCATCATTAAGAGAGAAAATGTATCCATTACTGTTTGAGTTGGCTCTACCGGTGGTAAACCGACTGTAACTGGTGTTTCTTGTGGTTCTGCTTCAGTATGCACTTGAACTACCGTCTGTATTCTGCCTGAGTGTTCTACAACAGATGGATCACTGACTTTAATATTAGTGTCCTGTTCTACACTCCTGGAAATTGAAATAAGAACACCGTGAATTCATTGTCCCAGGAAGGGGAAACTTTATTGACACATTCCTGGGGTCAGATACATCACATGATCACACTGACAGAACCACAGGCACATAGACACAGGCAACAGAGCATGCACAATGTCGGCACTAGTACAGTGTATATCCACCTTTCGCAGCAATGCAGGCTGCTATTCTCCCATGGAGACGATCATAGAGATGCTGGATGTAGTCCTGTGGAACGGCTTGCCATGCCATTTCCACCTGGCGCCTCAGTTGGACCAGCGTTCGTGCTGGACGTGCAGACCGCGTGAGACGACGCTTCATCCAGTCCCAAACATGCTCAATGGGGGACAGTTCCGGAGATCTTGCTGGCCAGGATAGTTGACTTACACCTTCTAGAGCACGTTGGGTGGCACGGGATACATGCGGACGTGCATTGCCCTGTTGGAACAGCAAGTTCCCTTGCCGGTCTAGGAATGGTAGAACGATGGGTTCGACGACGGTTTGGATGTACCGTGCACTATTCAGTGTCCCCTCGAGGATCACCAGTGGTGTACGGCCAGTGTAGGAGATCGCTCCCCACACCATGATGCCGGGTGTTGGCCCTGTGTGCCTCGGTCGTATGCAGTCCTGATTGTGGCGCTCACCTGCACGGCGCCAAACACGCATACGACCATCATTGGCACCAAGGCAGAAGCGACTCTCATCGCTGAAGACGACACGTCTCCATTCGTCCCTCCATTCACGCCTGTCGCGACACCACTGGAGGCGGGCTGCACGATGTTGGGGCGTGAGCGGAAGACGGCCTAACGGTGTGCGGGACCGTAGCCCAGCTTCATGGAGACGGTTGCGAATGGTCCTCGCCGATACCCCAGGAGCAACAGTGTCCCTAATTTGCTGAGAAGTGGCGGTGCGGTCCCCTACGGCACTGCGTAGGATCCTACGGTCTTGGCGTGCATCCGTGCGTCGCTGCGGTCCGGTCCCAGGTCGACGGGCACGTGCACCTTCCGCCGACCACTGGCGACAACATCGATGTACTGTGGAGACCTCACGCCCCACGTGTTGAGCAATTCGGCGGTACGTCCACCCGGCCTCCCGCATGCCCACTATACGCTCTCGCTCAAAGTCCGTCAACTGCACATACGGTTCACGTCCACGCTGTCGCGGCATGCTACCAGTGTTAAAGACTGCGATGGAGCTCCGTATGCCACGGCAAACTGGCTGACACTGACGGCGGCGGTGCACAAATGCTGCGCAGCTAGCGCCATTCGACGGCCAACACCGCGGTTCCTGGTGTGTCCGCTGTGCCGTGCGTGTGATCACTGCTTGTACAGCCCTCTCGCAGTGTCCGGAGCAAGTATGGTGGGTCTGACACACCGGTGTCAATGTGTTCTTTTTTCCATTTCCAGGAGTGTATGTCCTCTGTCTGATCTGAAAAAATTCTATCAATTTCTACATCACTAGTTATTCCTTCCTCCTCTGAATGTTCTACAGTTACTTCCTGCTGTGTAACTTTTCTTACACGTCGTTCACCATGTTTGCAAATGTTTGGGTGCAAGTCTAATCGGGTAAACGTCACACGCTACACATCAATTATTCCGTCACACAAAACATAAAATAGTTACTAGACTGCACCAGATTGGAATCAGTACTATAAATATTCACTTTCGTTTGATTAAAATTCAGTCCCAATCTCGTTCAGTTAACCTCTACTGAAAACAATACAGCTCCAGGTGGAAGAAGATGCTGTGCCTACCTTATGCAGTGCTTCGCTGTGCTGCGGCTGGGATGGAATGGTACAGCAGAAATATCGTGCTTAGGGTCGTCGTAGATTTCCGCCCATTACAGCATGAAACAAACAGAAAAAACACACATTAGCACACACGTATAAGCTAGTCCTGTCAATAGGTTGCCACTGAATTGCCCTCTCTGTTTTTGATTGGATAGCCACTGAATTGATATTTATTTATTTGATGGGATAATAATAATTATTAAAAGGTGGCAATTTTATTTAAGCACTGCTTTTACTCTTTCGATTGTTGCGAGTCAGCGATAGTGCAATGCTGCTCGCTTTGGAGAATACACATTTTATAAGAATTATTTGGTCCAGGAAAAACTTTTGCGATCACGGTTGCGATTTAGACGGTATTCGCGTAATTGTACTGATTAAAAGTTATCGTTTCCGAAAGACGCAGGTTAGATTAAAGCTGTGAGCACTTTTGCGCGTATATTGAAAATATTGATAACACGTCGCGTAACAAAAAGAAACATGCGAATCACAACCGTGATCAAACGAACAAATATATGATAACATAAATGTTCTTCTCTGTTATTCAGGACAGGCTCAGATTAGACCTTGCAATTTTTAGTTATATGAAATCACAAGACGTTACACTTTCGAGATATTTGTTTTGGATAACTTGTATTTACCTTCTCTCTCTCTCCTTTTTACAGCCTTTATACCTTCACATCGATTAAGGAACTTTTCCTTCTCTACCGACCAGTACGAGAACAAAATTCAGACTCAGAAAAATGTCTTACATCGAATTGTTACATACTTAACCATTAACAATCACATATAGTTTCGTAGTACAAACAATGCTATTTTTTTCCGTGCACTAGACGTCTTTGATACACTGAGCACAAAAATTAAAAATAATTAAATTATAATTACATTTTTAATATCATGAATACTTCTTTAAATCATGAAAATAAGGTTTGACATCGTCGTAATATTAATTTTCATCGTTGTAGCACTACAAGCTGAAATGAGACAAGATAGTGATGTTGAACTCTGGGGTCTGGAACGAAATCGCCGTTCTAACTCATTCCACATGTGCCATTCGGTTCAGGTCACTGCCGTTCTTAGGCCAATCCATTTAAGAATTGTTACGATAAACCATTGCCTCACAGATGCTTCTCTATGACAGGGTGCATGCAGTGTCGTATCGACACAAGCATCGTACCTGAACTGTTCCTCTACTGTATGCAGTGCAGAACGCTGTAAAATGTGTTCATATCTTTCCGCATTTAGCATTTTCTTCATCACAGGTAGGGTGACTGCTCCTAATATGATGGTTGCATTGCGAATTTCGTAATGCCACCGCATGACCAGTTTGTGCTTCTAGGGGAAGTAGACTTAGCAGTCCCTAGTTAATAAAATAAAACCGTAACAATAGAAGAGGTGTGAGAGCAAGGCACGTTGCTTTCACAAAATAATGAGTATATTTTCTTTGTATTTAGTCACTGTCCATAATGGTAACACCGAGACAGCTGAGATAACCAGTCGAGTACATAACAGGTTATATCTATTTTTAATGAGCCATCTAACCAGGAAACGTTCTACGCCAAGTTAGAGGATCTTGAAATTTAAATCAAGTCTGCATATAAGGAGTTTGTTTGCTTTGTACCTTTCGTGAAATTAACAACAAACTGACAGAGAGCAAAGGTGTCTGAATATTTAATTGCACCGACCAAGAAAAACTCGTTTCGAGAAGAAGCAGGGGAAAGCACGCGTAGCACACCTCGTTTTGCTTACAAGATGCACAGCCTCATACACTGAGAGTACTGTCTAGAGCAATTGTCTTCAAACGGCTCGAATCAAGTATTCGTACCGCCTGCAGTTCTGGGCCGTATTTCATAATAATATGCATCTAGCAACTACAAAAAGTGTATTTTTGTTGCTGAGCAAGAAAGGTAGAGATTTGGCAATATTAAATTTAGATGCGATTAATAGCAATTGGCAGTGAATTTGACGATTAGCTAAGTAAATTTGGTCTCTTACCTAATGGAGAAGGGTAAGTAGCGGCGTGTGCGGAGTTAGAGGATGTAGATGGGGAATGATATCCTGTTCGTCCTTCAGTACTGACAACTCGCAGACGCGCGCGACACGTACAGATCAGCTACTATTGTATAATTTTTTACACGGAAGTAACATGGATTCGTGAATGCGTATTACAGAGAAAGTCATATTCAAATGCGGTACTTATTTGAAGCAAGGGAAATTAAAATAATGAAGGCTTCTTAATACAATGCAGTGCATAGAAGAAAACTGGCATTTAAATCATTTATCACACTTTCGTGATAGGGTCTAATATTCAATAGTGCATTTAAATGTAACTACGTATAGCACTATTAATCAATGTCATTCGCACACGTAGTATAACCAACTACTCTTCACCGGGCAATTTTAATGTCAAAGCAGTTAGATCGCTGAGTTTGGCTGCAACCTGAAACAGTCCACAGTAAACATAAAGTATTAGGATGGTGCCTACATGCAACGATCAGTACTTTGCGGCCGCCGCCCAACTTATCCCGCCCTTAATAATGGAACTTTATTTCTGGTTCATTACTTACTAATTTATGTAGTCTACTGAATAAGAACAACATCCGGTGCATATGCGCCCGTAGGTGCCGCCCCAAACTGCCAGTGTTGTCTCTTGAGCAAAAACGTTCGACGACCGCTGATCTAGAGCGACACAAATCTATTGGCTCAGCCACACTTTCACGGCGAACCTAACTGACTGTCCAAGGCTGGGCGGATAGTGGAACGGTGTCTTGCTCCTTGATTTTTGCAAAGAAATGAAAAAATGTCACAGAACTTCTCTGGGGATTTCGGGACAGACACAGCAATCACTACAAGAGGTGCAGGCGCAGACTGGGCTTCCAAAGCCCGCGGAGTAGGTCGCTACCCTACCTCTGCAAAACCTGTACGTATGGCCAAAGGAGGCTCTCTTCACCCAATAAGACTATAGACTGCCTTCTGCCGAAAAAAACAGCCCAAAGAGGCGTTCCTGATGACGCACAGCCGCAGTGTGGTGAGTAAGGATAACTTTCCAAGCGCACAGCTCCAGTATTCACATTAAATTAACACAAAAAAGCGGTAGACCATGAATTAATATTGCATAGCGATGCTCTAGCCACAACACGCCCATACCGTAACACCAACGCCCTCTATGCTTCAGTGATGACACTACACTAGGCGGCAGGCAATGTTCTCAAGGCATTCGCCATACCCAGACTTTTCCATTAGACTGTTATAGGGCATAGCGTGATTCATCACTCAGACCATTAGTCTCCAGTCACTCTCTGTCTTAATGCCACCTGAAGTTTCGCTCAGGTTTGACTACAGAAGCTTATGCCTGCGACAAATTCCTCCACCATAATAACCCATTCTTTTTAAGACCTTGCGCACAGTCACTTTGCTAGCTGGACTGCTGGTAGCATTTTGGAAATCACGAGCGATTCCTTCGGATTATTTCTTGCGACTTTTGAGAACTACCCTCACCGATACCCGACACTTCCTGTACGTCATTAGATTAATTTCAATTAAGAAAGGCAAGTCTTCCGGTCCAGATGGTATACCAATAAGGTTCCTTTCAGAGTATGCAGACACAATAGCGTCTTTCTTAGCAATCACATATGACCGCTCACTTGACGAATGGTCTGTTCCTAAAGACTGGAAAGTAGCACAGGTCACACAAATATTCAAGAAAGGAAATAGGAGTAACCCACTGAATTACAGACCCACATCACTGACCTCAATTTGCTGTTGGATTTTGGAGCATATACTGTACTCTAGCATTGTGAATCACTTTGAAGAAAATGACTTATTGATACATAACCAACACGGATACAGAAAATATCGTTCTTGTGCAATACGGCTAGCTCTTTATTCCAATGAAGTAATGTGTGCTGTCGACAAGGGATCTCAGATCGATTCCATATTCCTAGGTTTCCAGAAGGCTTTAGATACCGTTCCTCTTAAGCGACTATTAATCAAATTGCATGCATATGGAGTATCGTCTCAGTTGTGTGACTGGAGTCGTGATTTCCTCTCAGAGAGGTCACAGTTCGTAGTGATAGACAGTAAATCATTCAATAGAACAGAAGTGATATCGCGTTCCGTGTCATAGGCCCTCTGCTGTTCCTGATCTATATAAATGATCTAGGCGATAATCTGAGCAGCCCTCTTAGATTGTTTGCAGATGACGCTGTTATTTACCGTCTAGTAAAATCATCAGACGATCAATTCCAATTACAAAATGATCCAGAGAGAATTTCTGTATGGTGCCAAAAGTGGAAATTCGCACTAAACAAAGAAAAGTGCGAGGTCATCCACATGGGTACTAAAGGAAATCGGATAAATTTCGGGTATACGAAAAATCGCACAAATCTAAGAGCTGTTAATTGGACTAAATACCTAGGGATTACAATTACGAGCAACTTCAACTGGAAAACCAACATAGATAATACTCTGGGGAAGGCGAAACAAAGACTGCGCTTTGTTGGCAGAATTCTTAGAAGATGCGACAAACCCAATAAAGAGAGAGCCTACATTACACTTGTCCGTCCTCTGCTGGAATATTGCTGCGCCGTATGTGATCCTTACCAGGTAAGATTGACGGAGGACATCGAAAAAGAGCAAAGAAGGCAAGCTCGTTTCGTGTTATCGCGCATTAGGGATGAGAGTGTCACTGATATGATAAGCGAGTTGGGGTGGTAGTCATTGAAACAAAGGCGTTTTCCTTGCGGCGAGATCACTAACTTTCCCTTCCGAATGCGAAAATATTTTGTTGGCACCCACCTACGTAGGGAAAAATTTAGGTGTTCCTTTTTCCCACGCACCATTGGGGTGTGGAATGGTAGAGAAGTAGTATGAGAATGGTTCGATGAACCCTCTGCCAGGCACTTAAATGTGAAATGCTGAGTAACCATGTAGATGTAGATGCAGATGGTTGTTCATTCACGATTCCACTTCACAGTCGATTCACGTTCAGTCGAAGCGAGTAGCTTCTAAAGATTTTATATATCCTTGATGGATGATGTCCAGTGACTAGTCCACGAAGTCACTGCTCATCCCTGACAGACCAAATCTGCAATTATTGCTTCTCTCTGCCCCCCTTTTGCCGGCCAGAATGGCCGAGCGGTTCTAGGCGCTGCAGTCTGGAGCCGCGCGACCGCTACGGTCGCAGGTTCGAATCCTGCCTTGGGCACGGATGTGTGTGATGTCCTTAGGTTAGTTAGGTTTAAGTAGTTCTAACTTCTGGGGGACTAATGACCTCAGCAGTTGAGTCCCATAGTGCTCAGAGCCATTTGAACCATTTTATTTTGCCCCCATTTATACTGGCGGTTCCACCTCTCGTGACGTCTTGTGGTTGATTTCTCATCACAAAGGGGGGTCCGAATACTTCTGATCAGATAGCATATAAACGATGTTGAAGGAATTGACACATGAAGTTCTAGAAGTTCAGCATCTATAACTTGATAATAACATGCCCAGGTTTAAAGTTGTGATATCACGTACTGATACCACCCCACAGGTGGTAGGACGGAACCGCAAAATTTCCGTCTGACGCCTATAGCGGTCGCGCGCGATCTGTCGGACCCGACATTGCGCACCCACTTAACCACGCCTCCAGCGGCTCCGTTCCACGAACACCCCTGCCGCCATAACACAGGACAGCCAGCGACAGCCACTCAATCCACTCACACCTGGAGCCTCTTCCTTGTGACATCGACAGCTGGACTCTAATTCTTGCTGCATCATTTCTCACGAGTTTTTGTACACTTGGAGAAATATAGGTTAAGTAAATCTTCTTTTTACTACATTTGCTTGTTCGCTAATCATTTCTGCTCCTGTGCAGTTTTCCTACGACATCAGTTACCACACAATTATGTAGCACACCTCTCCTTATCGATGTGCTGGAAGCTGAACACAACAAAAATATTCCATACGACAAATGGCACTGTAGCTCAGGTATCTGGAGGAAATAATTCCTAGTATATTACCTGTATTCGAGCAATAGTGACAGAGTGGAACTCCCATGCCAGTACAAGAGAAGGAGGTGACGAATTCTGGAGAGTCGAACTGAATGGAGCAATGCCTTACTCAACAGCCAGTTGCAGGGACGATGAGAAGACAGTGACTTAGCGTAGCTGGCAATGATCTGCACGAGGTAGCAGCTGGAACAGAACTGACTTGAGCGTACCCTGTGATCTGTGGTATCGCCGTCCTTTTGCTTCTCGAGGCGAACGACATTCCTTGCCGACGTAATTACCACCATTTGTGGCGCAGGTGATAAGTTACTATGTCCATGGTCTCCGCAATCGACACGTCTTCGTCCATCGATATTAAAGGTATAAGGAGCCAGGTACAAATGGAGTACTCCGCGTCATCTTGCGTTTTGGTTCTGGATGTACTAGTGTTAGTCTCATAAAGTCTATGTGTAGTCAGTCGAAGGAAACCTAGGAGCCGGCCAGGAAGGCCGAACGGTTCTAGGCGCTACAGTCTGGAACAGCGCGACCGCTACGGTCACAGGTTCGAATCCTGCCTCGGACATGGATGTGTGTGATGTCCTTAAGTTAGTTAGGTTTAAGTAGGTCTAAGTTCTAGGGGACTGATGACCTCAGCAGTTAAGTCCCATAGTACTCAGAGCCATTTGAACCAATTTTGAAACCTAGGATGGTGGCCAGGAAAGGAACTGTTGACGCGCCGCTGGCAGTGCACGATCATCTCAAAATGTCTTGATTTATACCATGTCATTATACATAGCAAGACATAAGTTGTTTGTCTATGGGTGTTTCCCAATATCCTACATGGTGTAGTGATAATACTTCTCACTTTGGCCTTCTGGAATACTTATCCTGTCGTCCTCAGAGACTGGGGATATCAGAGGAACTCCTGGGGGAACTAAGTTGGTGGTGGAGTGAGAACAGGCAGTTGGCGACGTAGTGTCTTGGTCGAAGTCTGGTGGCCATCCATTGCACGTGTTATTCCGAATATTCTCTAACTACGGTCTTTACCCGTCACACCTGCCATTTGAGCGGGTGAAAGCGGTGCATATACGAAAATCACTGATAGTTGACCGTCCGTTTACCAAAAGACCTGTGGGGAAGCATCGAACGCCTGCTCTGGACTCGCTAATAACTGTCACAGGACGTCTGCTTTGGCATGACGGGCTGTGGGTCTATGTATCATCATAGAGTGGTTATTTCTGAGTCGCAAGCAACGAGGATATGGGCGTAAGGCGGTGCGTTCTGGGGTCCGACAGTCAGGTGCAAATATTGTCAACAGTGGCTTGTGGTCGGTTTTAGGAGCCTACGGGGTTGGACGTTCACACTCATCCTGTGTTGTTGACTGTCACGAGGCATACGTGACGCCACTTGTGGCCATGATCTGTGCCACATGGTATTGTGACGCTCCAGGTATGAAAGCCTACGAGTAGACTATGAACAGTATTAATGAGAGATGGGGTACCCCTTCCCGAGAGTAACACAATGTTCTGGCTACTGCATCTGGTTCCCATCAAGGGAATTCCGCGGCAGTGGCCACCCCTTCAGTAACAGCGCAGTTTGCGTATTTAGACTGTTGAAGCGGCGTAGATATTGTGATGCATTGTGCCTATATACCAGGAGTTGTCAAACTGTGTGTCGAGGCCTTACAGTAGGGCCGTCGCGCTGGTTTTTCAATAACTGGGATATCATTTATTTACCTTCTGAGTAAAGGAACAGCGTGACTCATCTTGTAGGCAGGCAAGTAAGTTCTATACCTGCGGTAGAGTGGTACTTTGCAGTCGAGTCGTACTACATAATTCATTTGTTTTTATTCAGTAACAATCAGCAAGTCGAGTACAGGTTGTTCTTCATCGTTGTTCATCTTCTGTGATTCGTGTTCGCCTGTCAGCATGGGCACATTTCTGAATGTACGTACAGAACTCGATACTTCAAATGTATCTTGCAGATCTAAATCCAGGAATGGACGAAACTGCAAAGAGAATGATGACAGTGATTTGAATGTCGGTTTTAATGTACCACTTTTGGAACTGAAGAACGACTATAGCGGTGTCATTTGTTTTGGAAGTCTTAGCTACTGAAAGCAATCTTCCTAAAACAATGAAACGACATTTTGAGTCAATTTAATATAGTTTGTTAAAAGAAACTACGAGAAGAAATGTCAGAACAAAAAACTCACCTTTGGCTAAACAGGCTACGATTCCTCCAAACGCTCTTTTTCATGTTATAAAGTTTCCTACTTCATAGCAAAGAGCAAGAAACCTCACACCATAGCAGAAGACCTTATTTCACCAGCTGTTCTGAACATGGTACCAGATGTCATACTACTGGAATCGTGCCTTTCTCAGACAGCACCATAGGAACACTGGATAAGGCTGACGACATTAATGATCGTTTGGTTGTAAATCCCGAAGGTAATGATTTCGCTATTCAGTTGAATGAAGCTATAGACAACCAAACGATGCGCATCTGCAGTAGTTTGTTACGTGTGGTTTATACATGATAACAAATTTGGTGAAGATATTCTTTTCTGCAGGAAAATAGCTCTTGGAATAAAAGCAACAGACGCCTTTCAAATACAACCCCCATTTATGGAAGGAAACAACGATAACGGGGAAAACTGTGGAAGCGTATGTATAGGTGGAGGTCGTAGCTTGTCTGGCTGCTACGCCGGATTACATATTGTGATCCGTAAAGAAGCTCCTCACGCTATTTAGACACTCTGTTTTATTCATTGAGAAACACTGGAATCTAAAATCATGTTCTCCGTCCTCCGTGAAGTTCTTCGACCAGTGATCGAAGTGATAGTAAACTTCATTAAGCGCCGGCCCCATAACTTCAAATGTTTTCAACAAATATGCGTTAATATAGGGTTTGAGCACATTTACATAATTTACTATAGTAACTCTAGGTAGCTTTCACCTAGGAATGTCTTGACAAACACGTATGAACTCAGGCATGAACTCCACTATTATCTTGTTGAACATAAAAGTTAAGTTCCGAGAAGTTGGTAGAATGTGACTTTGTTTTGAAGCTAGTATATCTTTCTGACGTCTTTGACACACTCCTTTCATTGAATGTATCACATGCAAGGAATGGTACCAATATTCTGCAACTTAGAGACAAAATCTGAATCTTCAGAAATAAAATACTACTGTGAAAGAAAAATGTGTATGAAAGAGACAGACATCACATTTTCCCTATTCGTCATACAGTTTTAGAAGAAAAATTTATAGTTCAGTGAAAAACTGAAGTCCTCGTCTGTGGACCATTTAACTGAATACGATAATTGCTTAATGAACTACTTCTAAGAACAAGTCGATTAACATAACTGAATCAAAGATCCTTTCAGTATAAAATCAACATCTATCGCTGAAGAACAAGAGCAGTTTATTGATATTTCTTCAGACTCCATATTGAAACTGAAGTTAGTTTCCACAACAACTGTGTCTTAGAGCTTGGTACAACGGAATTATCCGCAAGCAGTTAACGAGGCCCAATGAGTTATGATACCTTTTGCAACATCTTGATTGTTTGAGGTAGGTTTCTCAGCATTGGCAATCACCGATACGAAATTGAATCTGGAAGAAGGAATGTGAATCCCAATTTCCAATCTTGTGTCGAGATTTGAAGATCTGACGATGAGAAGGAAGCTGATCCTTCCCATCTATCTCGTTCCAAGAAGAAGTTGTAATAACATTAAATATAGATTAAAATGTGTTATGGCAAATAGGTAATAAATAGTAACTGCTCATCTTCCTTTTCCGATACTTGAGTTTATTTTTCATAGACTTCGAGTAGAAAGTCACGTTTGAAAGAATCCAGGGTTGTTTATGCTCACGTCAAGTTTGGAAACCTTGGTCCAAGGTATTTTTTTATCCAGTTACAAATTAGTTGTTTGAAGACCAAGAAATAACCTACCTCCTCCCTAGTTTTCATCAGTTTCAACAAATACGAGAGTTATTTACTAACTTCCTCTAGTTTCAGTTTACGTTCATGCTGCAATTCTGATATCTTAACTATTTTAAAATAAGTTTGTAAACCACATCAACCAGCTAAATGTTGGATAAAAACATTTTATCAGTGCTAAATTACGTCACGCATTGTACAAAGAGACATTTGTGCAGGATGTATCTGAATTCCGCCGATAAACTTTCCAGATTCAGAAGGGCCGTTTCTATCTTGACTCATTTTTGACTTCGACTGTACTGCACTGACAATATGAACACACCAGCTCAAATGCAGGAAACCGTGTGTCGTGTTTGTAAGACAGTCACATCCTCTAGCTGATAGCATTAGCTCTTCGAAACACCGTTAAATACCTTCTTTCCACTTCGCCATCAGAGTAAAACTGTTGCTCCTCAGTCTCATCTCGGGTTTCAATTTAGGCTATGTTAGCTGTGCGTAAGCAGTGTCGCACTATGTATGAGTACAAATCTGCAGAGTTTACTGATATGTGCCTCTCGTATGTGTACGCAAGATGCAATAGAGGGTCTGTGTGTCTTCTGCGATACTTCACTACTGCTCTTTAAGTAAATCACGGCTCTGACCGTACGAAAGTCGCGACGCAAATGGACCGGTTGTGAAGTGGACCGAACACGGCTATTGCGTCGGCTACGACTGCACGCGCATAAGGCCGAAAAATGCCACATAACTCTGGTGAAACGCAAAAAGCTTTCGAGAAACGTGTAGAATTTCGAGAGAGATCGTCCACCTCAGGAACGACGCAATAATCAACCTGTGCCGTAAATGAACGCTGAAACTGTACACTCGAGCAATTAAAGAGTACAAGGAGGTTACATGGAAATGTATGATGGCGATAAAATAGTGACAACAACCAGCTAAAAAGAAATCTTGAAACCAGATACATACGACAGTTTAAAAAGAGAAATATAGGGGTTCTTAATAAGCGAAATACTGTTTCATTACAACTTTTGGAAATGAAACGAAAGTACATTGAGAAGGTGTGACCTGAGGAAGACAAACAACAGAGAAGCAGTTTATTTCACCACGCAAATGTTTAAAGATACTCTTTCCTTGATCAATATGTCTTTAGCCGCGGATATCAAAATCGGTATGGGATTTCTACTAATATTTCATTGAAATTGTGGTAGCTTTCGCTCTTCTCACACCCTTCTCTCTAGCTGAATATTATATTTGTGGGACAGTTTGCAATCAAAGATAACTAATAACTACTGCTGTTTTTACCTGGCTCAAGGCGCTTATTAATGTGTGCAGTGTGCTTTATATGCCTGCCTTCAATGGCTACTGCATTAAGAAAAATTGTTGTGCTACAGTACTCTGGTTCTCTTTCGTCGCGAGGCTTTGACAATGAGTTTCTGCATCTACTAGCATACACAACGACTTCCATTAGTGAACCCGTCAATACTTCGTAATTGAAAAACATGTATGGGCAATGGGTATACGTCCAAATGTCATTCTCGCCGCCCCACCCCCTCTTCCTTCCTCCTCTTTCGGTGAATCGCCTCCTCCTCTCTCATTTACCCATCTCCTCAATATACTCCCCTTCCTCTAAGTCCATTAAGTTCTCCCACATCTATATGCCCATTTAGCCATCTCCCTTCCAGTCTCTCCGTCCACCTCCTCTCCCCCCTCCGCCTCTCTGTGTATTGTTTGTTGTTTGTTGTTTATTGTTATTGCAAACAAAACATTGACTGGGAATTGAAGTCGCTTGCAATAATTGGGGGAATCGTTCGAGATTATTAGTATACGGGGTATAAGAGTGATGTCACCAGCCGCTGGATATGCGAGGATAGTGACTTCAGTGAAAGTGTTTCACGTAGTTCTAATCTGTGAACGAGCTGGAGTTCAAAGTTACGTACGTTTCCGATTCCGATTCCGATTGCAGTCACACCATTTTGCTCCTCGCAGTCGGTTTTAACAGAAAAAATGTACATTGTCGCTCAAAAACTACACATCCTACGTCCATCTGCATGTTTATTACAATTACGGTAAAAAAATTGAAGTGAAACTGTCAAAACGTCCCAAACTTTTTCCTCACGGTCTTTACTCTTTCTTATACAGGGTGTCACCTAACGTTACCGCTGGATATATTTCGTAAACCACATCAAATACTGACGAACCGATTCCACAGACCGAACGTGAGGAGAGGGACTAGTGTAATTGGTTAATAAAAACCATAAAAAAATGCATGGAAGTATGTTTTTTAACACGAACCTACGTTTTTTTTAAATGGAACCACGTTAGTTTTGTTAGCACATCTGAACATATAAACAAATACGTAATCAGTGCCGTTTGTTGCATTGTAAAATGTTAATTACATCCGGAGATATTGTAACCTAAAGTTGACGCTTGAAACCTCCGACGTTCAGTTGCGTGTTGTAACAAACACGGGCCACGGTCGGCGAGAAGCATCTGCAGGGACATGTTTACGGTGACGACCGTGTTTACGAGTGTGGCTGTAGTGCACTGTTGTGGTTTGGTCTAGCTGTCGCAGTGTCCGCATGTAGCGCTTGCTGCTATTGTTATTCTGCATTCGTCTCCGCACGCAGACCAACTGTAGTACACCGTGTTACCAGACGTCTGTGATAGTTTTAGTGTTGTAGGAACTGTGACCATGGTGTATTCGAACTCTGAAAAGGCGGAGATGATACTCATCTATGGCGAGTGTCGACGAAATGCAGCTGAAGCCTGCAGGGTGTTTGCAGAACGGTACCCGGACAGAGAGCATCCAACGTGCCGCACATTGCAAAACATCTACCGCCAACTGTATGCAACAGGTATGGTCATAGCACGCAAACGGGTCCGTAACAGGCCCGTCACAGGAGAAGCGGGTGCAGTTGGTGTGTTAGCTGCTGTTGCCATGAATCCACACATGAGTACACGGGACATTGCGAGAGCCGGTGGACTGAGTCAAAGTAGTGTCATGCGCATACTGCATCGTCACCGCTTTCACCCGTTTCATGTGTCGCTACATCAGCAATTACATGGTGATGACTTTAATCATCGAGTGCAATTCTGTCAATGAGCATTAACAGAGAATGCGTTGCAGTTCTACCTGTTTACCGATGAAGCGGGTTTCACAAACCACGGGGCAGTGAATCTACGGAACATGCATTACCGATCCATGGACAATCCTCGCTGGCACAGACAGGTAGAGCGACAGCGACCGTGGACTGTAAATGTATGGTGCGGAATCATTGGCGACCACCTCATTAGTCCTCACTTCATTGCAGGGACCCAAACAGTTGCAACATACGTCGCGTTTCTACAGAATGATCTGCCAACGTTGCTCGAAAATGTCCCACTGGAAACGCGTCGACGTATGTGGTATCAGCATGATGGTGCACCTGCACATTCCGCAATTAACCCTAGGCTGACCCTTGACAGGATGTTCGACGTGGAGGACGCATAAATTGGCCAGCCCGTTCTCCTGATCTTACACCTCTGGACTTCTTTCTGTGGGGTACGTTAAAGGAGAATGTGTAACGTGATGTGCCTACAACCCCAGAGGATATGAAACAACGTATTATGGCAGCCTGCGGCGACATTACACCAGATGTACTGCGGCGTGTATGACATTCATTACGCCAGAGATTGCAATTATGTGCAGCAAATGATGGCCACCACATTGGTCGGCCAGTGTGGCCACGCGGTTAAAGGCGCTACTGTCTGGAGCCGCGCGACCGCTACGGTCGCAGGTTCGAATCCTGCCTCGGGCATGGATGTGTGTGATGTCCTTAGGTTAGTTAGGTTTAAGTAGTTTTAAGTTCTAGGGGACTGATGACCTCAGATGTTAAGTCCCATAGTGCTCAGAGCCATTTGAACCATTTGAGCCACCACATTGAACATCTATTGGCCTGACATGTCGGGACACATTCTATTCCACTCCGTAATTGAAAACGGAAACCACGTGTGTACGTGTACCTCACCCCTCATGGTAATGTACATGTGCGTCAGTGAAAATGACCAATAAAAAGGTGTTAGCATGTGGACGTAATGTGCTGTTCCAGTCTCTTCTGTACCTAAGGTCCCTCACCGTTCCCTTTGGATCCCTACGTAATTCGGTGCTCTCCGATACACACGATCGAACAGCGGAGGAGTGGTACTCAAGCGTCAACTTTAGGTTACAATATCTCCGGATGTAATTAACATTTTACAATGCAACAAACGGCACTGATTACGTATTTGTTTATATCTTCAGATGTGCTAACAAAACTAACGGGGTTCCATTAAAAAAACCGTAGGTTTGTGTTAAAAAACATACTTCCTTGCATTTTTTTATGGTTTGTATTAACTAATTACACTAGCCCCTCTCCTCACGTTCGGTCTGTGGAATCGATTCGTCAATATTTGATGTGGTTTACGAAATATATCCAGCGGTAATGTTAAGTGACTCACCGTGTATAATACGAACAGACAAAAAATCGCAACACCAAGGAGTTGTGCGACATAAACGATAGTTAGTAGTCTTGTTTCTACATATGAAATATTATGTCTATTCCTTTTTCGCGCCAGTCGCAACGAGAGTGGCGCTAGTAGCACTTCTATGAGGAAGCTAATCAGGTTTGCTTTAAATATGCGCTGTAACTGTCATGAGCGTTAGTTATCTTCTGGACTGGGCGTAGCGAAATGATGTTAGCCAAGAATAATAAGAATAACAATAAGAACAATAATAATAAGACGGAAAAGACGCCATAAGCAACACCTTTTTCAGTTTCAACAAGGTCCTGTAATAGAGCTACGAGAAATGGGATAATCCTTCTGCGCTTTTGCAGAGAGACTTAGCAGGGATGTAGCCACTGTGCATGACTGCCGGCAGTGGTGGGTCTCGAGAATGTACGGTGGCAGGAATACGCCTCTGGACGCCACGTAGCACTCCCGAGAGGGTGGAGCATCGTGTTCGGCGAATGGCTTTGCCGCATCGTACTGCATCAATAGAAGCAATCTGAGCAGCAGCTTGGCACCCCAGCGACACAACGAACTGTTATAAATCGGTTACTTCAAGGATAGCTCCGAGCCATACAGCCCGTAGTGTGGATTCCACCGACCCAAAATCAACGCCATTGGCGACTTCAGTGGTATCAAGCGATATCTCATTGGAAGGTAGGGTCGAAGTCTATTGCATTTTCTGATGAACGTTGTTGCGGTCTCGGTGCCAGTGATGACGTGTGTTAGTTATTGGGAGGCCAATTGACGGTCTGGAACCAACCTATCAGCGTGCTATACGCACTGGACCTATACCTGGAGCTATGGTTTGGGTTGTGATTTCGTACTGACAGCAGGAGGATTCTCTTGCTTATCCCGCGCAACTTGACCGCAAATTTGAACGCCAATTCGATGATTCGGCCTGTTATTCGTGAACATTATTCCAGGTGATGTTTTCACACACGATAATGATCGCCCACATACCGTTGTTGTAACGCATCGCCCTTTAAAGAGTGATGACATGTTGCCTTGACCAGGTCGATCACCATTTCTGTCTCCAATCGAGAGATGTAGGACATCGCCGGACGACAATACTACCATCATCCACAACCATTACCGTATTAACCATTCAAGTGCAACAGGTTTCTAAGTCCATACCACAAACTGACATCCCTCACCTGTAGACCACAACGCGCGAATGCGCCGTATGGGCTTCAGCTGTCGACGTCAGTATATCCACTGCTTTTGGCCATAGACGGCGGCTGTGCGGTTCTAGGCGCTTTAGTCCGGAACTACGCGGCTGCTACAGTCGTAGGCTCTAATCCTGCCTCGGGCATGGATGTGTGTGATGTCCTTAGGTTAGTTAGGTTTAAGTAGTTCTAAGTCTAAGGGACTGATGACCTCAGATGTTAAGTCCCATAGCGCTTAGAGCCATTTGAAACATTTGAGCTTTTGGCCACTCACTGAATTATGTGGTTGTAGAATTTTGGAGGGTAATAAACACAGCTGGTAATAGTTCTGAGCGTTATTTTCCAAGAAATAAAATTTATTTTCTCTACATCTCAGACTTCCACGAAACTAATATGACTTTATCACCTACAACTCCCCATCCATTCTCCCCTTCTATTCAAACCCTTAAAATGCTCTCGCCGATTTAATATCCCAATAAAACCATTAAAAACGGGTGAAAACTTCGTCAAAATACTTGACACGTTACTGTAAGAACAAAGCGGAGAACCATCGCACTTCAGGAGCTAATTAGTGGACCTGATGTCTTCAGAGTGTACCTAAATCCAAGAACGCGTCGCAGCAACTTATAAAGTTGTACATTTCTCTTCCAATGAGTACTTCAAAATACATCGACGGAAAAAATCGCAACACCAAAAGTAATTAATTTACAGTAATTTAATTTCGGGAATGCATTTGTTTAAGTAACATTTTAAGTGATTAACATTACAAGATTGCAGGTTAACGTAAGCGCGGGATATGCTATTGCAAATGTGAAATGCCGATGCATTAATAATCGCTCTTACCACCAGAAAGTTGAATACAAGCACGCAAACGTGTATACATTGTGTTTCATAAGTGCCGGATGTCAGTTTGTGGGATGCAGTTCCATAGCTGTTGCTGAGATGGAGTGGTCACATAGTACGCATGGATGACAGTAGGCTATCTAAAGCGGTGTTCTACTCGCAGCTCTCGTGCGGGAAGAGGAGGAAAGGTGGTCAACACCTGCGATATAAAGACACCATTAAACGCCATCTTGCATGCAGCCTGTGGCATCCCAAGCAACCGTTGGGAAGAGCTAGCATTGCGCCGATCGGAGTGGCGATCAACTGTACATAAGAGCATCGAACAATTCGAGCAAAAGCGTCTAATGAACCTGGATGGTAAAAGAGAGCTCCGAAAATCTCAGCTCAAGCCTGTCTACACGTATACTTACAACTCTGCTGGTCAGCTTCACTGTGCTCCATGCAACAGGATATCCAAAGCGAAATTCGGATTCGCGAGTCACATCCGAGCCTATCACAACAAGGACAGAGAAGACTGACGGAGTCGCTGTCACCGGACACGGCGAGGAGGACATCACACCATCACTTGGTCGGTCAGTACAGGGACGGTTAATGCTGGCTCTGGGTGACGATCGAATCGCCGTCCTATTATGTCCCACATCTGCTCAATTGGAGACAGGTCTGGTGATCGACCAGGTCAGGGCAGTATGTTGACGACCTTCAAGAGATATCGGGTTACAAGGTTGCAATAGTGGTACGTGGGCAAGCGTTAGCTGTTAAAAAACACCCCTTGGAATGTTGTTCATAAATGGCAGCACAACAGGTCGAATCATCAGACTGACGTACAAATTTACAGTCAGGGTGCACAGGATACCCACAAGGGTGCTCCTGCTGTCATAAGAAATCGTACCCCAGACCATAACTTCAGCTGTAGGTTCAGTAGCCGGCCGGTGCGGCCATGTGGTTCTTGGCGCTTCAGTCTGGAACCGCGTGACCGCTACGGTCGCAGGTTCGAATCCTGCCTCGGGCATGGATGTGTGTGATGTCCTTAGGTTAGTTAGGTTTAAGTAGTTCTAAGTTCTAGGGGTCTGATGACCTCAGATGTTAAGTCCCATAGTGCTCAGAGCCATTTGAACAATTTGTAGGTTCAGTGCGTCAACCACGCATGCAGGCTGACTGTAGGCCTGCATCGGGACTTCTTCCAACCAACAACGGCCATCACTGGCACAGAAGCAGAACCAGCTTTCATCAGAAAACACAACAGCCCTCGACGTTGTCCTCCAATGACCTCTCGCTTGACACCACTGGAGTCACAAGTGGCTCTTGTTTGGGATCAGTGGAATGCACGAAAGAAGGTGTCTGGCTTGGAGCTATATTTGAAGTAATCTATTTGTAACAGTTCGTTGTATCACTGGGGTACTCAAAGTGCTGCAGACGCAGTGCGATGCGCCAGAACCATACGCCGAACACGATTGTCTTCCCTCTCGGTAATGCCACGTGGCCTCCTGGAGTCCGGTCTTCTTGCGACCGTATGTCGTCGTGGCCACCGCTGCCAGCAATCATGTACAGTGGCTACGCTCTTGCTTAGTCTTTCTGCAGTATCACAGAAGGGACATCCAGCTTCTAGTAGCCCTGTTACACGACCTCGGTCAAACTCAATGAAGAGTTGATAATAGTGTCTTTGTCACCTTGAAGGCATTCTTGACTAATATCAACTTACCTCGTCCAGTCTCAGGGGTAACTAACGCTCACGATCATTACAGCGTGTATTTAAAGCAAACCTAATTTGCTCCATGATAGTGGAGTTCTTAGCGCCACTCTTATGCGGCTGGCCAGAGATATGAAGAGCAACATCTTTCTGATGTAGAAACACGCCTACCTGCTTTCGTTTATTTCGCACAACTCCTTCTCGGTGATTTTTTTTTTTTTTTTTGTCATTGTATTCCGATACCGCGTCTGCACTCTAGGCATATGACGCATGTAGCCGCAACGTTCGGGTGTTGTTCACAGTAGATCTTTAATCTGACTTGCCGACTCAGTTTAGGTAGCTGTTACCAGCATTGTAAACAAGTGGGACAGTATAGTTTAAATAATGTCTCTATATAGTAGTTTGCTACCTCACAGGTAGCTTTCAAACACGTACGAATACAATGTATATTCCTATTCTCAATTATGGTTGACATGGGATAGAAACATGAAAAGAAACTTCTCAGACTGAAACTACAATGCTTCTGCATGTTTTCAGATCCCGGAGGTGTATGAGTAGCAAGGAGAACAGCGGCGAAGGTTTTCGATATTTCACACAAATGTTCATGGGTATACTTGTCACGAGTACTAATCGATATCCTTTATATATTTGGGCTTTTTTCTAACCGTTACTGTGAGCGTGTACGTGACCAGTGTGGCAGGGGTGTATGCGAGTGCGGGTTGGGGAAAAAAAAAGTTCAAATGGCTCTGAGCACTATGAGACTTAACTCCTGAGGTCATTCTGGGGTTGTCAGTCCCCTAGAACTTAGAACTACTTAAACCTAACTAACGTAAGGACATCACACACATCCATGCCCGAGGCAGGATTCGAACCTGCGACCGTAGCGGTCGCGCAATTTCAGACTGAAGAGCCTACAACCGCAGATTGCAAAACCAGTCTTTTTTTTCTACGCGAGTGTGTTGGAGATTGCCTGCCCTGCTCCTCACAGGGTACGAACTTGAATTACCGTGAAAATATTACTTACCTTTACCATGTTGTTTACTACATAAAAACCTTTCGGTAAAGAAAAGACGCAGATTTTTCGCTCGACCAGATGTACTAGTATACTGTGAGACGTGAGTGAAATCTCATGTGCCTTTTACCCTCCACAATTTTTACGCTTCTTATCGACTAATGACGTCTCTGTATGTTCTTGATCTTCATGCAGGCGATGCAGTCAGGCCAAGTTGGAAACGATTTTTCACAATTTTAAAAAATATCGACAACTTTAGAAGGATGTCTGCCGTAAAAGAAGATGAGTGTCTGCCATAGAATAGAACGTTAGTGACAAGTTCTATCGGCTGCTCACGACCCCAAAGCTGACAAGTTCTTCAAAAGGAAAAACTGAGACGGAAAATATTTTCGGAAGAACGAAGTACTAGATGTAGGAGTTCCTGACGATATGCAGTTAGAATCGGTACGCATCTATTTTCTGTTAAAAAACTGAAGGAAGCGACACAGCTCACAGTGCTCACGAAAACAGGAAATAAATACTGATATCACATGTAGTCATTGTGACGTGTCATTATGTATCCACCCGTACTTCAACAACTTCAATAAATCTAAATCTTTGCCTCATAAATGTTACTGGCACGATAACAATGCCTAGAATCCCCCTTTCACAATTCCTACTCCCTTTCATTGTGAAATGATACCCTAAGTTTATTCCATCTCGTTTCGTATATCACATGTATGCCCCATGTAAAATATTGATATAAGTATAAATAGATGCGAAAATGACAAATACTGGCTTGCTCACCATGAATTCACAGAAATTTTCAATTATATTGGGTACAGCAGTTAATTCGGTCTTGAAGAGAGTAAATATAACTTTTTTCACTGAAATTTCATATCGAATAAATGAAGGTGAACAATTTATTTACTGAAATGTTTTCTAGACGCGTTTGTCAGGAGATGTATTCTTTTTGTTTGCGCATTTTAAAGTCACGAATTTGCAATACTATACTGTCTGAATTCGTGGGCGTAAACAGAAAATCCTTTTGTGTTAATGATGTTTGATGATGTGCTTTCGGGTGTTCGGTTGTAATAACAGATTTAATTATGAAAAATGGGCCGAGACGCAGTGGCCGAGGTATGGGACAAAGTAGAGACTTGAAGCAGGGTCTGTCAGCTGATCTTAACGTCGCAGAGTTGCTCGGGACGGATTTCCTACCTCTATCCTGATCTATGACACATTTTCATCACTGACCATGCTGCATAACCAGCATAAATACTAAACACCTTTTTCCAAAGCTGTTTTACAGAGGAAGACCGCACTGCAGTTCCTTCTCTAAATCCTCGCACAAACGAAAAAATGGCTGACATCGAAATAAGGGTCCAAGGAATAGAAAAGCAACTGGAATCACTCAACAGAGGAAAATCCACTGGACCTGACGGGATAAAAATTCGATTCTACACAGAGTACGCGAAAGAACTTGCTCCCTTTCTAACAGCCATGTACCGCAAGTCTCTAGAAGGGTCGTATAGCAGATGCGCAAAACTATAGACCTATATCTCTGACGTCGATCTGTTGTAGAAACTTAGAACGTTTTTTGCTCGCGTATCATGTCGTTTTTGGAAACCCAGAATCTACTCTGTGGGAATCAACATGGATTCCGGAAACAGCGATCGTGTGAGACCCAACTCGCTTTATTTGTTCATGAGACCCAGAAAATATTAGATACAGGCTCCCAGGTAGATGTTACTTTCCTTGACTTCCTGAAGGCGTTCGATACAGTTCCGCACTGTCGCCTGATAAACAAAGTAAGAGCCTACGGAATATCAGACCAGCTGTGTGGAGTGTTATGGGACCATCGCTTTACGAAATATATATAAATGACCTAGTAGATAGTGTCGGAAGTTCCATGCGGCTTTTCGCGGATGATGCTGTAATATACAGAGAAGTTGCTGCACTAGAAAATTGTAGCGAAATACAGGAAGATCTGCAGCGGATAGGCACTTGGTGCAGGGAGTGGCAACTGACCTTTAACACAGGTAAATGTAATGTATTGCGAATACATAGAAAGAAGGATCCTTTATTGTATGATTATATGATAGCGTAACAAACACTGGTAGCAGTTACTTCTGTAAAGTATCTGGGAGTATGCGTGCGGAACGATTTGAAGTGGAATGATCATAAAAATTAATTGTTGGTAAGGCGGGTACCAGGTTGAGATTCATTGGGAGAGTCCTTAGAAAATGTAGTCCATCAACAAAGGAGGTGGCTTACGAAACACTCGTTCGACCTATACTTGAGTATTGCTCATCAGTGTGGGATCCGTACTAGATCGGGTTGACGGAGGAAATAGAGAAGATCCAAAGAAGAGCGGCGCGTTTCGTCACAGGGTTATTTGGTAACCGTGATAGCGTTACGGAGATGTTTAGCAAACTCAAGTGGGAGACTCTGCAAGAGAGGCGCTCTGCATCGCGGTGTAGCTTGCTCGCCAGGTTTCGAGAGGGTGCGTTTCTGGATGAGGTGTCGAATATATTGCTTCCCCCTACTTATACCTCCCGAGGAGATCACGAATGTAAAATTAGAGAGATTCGAGCGCGCACGCAGGCTTTCAGACAGTCGTTCGTCTCGCGAACCATACGCGACTGGAACAGGAAAGGGAGATAATGACAGTGGCACGTTAAGTGCCCTCCGCCACACACCGTTGGGTGGCTTGCGGAGTATAAATGTAGATGTAGATGTAGATAAATATACGAACGGCGTTCAATAACTAAGGCAACACATTTTCTTGTCGGCTGATTTGGATTGAAATTGCGGAATTTGTTGTAAGACGTCGAAGAATATTCCCGCTTCAGCACCTGTAGTTTCTTGATGCTCTGATAGCAGCCGGCGCTATTCGTAACCTTCAAAATGGCGTCTGCAACGGAGTTGCGCTCTAAGAAGAGAACTATCACTATGCTTCATTTGGCAGAAAACCTGAGCATCGCAGATACTCGGAGGCGCTTGCGGAATGTTTACACAGACCTGGCAGCGACCAAAAGAACGTGAGGCTTTGGGCGGGGTGTCTGCCAACACTGCAGCGACATCGCGCAACCCCATTCGATCTCCCACGTGCCGGACGGCCGAGCACAGCTGAGACTCCTGCAGTGTTGGAACGTGCGGAGACTCTCATTCGAGGTGATAGACGGTTCAAACACCTCGCTGCACAACTGGCCGCCTCTGTTGGTAGCGCTGACATACTCGTCCATTAGTTGGGCACATAAAGATGTATCTCCGCTGGGTTCCTCGCCTCGCACGGAAGACCATAAAAAGCAACGAAACACCGTCTGTGCGGAACTGTTTTCGCCTTACGAGGCTGATCGTAACAATTTTTGTCAGACATCGGCATTTTTCTCTGAAACAAAAATTCAAATTCACACCCTCAGCTGGTAAAGTCATGGCAACGGCCTTCTTGTTGTGTGAACCAGTTGTCCTGTCTGTTGTTCTCCCTGACTGTGTAATGATGAACTTTGAAATGTACTGTGCTACACCTAAAATATGGCTTCAGCGTGTCCATCGCCACAAAACTCCAAACGAACTTCCTCTTTTCCAAGGCAACGTTACGTTTCAGACAAGTCTGTTCACACAAGAGGAGTTCACAAAACTACACTGGACTGTTCTTCCTCACCAGCTCTACAGCACGGATCTCGCACCTTCCGATTTCCATCTGTTTGGCCCAGTGAAGGACGTACTCTTCGGTAAGCAGTTCGTGGATGATGTATAGGTTATTGAAGCAGCAAGACGTTGGCTCTGAGGTCTACCAGTAGAGTGGGAGCACGCACGCCTTCCAAGTAAGGTAGCATAAGATAGTGAAATCGAAAGGAGATTATGTTGAAAAATAGGTTTTTGTACCGAAAAGAGTAGGGAATAGTGTAATGTACTGGAATCCTAAATAAGGCCTTGCTTTCAGAAAATTAGAGTTGTATTATTTATTCACGCATCTGGTAGCGCGGCAGGCTGCACAACGATGAGTGCATACGTGGTGATGTCGGAGCGCCGGCCGGAGTGGCCGTCCGGTTCTAGGTGCTACAGTCTAGAACCGAGTGACCGCTACGGACGCAGATTCGAATCCTGCCTCGGGCATGGATGTGTGTGATGTCCTTAGGTTAGTTAGGTTTAATTAGTTCTAAGTTTTAGGCGACTGATGACCTCAGAAGTTAAGTCGCATAGTGCTCAGAGCCATTTGAAACATTTTGATGTCGGAGCACCACAGCACATGATATTTCAATGCAAAGATCATACAACTGGTGGCGATTGAAGTCCCTGTTATTTCAAGAAGCACCTTCGTTACATACATCTGGCTTTACTTCCATGTATGCATTCGCAGAAGTGAGACTCAGACCTTTCGTTTTTTAACTTTAAATGCGAACACAGCAGGTAAGGCTTTACCCTGTTTGTTATTGATATTCAAATGTTTTTTTTATTCCAGTCTTTGAACACAATATAAAGTCCTTCGATGATGACCGGTTTCGGTCAGTAATGACCATTTTCAGATCTGTTTTACACCGTGTCCTAATATGATAAAGCCGTATGGCATCATAAGAACTTACAAATACACTCAGCAAAGCATCGTCGCGTAGAACTAAAGTATGGCGTAAAATAGGCCACATCGTCCACACAGTCATTTAGCAACAGGCAGCTACTGCAGTACAGTTTGTTTTGTACAGTAACGCCAGGTTCAAAAAAATGGCCCTGAGCGCTATGGGACCTAACTTCTGAGGTCATCAGTCCCCTAGACTTAGAATTAATTAAACATAACTAACCTAAGGACATCAGACTCATTCATGCCCGAGGCAGGATTTCAACCTGCGACCGTATCGGTTGTGCGGTTCCAGACTGTAGCGCTTAGAACCGCTCGGCTCGCCAGTTTCAAAATGAATGTACTGACGATGTGGCCTATTCTACATCATACTTTCGTTCTACGTGACGATGCTTTGCTGAGTGTATTTATATGTTTTCACGATGCCTTCACGCCTTTATCACATTAGGACATGGTGTAGAACAGATCTAGTCATTACTGACTGAAACCAGACATTGTCGAAGAACTTTATATTGTGATCAAAGACTGGAATAAAAAAAACATTTGACTGTACCTGGATTCGCAATGTCAGAGCTTGTGTTATTGATATTGAATGAAATACCAAAATCACTGTCACGATTCACTGTTTAGTTATATCCACAACGCGGTTCTAACCTTTAAACCTCCACCATAAGGTGTATTAATACATTTGTGTGTTATGTTATGATTTTGGATTGAACTGTGATGCTGTCTGTAAACATATCCGAACCAAAGACCAAAATTGGACATTCTCGAAGCACTGCACATATACAAACGCCAAAGAAAGTAACCTGAGTCCATCTTAAAGACACATGTGAGAGCATTTACATCTTTGTGTTTAACAGAAAGCTTCATTACTAAATTTGCAGTGTCCACACACACACACACACACATACACACACACACACACACACACACACAAAAGCTCCATCCTCTTCCTCATATTTACGCAAATAGTTCGTTATCCCAATAAAACCAACAGTTTGTGCCCCAAATCAAGCTGATATTACGCAAATCTGTTTATGTTATTAAGGGTATATCGATCTCGGTGTCAGTGTATTATTCCAGCATTTCCTTAGCAGTAATACGTAACAGATGTAAATTTAAGAAACCCACAGCTTCTTTATATGCAAAACTTAGCTCCCTTTCCCGCAGTTGTTCCGTCCACTATCTCTGAATTCCAGCAAAAATTGTCATTTATATTAAATTTTACCGCTGTTGGCAAAATAATTACTGCACATAAGATTTGCAACACATCAGTTGGTTACATAGACGAAGTTATATAAACTTAATAGCGAGGTGACACAGTGGTTAGCATACTGAACTCGCATTCGAGAGGACGACGGTTCAAATCCGCGTCCGGTCATCCTGATTTCTGTTTTGCGTGATTTCCCTAAATCGCTAAATGCCGGGTGCGAGGGTGGGAGGGTGGGAGGGTGGGGGGGGGGGGGAGGGTTTCTATGAAAGGCCGCGGCCGACTTCCTTCCCTAATCCGATGGGACCGATGACCTCGCTGCTTGGTCCCCTTCCACAACCAACCTATATAAACTTGGCAGAAAAGGATCCCACTCGAAATATATACTCTAATGTAAGTATTCATCAACTCAGCCAAAGATCTCCACAATGCTTTGAAAATTACTCTGAGATGATAGTGTCGCTTTGCTGCGTGGTCTTTTACTTCAAAGCAAAGTTTCAGTTTTTGCTGTGTATTGTGTGCACCTAATAGTCTCCAGACACCATTTTTACTTATAAAGTGTGACAGTTTACGTCCGCAGCTCGTGGTCTTGCGGTAGCGTACTCGCTTCCCACGCACGGTGCCCCGGGTTCGATTCCAGGCGGGGTCAGGGATTTTCCCTGCCTCGAGATGACTGGGTGTTGTATCTTCATCATCATCATTCATCCCCATTACCGTCGGAGGAAGGCAATGGCTAACCACCTAGGACCTTGCCTAGTCGACGGTGCGGGTTTCCCGGACTGTCCCTTACGCTCCTCGGAGTATGGGACCTTATCATCATCATCATCATCATCACAGTTTATGTGTGATGTGTTACAACTGTGAAATGAGTCTGCACCCGCTGGTGGTATTTCATTTTAGTTGTTTTAGTTTTACATGTACGTTTAGTTTTTATTCACAAACCTTCAGAAAACCAAGCTCGGAAATAGCGTTTCATTTCCCCACTACACAGTGCCACAGGCTAACCCAACGTCATAACACAACAGACATACATATAAATCCATATCATGATGGCGGTTTACACATTTGAAATGCGCTGTGGACGCAGATAAACAGTGACTGAAACTTGTTGTTTCAACCGTTTCTTTCACAGCTACCAGTAATGCGTCCCCCTGATCTGTGATTTGCCACGAAATCAAGTCCGTGTATTTTGCTAGCTTCCATACGAACATTAATGTCAGAACAGGTTTGGAATACAACGGGTGTAATGTGTGTTCACGACAGAGCAGGTTTGCTCGTGCTAGGCTGATCATAAATTAAGAAAACCTGTTACATAAGAGGTTAGAAGTTACATATTCCAGTTACGCAGTATCTTAAAATAAGCATGAGAGCATGTAAGGGTTATCAGCTGTGCGTATGAAAACCATTTCTTTGTCCTTCTGATTCAGCGCTATAACATTCACCATGACCTCCTACAAACGTTTGAGTCACCGTACTCAACTAATGAAAATTGGACCCACCTCGTCGGCCGCGGTGGTTGAGCGGTTCTAGGCGCTACAGTCTGGAACCGCGCGACCACTACGGTCGCAGGTTCGAATCCTGCCTCGGGCATGGATGTGTGTGATGCCCTTAGTTTAGTTAGGTTTAAGTAGGCATGGATGTGTGTGATGCCCTTAGTTTAGTTAGGTTTAAGTAGGTCTAAGTTCTAGATGACTGATGACCTCAGAAGTTAAGTCCCATAGTGCTCAGAGCCATTTGAACCATTTTTGACCCACCTCAGTCGGAACTCAGAAGTCAAATACGTTTTCACATCAAAGCATTTAAGCATTTATTCGCATAAGCGCACTGGAGTCTTGTGCCGTTGCAGACCTATTGACAAGTGTCGCGATTTTTCCCAGTATCCTCCCTCCCAACGGCAAAGCCAGGCGATAGCGACTGGCTTTCACCACGGCCCAACCTGCTGCTACGTTCCGCAGCTCGACGGCGAGGAGCCAGCTTCCCGTCCTTAATTACCAGCTGCAAAACATAAGCCTCGCCCTCAGACACCTAGAGGCAGACAACGGCAGAATGACCGGCGAAAGGAAAGCCACTCACAGAGTCCATTGTAGTCTGCGGTGTCTCCCGTCTATCGGACTGACAGACTGCAATTAGCTGAGACACTTCCTTTTAGCGCTCTGCTGAAGTAAACAGCAGCACACATAGACTGTAGTGTCTGCTGAGGAAGGTACACTACCTGATCAAAAGTATCCGAACACCTAGAAATGGGCATCAATATGGGATGTATCCACCCTTCTCCTGTATAATGGCTTGAATTGTGCTCGGAACACTTTCAGCAACGTGTCTTAACATTTGTGAAGGACTGGCTGATCGTGTTTCTCCAAGACCGAAACCGGAGAATTGTTGGACGCTGCGGGAAGGAGACGTTCTAACGCATCCCAAACGGGTTCTACTGGATACAGGTCGGGACTCTGGGTAGGCCAGTCCATTTCTGGAATGTTATTGTCCACAAAGCACTTGCTGCACATGCTGCCTTAGGACACAATGCATTGCCATGCCAATAAGCGCAATAATTGTTTACTTACTGATCTGTACGGCTGGCAGTAAAGTGTTTTCACATCCTTCCGCATTCAGCATTTTCTTAAGCCCAATAAGGAGACCACAACCTAAACACGAAAAACACGCCTCTATCTGAACATCATCGCCTCAGTATTACTCTGCTGGCACTACACATGGTGGCATGTAACGTTCTCCAAGTATTCACCAAACCCATTGCTTTCCATCTCATTTTGCAACAGGTTATAGCGTGATACAACACGTTTTCAGTCATTCACTGTCCAGTGATGTCGCTCTTTACGCCAACTCTCTTCTTGCAGCGGTGTACCGTAGGTCCCTAGAAGAGCGTAGCGTTCCAAATCATTGGAAAAGGGCACAGGTCATCCCCGTTTTCAAGAAGGGACGTCGAACAGATATGCAGAACTATAGACCTACATCTCTAACGTCGATCAGTTGTAGAATTTTGGAACACGTATTATGTTCTAGTATAAAGACTTTTCTGGGGACTAGAAATCTACTCTGTAGGAGTCAGCATGGGTTTCGGAAAAGACGATCGTGTGAAACGCAGCTCGCGCTATTCGTCCACGAGACTCAGAGGGCCATAGACACGGGTTCACAGGTAGATGCCGTGTTTCTCGACTTCCGCAAGGCGTTCGATACAGTTCCCCACAGTCGTTTAATGAACAAAGCAAGAGAATATGGACTATCAGACCAATTGTGTGATTGGATTGAAGAGTCACCATGTCATTCTCAATGGAGAGAATTCTTGCGAAGTAAGAGTGATTTCAGGTATGCCGCAGGGGGTGTCGTAGGACCGTTGCTATTCACAATATTTATAAATGACCTTGTGGATAACATCGGAAGTTCACTGAGGCTTTTTGCGGATGATGTAGTATATCGAGAGGAAAATTGTACTGAAATGCTGGAGGATATGCAACGAATTGGCGCATGGTGCAGGGAATGTCAATCGAATCTCAATGTAGACAAGTGTAATGTGCTGAGAATACATTGAAAGAAGGATCCTTTATCATTTGGCTACAACACAGCAGGTTAGCAACTGGAAGCAGTTGATTCTATAAATTATCTGGGAGTAGGCATTAGGAGTGATTTAAAATGGAATGATCATATAAAATTAATCGTCGGTAAAGCAGATGCCAGACTGAGATTCATTGGAAGAATTCTAAGAAAATGCAGTCCGAAAACAAAGGAAGTAGGTTACAGTACACTTGTTCACCCACTGCTTGAATACTACTCCGTGGTGTGGGATCCGCACCAGGTAGGGTTGATACAAGAGATAGAGAAAATCCAACGGAGACAGCGCGCTCCGTTACAGGATCATTTAGCAATCGCGAAAGCGTTACGGACAGATAGACTCCAGTAGAAGACTCTGCAAGAAAGACGCTCAGTAGCTCGGTACGGGATTTTGTTGAAGTTTCGAGAAAATACCTTCAACGAGGAGTTAAGCAGTATATTGCTCCCTCCTACGTATATTTCGCGAAGAGACCATGAGGGTAAAATTAGAGAGATCAGAGCCCACACAGAGGCATACCGACAATCTTTCTTTCCACGAACAATACGAGACTGGAATAGAAGGGAGAACCGATAGAGGTACTCAAGGTACCCTCCGCCACACACCATCAGGTGGCTTGCGGAGTATGGATGTAGATGTAGAACTCGAGCATCGCTTGTGTCTTACGAGGAGCATTATACCCCATTCTTTTTAACTGCTTATCGGACAGTCATTATGGGACAGCCGGTAGCACTTTGGAATTCACGAGTGATTTCTTCCGCCGATTTCATGCGTTTTTTTACAGCACTCTCCTCTATGCTCGATCGTTGTTATGCGGCAGTACATGAGATCTGTCTGGTCTTGGTTTGGATGTGATTGACACTTTGCGTTTCCATATCACTGTCACATGATCAACGGTCGATTGAGCGTTTTAGAAGGGTTGTAATGTCCCGGATGGATTTGTTACTCAGGTGACATCGACTGACAAGCCCACATTCTAAGTCACTGAGCTCTTGTGACCTTCCCATTCTTCTGTTACTGCCTCTCTACTGATAGCACAACACTCCCAGGTTACTTTTATGTTGGTGGGTCCACCTCTCGTGCCATCTAGTGGTCAAGTAATCAATTCTAGTTTGCGTATGGGAGTCGGGATACTTTTGACTGCGTACGGGATGCGACAAATATATGTAGATAATATTTCTAGAGGTGCAGTGGGTGTATTGAGAAACAGACAGAGGGGAGGAAACACTGCCTGGAAACGTTGTCCAACGACATTACCGAGCGTCTAACTTGTAGTGGTTAACGCGAGACGCTGAGTCACTCATTGCGTAGTAAATGTGCCAGTTGTGACTCTGATTCCTCTGCCCTCAGTGTGCTTAGCGGCCTCAGTAACTGTAAAATGCTGTTCAGCAGCCAACACAGCGTAAAATATTACAACCAGTTTCGACAGACTTAGCTGTCATCTTCTGGTCTCGAAATCTTTTTGTCGTAAGACATGTTCATGTTACCCTGATCCTCAACCACAAGACGCCAAATAGATAAAAATAAGAACATTATAAACATTTGCCACCGCTAAAATATTTAAAAAACATAAAGCACGTTGTACAAAAGGCCACGTCCATATACAAATAGCTCACAGATTCTTGTTACGTCATGTAATATGTACCGTGTTTGTATGATGCAAGCAGTGTCTGTGAGCAATTTGTATATGGACGTGGCCATTTGCACAAGGTGCTTTATGTTTTCAAATACTTTAGCGATGACAGACCTTTATAATGTTCCGATTTTTGTGCACTTGGCATCTTGTGCGTGTGGTTCAGCGTAAAATCAAAATGTTTTACAACAAAAAATTTTAAGACCTGGAGATGGAAAGCTGTTGAAACCGGTTGTCTTAAATAAAGAAATGTTTTATGTGATTTTGGCTTTCTACAATTAAAACAGATGCCCTTCAGTAATCTCAAAATAAGAAAATTCAATCGGCCTCAGTAACTTTGTTGTAACTGGCTTGGAGGCATTAGGCGTGAATGTTGGCTTGTGGTCCGTCAGCGTTGAACCCATGTTTGCTGCTAGAGGGATGGCCTAGCAGCTAGAGGTTTCCCCTATCTTCGACGCTTTGCAGTGCCGTTGAATGGAGTATGTGTATACGGGTTCTCATCGTAAGCTTGCTCCTCAAGACTTTCTCTATAGCCAATTCAAGTTTGTAGATATACTTCAGTGTTCAAACTAATAAAATTAGGCATAAGCCATCATTCCTCCTCCACTAAATTTGACTGCCCTGCAAGACAGTCAAATACCGTTCACCACGAAATTTTTTCTTGAATGGTGACAAAGAAATGTGGAATCTGGTTTTGTAAACCGGTTTAGAAATAACCAAACAGGTTTCATGCGTGAATTTGTTACTGCGGATGACACGTGTCTCTGCAGTTTACGCCACACAGGTTGTCACCATAGTTTCTTGTGTTATAAAACAGATTCCTTTTGTCAATTATGGTCTACCTATCGAAGCGTGAAACAATAGGTGACAAATATTACGTAAGTCTTTACCCACCATAAGTCAGTATACCTCAGAAGGATCACACGGCAACAGTAAAAGTATCTTCCAATACACCAGTGCCCGTGCCCAAGTAGAAGCTTTGGCAGCTGAGAAGGAATAGGGTACCTTATTCACGTAACCTGTCACCTATGATCGGGTGTAAAGTCATTTGTGGTCAGGGCGATTAGCAACGAGTGATGATCAGTACTGTTTTATTTTGCCTCGCCATTGCATGTCACAAGTAACCTCTCTGTATGATGACTACACATCTGAAAATAGTCTTACCGGCAGGAACTGTGTTGGCTATAACTAAAGTGCTAATAAACTGCAATCAAATATAATTTGAGGAAATAGGTTTCGCATAATGCACCATGACTGAAGTCCCCGCAAAATGTAATGATGAACAAAACATTTTCAAAAACCGTTACAAACTGTTAAAATAAAATAGAAAATTCATGACAGGTAACATTGTAGTACATATTTGGTTATTAATAGTTTTTAAATTTAAAAAAATATTAAAAGTGTCCCAACATCTTCGCCTGTTCCTTCTGGCTGTTGCCTAACGCTATCACGATTGGTTAAGAAAGTTTCAGAAAATTTCGTGGAGCTTTCAAATCGTTGACGATCGCTACGATAGTCCAGACTGCAATTAACAAGCATGAACGAAATCAGTATTCTCCCCACGCTGTGTACAGCAGACCGATAACAGATTTCACTACCCTACCATTTGGAACTTGGGTGCACTCAACGAATGTGATATGACTTTCACATGATAGAGCACAGCAGCCAGTCGTCCTTTTCTTGCAGGATTTATTTGGCTATAAAATGAATAAAACCTGCAAGAAAAGGACAGCTGATTGCTGTGCTCTATCATTTGAAAGATTTCACTATGTCGTCACAGATGCTTATTACTTTACTATACGATACGGCCTCCTTAACAACACTTTGCCAACCAAAATTAAAGCATCACAAGAAGGTTCAAATCCTGCTAAACAAATCTCTGCAATTGCTTAGTGGCTGATTTCGCTTTTGTGCCCAATTGTGTGAACCTCGTAACACATTCACGCTTTAGAATTCACTCCTACAGAATACTGAATACGATTCAGTACATAAATAGATATGAATACACAGAGGCTGTAAGGCCTGCTGTAGAACTGGTTACTTCTTTACTGTAAATGAGTATATAGGCAAGTTAACCCTGCTTCAATTATGTGACTGTTATGTATTGAGAAAGCAAATGGAGATGCTTTCCTGATATGTGTTAAGAGATTAGTAGAACGAATCTCTGGTCGACTGTAGTATCAAAATGTTAATTATTGTATGGGTTAGTAGGATGTGGCGATGCAAATCATAACAAGAATTAAATTAATTGTAACACTGAATAATCGTGGAATGTAATGAATGTTAACAGCGCTCCTGCATGAAGTCACAATATGATTCCAAAGTCCATTAAATGCAACCTCGTGTTGTGTTTCACAAAAGCGATATCTTTAACCTTGTATGTACCAGAAAAATTTTTGTCGGCTTTAAATTTGTTTGAAATTCTCTTGGGAGTAAGAAAGAAAATTCTTTAAGTAATGTTTCCAATGTTACTTATTCACGAACTAGTATGTTTACACAGTTCCGATAAAATGCATGATCGCAGTTCTAGAAAGGATAGAGAGTGCTTTCGCTATTAATGTAACCCTTAATCAACGGAGTTCGGTTGGATATAGTCTTAAAGAAAATGCGCGCACTGTTACTCAGAACAGTAGTCATTGTGTAATATTGCTTCAGAAGTACTACACAGCTGTATATATGGCGGTTGAAAATTGATCGCTAAATCACCGACATTGCCTATCTCGTAATGATGGATGCTTAAAACATTATCAGACTGCTGTTTACGATTGCTTCTTCTCCTTAATTTTTCTCAGGTATAGGCAACAGTTGTTTCAAATGTTACAGAGCTTTCGTGAATACCTTACTATCGGGATGGAATTTTCAGGCTTTTCTCTAGTTCTAAGTGGATATTGGATCCAGTAATACGACGCATTTCGCCTCATAAATGTATCTAATTTCCAAACAAATTTTCCAGAGACGTTTTATAGTTGGGTCGAAAGGAAATCTAAAGTCTAATGATGGAAATAAAACTACTTCAGCGTAAGTAATCAGGGCAATCAAAATCCATATGCATAAAAGAAAATATCGCCTGAACGAGTCCAGTTAGGAATGAGATGTGAGTCTTTTCCGCTTTATCAGACGATTAGTGCACCTGTAAATGACGTAAGCTGGCGTTTTTTCAGTCGAAATACTTCCACCAGAAGCTAATGTCTGGGACTACAGCCACCTCCATGTGATGAACTGCTGCGTGCTAGACTCTCTGCTGTAAGATGCAATGACGGCGTCCCTGGGAGACAGTTGCATCTCTGCAATATTGAGGTAGCTCCGCCATTAATTAAAGAAAACAACCGCCAAAATGAAAAAAAAAAGTTGCAGCTACTCCGGCGCGTCATATGCCAACCATAGATAAGTACACTGTAAATAAATTATAACTGTTTCCATAAGGTGCCGGACAGATGGGTTAGCCGCGCGGAGTGGCCGCGCGGTTTGAGGCATTATGTCAGGGACTGCGCGGCCCCTCCCGTCGGATGTTTGAGTCCTCCCTCGGGCATGGGTGTGTGTGTTGTTCTTAGCATAAGTTAGTTTAAGTAGTGTGTAAGTCTAGGGACCGATGACCTAAGCAGTTTGGTCCCTTAGGAATTCACACACATTTCAACATTTTTGTACGGATGCGTTAATACACACTGTGTACACAATCTGTAAGTGATACGGTCACGTCTGCGTGACAAAACTGAAATGCAGATCGTCCGCTTATTACTTTAGCTCAGAATAATTGATATGAAACTTGGCCCTTACCCTGTTAAAAGAAAAAAAAGTATATATATATAGTGTAGCACGACGTCCTGGTGCATGCCTTGCAGTTGGTCACCA
Source organism: Schistocerca cancellata (assembly GCF_023864275.1). Classification (NCBI taxonomy): domain Eukaryota; kingdom Metazoa; phylum Arthropoda; class Insecta; order Orthoptera; family Acrididae; genus Schistocerca; species Schistocerca cancellata. The sequence continues at coordinate 514,351,208 of NC_064633.1, forward strand.
TTAGAGTGACCGGAACGTCTTTACAACCGACGGCATCCAATTTTTCCTGGACGGTCACCTATCGGAGTACTAGCCGGACACACGGTAGCTTAACTTCGATGATCAGGCTGGAACCAGTATTATTACCACGGCGCACCGTTGGCTCTCCCGCTGTCCAAAAGCAGTTTTAAACAAAAACAAAAAAAAAAATCACAGTTCGATGCACAGGAGACGCCGTCAGCTTCCACTCGTAAGTCCGCAGAACGTTAAAATCTCAGTCTCTTAGCTGTCCAAGTAACACAAAAATAGTTCAGTTTCCTGCTGAAAGAGGTCATGATGGATTTGCGTCGTACTGGTGTGATTACTTCGGAATATTGACTGTTTAAAGTTCTAGCCGATGTCTTCTGCGATGATCTTTTAAAATCGTCTTGCTGGTTATTTATTCTCTCTTCTATAGCGTCTTCAACACTTGCGACTACACTTCTTCGGAAAGAAATAAAGGCTGCTTCCCGAATTTCTAGTAATTTGTGGCAACAATGATGCCGTAATCGTCTTCTGGAATATTCCAAGATCGACACTTTTCTCTGGGCACAATAACGGTGTTCCCCGTCTCATGGCTCTGTCCCTGATCTCTTTCCAACTTCTCCATCTCTCACCACTACTGAAAATTGCTCACCTTCCACAAATCAATGAAATTTCTCTCAAAATTTCTGCACTGCCGACTCCCGCCTTGAAATGATTCGTTCATCGACAGTCACTACTTCTCTCAGATGTTTGTTGAAAAGATAAAAATATTTTCTACCGGTCAAGACCTTCCACAACCAAATAACCAATATCCATTGGTGCTCTGAAAGTAATATTGTGACTCAAATAACGTTACTAGCATATAAATTTCTCGCTACAATTTATCACACACAAAAGCCACAAAAAATATAGAAAGTTACAAGAAACAAAATATATACAGACACAATGTTTACAATGCATACCTAAGCAATATTAAGTTGATGAAGAGACTGTTGCTTATTTATCAAAGCGTCTAATATATGTCCGTTGCAATACACGTGTCTCTGTGGCTCTGTGTTAAAGGAAGATAAAGGTTTAAAGCAGAAGAAGCATAATTAGCAATAGTTAACTAACAGTGAGCTATCGATATGAGTGTCAAAAAGACGAGTCTCACGCAAAAAGTATAGACAATGAGTTACAACCATAACAAATGAAAGTGACACACTAGTGAACAGAAGATGGACAGGGGACGTAATCATCCGCAGTTATTGAGGAGCGCTGTCAGTCAAGGCTTTAAAACAACAGATGTACGTACGACTATGAAATTCGTTTCATGAGAGAGACATTTGACACCACTGCATTACGCTCCTTGACTGATGAACGGTGTCACACTACAGTCCGAGCAGTCCTTCAGGTGTTTCGTTATTCAGTGTTCTAACGATTTTCGGGCACATGATAAGTTTCAAGGATTGCACTCGCAAACATGTGAAATATAAAAATTAACTCCGTATAATTTTTAAATAAAATCTATGGAAAAATTCCTTTTGGACTGAGTTTTCAGATTCATAGAAATTAGAAGTTTGAAAGTGGATTAAAAACAGTTTCGACCACAATAACATATTTATTTATAAAGGTTACCAGTGTTGATTGAAATGTGACTATCTTCAGACCATTCATATCATGATGGTAGGCGGTGGCGGGTGACGTTCGGGGAGTCACAAAACCTGCCCCGTTCACCACCACAGCCTACCATCATGATATGAATGGTCTGAAGATATTCACATACTGACCTAAGTTGTGAGAAACATCTGATATGGAGTACAAGCTCGTAATATTTTGAGGAAGAGACAAATCTTAAAAATCTTAGCTACAATATAACCATAGGGAGGGCAATATTATGGGAACTGGTACTTACGAATAAACAGCAAGTAACAATTATGAGAGTGACAAAACGGGGAATACATTTAAACAATTAACTGGAATGTTTCTGTGTGACTATATTATACCTCTCACAACGTTATTTGTCTAAATGATAACCTACAGGCATGTACATTACTGTAGGGCGAGATATGTCACATCATCAACACTCTATAATGCCTGCAAAATTTTAAAAATAATCTTTTTTTTAATATCTTGATACATAGGTCCTGTATTTCGTGATAGGCAGCGCTGTTTACGAGCACACCGATATTTAAAACAAATACTGGAAGTGGAAAATTATTCTAAAATCACTGTACATAAATGTATTACTTTCTTTTGCTCGTGTCTCACGCAGTGAAATTTAAATCGCCATCCAGGTATGCTGATTTACGTTCAGAATTATTTCATCAAAAATCTTCAGATGAGTAGTGGTTTGCTTCCTTCATGCGATCAATTTCGTTTACTGTACTCATCCTTTTGAGCTACTGTTGTATCTCTCGTGACCTCGATAAGGACGTGATGTTAAATTGTAATCACAGACGTTAGTATAATTTCGATAAAATATATGCCACGTCATTGACAGCTCAGTAACATTAAATGAATTACATAATTAAAAATAAATATTTCATTGAAAGAAATGGTTTCTGGCAGTACCGGGTGTTGAAAACGGGAAAATTAATGCCTTCTGAGAAAAACAGAAAGGAAAACATACTTTGGAAATGGTTACATAAAGCAGGAAGAGGGGAGACTGAACTTGTGGAGAACGCGCTTTCAGTAACAAAATAGTAACACTGTTTCTGCATTATTGGGAGACTATAGATAAATCTTCAACAGTTCTCCTTTCTCAGCGACAGCAAAACACAGACTCAATCTAAGATGACATTAAAGCACGATAAAAAATACCATTCTGATTCTGGATACATCAGATAAATGAGTGTGACAGGTACTTGCCTTTGAACGACTTGCTGGATTGCAACAGTTTCTGGAACCGCCTGCATTTCCACACTTTAATAAAGTTCAATTAGACGCTTATTTAGGTGGAGTGAAAGAGTCCGTGATTACCCCCCTAACAGGATCGCTGCCCCGCAACGCGGTACCCGCTGACTAATGAACTGCAGATTGCGGCGGGAATGCAAATCAGCGAAACCCACGGCAGGCCGCCCGCCCCCTCCGGCTGTGTCGCACGGCCAGCCAGGCTGCCTGCCTGCTGTCCGACCGCATTCTTGGGAGCGTTCTGCGGGCCGACGAGTCGCCGGGCAAGCGGGGACGACAATTACTGCGTATCTACCGCGTGAGATAGCCATCAGTCGCCTTCTGAGTTACGGAGGACAGTCACTGCCCAATGCGCATGGATCTCTTTCTCATAAGAGTCCTGTCGCACCCTTTACCAAGCCCACTGACCTAACCACCAAGCCACTTGGGCAGCAACGTTTTCTCCGGAGGTACGGATCGTTGCAGTTTTTATTTGCTTCTGCCTTGGCTCGGATGTTTTGTTTGCCCGTCATCCACTGCTTCCCAAGTTCCATTACACGAGCGTAGCTGAAAGAGACAATATCTGGATTTGTCTATATGTGTCGTAAGACCACATTTTGTATTACGCTAATATTACGATTGGTAATTCGTTGCGTATTACGTGCAAGTCGTAGCCAATGACAGCAGTAGATATCCTTGTTATGGCAATATTCTCGTACAGTCACGTCCTGTCAAACGGTAATAATGTGAACGGGCTTTCATGTTGGTGTACTTTCCCCAAACTGCTGGTGCACGTGGCAGTAGCTACACTCTAAGATAAAGAAAAGAAACTACGCCCTACGAATGAATTATCCGCATGAAACAGAATCGGTAGATTTGATGTACACTACTGGCCAATAAAATTACTACACCACGATGTTGACGTGCCACAGACGCGAAATTTAACCGACAGGAAGAAGATGTTGTGATATGCAAATCTATTAGCTTTTCAGAGCAGTCACACAAGGTTGACGCCGGTGGCGACACCTACAACATGCTGACATGAGGAAAGATTCCAACCGATTTCTCATACACAAACAGCAGTTGAAGGGCGTTGCCTGGTGAAACGTTGTTGTGGTGCCTCGTGTAAGGAGGAGAAATGTGTACCATCACGTTTCCGACTTTGATAAAGGTCGGATTGCTGCCTATCGGGATTACAGTTTATCGCATCGCGACACTGCTGCTCGCAATGGTCGAGATCTAATGACTGTTAGCAGAATATGGAATCGGTGGGTTCAGGAGCGTAATACGGAACGCCGTGCTGGATCCCAACGGCATCGTATCACTAGCAGTCGAGATGACAGGCATCTTATCCGCATGGCTGCAACGGATCGTGCAGCCACGACTCAATCCCTGCCTCAACAGATGGGGACGGCTGCAAGACAACAACCATCTGTACGAACAGTTCGACGACCTTTGCAGCAGCATGGATTATTAGCTCGGACACCATGGCTGCGGTTACCGTTGCCGCTGCAACACAGACAGGAGCGCCTGCGATGGTGTACTCGACGACGAACCTGGGTGCACGAATGGCAAAACGTCATTTTTTCTGATGAATTCAGGTTCTGTTTACAGCATCATCATGGTCGCATCCCTGTTCCGCGACATCGCGGTGATCGCTCATTGGAAGCGTGTATTCGCCGTCGCCATACTGGCGTATCACCCGGCGTGATGGAATGTGGTGCCATTGGTTACACGTCTCGGTCACCTCTTCTTCGCATTGACGGCACTTTGAACAGTGGACGTTACATTTCAGATGTGTTACGACTCGTGGCTCTACCCTTCATTCGATCCCTGCGAAACCCTACATTTCAGCAGGATAATGCACGACCGCATGTTGCAGGTGCAGTACGGGCCTCTCTGGATTCAGAAAATGTTCGACTGCTGCCCTGTTGAGCACACTCTCCAGATTTCTCACCAGTTGAAAACGTCTGGTCAATGGCGGCCGAACAACTCGCTCGTCAAATGCGCCAGTCACTACTCTTAATGAAATGTGGTATCGTGTTGAAGTTGCATGGGCAGCTGTACCTGTACACGCCATCCAAGCTCTGTTAGACTCCAGGCCAATGCCCAGGAGTATCAAGGCCGTTATTACGGCCAGAGGTGGTTGTTCTGGGTACTGATGTCTCAGGATCTATGCACCCAAATTGTGTGAAAATGTAATCACATGTCAGTTCTAGTATAATATATTTGTCCAATGAATACCCGTTAATGTCTGCATTTCTCCTTGGTGTAGAAATTTTAATGGCCAGTAGTGTACATGGATAGACAGACAAATGATTAAAATTTCAGAAAAAATGGATCATTTATTCAACAGAAAGAGTTACACAAACGTATGAAGTCAGTAACACATTGGTCCACCTCTGGCCGTTTTACAAGCAGTTATTCGACTTGGCATTCATTGAGTGAGTTGTTGAATATCTGAGGGATACCGTGGGAAATTCTGTGCATTTGGCGCGTTTTATCGTCAAAATCCCAACTTATGGGAGAGCCCTGCCCATAATGCTCCAAACGTTCTCAGTTTTTATCAAGGTAGGGTTTGGCAAGCATCAAGACAAGCAGTAACAATCACCGTGCTATAAGGATGCCGCGGCTGACAACCAAAGGGATCCTCCTGTGATGTGAAAAGGCACTGCAGACCATAACTCCTGGTTGTCAGTCCGAATGGCGGTCGGTATCCCACCGCTGTCCGGATCCTATTCACGCACGTTTTCGGGCTGGAATCTCATTAACTGGAGTAGAATTGTCTTCACTGACGAGTCCCTCTTCGAACCGAGCCCCGATGAGCAGCAGAGCTTGGTGTGCAGATGCCCTCCATAGGACCCGACAGTCAGGAATGGTAGTCTCAGGTGCCGCTTCATTTCATGCCCGTTTGGCTGTCATCCGCGACATCCTTACAGCACAGTGGTACTTCTACGGTGTTCTACGACTTATTTTGTGGTCCTTAATAACAGACCAACCAGAGCTTACAGTTCAGCAAGGTAAGGCCCCACCTGCTTACGGTAAGAGTTTTTGCTGCCTGTATTCTTGCTAGGCGAGCGGTGTCAGGTTCGAGACCTCCCTCGGGCATGGGTGTGTTTGTCCTTAGGATAATTTAGGTTAAGTAGTGTGTAAGCTTAGGGACTGATGACCTTAGCAGTTAAGTCCCATAAGATTTCACACACATTTGAAACTTTTTTTTTTTTTTTTTTTTTTTTTTTTTTTTTTTTTTTTTTTTTGCATTACCGCCTACCAAGCGCTACCTTGGCCAGCAAGATCGCCGGATCTCTCACCAGTTGGAAACGTTCGGAGCATTGCGGGCAGAGCCCTCCAACCGGAACGGAATTGTGACGATCTAACGTCCCTGATACAATTTGGCACAATATCTCTCAAGAAGACACCCAATAACTCTACTAATCACTGCCAAGACGTGTAGCTGCTCGCCTAAAGGCTAGAGGTTATTGACTTGCTCTATTTCTGAAGCTCTGTTTCTTCAATAAGTCACCCAATTTTTCTGAAATTGTTACAATTTGTTTGTTTTTACATGTACATCACATCTACCGAACACCATACCACACGGATGGTTCTTTCGTGACGCAGCTTTTTATTTCTTTGGTCTTAGAGTGTATTTTTGGCCACGATATTCTATAAAAATCAGTTTATTTGGAGACAGTATCGTTTGATGAACAATTATTATGCCGAAGTTTTATTGTGGTTTCAGACGTTTGAGGCGGTAGATATGTACGTCATTGTGTTTGAGACGAACACATCCTCTGGTACCGTGGAATGTATGTAACTTATTCCAATCGAGTAAATTTCTGACGCGCTAGATTTGCATTTAATAAGTAATGACTTAAAATTTTGGATTATCTTTGTGGACTGCATTATTTCGAAGAACAGATACATTAAATTTTTATGAGAAATTTTAACATTTTTCTAAAATAATCACCCTAAACAAAGTGTCAGCTGTCTGTTACTTCACGAAGCATTAGAGACCGTAAGTGACAGCAGAGACCATGCTGAGGTGGAGTGATTGGAAGAAGAAGTAGGCAAGCAAACGATCCTAAACACTATGGCTGCCTGTTTAATAGCTTGTTGGTCCAATTTTCGAACGTAGTACAGCAGCGATTCTGCATGGTATGGTTTCGATGAGCACTTGGTAGGTTTCCGGAAGTAGGTGGTACTTTTTATTTACATATGTGGCTGCCGACGCGGGTGGTTACCTGTAGAAGTGGTACTGGGCACGATCCTATACAAACACTGCCCAGTCACATTAGTGTGACCACCGTCTTTGTTCGACGCCGATGTGCAGCAACAGCTCACAGACGTCAGGTGCCAAGGTGTATAAAGCGTGTCGGGCTGGGGGGGGGGGGGGGTAGGGGGTAGGGGGCGGACGAGGAAAGAGTGTGGTCATTGTTGCATTTGCGGAAACAAGTCGATTTATCTGACCGCTAAAAGGGCATGATCATTGGCTTTTGGGCCAAGGGTGATGCATTCCCGAAACGGCTGAGTCTGCAAACCATTCGAGTGTCGCCGTAATAAAAGTAGGCCTACAACGTGCGTGGCAAAATGGTGCTGTCCAAAACTGGCGCGGAAGTAACTGTGATGCACCACGGGTCACAGAGGACAGGGGTGAACGACAGTTGCGGAGATGCGTTCAGCAGAATAAATGTGCAACTGTTGAGCAACTGAGCACCCAGATGAACCAAGGGGCTACCAAAGAGTGTCTCCTCAGCTAGCGTTGAGCTATCGTTGCTGCGAGTGGCTCTATGCATCAGGCGCCTGTTTCCCGCAGCCATGATGACTGCTGTTCACCGGCGAAGAAGGCTGGACGTCCACTGAGCGGAGACAGATGGCCTCTTGAGATTAATCACGTTTTATGTCCCATCGGCGTGAAACGTCGGGAAGCAAACCCCTTGCAACTGTCTTCGGAAGGCTCCAGAACGGCAAAGGGAGCGTTATGGTCTCGGAAACGTTTTCGTGGTAATTCCTGGGGCACATAAGGCACAATAGATCAACACAAGTATGCATCCATTCTTGCGGACCACGTATATCCGTACACATAGTCTGTTTTGCCTCAGCAGAATGGCTTCTACCGGCATGACAATGCCATCTGCCACACAGGTCAAAATGTACGGAAAGCACCAAGGTGAGTTTACCGTTCTCGCCTGGAATAAACTACCCTGACTGGAACTCAGTCGAGAATCTGTGGGACCACTTCGAGTCGGCTGTTCGCACCATGGATCCCCAGCCTAGAAATCAAGTGGAGCTGGCCACCTCACTGGAGTCGCCAGCGCTCGACATACCTGTCCTCAAGCTCTTGACAGCTGGTCGCATTTATGTGACTGGATGGTGTGTTTATCGAGTAGTGTTTTGTGACTGGTATCGGATTACTAAGACATTTTGATTATCACATTTCAGAAGTGAGGTATCCTACACCCAGAGACAGAGTCATCAGCTGTATGGTAGTTGTTATTATATAATCTGTAGCATGATCATAATCGATGCTGACGACATCTAATATAAATACATTTCGACACAGTCAGTAGGACTCCACTAAAATAAGATGAACCAAGTCACAGGTTTCCGTGTGGAAGGAGAAAAAGGAACGGAACTTGGATTTAATTTCCCGTCGAAGTGTGAAGTACTGTGGGACCCCCACGTACAGAGTGAAGCAAAATATGCCATCTCTCACTTCACTGCGTGATTCCTTGCATACACACAACATAAAAATGTCTGAAGCGGGAATTTCGTCTATCACATAATTTCAGTACGAAATGCGCGTCGGAGAATTGTATTTTGGCTACACTTTAATCGCATATATGAGTTTCTTCGTTCAAGAAATAACGGGGCAGCCTTTGTAGCGCAGTAGAGAGTGTTGCGTTTGAATACTCGAGGTGCAAACTGTAACTTCCATTTCCCAATATCTCTTGCTCATGCTGACAGTTATGTGCCCAAATTTGGAAACTGTGTGTGACTAAACCTCTTTCTTAACAATGTTTGTTATTGACATTACTGTATAGGTTATACAGTTTAGCAGGAACTATTATTTCCTAATCTCCTACAACAGTAAGTTGCCTCACTGTCAAAGCATGTCTTCTAAATCCCGACTGCAGTGTCGTCTATGTACTCTGATCTAGAATAGCCTTTACTACACTACTTATGAACAGGAACATTAACTGTGTATATTACACTCGACATGTGTGCTGCTATTTACTGCAAACAGGTTATGGCCATTTGTAAATGAAACTGATCAGAAAGAGCGGCTGTCAACAGTATGCAGAATGACTTGCTCATAAAGCACTCACAACGTAATGGATACATGTTACGTATTCAAATAGAGCAATGTTAGAAAATACGTTTACTAAATTTAATAAAAATTTTACAAACGAATATACTTCTCTAATTCCATCACAAAAAGTTCGTTTAGTCCCTACCACTGTTCTTACCTGCAACGGATAAGTCATCTCTGCTGTGTCTCCTTAGCCGCATAATATGAAGCACATATCTACATGTTCATGAAATAAACCTCTGAGCTGCTAATTGCCTTCTAAATTTCTTTAAGATGTCTCCAAATAAGAATTTTGCAGACATGCAGCTTGCTGTCCACGGAATAGCGCATGGCGTAACAGTGCAGTAATGTTAGGATTTGCATTGTAACTATGTTAATAAACATAAATGTAAATCAATGGATAGGTGGCTATGACTTGAAAGTATATTAAGACACTTTTAATGATACTGAAGTGAATCTTACTAACATGAGACTATACTCTTCCTTAGCATTATACGAGTAAAAAACAATGAAAACTGACTCAAAGAAACAGTACGGCACTTAAGCTACGAAATCTCTTCTAGGTTTCCAGAATGAGATTTTCACTCTGCAGCGGAGTGTGCGCTGATATGAAACTTCCTGTCAGATGAAAACTGTGTGCCCGACCGAGACTCGAACTCGGGACCTTTGCCTTTCGCGGGCAAGTGCTCTACCAACTGAGCTACCGAAACACGACTCACGCCCGGTACTTACAGCTTTACTTCTGGCAGTACCTCGTCTCCTACCTTCCAAACTTTACAGAAGCTCTCCTGCGAAACTTGCAGAACTAGCACTCCTGAAAGAAAGGATATTGCGGAGACATGGCTTAGCCACAGCCTGGGAGATGTTTCCTGAATGAGATTTTCACTCTGCAGCGGAGTGTGCGCTGATATGAAACTGCCTGGCAGATTAATTTCTCTCCTAGGTTGTTTCTCTTATTACATATTTTTAACTGAAATTGGAAGATGACGAATAGTTGCAATTATGCATACATGACCAATTATTTGCACTGGATACCCAAACGCAGATAGCGCTGAACAAAACGAAATCATTACACTACTGTAATCACACGCCTAGCGCTTGCACCAAAAAAGAACTCTGCTTATGTCATCTTTCTCCAAATATGCCGTCTCTCTGTGAAATCATCCCAAAATTATCTTCTATCCTGAGTCACACTAGGGAACGTCTCAAATAAATTTCAAGCTCTGCTCAGCACGTCCGCCATTAAAGCTCCTCTCTCACCCAACACAAAATGCTCTCTCACGTAGCTGAGTCACTCTCTCTCTCTCTCTCTCTCTCTCTCTCTCTCTCTCGTCTACTGCTAACATAACCTCTGGTAACCAAAGAGTAACATATCACTCATTTGTTCAGGCACCCAAAGACGCTCATAATGGCTGAAGTTCGAAACAAAGCTGCCGCCTATCACTATATTTTATCCTTTCAGTGCTTCATATGCCGATCGGACTTGGCTAAGGCACCGTTAACAGAGAAAACACAATCCATTACAAAATGCGACTGTGATGCCTAAACGAAAACGTGTCTCTTTTTTACCAATATTAAAGTCTCAAAAATCTTGATGAAAAAAAGTTGCTTTGAACGGTCAGCGGCACACACCACTGTACTCTTTAATTGATTTTGAAATTAACACATATCTCAACAATCCCTAGACCCAGCGATGTTCCTGTTGACCTTTATTCCACGTTTACACCAGAATTTGCCATTGCCGTATTTAGTTTCCAAATGAATCTCTCACGCTGCCACAGTTCACAATAGACTTTGTAACTATTCAATCAATAATATGTTTCGCCAATGGATGCTATTAACAAACAATGACTGTACTGATTTGTCCACTACTTTTTGTACAATTACGAATAAACCTCCGCGAATAAAAAAAAGAACCATAAACTCCGTCCACAGGCCCTGGAGGGCCCACAGGTACCTTCCGACAGTGGCGTCATCCTCTGCCGATGGCTCCACCAGATTTTTGTATGGAGAGGCGTAGGGTCAGTGCACTGCTCTCCCGGCCCTTATCAATTTTCGTGACGTGGAAACATTACTACTCGGTCAAACGGCTGCTCTGCTGGCGTCAGCAGACTGAGTGAGCACCATTTCACAAACGAAAAATCCGTGGCAGTACCAGGAATCGAACCCAGGTCCTCCGTTTGGCGGTCTCTGTCAGTGTCGTCCTCCTTCTTCTCTGTACACTTGCTCGACTCCCCGCCCTCTGTCCAAATCTTTTCTCAACCAGCCCATCGTCTGCTCTCCCGTCTCTTTGTCCATCTCCTCATCTTCCCTTTCTCTATCTATTTCTCCCTCCTTCTCTCTCCGCCCATCCCCTGCTCACCCAACCCGTGTCCATTTCATTCTTCCTCCTTTCTGCCCATCTCCCCTCCCTCCTTCTCCCTCCTCCTTATCACTCTCGAACCACAAGTGGAGGGTCTTTCTTTCCAGATAGTTGTAATATGTGTACCAATTTCATTTTATATTGGTAGTAGGACTTAGGAGGAGCTCTCTACCCGCCGCTTTGTGCGCGTACGCACATTTCGTATACATTTAACATATTTCAGACGTATTTTCACACATATTTTACCTGTACCTCTGGCGAATTTCACCCTGCAGTTTCCTATGTACTCAATGTTTATGACGTCGTATTTCCCGAACTACAGGTCGTACAACGATACAATTTTGCAGGTAGATTCAGTCGCATGTTTGGGAACCGTCAGTGAAATATGTCACTAATTGAGTTAGTAGTAAAGAAGTACTAAATTAAAACTTCATACATGATGTGACAGTTTTTCACGCGTATGAGTTTTTATTACGCCGTATCTCCTGAACTATGGCTCGTACAATGTCATTTTTTTTTTATTTTTTATTATTTTTTTCCGTGGACACTCAGTAGTAAATGTGAATACAGTCTGCAAAACGTGCTGCTTATAGTCAGTAGTGAAGAAGTAATAAATCAAAAGAAAGTGCCCGATATGGCAGTTCTAATGCATGAACAGCGAAAATGTTGTGAGCGATAAACTTTTCTTTCCTTTCGTCATTTTGTGGGAAATCGATCTGTTGGCTTAGGAGGAACGTACAGACATACGTACATACAATTTTGTAATATGTATAGATTTTAGCCCGTCTGGAGTCTCAGTTGTTGTACAGCTATTACAGCTATTACAGCATGTCTCTCACAAGACGTACGTAATTACTTTCTCAATACTAACATGAACGAAAGTAGAATCCTTTTTATTATTCTACTTTGTATGAGATCATTTTTACTTGAAGCGTTCACCCTCTTCTCTTACCACACACTGTACTAATTCATGTTCCGCTGCACATTTTCCGAACTTTTTGTTCCTTCTCTACTCTTCCCAATTCCATGGTATACACTGAAGAGCCAAGGAAACTGGTACACCTGCCTAATATAGTGTAGGGCCCCGCGAGCGCGAAGAAGTGCTCCAGCACGACGTAGCATGGACTCGACTAATGTGTGAAGTAGTGCTGGAGGAACTCACACAATCTATCTTGCAGGTCTGTCCATAAATCCGTAAGAGTACTATGGGTTGGAGATCTCTTTTGAACAGCACTTTGCGAAGCATCCCAGATATGCTCAATAATGTTCATGTCTGGAGAGTTTGGTGGCCACCGGAAGCTTTTAAACTGAGATGGGTGTTCCTGGAGCCACTCTGTAGCAATTATGGACATAATGGACGTCGCATTGTCCTGCTGGAATTGCCGAGATCCGTCGGAATGCACAATCGATATGAATGAATACAGGTGATCAGACAGGATACTTACGTACGTGCCACTTGTTAGAGTCGTATCTAGACGTAACATGGGTACCATATCACTCTAACTGCTCACGCCTCACATCATTATAGAGCATCCACCAGCTAGAACAGTCCCCTGCTGACACGCAGGATCCATGGATTCATGATATTATCTCCATAGCCGTACGCGTCCATTAGAATTTGAAACGAGACTTCCGACCAGGCAACATATTTCCAGTCATCAACAGTCCAATGAGGGTGTTGACGGGCCGAGGCTAGGCGTAAACCTCTGTGTCGTACAGTCATCAAGGGCACACGAGTGGGTCTTCGGCTCCGAAAGCCCATATCGATGATGTTTCGTTGTATGAATCGCACGCTGACACTTGTTGATGGCCCAGCGTTGAAATCTGCAGTAATTTGTAGAAGGGTTGCACTTTGGCGACGTCGAATGATTGTCTTCAGTCGTCAGTGGTTCCGTTCTTGCAGGATCTTCCTCCAGCCGCAGCGGTCGGAGATTCGGTGTTTTATGGGATTTCTGATATTCACAGTACACTCGTGGAATGGTCGTAGGGGAAAATCCCTACCTCATCGCTACCTCGGAGATGCTGTGTCCCATCGTTAGTGCGTCAACTATAACACCACGTTCAAACTCACTTAAATCGTGATAGCCTGCCATTATAGTAGCAGTAACCAATCTAACAACTGCACCAGACACCGCAGCGCCGTGTTCTGCCTGTTTACTTATCTCTGTATTTGAATACGCATGGCTATACCAGTTTCTTTGGCGCTTCAGTGTAAAACAACACACACACACACACACACACACACACACACACACACATACGGATATATGTGCATCGATGTACTCCTGTTTCTCTTGCCCTCCTATACTAAGTACAACTTTCTCTAACTTCAAGCATTACATAGTAACGTCATTTATGATCACTATTGCTTCGCACCACGTCATCTAGTTCAATGGTACCCAGTTTTACACATCATCACAGTCTTGCCTAAGAGTCATTCCTTAACTACAATTTTCAGTCGAAACCGAATGGTAAACGTATCACGAGTTATTGGTCGTAGGTCCTTTTTCTGTCAGGTCACTCTTGTGTAATACTCGTTTGATTTTAACAGTTGTGTCAGTCTCGCTATTTGGTCTACACTTACGACTGGCGATGACAAGTTTGCCAATTACGGATCAAGTCAGTTAACCCGTTTGTAGCCGACTACTACTTCACCTACACTGTAGTTACATAATTCTGTACTGGTTTTCACTGGGGAATAGGTATATCTCACAATAAATTTTATATTATATTTATTTTAATCTTATATTTTCGATTAAAAAGTTACGAGCTTTTTACTGTTTCGTAGTCAACAGTAGCTTTGCTTTCCAACACTCTGAGAGCAGGGATGTAAACGTAGTGAGAGGCTCTCGTGGCCACTTAATAGGTACTTTAATGAGTTACAGTGTAACATACTCACGTCCATGTAGTTGAGTATAGAAGTTACTTTGATTTAGTAATTTACTTCATCTGCTATGTTATTTCACCAATTTTTTTTTAAGAAATTGTCTGTTGACGGCTTGATTAAAAGTCTACACTACTAATGGTACCATTTGAGTTAACTGAGGCTGAAATATAACATTTAAAATTTCAAAAAGAGAAGCTGCACCCCCACAGAATGGTGTCACACAAGTGCTGTAATTTCCTTTCCCCGTACAGAAGTCATGTGATTTTCCCAGTTCATTGAGTAATAACAGAACGATGCTATTTACTTGCAACTTTTGTCAGTATCATACGCAAACCAGATTGAATTATATCGCATTTTCTTATGTTTGGAGCTACATGCCGTCGTTACTGCAAATACTGTTTTTTCGGCTACTTTCTCTGAATTTATCCTCACTTCAATGTAGAAGCTCTGTCCTCTGAAAGTTAAGGACGCTTTTCTCCATCTAGAAAGTTAAGTAGTAAATGAGAAAAATATAGGAGGCATTGTTCAAACATAAGCAATATTTGCTGGACGTCCACCTACCCAGCGTTTCGCCCTTCCTGTTTCTAAAGACCACTTGTCCAATAACTGGCGACAGCTTGTGCTATGCATCATGTACTCAGCAAATAAGCGCATTTTGTTTCAGTGGAAATAAGAGTTGCGAAAGGAGAACTGCTCAGCTAATAAGTCATAACAACGGAGTGGACTGTCGCGCGTGGTTTACTGTCGCTCTGTGGGCGTGGCTTTCGAGAAGGTCGTCGAGGTGCGTGCACTTGGGTGAACGTCTGTTGACCTTGCCTAGCTTACAGAAGTCTTGCTGCTTTGTTAATTGCAGATAACTCCGTGTCGACGATATTCTTGTTTGCGTCACATCTCACTAAGATTTCGATTTGCTCTTCTGGGAAGTGGAGAAAGTATCTTATGGTGTCCAGTCAGAAATATGGGTGTGATTTTTAAGTATATACAGTATCTGCATCGCTTCTCTTCTCATGTACCTCTGTTTTCTCTCAGCGTCTCAACAGAGCCAATAGCGTAATCGAACAGTAATGTATATCTTCGTCTATGTATGGGCAAAACGTTTCATTCGTTTACTTTCAGGGCCAACTACCACAGCTACACAAATCACAGATCACAAATCACAGATCGTCCGCAACTCTGCCTGTATTTTGCTACTGTCTTCTGGCGTTACAGCTGTCCCTATAGACAACAGTATAGTCTGTGAACACTTGCAAGCAACTTATGCCGTTACTCACTTGATCATTTACGCGAGGGGTTACAAAAAGATACGTACGAACTTCCAAAGAGGTGTCAAGTTCGTGTTATGGGGTACAACACAGCCTGGGATCCGTCAGCGTACAAACTCTCATGTGGTGCTAAAAGGGTAGCCTAGCAGCCGCAATTGGCCACTTGTACTTCTATGGAATTTAGCGACGTTGGATGGCGTTGCCGGACACTGACTCTATCTTAATTTTTTTCGTCACAATGTCCGCTACAATCTCACGAAGTCTCTCCCTTTTTTTACGAGGTGCATTCAAGTTCTAAGGCCTCCGATTTTTTTTCTCCAGACTGGGAAGTGATAGAAACATGCGCATTGTTTTAAAATGAGGCCACCTTCATTGTCAATACGTCCCAGAGATGGCAGCACCGTACGGCAGATGGAATTTTACCGCCAGCGGCGAGAATGAGAACTGTTGTAAATACTTAAAATTGCGACGTTTTCCTTACTTGAACAGCATGCAATCATTCGTTTTCTGAATTTGCATGGTGTGAAACCAATTGAAATTCATCGACAGTTGAAGGAGACATGTGATGATGGAGTTATGGATGTGTCGAAAGTGCGTTCGTGGGTGCGACAGTTTAATGAAGGCAGAACATCGTGTGACAACAAACCGAAACAACCTCGGGCTCGCACAAGCCGGTCTGACGACATGATCGAGAAAGTGGAGAGAATTGTTTTGGGGGATCGTCGAATGACTGTTGAACAGATATCCTCCAGAGTTGGTATTTCTGTGGGTTCTGTGCACACAATCTTGCATGACGACCTGAAAATGCGAAAAGTGTCATCCAGGTGGGTGCCACGAATGCTGACGGATGACCACACGGCTGCCCGTGTAGCATGTTGCCAAGCAATGTTGACGCGCAACGACAGCATGAATGGGACTTCCTTTTCGTCGGTTGTGACAATGGACGAGACGTGGATGCCATTTTTCAATCCAGAAACAAAGCGCCAGTCAGCTCAATGGAAGCACACAGATTCACCGCCACCAAAAAAATTTCGGGTAACCGCCAGTGCTGAAAAAATGATGGTGTCCATGTTCTGGGACAGCGAGGGCGTAATCCTAACCCATTGCGTTCCAAAGGGCACTACGGTAACAGGTGCATCCTACGAAAATGTTTTGAAGAACAAATTCCTTCCTGCACTGCAACAAAAACATCCGGGAAGGGCTGCGCGTGTGCTGTTTCACCAAGTCAACGCACCCGCACATCGAGCTAACGTTACGCAACAGTTTCTTCGTGATAACAACTTTGAAGTGATTCCTCATGCTCCCTACTCACCTGACCTGGCTCCTAGTGACTTTTGGCTTTTTCCAACAATGAAAGACTCTCCATGGCCGCACATTCACCAGCCGTGCTGCTATTGCCTCAGCGATTTTCCAGTGGTCAAAACAGACTCCTAAAGAAGCCTTCGCCGCTGCCATTGAATCATGGCGTCAGCGTTGTGAAAAATGTGTACGTCTGCAGGGCCATTACGTCGAGAAGTAACGCCAGTTTCATCGATTTCGGGTGAGTAGTTAATTAGAAAAAAAATCGGAGGCCTTAGAACTTGAATGCACCTCGTATACTGCGTGTACATCATAAACGCTAACGATGTAATAAACACTCCCGAAGTTATTGTAACATCTCTCGATTTCGTCCCGTTAAGAACGACGTTTTGAGTTCCGCATGCTGGGACGTGGTTATTCCAGTCACAAACCTGACCCGAAATCCGTAAATTCTTATTTTATTCAAGAAACGGTATTGTGGAAATCTTTTAAATGTCTACCGTAAGACAGAAACGTTGTTAAATATCGTGTCGGACCTCCACTTGCCCAGCGTAGTGATTAGATTAGATTAGATTAGTTTTTCGTTCCATAGATTTGTGCTGAGGAGATCCTCGTGGATGTGGAACATGTCAACTTCTTTTAAGCAGAAATAACAATACTAATAGTGTGAATATATGCAATACAACATTTGTTTCTATTAAAAAATTAGTCAATGGAGTAGAAGGAGTTGGCCACTAATAAGTCTTTCAGGCTCCTTTCAAACTGATCTTTATTTGTAACTAAATTTTTTATGTTTGCTGCAAATTATTGAACATGAGTGTTCCTGAGTAGTGGACCCCTTTTTGAACTAAAGTAAGTGCTTGTAAGTCCTTGTGCAGATTATTTTTGTTCCTGGTATTGTATGTATGAACTGAACTGTTTGTTGGAAAAAGAGATACATTGTTTAGGACAAATTTCATTAAGGAGTAAATATACTGAAAGGCAGTAGTTAGTATACCCAGTTCTTTGAAGAGGTTTCTACGGGGCGTCCTTGAGTTTACTCCACAAATAATACGTATTACACGCTTTTGCAATCTGAAAACTTTTGTTTGATATGAAGAGTTAACCCTAAATATTATACCATATGACATTCTGGAATGAAAGTAGGCAAAGTATGCAAGCTTTTTCACTTTTATGCCGCCTATGTTAGCTAACACTCGAATTGCAAATACAGATTTGTTAAGGAGTTTCTGCAGTTCTGTGGCGCGCTCCTCCCAACTCAATTTATTATCAAATTGTAATCCCAGGAATTTAAGACTTAATCCAAGGAATTTAAGCAACTCGAAGCAGCAGGGACTCAACATGTCGCTGGAAGTCCCCTGCAGAAACAATGAGCCATGATACCACTACAGCCATCTACAATCGAGAAAGTGTTGCCGATGTAGTGCTTCGTGCAGAGACTGACCTCTCGATTATGTCCCATCCATGTTCAATGCGTGGGCAGATCGGTCGTTGGAATTATCCAGAATGTTTTTCAAATCATTCGCGAACAACTCTGGTCCTGTGGCATTGTGCATTGTCATCCATAAAAATAAAGTTAATGAATGGCTCCGAATTGTCTCCAAGTAGCCGAACATAGCCATTTCCTGTCAGTGATCGACTGAGTTGGACCAAAGGATCCAGTCCATTCCATGTAAACACAGCCCACACCATTATGGAGCCACCACCAGCTTGCACAGTGCCTTGTTGACAACTTTTGTCCATGGTTTCGAGGGTCTGAGCTACACTCAGAGTCTACCATCATTTCTTGCCAACTGCAATTATGACTCATCTGACCAGGTCACGGTTTTCCAGTTGTGTAGGGTCCAACCGATATGGTCATGTGTCCAGGAGACGCACTGCAGGCGATATCGTGCTGTTAGCTAAGGCACTCGCGTCGGTCGTCTGCTGCTATAGTCCACTAACGCCACACTGTCCTAACTTATACGTTCGTCGTCAGTCCTACTTTGATTTCTGCGTTCGCTTCATGCAGTGTTCCCTGTCTGTTAGCACTGACAGCCCTACACAAACGCCGCTGCTCTCGGTCGTTAAGTGAATCCCGTCGGGTACTGCGTTGCCCGTGGTGTGAGGCCTGAAATTTGGTGTTCTTTGGACACTCTTCACACTTTGAATCTCGTAATGTTGAATTCCCTAACGGTTTCCGAAATGGAATGTTCCATGGGTCTAGCTCCGACTATCATTCTACATTTAAAGTCTGTTATTTCGCGTCCTGTGGCCTTAATCGCGTTGGAAATCTTTTCACATGAATCACCTTTGTACAAATGACAGTTCCGCTAACGCATTGCCGTTTTATACATTGTGTAAGCGATACTGTCGCAGACTGTGTATGTGCGTATCGCTATGCCATGATGTTTGTCACTTCAGTGTACTAAGATTCGTTTGACACAAAGTAGTAGGTGAACTCTCACTAAAGAATCGGTCCTCCTACGACTCTAGATATTTCACCATGGGTGGTGTCCGCCCCCAGTAGCTGAGTGGTCAGTGCGACAGAATGTCAATCCTAAGGGCCCGGGTTCGATGCCCTGCTGGATCGGAGATTTTCTCCTCTCTGGGACTGGGTGCTGTGTTGTCCTAATCATCATCAGTTCATCCCCTTCGACGCGCAGGTCACCGAAGTAGCGTCAACTTGAAAGACCTGCACCCGGAGACCGGTCTACCCAACAGGAGGCCCTGGCCACACGACATATACATATATATACCATGACTGGTACTCTTATCCCTTTCGGAATGGGACTCGAATAATCAGACTTATTATGTCTTTTGATCTGAGTCTTTCCAGCTATGGGATCTGGTCGAAGGTGCTCAGTTGTAGCAATGTTCCGTCCAATACAGATTGGCAGAGGCGATCATACCATGCGTATACTTGTCAATGCAATTCTTATGTTGTGGTATTAGCAGTCAAGATGTCATAAGCTTAGAGAATGTATTAAAGTGTCTCTTGATGCAGGCACGTTAACGCTGTAATCCTACCAGTAAAGATAACAAGATGTGGTTCCTAATGACCATTTCCAGAATGAAATTCAGCATGTCTGTTACGGACAAGCATTCCATAGAATTTACTTCGTACTATCACCACTACGCCTGTGACGAGATCCAGTACATCAGCCACTTATGGTTCTGGTCAAGACGAAGAAGTCTCCCTCGAATTTGTTGATGTTCTTGACAACAGGTAATACAGACATTAATAAATCGTTCGTGGTACTGGTAAAATTTGTCATCGAAATATTATCGACCACTTTGGCTGGAGGCTCTAGAAATGCGGGTATAGATGAATCTAAGGGGTGTGAGTTGAGAAGACACAGTGAAGAACACAAAGGTGTTGAGTTGAGTAGGGAAGAATAGGAATCATAAGAAAAAGGAAGAAAAACATTTAATGGGAGGCCACTCTGCGACAAGGAATTCAGGAGATCTTAGAAATAGAGGCAGACGAATAAGAAGATACCAGCTAATGCACAGTGTGTGGGAGGAAAGCGATAACTACATGCCTGTAGTTATGTATATGTCATATAATGCCAATGAACGTCAGTCCTGTAAGTTTGAGTAGGCTGTACTGGTGTGCTCTGAGGCCAATAAAACAAAATAAAAACATCAAATTCAACAATCCTACGACTCAGTTTTAAATTAGTCAAGCTATAAATATTAAACAACATTGCTGTGGAAACTTTTCGGTGTAATGAGAAGCACAGAAACTTGGAAATAGAAAAACAAGGAGTAAATACACCAAAATATGGAAAACAGAAACTAATACAGGAGAATGGCAATGGGATGACAAAATAGATCGTCAGTTACCTCGGGAGAAAAGAATTAAAGATACATTAGAATCGAAAAATTTAAAAAAATGTTTAAAAGTATACAACATAAAAGCAGCAGAACCATTGTAACTAGATATTTTGAGAATGAAACTATTAAATTTTATTAGAAGGATTCCAAGGTACAGGCAATAAAAGACCAAGTGTAACATGGTTTGAAGAAATAGAAAACAAAAGAGACGAAAGAATATTGGAAAGACAGAAAAGAGCAAATTTGGAGGACGTGAAATTGTGTCGTGACCACTAGTTGGCCAACCGGGAAAGAAAAGAACATCTGAACATTAGAGGTGGCAATATTGACGTATTGGTGATCCCCAGCGGCCACTGAAATGATGTTGAATGGGCCAAGTGAGAAACGTACGCACAGTCACTCGTATGTAATGGGCAACTGACCAGCAGATGTGCCGAGAGGTGGACCCGCCGATATAACAGGAGACGGTGACTGCTCTAGTTGTCAATAGAGAAACAGTGGCATAACGTGTGAGTCAGCAGAACTCAATGACTTCGAGCGTGGATAAGTCATTGCATGTAACCGGAGTAACAAATCCATCAGACATTACGACACTTCTAAAACACTGTTGGTTATGTGACTGCCAGCAGAAACGGCGAAGAACATCATCCAGACATCCTGTACTGACGCACAGGGACCGTCGAGCACTGCGGTATATGATTGTAAAGAACGAGATGAAATCAGCGGAAAGAATCACTCTTGAATTTCAAAGTGGTATAAAAAATCCCACTAGCATAATGACTATGTGTGTCGACTTAAAAATGGTGGAGCAGAATGATCGAGCAGCTCCTCATAATGCATACTTCTCTGTAGTCACTGACTTGAGCCTCTTGAGATGGTGTAAAGAGCTGCGTTACTTTATAGAGAATGACTGGAAACGAGTGATTTGGAGTGAAGAACGATGCATTACAAAACGGCATAGGAAGGTTTGGATTTGGCGAAAGTCTGGATAGTGTTATCTGTTCTCTTGTGCACTGACAATAGTACAGTTTGTGGGAACTGGTGTTACGGTATGGGGATTTTTTTCGTGGTTAGAGTGTGCTTCCCTTAATTGCTTTGAAGAAAACACTAAATGCGGACCGCGCGGGGTAGCCTCGCGGTCTGGGGCGTCTTGTCACAGTTCGCTCAGCTGTCACCGTCGGAGGTTCGATTCCTTCCTCTGGCGTAGGTGTGTATGTTGTCCTTAGCGTAAGTTAGTTTAAGTTAGGTTAAGTAGTGTGTAAGCTAAGGGACCGATGACCTCAGCACTTTGGTCCCATTATATCTTACAACAAATTTCCAAATTTACTACTAAATGTGGAAGGATACGAACACATGTTACAACTCTCTATGGGGCGTACACAAGAGGAACCGTTGGAAAACGATGATCGTATCACCATGACAGTGCATCCCGTAATGAAGGAGTAACGGTCAGGAAATAGTTTATGGACAATAAAATTCCTGGAATGGGTTATCGCCGGCCGCGGTGGTCTAGCGGTTCTGGCGCTGCAGTCCGGAACCGCGCGACTGCTACGGTCGCAGGTTCGAATCCTGCCTCGGGCTTGGGTGTGTGTGATGTCCTTAGGTTAGTTAGGGTTAAGTAGTTCTAAGTTCTAGGGGACTTATGACCTAAGATGTTGAGTCCTATAGTGCTCAGAGCCATTTTTTTTTTTTTTTTTTTTTTTTTGAAATGGGTTATCCTGTCCAAAGTCTCGACGTGAACCCAACGGAATGTCTTTGGGATGAGTTGGCATAACGACTTCACTCCTGATCCCTGCGTCCAGCATCATCTCCTCCTCCTCTGATGGCAGCTCTTGAGGACGAGTAGGCTGCCATTCCTTCACAGACATGAAGACATCTCGAGAATGAGATTTTCACTCTTCAGCGGAGTGTGCGCTGATATAAAACTACCTGGCAGATTAAAACTGTGTGCCGGACCGAGACTCCAACTCGGGAACTTTGCCTTTCGCGGATAAGTGCTCTACAATCTGAGCTACCCAAGCACGACTCACGCACCGTCCTCACAGCTTTACTTCTGCCAGTACCTCGTCTCCTACCTTCCAAACTTTACAGAAGCTCTCCTGGAGTACTGGTTCTGCAAGTTTCGCAGAAGAGCTTCTGTAAAGACGAGATACTGGCGGAATTAAGTCTGTGAGGACGGGGCGTGAGTCGTGCTTGGGGTAGCTCAGTCGGTAGAGCACTTGCCCGCGAAAGGCAAAGGTCCCGAGTTCGAGTCTCGGTCCGGCACACAGTTTTAATCTGCCAGGAAGTTTCATGAAGACATCTAATTGAAAGCCATCATAAATGCGAAGGATGGAATAATATTGTACTCTGTACTCTGTCCGCAGAGTCGTCAGAAGGCCCAACTGTACCGACCGACAGCCGAGTCATCCTCAGCCGATAGGTGTTACTGGATGAAGGGCCATGCAGTCAGCACACTGCTGTCCCGTCCGTTGTCAGTTTTCGTTACCCAAGCCACTACTTCTCTATCAAGCAGCTTCTCAATTGGCCTCACGAGGGTTGAGTGCACCCCACTTCTCCACAGCACTCGGCAGACCCGGACGGTAACCCATCTGTGAGCTAACCAAACCCAACAGCGCTTAACCTCGGTGCTCTGACGGGAACCGGTGTTACCGCTCCGGTAAGGCCCTCGACACATCCCATATAGAGGTCCACTAATTAATACTGGGACACTTTTGATCAGACAGTGTACAAAGTGGCCCTAGAGAGTGGATCAAATCTTTTGGTGGACAACATGATCAAATAGCTTCTACAGATCTAGGGATATGAGTGAGTCAGGAGAGCAAGTGGATACTGCAAATTCCTCTGAGCGACACTGCAGCCTCCCCGGGTATCCGCGTCCGGCGGGCGTAGTGTGGGAACGCTCGGCAGTGCGGGCACTCAGCCTTGGAACCGCGGGAGAGGACAGAGCGAGAGCTTTCCTAACTGCGTGCGAACAGAGCGCGGCGCGTACAGCGGCTGGCTGCGGCGCTCGTGACGGCGGCGGTGGGCAGAGGCAGGCGTAACGGCACCGGCAGCAGCGGCGGCGGCGGCGGCGGCGGCGGCGGCACCTCCAGCGTTGAGCAACCGCCGGCCCCGAGTGTCACTCCGGCGGCCGCCGTTACGTCAGCGGCCAAGGATGACCGGAGCCGCGGCGGTGGCGGCAGGCGGCCTCCCGGATGTCAAAGCTGATTGCGAAACGCGGCTGCGACAGCGGCGGGGCCGCACTACTTCATCCTGCGCGCAGACAGGAGAGCGGCTTTCGCGGCCGGCACGTCCCGGCCCGATCTGTCAGCCGATGCGGCGCAGCCTGCCGCGGCGGTGGCGCGCCAGAGCCGCGCCGTGCTGGACCGCGGCCAGAAATACTCTATACTGCAACGGCTAGGCCGCTGCTGGTGGACGACGCACAACCCGCAGTTGCAGAACACTGCTCGTTAGTCACCCACCTAGGAATACGCCAGAAGCAAGGGACTTCAGAAAACCCTTTTGTGGTTTCTCAGATTAGATTAGAGATCAGATTAGATTAGTACTTGTTCCATAGATCATAAATATGACACTTCGTAATGATGTGTAACATGTCAGGTTAATAAAAGGTGTCTATACAAGATATTACATTACACAAAATATTACATGAAACTTAATATTTTTAATTTTTTTGGAGGGGTGGGGGTGCTGTGTTGGGGAAATTACCCACTTATTACCCTACTGGCCATTAAAATTCCTACACCGAGAGGAAATGTATATGACAACCGGGTATTCGTTGTACAAATTCATTATACTAGAACTGAAATGTGATAACATTTTCAAGCAATTTGGGAGCATAGATCCTGAGAAATCAGCACCCAGAACAACCATCTCTGGCCGTAATAACGGCCTTGATACGCCTGGGCATTGAGTCAAACAGAGGTTGGATAGCGTGTACAGGTACAGCTGCCCATGCAGCTTCAACACGATACCACAGTTAATCAAGAGTAGTGACTGGCGTATTGTGACGAGCCAGTTGCTCGGCCGCCATTGACCAGACGTTTTCAATTGGTGAGAGATCTGGAGAATGTGCTGGCCAGGGCAGCAGTCGAACATTTTCTGTATCCAGAAAGGCCCGTACAGGACCTGCAACATGCGGTCGTGCATTATCCTGCTGAAATGTAGGGTTTCGCAGGGATCGAATGAAGGGTGGAGCCACGGGTCGTAACACATCTAAAATGTAACGTATACTGTTCCAAGTGCCGTCAATGCGAGCAAGAGGTGACCGAGACGTGTAGCCAATGGCACCCCATACCATTACGCCAGGTGACACGCCAGTATGGCGATGACGAATACATGCTTCCAATGTGCGTTCACCGCGATGTCGCCAAACACGGATGCGACCATCACGATGCTGTAAGCTGAACCTGGATTCATCCGAAAAAATGACGTTTTGCATTCGTGGACCCAGGTTCCTCGTTGAGTACACCATCGCCGGCGCTCCTGTCTGTGATGCAGCGTCAAGGGTAAGCGCAGCCATGGTCTCCGAGCTGATTGTCCATGCTGCTGCAAACGTCGTCGAACTGTTCGTGTAGATGGTTGTTGTCTTGCAAACGTCCCCATCTATTGACTCAGGGATTGAGACGTGGCTGCACGTTCCGTTAGAGCCATGCGGATAAGATGTCTGTCATCTCGACTGCTAGTGATACGAGGCCGTTGGGATCCAACTCGGCGTTCCGTATTACGCTCCTGAACCTACCGATTCGATATTCTGCTAACAGACATTGGATCTCGACCAACGCGAGCAGCAATGTCGCGATACAATTAACTGCAATCGCGATAGGCTGCAATCAAAGTCGGAAACGTGATGGTACGCATTTCTCCTCCTTACACGAGGCATCACAACAACGTTTCACCAGGCACCGCCGGTGAACTGCTGTTTGTGTATGAGATATCGGTTGGAAACTTTCGTTATGTCAGCTCGTTGTAGGTGTCGTTACCGGCGCCAACCTTGTGTCAATGCTATGAAAAGCTAATCATTTGCATATCACAGCATCTTCTTCGTGTCAGTTAAATTTCGCGTCTGTAGCACGTCATTTTCGTGGTGTAACAATTTTAACGGGAAAATTCATCTAATAAGTAGAAGGAGTTGCCATTAAGAAATTCTTTTAATTTCCTTTTAAGTACTATATGGCTATCTGTCAGACGTTTGATGCTATTAGGTAAGTGACGAAAGACTTCCGTGGCAGCATATTTTTCCCCCTTCTGGGACAAAGTTAGATTTAACCTTGAGTAGTGAAGATCATCCTTTCGCCTAGTGTTGTAGCCATGTACAGTGATATTACTTTTGAATTCGTTCGGATGGTTAGTAACAAATTTCATAAGGACTGACATAGCGTCAAATGGAAGCACGCGACTTTATGCAGGATCATATAACAACTCATTTATTAAGTTAAGAACATCTAATTATTGCAAACATTCGCATTACCGGTTTCAGCAAACTATTGTTCTCTCCAGATACGCTGAAAAACATTATTCAAATCGCTCTGAGCACTATGGGACATAACTTCTGAGGTCACCAGTCCCCTAGATCTTAGAACTACTTAAACCTAACTAACCTAAGAACATCACACACATCCATGCCCGGGGCACGATTCAAACCTGCAACCGTAGCGGTCGCGCGGTTCCAGAGTGAAGCGCCTAGAACCGCTCGGCCACTCCGGCTGGCTACGCTGAAAATCCACAGCTTCTTCATAATGTATAAACTCCAGTTATATGGCTACAGAATATCCTTAAAACGGTATAAAAGATGTCAATAAAATTGTGGCACTTCTTTACATGGAAAAAGAGACTGAAATTAGAATATTTCCATGTGCACTTTACAATGAGGTGACAAAAGTCATTGGACAGTGATATGCACATATACAGATGGCGGTAGCATCGCGTACACATGGTGTAAAAGGGCAGTGCTTTGGAAGAGCTGTCATCTGTACTCCGGTGATTCGTGTGAACAGGTTTCCCACGTGATTATGGCCACACGACGGGAATTAGCAGACTCTGAGGGCGCAAAGGCAGTTGCACCTACACGCATGGGACATAACATTTCAGGAATCGTTAGGGAATTCCATATTCCGAAATCCACAGTGCCAGAAGTGTGTAGAGAGTACCAAGGTTCAGACATTACTTCTCCCCAAGTACAACGCAGATGCCGGAGGTCTTAACGCCGGCCGATTTGGCCGAGCGATTCTAAGCGTTACAGTCTGAACCCGCGCGACCGCTACGGTCGAATCCTGCCTCGGGCATGGATGTGTGTGATGTACTTAGGTTAGTTAGGTTTATGCAGTTCTAAGTTCTAGGAATCTGATGACCTCAAAAGTTAAGTTCCATAGTGCTCATAGCCATTTCAACCAACGACCGAGAGCAGCAGTGTTTGTGCAGAGTTATCAGTACTAACACACAAGCAACACTGATAAAATAACCGCAGGAATCAATGTGGGAGTACGACGAAAGTATCTGTCAGGACAGTGCAGCGATGTCTGTCACAAATGGATTGTGGTAGCAGACGATCGATGCGAGTACTTTTGCTAATAGCACGACACCGCTTGCAGCTCCTATTCTGGGCCCGTGACCATATCGGTTGTACCCTGTGGCCTGGTCAGATGAGACTCGATTTCAGTTGGTAAGACCTGATGGTAGGGTTCGTGTGTGGCGCAGACCCCACAAAGCCAAGGACACAGACTGTCAAGCTTTGCGAGATGATGCAGGCACCATAATATTGTAGTCTGTGTTTACATGGAATGAACTGCGTCATATGGTGCAAGTGAACCGGTCATCTACTGGAAATATGTTCGGCTACTTGGAGAGTATTTGCAGTCATTTATGGACTTTATATTCTCAAACAACGATGGAATTTTTATGGATGAAAACGAGCCATGTCACCGGGCCACAGTTGTTCGCCACTGCTTTGAAGAACACTGTGGACAGTTGGAGCGATTGATTTGGCCACCCAGACGGTCCGAAATGAATCCCATCGAAAATTTGAGGGACATAATTGAGAGGTCAGTTCGTGCACAAAATTCTGGTGTGGCCAAGCCCATGCCAAGTCGATCTGCTGCACTAAGCCTTGCAAAAAGAGGTTCGACACGACGGTGGCAGGCATCTCATGGCTTTTGTCACCTGGAGAAGCACAGTGGTGAGCATAGCTTAAGAACTGAAGTAACTTTATCATACCTCTATAAAACTTGGGTCATTCCTAGAAAGAAGAGTTACAGTGTACTACCCAATGTAACTGTAAGAAGTACGCAGTGAGACAAATGGAAATTGGATTTTTATTCAAAAACTTTAATTATGCTGAAAACACCACAATTCCTGGTAATCCGCCAGACATCACAAAAGACGGGACGTGGTTCTGAACAGGATGTGTGATCACGGCGGACGTCAGAGCGTGCTAAGCAGCGTGCTCCCACGCCAGCCACAGGGCTGGTAACGAGTTCTCGTGCTTTGGCGTTTCAGTCCTCCATTATCGCGGTTGACTGCAGCTGGATGGACGATGGTGTATGTGGATGTACTGCGGTAAGTCTTCTCAAGGGTCGCGCATTATCATCCATAAAAATGAAGTCAGGGCCAAAAGCACCCCTGGAAAGGCACACGTGAGGAAGGAATTCAGTGATTCAGTAACATTAACCGGTCAGTGTACCGTCTTCAAATGTTTGGATGTCACAATGCAAGTGCAGGTTTGTGACTGCCCACACAGTAACACCTGGATCCAGGCTTACAGAAGACAGTGGCAGTGGGAATGGGGAGTGGGTTGTGGGGGGGGGGGGGGGGTGGAGGGAAGGGGGGAGGGCTAAAGCTATAGGTGAAGCTGAGAATATCATCGTATACTGTAGGTATGCACTTTTGTTTGGTATATGCAACGTTGAAAGACAATACTTTTAAAGCAAAAGCAAGCATAAAAACATAAGAGTTATTAAAATTTGAAAACAAGTTATTTAGAAACATACACCCATTCACCAGAGGCTGTCGTATTTTAAGATGGTAACACATTTAGGCTATTTGTATCCAAGGTAAAGCCGGATTCTGTACTAGAGCTACAAAGATATACTTACGAATTTGGCCACACAAACGAAAGTCGGTTCGTTACCTCACAGTTAAGCCTCTTCCAATGGTCTCCGTCGCTGTCCATGCGGTCACAGGCCCCCAGAGTCCCTGGGTCTCTATTGACTCCATCCGTCCGTCTTAGTGTTGATCTACCAAAGGGTCTCGTCCCATGCGACTTCCCTCCTACCGTTGCCTTCGCCATTATTTCTTCTCTTGTCGGTACATATCCCAAGCTTTCAATCATTTTGCTCATTTTTCAGTTGTTGCACCACGTTCACTGAATTACGTCTGGGTACATGTGTTTTTCCATCTAAAAAATTCCATATGCTGACACAGTTACAAATATTTTTCTGAACACCTTGTACCGAAGGATATAATTTTTCTTTTATGTCGTACTGGGGTCCATGTTTCAGCCCCTACAGAAGTATCGGTCGCACAGTTTCCCTGTTAAAGCCGATTTTTGCTGTTCTTACTGACAGTTTGTCGCTAAATAGTTTGCCCATTGAGAATAGACACGTGTCTGCGGATTTTATTCGGGTCATTATCTCTTCCTCCACCATCTTATTCGCATTACCAGTACTTCATAGACATCTGAAGGACGAAGTCATAGGTTCCATCTGTTTTACTGCCAGTGATCCCTCGGTTTCCTCATCCATAGCTATATCTGCACCGGTTTCTATACTGCGCAGGCCACGTTGGGGTGTTTGGCGGAAGGTGCTTCATGTACCACTCTCACTTCCCCCTCGAATTTCTCTGATTTTATCTTCATGATATTTCTTCGTGAGGTTTACGTAGGATGAAGCAATATATTTGTTCAGTCTTCTGTCAACGTGCGCTCTCGGAACTTAAACAGTAAAACATGTCACCATGCAGCACCCCTCTCTTACAGCGTCTGCCATTGGAGTTGGTTAATCATCTCTATGGCAATTTCTTGCTTAATAAATCAACCTGTACAGAAACGTGTTGCTCTTCTTAGCATCTTCTCTATCGGTCCTATGTGGTACGGATCCCATACTGACGAACAGTATTCAAGTTCTGCTTGAACGAGTATATTATAAGCTACTTCCTTTGTTGATGGATCCTTCCAATGAATCTCACTCTGACATCCGCCTTACTCACGATTAGCTTCGTATGGTCGTTCCATTTCAGATCGCTCTGTACGCATACTCTTAGATATTTTACGGAATTTACTGCTTCCATACATTGTTCTCTAGTAGCGTAATCATACAGCAAACAGCCTTTCTGTCTATGTATTCTCTATGCGTTAAATTTGTTTATCTTGAGGGTTAACTGCGACTCCCTGCACCAAGCGTAGATCCTTTTGTAAGTAGGCTGTTTAGGTTTTCTTATTGGTAACGCCACATAGCGCTTTGTATGAAAATCACTGGCTGTGCTGTGTGAAGTCTGTGGCTAGCTTGCATTGTTGTCTGCCATTGTAGTGTTGCGCAGTTGGCTGTTAACAGCGCGTAGCGTTGCGCAGTTGGAGGTGAGCCGCCAGCAGTGGTGGATGTGGGGAGAGAGATGGCGGCGTTTTGAAATTTGTAAGACTGGATGTCATGAACTGCTATATATATTATGACTATTAAGGTAAATACATTGTTTGTTCTCTATTAAAATCTTTCATTTGCTAACTGTCCATATCAGTAATTAGTGCTTTCCGTAGTTTGAATCTTTTATTTAGCTGGTAGTAGTGGCGCTCGCTGTATTGCAGTAGTTCGAGTAATGAAGTTTTTTGTGAGGTAAGTGATTTGTGGAAGGTATAGGTTAATGTTAGTCAGGGCCATTCTTTTGTAGGGATTTTTGAAAGTCAGATTGCGTTGCGCTAAAAATATTGTGTGTCACTTTAGTGAATGTTTGAGTACGTTCAGTTTTGCTCAGCTGTTTGAACCATTATTTCTACAAGGACTACAGTGGGTCTACACGTCGGCCGAAGTGGCCGTGCGGTTAAAGGCGCTGCAGTCTGGAACCGCAAGACCGCTACGGTCGCAGGTTCGAATCCTGCCTCGGGCATGGATATTTGTGATGTCCTTAGGTTAGTTAGGTTTAACTAGTTCTAAGTTCTAGGGGACTAATGACCTCAGCAGTTGAGTCCCATAGTGCTCAGAGCCATTTCAGTGGGTCTACACTTTTGCTCACTCACCAGTACCATTATTTCTACAAGGACTGCAGTGGGTCTGCACCTCTTGTGGCCCACCAATACCACAATCTCTACCAGGACTACAGTGGGTCTGCACCTCTTGTGGCCCACCAATACCACAATCTCTACCAGGACTACAGTGGGTCTGCACCTCTGGTGGCCCACCAATACCGTAATCTCTACCAGGACTACAGTGGGTCTGCTCTGTGATGACCTACCTACCAATATTCTTCAAAACGTCGAATGACTCTGCTGTGGGTTTGCTCTGTTGTGGCCCATTACCTGTCAGCATGTCAAGAGTCAGGACTGTCTTTCAGTTGGAAGGACAACACTACTTCTTCAAGACTGCATGGAAATCCACTACTTCTGTGTGCATTGTCTTTTACTGCTCAGACTTTGAGAAAAGAAACGGCAGTTTCACTGTGATGAATGATCAGGACTGTCTTTATGGACTGTGAGAAAATTTTAGCTTTTGACCAACATTGTATTAATAAGTGTGTGCATTTGATATTTTTCTTACTGTAATTATGAAAAAAAATTTTCAAATCTGTATTGGCCAGTGCCCAAAACAATTTGTAAAATTTTTTTGTGGGGAGCATGGGGGCTATGTAAGTAGGCTGTTTAGGTTTTCTTATTGGTAACGCCACATAGCGCTTTGTATGAAAATCACTGGCTGTGCTGTGTGCAGTCTGTGGCTAGCTTGCATTGTTGTCTGCCATTGTGTTGGGCAGTTGGCTGTTAACAGCGCGTAGCGTTGCGCAGTTGGAGGTGAGCCGCCAGCAGTGGTGGATGTGGGGAGAGAGATGGCGGGGTTTTAAAATTTGCAAGACTGGATGTCATGAACTGCTATATATATTATGACTATTAAGGTAAATACATTGTTTGTTCTCTATTAAAATCTTTCATTTGCTAACTGTCCCTATCAGTAGTTAGTGCCTTCTGTAGTTTGAATCTTTTATTTAGCTGGCAGTAGTGGCGCTCGCTGTATTGCAGTAGTTCGAGTAATGAAGATTTTTGTGAGGTAAGTGATTTGTGGAAGGTATAGGTTAATGTTAGTCAGGGCCATTCTTTTGTAGGGATTTTTGAAAGTCAGATTGCGTTGCGCTAAAAATATTGTGTGTCACTTAAGTGAATGTTTGAGTACGTTCAGTTTTGCTCAGCAGTTTGAAAAGCATATATTGTAAGAGGTTTATCGGCACAGTAATTCTAAACTTTTCCTAAGGGGACGTTTCACTTTGCAGGTTTTCCTGCATTTCGTGTCAATTCTGTAGCGTCGCAGTTTCTCTGTATACAATTGCCTCATTCGTGAAAAGTCACATACAGCTCCCGAAGTTATTTACTAGGCCATTTGCATATGTATGTTGTGAAAACTAATAACTCATCACTCGTGCATGCCCCACGTCACTTACACGTCTGAAGACTTCCCATCCGTTCGGAATAACATGCTGTGTTCTGTTTGCTAGAAACTCTTCAGTCCAATTACACAGTTGGTCTGATATTCTGTACGCTCGTATTTTCGTTGTTAGGTGGAAGTGTGGAACTGTATCCAATGCCTTTCGGAAGTCAAGAAGCAAAGCATCTGCCTGGGCCCCTGTATCTTCTCTTTTCTTAGTTTTGATTCTTGTCACAACCATACACTCTTGTTTATCTTGACTGATCCTCAGATATTCCTTATGTGCTTCCTCAATTAGCAGTTGACTTGTGCTTATTAGCTCATCTTCCCCCTATGATATAACGACATCAGCAACAAACGCTAGCAGTTTTACTTGATCATGTGTGTTTACATTTTTTCCAATCGATGACGCTCGTTCTAAGGCCTTTTCCAATATCATGTTAAATAGTCTGAAGGAGATGGAGCCTCCCTGTTTGACACCATTCTCCACTGCCTTCAGTCTTCACTTTACCTTTGGTTTGCTCGACACACATTCTAGCGAGCCTAATCAGTTTCCACGGTTTCCCTGACTGCTCCATTATGCTCCACATGCTTTCCCGAATGGGCACTATTACACATCATTTTATTTCGAGCCATTTTTTCCCGCGATTTCTATATCTTTGACCGTCGGTCGAGTTAGACTACAAAGACGCTTGAGCACGTAGTTCAGACATCACTGTATTCTTTTTAATTCTGCTCGCTGCCTATTAGAAAATATAAAAAATACAACCACCATTTCAAGAACTCCACTTTTGCAATATATTTTACATAGGGCTTCTTCTTGAAAAATATTTCATGGCAAAATTTTGATTTATTTTTGTTAGTGCAGCTATTTGGAACGCATTCTAAAGTAATTTCAGTTTCCAGTGTATAAATGAAATAGATATTGATATATTAGCTATACGTATGAATCATTTATATATTCTTGTCAGTGAACTATTGCAGAAATATATATATATATATATATATATATATATATATATATATATATATATATATAGAGTTAAGGCTCATCGGCCATTTGACCACCTCCTTCTTCTGTGCCCGATCTCTTACGGGAATCGGCAACGCGCCGCGAGTAATGAGTATAATGGGCGGGGCCACTACGGATGTAGTGCGGGACAATACGTTGAGAATTGGGTCTCGCGGGAGGCGTGCCAGAGATAAATCCCTGCAGTCGCACTATCCCATGTGTCATCGGTGGCTCAGATGGATAGAGCGCCTGCCTTGTAAACAGGATATCCTGGGTTCGAGTCCCGGTCGGGGCACACATTTTCATCTGATCCCTTTGACATGTGTCAACGCCTGTAAGCAGCTAAGGGTTTTCAGTTGATTGTTATTTCACTCATAAATACACCAAGAGAAAATTCACTGTTCAAAATCAGTTAAAAATGTCACATTGCACATGTACCTAGAGTCTATACATCATTATGAAACTGTTTGTGGAATATTATCACATCTGAAGATGGCAGCAGTTGCTGAAATCTGGTAATGTAAATGTTTGCAATAACTAGGGCATCTAGACTAAATAAATCATTATATGAATCTTTTGCCGGTACGGAAAACGTGTGTCCCATTTAAGAAATATGCAGTTTTGGGCACTGGGGCGCCTGTGTCACATATCTGCAAAAAAATGGCTCTGAGCACTACGGGACTTAACTGCTGAGGTCAGTCCCCTAGAACTTAGAACTACTTAAACCTAACTAACCTAAGGACATCACACACATCCATGCCCCAGGCAGGATTCGAACCTGCGACACACTACTTAATCTAACTTAAACTAATTTATGGTAAGGACCACACACACGCCCATGCGCGAGGGAGGACTCGGACCTCCGACGGGGTAGCCGCGCGAACCGTGAAAAGACGCTTAGACCTCGCGGCTACCCCACGCGGCAAGGGGTCTTAATAGACGGCCGTATGTTGCGATTGCGTTGACTTAGAAGCTTAAATTTTTTACATCTCTAAGGCACAGTAAATTTCAACTTGATATATCTTCCCATCCCTGACGAAAAGGGGTCTTAACAGACGAATCGCTTGATTGCATTGACTTGGAAGCTTGAAGTTTTTACATCCTCAAGCAACCATAAATTTGAACTCGATTCTCTGCCTATTCTCGAGAAAAAGGAGTCTTAATAAACGGGCTGACAGGCAAACAGCAATGTAATCCTACAAGGGTTCGGTTTTTAGGTACGGAAACCTAAAAAGGAATGGAAGTGTAAAGTCATCCTAAACTTACATCTGCTTACCTAGACACAAATTAAACGTGCAGCTGACGTTGGAACTAAGAGTGCTTGGTGTTACGTATTGCTGCACTACTGTTTTTCCTGCGATGAAGAGTATCCTTAGGCTGTGGCAGCTTTCATCAAAAAAAATGTAGTCGGAAGTACTGGACGAGTGCTTTAATATGCATGTGTTATAACGCTTTGGGCCCTGAAATTGCAGTCTGACTTATCGACATATGCAGAAACGTTGTCTACGCAAAGTACACGTAATTTGCGTATGAAAATTCCAGTTCCATTTCTTGTTTAGCCACCGGTATGAAGATGAATTAACTTCAGAGTTGTCTGTTTACAGGAACGAACTTTCGAAATAGAGGCAGGCAGCCGCATTCGACTGTAGCAACAAGCGGCTGTGCAACAGATCCACTCCTTCGTGTTATGAATATGGGGCTGATAGGCAAAAGGAAACACGGTGCGTTTGGTCGGACGACGAGAGTCGCCAAGAATGCTACCGGCTAAGCCTAGAGCCAGCACATATTTTCCAAAGCTGCGATCCTTTTCCACTTGGTTAACTTTTGAAACTTGTCGTACATTTTACGACCAATGTTCTTCGTTCCGACGAAGTGCTTGCACTGGAAAGGTTTGTCCACCTAAAAACAATTTAGTCCTTAGAGTGTCGAAAGCACTTGTTGAGTAAACTAAAAATATATTAAGAGGGAAATGTTACTAGCGTTGATTCACAAGATAGATATATTGGCATGAGTGAAATATGTCTTAGTTACTACCTTTGATGAAAATTGATAAATATGGCTTATATGTGTGGTTAGTATTCTATGGCAAGTACTTCAACAGGTGCAGCAACGAATCATAGCAATACAAGTCGCTTAGTGAACAAAGCACGAACGGTCCAAGTACTGGACCAGACGTGTGGCTAGATACAGAACTTCCTTGCCGACAAAACTCAACGCATCGTTGCTAATAGATCAAAATAGTCAGATGTGAAGATAATGGAGGGAGGACCTAAATAGAGTGTGATAAGGTCGTTACTGTTTTCAGTACATGTTAATGGTATAGCTGTAGGCCCAGTGGGGATATTCTCGGTCGATGCTATTGTCTATAGGAAGGCTGTAACGGCAAAAAACTAGAGCTAAATGTGAGAAGACCTCCGGAGGAAAGCGGTTGACCCTGAACATAAATAAATGTTACGTACCGCGCGTAGATAGGAGAATGCGAGTAGATACCCTACTGCTAGGTTGCGCTATTCACGATAAATTACTACAAACAGTACCTTCTGTCAAGTACCCTACAGAGTAACCTAAAGTGGAATTACCACTTCAAATAAATACCAGGTAAAGCAGATGACAGGCTGAAAATTAGTGGATGAGTCATAATCCCTTCCTACGCGATGGGATATTTATATTAGTGTTGGTGGTAATTATATACAATTGTACAATTCTACATGAACTGTAATTATAATATTACGGTATACAAGAAAAATGGCGGCCGCCGTTGTAAGAGCTTTGAAATCATTGATTACAGCAAATCGATTTTAGTCTCTTTGTGACAATCTTCAGAGCAAATATCAAAGTCTTCAAGACGCATGTAAT
Organism: Schistocerca cancellata; assembly: GCF_023864275.1. Classification (NCBI taxonomy): domain Eukaryota; kingdom Metazoa; phylum Arthropoda; class Insecta; order Orthoptera; family Acrididae; genus Schistocerca; species Schistocerca cancellata. The sequence continues at coordinate 514,387,501 of NC_064633.1, forward strand.
AAAAGCACTTATTAAAACTTCAACATAGATTCAATACAGAAGAACATAGCAGGTAACGAACTCATCTAGTCGTTAGTTGGTACGTTTTTCTGTATTACCCAATGTTGAAATTTTGGAGACATCTGTATTTGCACTGAAGATAGTCTCATAGTGACTGAAATCGATTTGGTGTAATAAATGATTTCAAGCCTGCTGCGATCGCAGCTGCCATTTTTCTTTTTCAAAATACCAATACTACAGTCGTTGAGCATATGTTTTCCAATGGAACCGGCTCTTAATTGTAATATTGGTATTAAAATTTCCTTACATGTAGACGGCCGGTGTGGCCATGCAGTTCTAGACGCTACAGTCCGGAACCGCGCGACCGCTACGGTCGCAGGTTCGAATCCTGCCTCGGGCATGGATGTGTGTGATGTCCTTAGGTTACTTAGGTTTAAGTAGTTCTAAGTTCTAGGGGACTGATGACCACAGCAGTTAAGCCCCGTGATACTCAGAGCCATTTGAACCATTTTTGAGCCGTACATGTAATTATAATCTCCTTTTCATTTGGGTGCACCTTACAAGAAAGTGTACCTCATTTATATCTCCATCTGTGTCTTTCTACGATCTAGACTTGACAATGTCATCACTAATCTAACCAGAGAGACGGTTCGCCTCGAAGGGTAGGAGACCTGTAGATGCCTCGTAATTATGTAAATTGGAGTCCCTTCCCACAGATCATTTTATGCAAAGACGCTGGTTGTTTTTCTGTAGATGGAACATCTATTACATCACCAGGTCTCTCAGAAAACTTAAGCTACGGTCTTTCGGCATGTGACATCACATTACCAAACAATTCCATTTCCAGGTCCACACGTCGGAGTTTGGAGCGCTTACAGCAATGTAATACAAAAGACGTTGACAGTAATGAACGTCTTGTCGCTCGGCTTCCTTATTAAATTCGACGGTTCCGAATCGATATAGCGAGCGGAATGGAAATATCTGTGTAGTAATAGCTCGCGACGTGATGGCGAAACGCATGTTTCAGCATGCGGCCCGTATTTGCCGCCTGTACCTGTCCTGCTATTAGCGTAATTGTGTCGCCGGCGGCGCGCCGGAATATAAATCAGTTCGTTTCTACTTTCGAAGATTTATTATCTGTTAATGCGAGCGCGGCCGGAGTTCTGATTTTAAATTCGTTTCTAGTCGGAAAGAGCACGAGTGGCGACTGTAAAAGTTCTCTAAACGGTGCGACTGGCGGCAAAATCTTGTCGCTCGGCGTATAATTTAGGCCGCTGTTCAAACAGATCGGCAATCTTAATGGCGCATAACATGCACGCGGTATCGGCACGCAGCTATCGACGTACAAGCGAGAGTCGCGCGAGTCGAGTCGGCAGTCGCGGTCGGAAATTACGGCGGCGATAAATTACGGGCCGGTGGGGCGAGGCTCCGGCCGGCCGGGCCGCCAGATGCTGCGCTGCAGATAGGGCTAATTATTAAAGGCCGAGCCAGACAGAAGGCGCGCCCGCCCGGCACCTGCCGCGGGCGCCGGTGACGTCACGCGCCACGTCACGAGTGCTGCGCGCCCTCGCGTGGGGCCGTGGTTCGACGCCCGCGCCGCACTGCTGACTCGCTCTTTTCCATGGTTCTCACAACCATAGAAAATACTGTAGGGTTGCAGAAGCTCCCCGCAGTGTGACAGAGAACTTCACCGCCTACACGACGTAGGCCCATACTACACAGTACGATATGAGACAGCCGGGCGAAATACCCATGACGGGCAAAGTGGTCATAGGGATCCCGGCGATTACAAGGTGCTGATTTGTCATTTCAATTACAGTTTAAATTTCTATACATTGCCACGAATTTCTGATCTGTTACCTGCAAACTCTAAACAGACCATAAATATTCATTAATCATGGTGACATACAATAATTTACACTGAAGCACCAATGATAGTGTTATAAGTATGCGTGTTCTAATACAGAGATATACAAACAGAGAGAATACGGCGCTGCGGTCGGCAACAACTATTCAGGGTGTTACAAAAAGGTACAGCCAAACTTTCAGGAAACAGTCCTCACACACAAAGAAAGAAAATATGTTATGTGGACATGTGTCCGGAAACGCTTACTTTCCATGTTAGAGCTCATTTTATTACTTCTCTTCAAATCACATTAATCATGCAATGGAAACACACAGCAACAGAACGTACCAGCGTGACTTCAAACACTTTGTTACAGGAAATGTTCAAAATATCCTCCGTTAGCGAGGATACATGCATCCACCCTCCGTCGCATGGAATCCCTGATGCGCTGATGCAGCCCTGGAGAATGGCGTATTGTATCACAGCCGTCCACAATACGAGCACGAAGAGTCTCTACATTTGGTACCGGGGTTGCGTAGACAAGAGCTTTCAAATGCCCCCATAAATGAAAGTCAAGAGGGTTGAGGTCAGGAGAGCGTGGAGGCCGTGGAATTGGTCCGCTTCTGCCAATCCATCGGTCACCGAATCTGTTGTTGAGAAGCGTACGAACACTTCGACTGAAATGTGCAGGGGCTCCATCGTGCATGAACCACATGTTGTGTCGTACTTGTAAAGGCACATGTTCTAGCAGCACTGGTAGAGTATCCCGTATGAAATCATGATAACGTGCTCCATTGAGCGTAGGTGGAAGAACATGGGGCCCAATCAAGACATCACCAACAATGCCTGCCCAAAAGTTCACAGAAAATCTGTGTTGATAACGTGACTGCAAAATTGCGTGCGGATTCTCTTCAGGCCACACATGTTGATTGTGAAAATTTACAATTTGATTACGTTAGAATGAGGAAGTGCAGTACATACTGTCGAAACTATAATGAGCTCTAACATGGAAATTAAGCGTTTCCGGACACATGTCCACATAACATCTTTTCTTTATTTGTGTGTGAGGAATGATTCCTCAAACTTTGGCCGTAACCTTTGGTAACACCCTGTATAAGGCAAGAAGGGTCTCGCGCAGTTGTTAGATCTGTTACTGCTGTTACAATGTCAGGCTATCAAGATTTAAGTGAGTTATAGTCGGCGCACGAGCGATGGGACACAGCATCTTCGAGGTAGCGATGAAGTGGGGTTTTTCCCGTACGATCATTTCACAAGTCTACCGTGAATATCAGGAATACAGTAAAACATCAAATCTTCGAGATCTCTGCGTCCGGAATAAAATTCCGCAAGAATGGGACCAACGACGACTGAAGAGAATCGTTTAACGTGACAAAAGTGCAACCCTTCTGCAAATTGCTGCAGATTTCAATGGTGGACCAGCAACAAGTGTCAATTTGCGAACCAGTCAAAGAAAGACCATCGATATGGGCTTTAGCCTTCTTTGGGCGACAACACCTTGACGAAGCACTGTCCTTGCGGTTGGAGATGCTTGCGTATCCGCGTGAAGCTGAGGGCTACGCCGAAGGGACCTAGTGCACGAAAGGTCTCAGCTGATGGATCAGACTAAGAGTGTCCCACAATGTCCCTTCTTCCCTATCCACTCCTAATCCTCCCCCAATTCCCTTTCCCAACCCAAGGTGTGATGCGATCCGTGACGAGGGGTGTGTGGCACATGGGAGGATGTGTCACAGACGGAGCCTCAGGGATACTGGGCGACCTCCCTGAGTAAGTAGCCTTACACCGCGTGGGGTATTCGTGGTGTAGACCATGTGGATCCCCAAATTTCATGGGACCAATATGGACACGACTAAAGAAAATCAGTTAAAACAAACTGAGGGCAAACTGAGACCTCAGACACGCAATCATCGGGGTCAGGACCGATGGAAGGCATTCCCACTACTGAATTAGGGTCTAGACCTGAGCCAGAAATGGGAATTGTAACCGAGAGTTTGGACCAGATCAAGATTTAAGTCTTGTCTGGGACCCAGGGGAGAAAACTACTCAGGGAAAAGAGGAAAAAGGATGGGAAAGAACGGCTTCTTAAAAACAAGTGGAGGGTATTAAAGGTGCTTGAACCTAAGACCCCAAAGAAAAACTATCTCAGGTTGAAGGGGATGCGTAGACTCCCACAACGTCGAAGACAGGCAGCCAGAGGATAAGGGTGGAATATAAGACTCCCTCTTCCCTGGATAAGCGAGCCCAGAAAAACTGAGGCATGAAATACTGAAACAGACCTATAGTACTGCAGTCTCGGTTTTAAAGGTGGCAGTTATCCAGGAAGGCTATCCACTGGTAACCATCACCTGCAGCAGGAGGAACTTGTAGAGAAGGGCTGTCTTTTAAAAGATTGGGGAGGGTGCTGGTCCAGGATCCATTTCAAGATCGTCTATCTAGATCGCGGTGCCCTCATTTTTGTCTGTGAGGGGGTGCACATGGCGGAATGGCTTAAGGATAAGGTGCCCGTTATGTCCCCTTTAGAAGATATGAAGCTATTGGTCAAGACATCAGCAGAGGTTCTTAAGACCGCAAAGGTATCAATATGGCCACCAAACAGCCTTCAATATGTCTCCCCTAAGACTCTGTTCGAGAAAATAGGGGCCCAGAACCCAAAAGTCTCTACACATGACGGGAGAGTGATCAACCTGAAAGATGAACCAGAAGGACGAACCCTGGTGGTGGAGGTCGGAGAGAAGTCCCTGAAGGTGATGCGAGATCAAGACCTGAAATTGTTTTAGGGTTCTCGCTGGTCACCGTCGCGTTATCAAAGACCTCAAAGGCAGTGACGGCAGCAAGACAGAGACTGGAGGTGGTGCAGATTAATCTGCATCACAGTAAAGGTGCTTCTGCTGCCATGTGCCGCTGCCTGAGGAGGCAAGAAGTGGATATGGCCCTGATACAGGAAACCTACTTATATACACTCCTGGAAATTGAAATAAGAACACCGTGAATTCATTGTCCCAGGAAGGGGAAACTTTATTGACACATTCCTGGGGTCAGATACATCACATGATCACACTGACAGAACCACAGGCACATAGACACAGGCAACAGAGCATGCACAATGTCGGCACTAGTACAGTGTATATCCACCTTTCGCAGCAATGCAGGCTGCTATTCTCCCATGGAGACGATCGTAGAGATGCTGGATGTAGTCCTGTGGAACGGCTTGCCATGCCATTTCCACCTGGCGCCTCAGTTGGACCAGCGTTCGTGCTGGACGTGCAGACCGCGTGAGACGACGCTTCATCCAGTCCCAAACATGCTCAATGGGGGACAGATCCGGAGATCTTGCTGGCCAGGGTAGTTGACTTACACCTTCTAGAGCACGTTGGGTGGCACGGGATACATGCGGACGTGCATTGTCCTGTTGGAACAGCAAGTTCCCTTGCTGGTCTAGGAATGGTAGAACGATGGGTTCGATGACGGTTTGGATGCACCGTGCACTATTCAGTGTCCCCTCGACGATCACCAGTGGTGTACGGCCAGTGTAGGAGATCGCTCCCCACACCATGATGCCGGGTGTTGGCCCTGTGTGCCTCGGTCGTATGCAGTCCTGATTGTGGCGCTCACCTGCACGGCGCCAAACACGCATACGACCAACATTGGCACCAAGGCAGAAGAGACTCTCATCGCTGAAGACGACACGTCTCCATTCGTCCCTCCATTCACGCCTGTCACGACACCACTGGAAGCGGGCTGCACGATGTTGGGGCGTGAGCGGAAGACGGCCTAACGGTGTTCGGGACCGTAGCCCAGCTTCATGGAGACGGTTGCGAATGGTCCTCGCCGATACCCCAGGAGCAACAGTGTCCCTAATTTGCTGGGAAGTGGCGGTGCGGTCCCCTACGGCACTGCGTAGGATCCTACGGTCTTGGCGTGCATCCGTGCGTCGCTGCGGTCCGGTCCCAGGTCGACGGGCACGTGCAACTTCCGCCGACCACTGGCGACAACATCGATGTACTGTGGAGACCTCAAGCCCCACGTGTTGAGCAATTCGGCGGTACGTCCACCCGGCCTCCCGCATGCCCACTATACGCCCTCGCTCAAAGTCCGTCAACTGCACATACGGTTCACGTCCACGCTGTCGCGGCATGCTACCAGTGTTAAAGACTGCGATGGAGCTCCGTATGCCACGGCAAACTGGCTGACACTGACGGCGGCGGTGCACAAATGCTGCGCAGCTAGCGCCATTCGACGGCCAACACCGCGGTTCCTGGTGTGTCCGCTGTGCCGTGCGTGTGATCATTGCTTGTACAGCCCTCTCGCAGTGTCCGGAGCAAGTATGGTGGGTCTGACACACCGGTGTCAATGTGTTCTTTTTTCCATTTCCAGGTGTGTAAAGGGGGCACACTGGGTTGCGGTGGCACTGGACGTAAGCTGATTCATGCTAGAAATCAAACAAACTCCAGAACATGCATCTCTGTAAGAAATGGAATTTCTTTTATGAAAATGGCGGATTTCTGCTCTAGGGACCTAGTGACCATTACAATGCAACAGTGTGAGGTAGGTATCACGGGGGAGGTTGTTTTGGCCTCAGCATACCTTCTCTCCAAAGGCAGCTCTCCTCCTCCTTTGTAGGTGAGGAGACTGGTAGAAGCTTTCCATTGGCAATGTGACCAACTGTTTTTAGGATGTGATGCCAGTGCCCACAACCTAAAGTGGGGCAGCAAGGACACCAACAATAGAGGTGAGTATCTTTTTAAATTTCTTTTACCTGAAAACTTGGAGGTCCAGAATAGGGGCAATGAACTGACATTCAGGAATAGCAGAAAGGAAGAAGTAACTGAAATAACCTTTGATTCCATGATGATGGGCAGCTATGTCAAACAATGGCATGTGCCGATAGGGCCATCTTCATCAGGCCACATGTACATTAAATTCAAGGTTGAAATGGGAATCAGACAGACCATGACCTATAGGAATCCCAGGAAACCGACTGGGAGACACATAGGAGGGACCTTTACTTAGTCTTATCGGAAATTGAAACCTCGATAAGGAATCCAGTAGAGTTTGAGGAACAAGCAGAGGCTGTTACCTCTGTCATAGTACCTCATATCAGGGCACCTGCACAGTCACTAAGAAGTGCACACACAGGAGTGTGTCTTAGTGGAATTATAACTTGTAATCGCAGAGAAAATAGGTACAAGGACTGTTTAATCTTGCAAAATGTAAAGGAAAGTGGGAAAACTATCGTGAGGCCCTTGTCAACTACAACCTTGCAACCAGAAAAGCGCCGGTCAGAGTGGCCGAGTGGTTCTAGGCGCTACAGTCTGGAGTGCGCCAACGCAACGGTCGCAGGTTCGAATCCTGCCTCGGGCATGGATGTGTGTGATGTCCTTAGGTTAGTTAGGTTTAAGTAGTTCTAAGTTCTAGGGGACTGATGACCTCAGAAGTTAAGTCACATAGTGCTCAGAGCCATTTGAACCATTTTTTTGAAACAGACAAGCAAAGGAGTCTTCCTGGAAGGCATTCTGTGAGGAAGTGGAGAGCACAGTTGCTCAAGCCAGACTTTACAGAATCCTTACTAGAGTACCAACCAATCCAGGAGGTACATTGAGGAAGGAGGATGGGGAATAAACAAAGAAAGCACATGAGACACTGGAACTCACTTTCCTCAATATGCACTGCCGGACAACACAGACCAGAATGCGAACCTGGAGAGACAATGGTTCTCAGGCTCTCGAAGAGAGGACTGGAAATCGGCCAAGGAGTGTGTGAAGTACAATAAAATCCAATTGGGGGTGGGAACAATCCAACCGTTCAAGTCACCTGGCCCAGATGGAATCATTCCCACTCTCCTTCAAAAGGCAGGAGAGAATCTAATAAGTCTCCTATGCAGGTTATTCAAGGTCAGCCTAGCAGTAGGAATCATTCTCAATGTTTGGAGAGCAGTGAAAGTTGTTTTCATTCCAATGCAGGGAGAACTGATCATACAAAAGCCAAGGATATGAGACCAATCATACTGACCTCCTTCACTCTCAAAACTTTGAGAAAACTGTTTAATGTATACGTTAGGACGAGGAGGCTAATTAGGGACGTTCTACATTCAAACTAACACTCATATCAACCAGGTAAATCAACTCTTTGGGAGGGTGGAGAAAACACTTTACTTCCATGAAATAGCCCTCTGCATCTTCCTGGATATCGACGGGGCCTTCAGTAACATGACCTTCGATTCCATGGTAAGGGCAACAAAGGTGGATGACGTACAGACCACTATATGTAGGTAGACCAGGGTCATGCTTATTGGCAGGATGAATTGATGAATGAAAAGATGGTAATTAACACCACTAGAAGTTGCCCATAGTAAGGAGTTCTGTTCTGTTTATTGTGAAACCTAGTAGTGAATGAACTCATTGAGGAACTAAATTCCAGACAACGCTTTTGCCAAGGATACGCAGATGACCTTGTCTTAGTAATACTTGGCAAATTTACTGACAGTTAGAAATATGGCACACGGAGGACTGGGCATTATGCAAGGCTGGTGCATTAAACAGGATCTAAGCGTTAATCCTAAGAAGACTGTTGTGGTGCCATTCACAAAGAGGCACATCCAACACTCAAGTTGGAATCTAAAGCTCTTCGACGAAACTCTACCTGTGAAGGGGACAGTGAAATATCTAGAGGTAAACTTAGATGAGAAACGGACCTCTCACATTAAGTGCATCTGCTCCAAAGCGAAAAGTACCCTAGTGAGTACCAGAACGGATTGTGATAAAAACTGGAGCCTAAGCCCCAGAGGCATGCATTGGATATACACCATGGTGGTTAGAACTAGGATTTCCTACGGGACTGTAGTGTGGTAGAAGAATGTAGAACAGCAGGTTGGGGTTAAGGAGCTTGCTAAGGTGCGGAGACTGGCCTGCTTACCCATAACAGGCGGAATGAGCAGAACACCAACCGCTGGGATGGAAGCTATGCTAAACAGGCCTCCACTACATCTTTTGATGAAGATGCAGGCAGCAGCTGGAGCATACAGACTTAAAAACTGGTAAAAACTGGATCTCGTTGGGATATTCAGAATCACACGCTAAGACAGAGAGTGAGGTAAATATAGGAATGGCTGGGGAAATCCCGACCGACTATATAATAACTCCCAACTACTTCAACGCGGCTTACAGTATAATAATTGGAACAAGGGAGCAGTGGGAGAAAACAGTTCGACACCATACGGGGAACGTTGTTTGGTTCACCGATGGATCGCAATCAAGGCATTGGGGCAGGGGTTTATGGGGTTCCGCCAAGACTGGAAGTCATCATCTCTCTAGGAAAACTGTCCTCGGTATTCCAAGCTGAAATTGCTGCAGTCAGGGCATGTGTGGAGGAGAATATGCGTAGTTGCTACAAGGACCGTAGCATCTACATCTGTTCAGACAGCCAGGCAGCCCGGAGATCACTGGCAGCATCTGCAACAAGATCAAGCTCTGGTGGAGGTATGGGGAAGCAATAGGGTAAACCTAGTGTGGTTCTCTGGCCACTCAGTGAGCTGTGGCAATGAACAAGTAGACAGATTGGCCAGGATGGGGGCAACGGCTTCAATTATTGGAACAAAACCTGTCCTGACAATCACCAAGGCTATGATCAAACTAGAACTACGGAACTGGCTTAGGAAACAGCATGTAGAATATTGGACCAAGGTCCATAAACAACAACGTGGTAAGGTAATGATGCCCACGCCATGCTTTAAAAGAAGCTCTGTAAGCCTGGAACGAACAGGAAAGAGGTCAAACTCATGACTGAACTTATGACCGGCCATGGGAATTACAAAGTCACCTACACACACTGGGTATAACCGAAGAAGACCCTGAATGTAGGATCTTTGATGAGGGTGAATAAACTGAATCACACCTAATCTTCGAATGTATGGCATTGAAGAGCAAAAGAGACAGAATGTTCAGGACAATTAGAATTGAAGAAATTGTGTCTAACAAAAAACTGGTAAAGGGACTCCTTGTGCTATGTAAGGGCATTGGTTGGCTTTACTAAATATACAGGAAGCAATACCGCACAATTAACTCGATTTCGATGCGGGCAGTGGCAGGTTAGACCTAAGCTGTTATAGCTTCCCTGTCAAAATCAAATCAAATCAATGGGCTTCCGGAACTGAAGGCCCACTCATGTACTCTTGATCACTGCACGACACAAGGCTTTACGCCTCGCCTGGGCCCGTCAACACCGACAGTTGACTTTTGATGACTGGAAACATGATGCCACGTCGGACGAGTCTCGTTTCAAATTATATCGAGTAGATGGACGTGCACGCGGATGGAGACGACCTCATGAATCCATGGCCCCTGCATGTCAGTAGGGGACTGCGGAATCTACTCTAGGCTCTGTAATGATTTATTCAAACTATTAGTTCTTTTACTAAAGTTTCTACCTATTAGAAATAAAAGCAATAAGATTGGAACAATACTGATTCGAAGACCTGTCTCTACCTTGATGATTAAGTGTTTTTTTTATGGATTTAAGGTCACCAGTATATCTAGGCAAAGAAACGGTTGAGCTTCAGAAAAGCAGAACAAGTTAATTTGGCCTACTGTCCCGCTGTTCCGTAATATAACTTCAGAAATAAATATAATCTTTCATGATATGGTTCTTAGAAAGACAAAGAAATCTTTTAGCTACTACAACAATATTTATACATTGTTTTGATCTAGAAAAGCCCCAAATTTTTGGTCACAATTATGTGCTAAAACATTTTGGCTGGGGGACTTTTATGTTTGCTTTCTGTATAACCAACAACTTAAACACTTAAATATTCTAATTGCATAATACACACATTTAAACTTGTTAAGACATTTTGTTTTTGCCTTTCTCTTAAGAAATGGTCTTTCAAGGGCCAAAGGTAGGGTGTGATCACTCTGTATTGCCATTCAATATTTTTATGTGACCCCACTTCAGAGTTACTGAGCCACATAATCAATTATCTTTTTATAGCTCTTTGTACTTTACTGAATTTCATTTATAACTGAGAGAATTTTATCTTTACTTTACTCAAAACTTAAACTTGAAAACCCTTAGTATTTATGCATGTCAAGTTCGTCGTTTAGCAAAACTTATTTATTCACTTTCACTTTACTGATTACCACAAGCAGAGTAAGAATATTAAAATCGTTAAATTTGTCTGAAAACGTCTACTTCAGTACCTAAGCCAAATTTCACTTCAGAACTTCTGCTAGGGTAAACCATACATTGTTTTTACCTGCACTTTAAAATTTAGTCCACAATAATTATTCTCAGACATTTATTCAAAGATAGATATTAGTACTTGTAGATACTGAATAAAGCACTTCAAATGTTTTTGTAACAGGTTCACTCGCAATAAGGTGAATGATTAGAAATAAAATAACAGGATGAACAAAATTTTATGTTTCACACAATAATTACTCAAAAAGTTTAATTTTGAATTAATGGTTCACGCTTCTGCAGTTTTAATTATACAGTTCATAGCCAGTTGGCTGTAAACGCTGGGTGTAGCCGACAGTAATGGCGGCTACACTGCCCATGGTAAGCGCACAATTTTCTTGAACTATTAACTACTTGATTCTTCTTGGCGTCGTTTTGACCTCCATAGTATAGCCCAACAATTAGCATCAAAGCCGTAATATTTCAGCAATCATCATTCGAGGCTACTGTACAACAATTTCCACGCAAGGCATCGCCTGCTCCGTCCGATTGTTGCGTCTTTCACTGCTGCCTACAGACTGTGTGCTCTTGTGCCCGCTCGCTCTACAGGAAGCGCGCCAAAGACCCAAACCGCAGTAACTTCCGTACAGTACAAAAGCACTCCATCTTTTAAATGACACATATACTACACATTGTCCCTAAGCGAGTACCATTTTACACAAATGACAATTTGCACAAGTACATAAAATTTCATACATTAACATTTTCTTTTAATTTATCTACGACAAAATATCATTTACTAAATTACACATTTCACATATTTCCTTACGTAACATACAAACATTATTAGCAAAGCACTCTAATTGCACATATACTACAGTATAAATACAGATTTTGAGTACCAGAGTTAAATTACGAAAAATTTGAAAGTCAAAATAATTTTATAAAATAAATGACTGATTTAATAATGGTGTTACACGTCCACACAGCTCGTGTCATCCTTGAAAGGTTTTGTGAGCACAGAGATGATATGTCACATCTCTCCTGGACAACACAGTGAGCACATCCCAGTATTACTGAGCCTTTGTAGTCTGCCTTAGAGAGGAGTGTGCGTAATCGGTATCCACCTCCATCATCTTCACCTCAACTTGCCACCATTTTGAGGGAAGATTGCCTTAAAACCGATACAGGACGGGTAGTTATCCATTCCGAGCCGACTGGACGCTCTTTTGATTGCCAACGGTTTTCCTACACCATATTAGACCCGGTAACGTGTTTTGTTTTTGTTGATAGTTTGACAGTGCAGCACATTGTCCAACGCCTTTCTATAATCCAGTAAGACCGCTGTCCCTCTTTAGACACTATGCCTTAGATCGAAGTTCAGGCCAGGTAATTATGTTGTGCTTTTGGTGCTACCAAATTTTTGCCCATGTATCTCGGTTAACAGTTGATAACACGGCACATTGTCCATCGACTTTCTGTAGCCTAGTAAGACTGCTAGCCATATTTAGAGACTACACATGCAACACATGCACTTGCTTTAGATCTGGGCTCGCAGAGTTAGAATACTTACTAACATTTAACGGTTAGCTGTTTTCTATACAGCGACATTACCCGTATAAAAGTTGGTGGAATGCAGGTGGCAGCTCGGTGATTGCTATCTTGGGGCTCGTATCTCCGTATCGGGAAAGAGCAACCAGTGGCTCTGACACCGAGGTGAGAGGCGTGACGAATCGGGTAGGATGGGTTCGGCTGCTTTGTTCCGCAGCTGGAGTGAGGTTGCACCGCGACCCGGATGCGTCAGTGCTGCCGTTGAAAACCCTATTGCGCGCCACGTTTCGCGACTACGCACTACATCATCAGGCTTTACGGCTCACTTGAATTGGTCTTTAGAAGGCTCAGTTAGCCTCCAGTGAGACATCAGGCTAATGAATCTGTACTTCCTAGAACTTTGCAGCCATTGCTCGTAAATAACAGCTAAGACGATTTTGTACCCTACTTGCGTCGTCATGAACACTTGTTGGATGTATGAATGGGTTTTAAATTGTTGGGCTCTAAACAGCTTGTTCATCAGCGCCCTTTCACAACATCTCGGCATTTGTACATGAGCAGTAGTCGTGTTAAAACGAAAAGCAAATGTCATGTAATGATACCCACAGCAACAGAAAATGCCACATACAATTTTCAGTAGACTTGGTCATACTGTTGTCACTCGCGAAACATCTGCTTTCTAGACAATATTGTTTATTGCAGCCTTCTGTTAACAGTACATTTTGCCTTTCTGAGAACAGGCTACTTGATTACCCACGCAATCTTAATACTTCAACTAGAAGCAAAATGGACGAGAAGTCAAAACTTTTCATCGCTTCAGTATCGATTAAAAAGAACTCTGATTAGCGATAATTTTAGAGGAGAACTGGAGTTTCCTTTTCAAAGGAGCAACTCCAGTGCTTAAGTCCCAATTCCAATCAACACTCTGTGTAACATTCTTGCATACTTAAACCTTTGCCTTCCATAAGCCACCTTCACGGAGTTCCGCCGTTGCAGATATTGTGCCAGCACCGTCTTGTGCAGAACGTTCTATGCCCGAATCCTTATATCACACTAATGCAGTTAACACAATTATTTCACCAAGGATTTACTGATATTATTTTTGGGCAAATGTGTTTACTTTGTAGCACAAAATTCCTGGTGAACAGACCAGCCCGCATGAAATCCTCCTTAAGAGCTCTTAGACACAACTAGTATCGCGCCGCATCCTCATTTTTTTTCTTTTTTTTCTGTCAGTTGTTTGAGATCAGGGCAAAGGAAATCCATACAGAGTTTCTTGATCCCTTAAAATTAATGCGTGTCACTGAATCATAACATACGTTTACACAAAATGTTCAACGGGTTTTATACGTCTCCTTGCCCTGCCAAAACACTTGAAAGTGAGGCTGAAACTTGAGACTAGTTGAGTATGAGAGTAATAAAAGAGAATGAATAGCGAGGTGCACTGTTAACCAAGCTCTCACAATTAGCCAGCTCATTTTTATTGATTTTACATATTGAATTCAGTGTTGCTAATTATCATTCCGTTGCAAGGCTTTAATCTCGCTCCGTAATGGTTAAATTCCTCGAATTTCTCTTTCGGAAGGAAAATAACATTACAGAAATACATTTCAGAGCTCGATATCTTCGTTTACTCTACCAGCACGTAGTCATTTTGTTTGTTTACAGACGAATGAGACGTGATGAAAGTTCGTTAGGTTTGATACATTCCGTGGGACTATCTTCGCCACCCGACATGGTCAAGGAATGAGTCACTAAACAGACTGCTGGAAAAAAATGTCACACCCACAAGGACAAGATCACTCTATTGATTAGTAAGGTGACAGGTAGTTCAGTGTTGTAAGATTATATGATAAAATATTCAAAGCAGATGGAATACACACGTCACTGTAGAGAGTGCCCAGACAGTCGAATCAGTATACATTGAGGCCCTCCTTAGCGGCAACGCAGGCGTGTATTCTCTCATTTAAATGATCATAAAGGCGTCCAACAGCATTCTGTTGTATAATGTCCCAAGCATGTTGCACCTTTATTAGCAGTTCTGCAATAGTTCTAGCAGGCTCCGGAGAGCGCGTAAGTTATCGCTTCACGATGTCCCAAAGGTGTGATTTGGTGATTTTGCTGGCCAGGGCCATCGTTGTACAGCACGCAAAACACGTTGCGGTGCCACAGTCGTAAATGGACGTGCATTGTCCTGCTGAAGAAGGACAGCAAATGGCTCTGAGCGCTATGGGACTCAACATCTTAGGTCATAAGTCCCCTCGAACTTAGAACTACTTAAACCTAACTAACCTAAGGACATCACACACATCCATGCCCGAGGCAGGATTCGAACCTGCGACCGTAGCAGTCCCGCGGTTCCGGACTGCAGCGCCAGATCCGCACGGCCACCGCGGCCGGCGAAGGACAGCACCTCCCTGACGAAGAAAAGGCAGTAGCGCGGGGATATGAACCTGTGAAATGTGGCGGACACTGGTTATTTGACTCTGCAGAAGCACTAAATGTGGCCTCCAGCTGTAACTGATAGCCTAGCAAACTATGAAGACTTGGGTAGGTGATAATGATGATGATGATGATGATGATGATGTTTGGTTTGTGGGGCGCTCAACAGCGCGCTCATCAGCTCCCGTATAAAGTCCCATTTTTTCCGCAGTGCAATTCCTTACACAGTCCAATTTTTTACACAGTCCAATCTAGTCGTTGTCAAGAATGATGATGATGACATTATGAGGACAACACAAACATCCAGTCCCCGGGCAGAGAAACCCGGGAATCGAATCCGGGACCCCATGATCCAGAGGTAGCAACGCGAGCCACTGCACGACGAGCAGCGGACGAGTAGGGTGGGACCTGCGCGTCATGGGCGAATGGACTCTGGAATAGACAGCTCACCAGATCTACGCATACGGGTGTAGTTCCATCACTCATACACAGACAGAACCTGCTCTCATCTCTGAAGGCAACAAAGCGCTATCTCATTCTCCAATCAACTTTTTCTTGACACAAAGTAGCAATGTTAGGCGGGGGTCGTCATGCCACTGGTAGCGTGGCCAAAAATACACGTGATCTTCATCCTGCTGCAAGAAGACACTTCCCAACAGTCCGTGATCTCACATCAAGTGCAACGTGAGCTCGGATTTCGTCCCTGGAGACTACTCACTTGACCATAGGTGCTCGCACAGTGTGTCGATATTGACGTGCGTCTGTGCTACACGCACGTCCAAGACGTAGTCTACTGGTGCGGTAATGTTCTACAGACCACTGGTGGCAGCAGCAACACATCACCGGTACATTGTGTCACGTATGTGCAGCTATCCGTCGATACCTTCATCCAGTTCCCTCATGCCCACTGATCGATTACATCGTATGAAAATTAGACTTTAATTTTTAACTAGCATATGAGGAATCTGAGCTAATTTTTAGTTTGGTGGCCGCTTCATTTATTTGGTGCAGCGTGTGTATAAACTACGTGAAAATCATGCGAATAAAAGAAACTTGGTACGTACACAGTTCAATCATAGCATGTATGCCTTCACCGCCGGCGTCTTCATTAATTAAAACTTCCGGGCTGAATTGCCGTGGTCCATATATAAAACTTCTCCTTCCTGACGTTTCGTTGCCGGCTGCGGGCAACATCTTCTGAGGTAAGTCGGCGACTGGCTGCTAGGCGCTGGTGGTGCCGCTTATATAGTGCGCTTAGATGGCGCCTCCACTTGTCACGTGCTTTCGACTTTAAAACTATCTCTGGCTAGTGCCACCTGTCTCGATTACAGGTAATCGATTGTCACGTCGTTGCTACAAAGTCGAACGCCATATCTTGCCTAGTTTTAATCCTTCTTCTATTCTATTAAAATTATTTTCGTGCTTATAGTTCTCTATAGCTTCTCTATACATGCGAGTGTAATAATGTCAGGTCCTAGCTATCAAGTTTGTCTCACTAAATTTTATTTCGTGATCACCGTCTTTGAAAACGTGTTCCGCTACAGCTGATTTTTCAATTTGTCCCAATCTATAGTTCCTTTTGTGTTCCGTTAGGCGTGTATTAACACTCCTTTTAGTTGTTCCAATATAAACCATGCCACAGCTGCACGGAATTTTATACACACCTGGGGTAGCTAAGGGGTGTCGTGCGTCTTTCATCGATCTTAAACTTTCACTAATTTTCTTGGTAGGTCGAAAGATTGTCTCCACTTGAAACTTGGCCAAAACTTTACCAATACGGTCCGTGATTTTATGAATAAATGGAAGAAAAACTTTTCCAGCCGACGGTTGTTGTCGTGTATTTTCAGACACTTTTCTTCTAGGGTGGAGTGGTCGATCTATTTCCTTGTCAGTGTACCCATTTCTCTTGAAAGCTGTTCGCAAATGGCTTAATTCATCTTGTAAGTAAATTGGCTCACAGATGTTATTAGCTCTGTCCACTAAAGTTTTTATGACTCCTCTCTTCTGCCTAGGATGATGATTCGAATTCTTATGTAGGTAACGATCGGTGTGTGTGTCTTTCCTATGTACCTTGTGCCCTAGAGTCCCATCTGCCCGTTTAATAACCAATACATCCAAAAAATTTAGTTGTCCATTACTCTCTTTCTCCATGGTGAATTGTATCTATAGAGACCTATAAGCATGGGAATAAGTTTAATAGAAAAGAAGAAGGATTAAAACTAGACAAGATATGGCGTTCGACTTTGTACCAACGACGTGACAATCGATTACCTGTAATCGAGAGAGATGGCACTAGCCAGAGATAGTTTTAAAGTCGAAAGCACGTGACGAGTGGTGGCGCCATCTAAGCGCTCTATATAAGTGGGACCACCAGCGCCTAGCAGCCAGTCGCCGACTCACCTCAGAAGATGTTGTCCGCAGCCGGCAACGAAACGTCAGGAAGGAGAAGTTTTATATATGGACCACGGCAATTCAGTCCGGAAGTTTTCATTAATGTACACAGTTCACTTCCTATGGAACTCTCAGAGCACGAGTCTTACTCATACTCGTCTGGTTTTTCCACCTTTATATTCACACACGTTTTGGCAGACAGTTGGAGGCAGTTCTCTAATAGTGATGACGAGATGCCGCATCCTTCCCGCAATTGTCACGTGTGACTACCTGCGGTGAGAATTTCCCTGTGGTATTTATTGCGTCATTACGTAAGCTCACTGCGCAAGCACATGACGATTTCAAAAATCCTTGACAACATAATTCTTCCCATTTGTCTCTTAGACATGCTTGTTTTTCCATCATATGTTGTAACAAATTCTTGATCGTTATCATTAGGCTACTGACGTCTGCGACTGCAAATTAATCAGATCTTTTACACGCAAGTATTCCTCACGTTAAACTGCATGTCCCGTTTCCCAGCTACTAGAATGCAGACGCCCTGTGTATTAACGCTATGAATGCAGTGGTGGTAAACACAACGTCTGCTACACTGCAAGCCAGTCCCGGTGCTTAACCTGTGTATGGGCCTCACCGAATGCTGTCAAAGTAATAAAATAGCTTATATCAGTCCTTACATGGTGACATAATCTTCTTTCTCATTTTAAAAGCAAGAAGTGTGTAAGAATCTCTTCATCCCGAAGGCTGATTTAAACGCCACCGTTGGTTACCAGTCATGTTACTATTGGATGTGTTATACCATTCCATTATTCTGATCCACGTACTCACTGGTTGAAAGCCGTTCATTAAAAGTCGTCTTTCAAGTTATTAGTTTTGCGTGAGTTGTGAATCGCTAAAGTACAAAAAAATTACGTAAGCACTTTCTCGATTGCTAAAGCATACTAAAGTCTTAAGCTGGCAAAGAGACGGGATCTCTATAGTTCATATCTTTGCAAGTATACGTAGCTTACCAATAACCCCCTTGCGCAGAAGATTTTGGTCGAAGAGTACCCCAGTAAATCCTGAACAAAGGCATTCTGTTTTCTATTCCTTTCCCTACCGAAGGCCGCGCTCGATCTTCAATCTTTTCTCACCTGTGTAGTAAGTTATTGTATTCTACTGATGGTTTTTCCCATAGAGTTGTTAAGGCTTTCTTGGCCATTTCTTCACAAATTTCGGTCGGCCGGTGTGCCCGAGTAGTTCTGGGCGCTCGAGCCTGAAACCGAGTGACCGCTACGGTTGCAGGTTCGAATCCTGCCTCGGGCATGGCTGTGTGTGATGTCCTTAGGTTAGTTAGGTTTAAGTAGTTCTTAGTTCTAGGGGACTAATGACATCAGATGTTAAGTCCCATAGTGCTCAGAGCCAACTTTTCACAAATTTCCCGTTGGCTTCTGTCTCGAATCTTCAGCAGACAGGGATTGTCCGACATAAACGAAAGTTGGTAGGCGTGTTTCTGCGTCTGAAAAATGATATTTACATTTCGCGCCAGTGGCGTAAGAGTGGTGCTAGTAGTGCCACTGTGAGGGTGCAGATCAGGTTTGCTTTAAATACACGCGGTAACACTCGTGAGCATTATTTACCTTTGTGATTATACCTACTGAGTTGATGTTAGTTAAGAATGCCTTAAAGATGACAAAGATGCCATTATTAACATTTCACTGAGTTTGAAAGAGATCTTATAATGGGGCAACGAGAAGGTGGATGTAAACATGTGATCTTGCACTGTCAATCACTTAAATATGTTACCCAGACAAATGTATTCCCGAAACTTCATTACTTTACGTTAATTATTTCTGGGTGTTCCAATTTTTCCTCCTTCAATGCATGTACGGGTGCGTCAACGTCCGACAGCTTTTCCGTGGTAGTTACCTCTGTGATTCTCCCTTTGCTATCTGCAAATCTATCACTGGCTTCAGCACGATAATCCAAGATCCTACAAACCTGAAGCTTTCCTCTTTGTTGTTGACGCTCTTGTCATATTTGCGGATTTCTGTAGCTTCCCTAAACACGTAGATGTCGTAGCTCTTAACAAAAGCGAGAGCATCGGTGTCGGCTAATTTCACTATGTAGTCGGTCTCATACAGCACGTGCTCCGCCAGGATCGATTCCTCCGCCTGTCCCAACCCGCAATGCTGCTTATCTCTACGTCACTTTCCGAATGCATAACAGAAAGCCCGTACCCGACATATTTTCTTCGAGTGTGTCCCAGCTCCGAGTGTTTGATTATGTGACATTCCGTATGTAAAATTATGGAGCATCTAATTCTCTTCAGAATATTTTGCAGGTGTTCCAATTCGTGTTTAAATTAATGTGGCTCACCATCATGCTCGCGTTAGAGAGTATTAATCATCCCTCTTTTCTGACGTGGCTGCTGGTTTGACAGTTTGTGAAGGTATCGGTCCATGTGTGTCGGTTTTCGGCAGACGCTGTGTCCAGGGTTCTCATCATTCCCAGTAACCAGCACATCTGGAAAGGGTAGCTGTTGGTTCTCTTCTACCTTCCTCAGAAATTTCATATTGGCACGGACACCAGATACCTCAGTAAGAGATCGAGATGTCCCTCACCATGGTTCCACACTACAGTGGTATCGTTGATATACACTATGTCATGAAAAGCATCCGGGCACTCCCCAAAACATATTAGGTGCATTGTGCTGCCAGGTACTCCATATCAGCAACCTCAGTCAGTAGTCATTAGACATCGTGAGAGAGCAGAACGGGGCGCTCCGCGGAACTCGTGGACTTCGAACGTGGTCAGGTGATTGGGTGTCACTTGCGTCATACTCCTGTACGCCATATTTCCACACTCCTAAACATCCCTACGTCCACTGTTTCCAATGTAATAGTGAAGCTGAAACGTGAATGGACACGCACAGCACAAAGGCGTACAGGCCGACCTCGTCTGTTGACTGACAAAGACCACCGACATTTGGAGAGGGTCGTAATGTGTAATAGGCAGACATCTATCCAGACCATCACACAGGAATTCCAAACTGCGTCAGGATCCACTACGAGTAGTCAGGCGGGAGGTGAGAGAACTTGGATTTCATGGTCGAGCGGCTGTTCATAAGCCACAGATAACGCTGGTAAATGCCAAACGACGCCTCTCATGACCTTTGGAGCGAAATCATTGGACGACTGAACAGTGAAAAAACGGTGTCTGTAGTGATGAATCACGGTACACAATGTGGCGATCCGGTGACAGGATGTGAGTATGGCGAATGTCCGGTGAACGTCATCAGCCAGGGAGTGTAGTGCCAACAGTAGAATTCGGAGGCGGTGGTGTTATGGTGTGGTCTTGTGTTTCATGGTGGCTGTTGCATCCCTTGTTGTTTTGCGTGGCACTATCACAGCACCGGCCTACATTGATGTTTTAAGCACCTCCTTGCTTCGCACTGTTGAAGAACAATTCGGGGATGGCGATTGCCTCTTTCAACACGATCGAGCACCTGCTCATAATGCACGGCCTGTGACGGTGTGGTTGCACAACAATAAGATCCCTGTAATGGACTGACCTGCACAGAGTCCTGACCTGAATCCTATAGAAGACCGTTCCGATGTTTTCGAACGCCAACCTCGTATCAGACCTAACCGACCGAACCGACATCGATACCTCTCCACAGTGCAGCACTCCGTGAAGAACGGGCTGTCATTCCGCAAGAAACATTCCGACACCTGATTGAGCATATGCCTGCTGAGTGGAAACTGTCATCAAGGCTAAGGTTGGGCCAACACCATATTGAATTCCAGCATTACCAATGGAGGGTGCCACGAACTTGTAAGTCATTTTCAGTCAGGTGTCTGCACAATGCATCACATAGTGTACCTGTACCACATCTTAAGTTCACAAGGTTAAAATCCAGTGCCTGAGTTTCGAAGTGTTTCATGAAGACGTTGGATACCACTGGACTATAGGAACTGCCCATGGCAACGCCTTCTAGCTATTTGTGGAAGTTGCCATTCAACATGAAACAGTTCATTGTGAGACGTACAGGAAAGGGCTTGGTGATGTCTTGCTGGAAAGCAGAACCGATATACTCCAGAGAAACACTGAGTGGCACTTTGGTAAACAAAGAAACACCAAAGATAACCAGGATGTCATTTCATCCAGGTTTTAGTATATTCAGCTTCTCAGTCAAATGTCCAAAGCCCTTAAGTATGTGTCGGTCTTTCCCACACGCATCTGAAGTAGAGAGCTCAGGTGTTCCGCAGGTTTATACGTCGGCGAGCAAAGATCGCTTACAATCAGTCTTAGTGGAACGGTATCCTTATGGACTTTTGGTAATCCATACAGCCGAGGAGGCAGGATTTCTGTGTTGCGCAAGTTCCTCCGCACGTCCGCCAAGAGAAAAAAGACCTTGATTAGCCGAATCGTATTCCGTGTGATTCGCTGCGTCGTGTCTGCGATCAGTTTTTTACACGTTGTCGGATCTAATAGGCCCCAAATCTTCTGACAGTAATCTTCGGTCTTCATTACAACTGTAGCATTTCGCTTACTGGTAGTCATTACCAGTATAATCTGGTCGGCGTCAAGGCTCTTGATGGGGCGTAACTGTACTCCCTTTCGGGTGAAAGTAGACTGTTTAGGTTTTTATGTTGGTGACGCCACGTAGCAACCTGTATGAAAATCGCTGACTGAGCTGTGTACAGTCTGTGGCTGGTTGGACTCATTGTTGGAATATTCGCTAGTGTAGTGTTGGGCAGTTGGATGTGAACAGCGTGTAGCGTTGGGCAGTCGGAGGTGAGCCGCCAGCTGTGGTGGATGTGGGGAGAGAGATGCCAGAGTTATTAGAGGTTACTATAAGCGGACGATGTGGACGGGTGTCCGTCAGAAAAAGGAAATTTGTAAGACTGGATGTCATGAACTGATTTATAGTTTTTACTCTCCACGCTGCCCTCCAATACTAAATTGGTGATCCCTCGATGTTCATGGGGGCAGGCATATAGTTAGCAAATGAAAGATTTTGATAGAGAACAAACAATGTATACTGGGAGATGCAGAAGCTTGCACAGCATAGAGTAGCATGGAGAGCTGCTGCATCAAACCAGTCTCAGGACTGAAGACCTCAACAACAACAACATGCTTATCAGTAGTTAATGCCTACAGTAGTTAGAAACTTTTATTTAGATGGCAGTATTGGCACTCGCTGTATTGCAGTAGTTCGAGTAACGAAGACTTTTGTGAGGTAAGTGATTCATAAAAGGTATAGGTTATTGTTAGTCAGGCCTATTCTTTTGTAGGGATTATTGAAAGTCAGATTGCCTTGCCCTAAAAATAGTGTTCAAAAGTCATTATATATATATATATATATATATATATATATATATATATATATATATAATGACTTTTGAACACTATTAAGGTAAATACATTGTTTGTTCTCTATCAAAATCTTTCATTTGCTAACTATATGCCTCCCCCCATGAACATCGAGGGATCACCAATTTTGTATTGGAGGGCAGCGTGGAGGGTAAAAATCGTAGAGGGAGACCAGAGATGAATACACTAAGCAGATTCAGAAGGATGTAGGCTGCAGTAGGTCCTGGGAGATGCAGAAGCTTGCACAGCATAGAGTAGCATGGAGAGCTGCATCAAACCAGTCTCAGGACTGAAGACCTCAACAACAACAACATGCCTATCAGTAGTTAATGCCTTCAGTAGTTATAAACTTTTATTTAGATGGCAGTATTGGCACTCGCTGTATTGCAGTAGTTCGAGTAACGAAGACTTTTGTGAGGTAAGTGATTCATAAAAGGTATAGGTTATTGTTAGTCAGGCCTATTCTTTTGTAGGGATTATTGAAAGTCAGATTGCCTTGCCCTAAAAATATTGCGTGTCAGTTTATTGATGATCAGAATAAGTAAAGAAAAAAAACTGTCTGAGTACGTTGAGTTTTACTCAGCTGTTTCTGTATCAAATAACGTAGAAATTTACCAGCACAGTCATTCTTATCATAATTAGTGTAGTTATTGTTCATTGCTAGCGCGTAATTGTAGAGAGAATTTCCTTTGTATTAGTAGATTTTCATTGTTGTACAGTAAAACAGTTGTGGTATGCTTGTAGATTTGCACCAAATATTTCACAGCCGTGCTTGCAATTAATTAGATATTATTTTCAGTGCTATGTTAATGAGAATTCTTATCTTGCTCTTCAAATTCTGCTTTTCTGTGTTGTCGTGTGAAATATTGGGACAATTATGGCTTCTGAAAAATGTAATACTAGCCTCCAAAGTAAACTAAGGAATGACAGTGAAGACGAGAGTAATGTGTTAGCGCCACCGTGTAATGAATTAACTAATGTTCAACATAGTAATTTGGTAATTGTGCATAAGGAAATGTACCACACACTAAATAATGGCGTAGGCAGTGAAACAGCTAGCGAACAGGGTAATATCGTAGATCAATCGGTCGGCAATAGCTCGCCTTAGGAGTCCTAAATGACAGGACAAAATCTTCCAAATACCGTAGATCCAGGTTCTCCATCAACCCTTTTCTCAATCAAGTGAAGTCACATTTTATGCTTTTCGAAATGCAAATATTGCCGGTGCAAATGCACTGCCGAAAAGCGCAAAGGAACATGTTCCAGACACTAATACATTGTTGTTCCAATTCATGGAACAAAGTCAGGAACGAACACAGCAACAGCTCCAAAAGTTAGACACAATGGAACAAAATCTTCATAATTTAAACATAATTGAGCAAAGGCTTGAACAAACACGTGAAGCCTTAACTGCTGAGTTACTTAAAATCGAATCGAAATGACGTAAAAAAACAAATTCGAGAGCATTTTCAACCCATTTTTTCGCGACATGAAAATGTATTACAGAATCACGAAGGAGCCATAAACGAACTGCAAACTATTGTTCATGAAAATCACGACACCTTGGAAGCTAAAACTGACTAAGTTGCATCTACCGATTCGGTTACGCAACTTGCAAAAACTCAGGAAAACTTAAAGGACACAGTAAATACGCTTTCGACACAAACGGACACTCTGAAACTTGGTTCAGAAAGCCACACGGAGGAAATCAGTTTATTATCGCAGAAAGTAGTCGAACTTTCGGATCAGCTAAATAATTTATCTCCGAAGGTAGAGGATGATCTAGAAACTTGGTTCAGAAAGACACACGGAGGAAATCAGTTTATTATCGCAGAAAGTAGTCGAACTTTCGGATCAGCTAAATAATTTATCTACGAAGGTAGAGGATGATCTAAATGACACATGACTGGTAGCCTTTACTGACACAGAAGAGTATGAACAAATTAGAAAATTCAAACAAAATCAGAATCAAATTAATACGCAACACAAAAGAGAAATCCGTGAAGTACAAGATCAGTTGGCACAAGTAATAAGAGAATTACATATTTCACAGCACACTCGCGCTCCAATATGGAAAGAGGGACTTAGAAATATGGAAAAGCCACAAAGTAATAACACAAGTCATTTCGGAAATTTTGAAGGATATTGGCAAGGTGCACCGAATTTTGAGATGAAACCACCGACACGACGTAACAATGACCGATATGCGACTCACCAACACCATGATTTTGATTATAAGCTGTTCATTACTACACATAAATTCAAAACATTTAAGAATTCTGGCAACGACATTCATCCACAAGCATGACTTCATCA
The DNA here is from genome assembly GCF_023864275.1 of Schistocerca cancellata. Classification (NCBI taxonomy): domain Eukaryota; kingdom Metazoa; phylum Arthropoda; class Insecta; order Orthoptera; family Acrididae; genus Schistocerca; species Schistocerca cancellata. Next base: position 514,412,594 of record NC_064633.1, read on the forward strand.
ATTCTCTCATTGGTTTCCTCCCTTCTTGTCATTAGAGCACAGACTGGAATTAATGTGTGAGTATTTGGAAAATGAACCTGCTATAAGGATGCGCTCGGTCATTCGCGATTGTCACAGTGAAGGAGAATTTTATCATGCCTTCCTCTCAGCATACTGGTCTGAAGCTACTCAAGACCGAGAAAAATATAGCATCATAATGATGAACAATCTGAATTTTCCAGTCTTCTCAAATATTTTGAAGTCATGTTGCATTAGATCAGTACCTGTCAAGCCCATACAGCCCCTCAGAATTCATCCGCATTTGGATAGTCAAATTGCCTGAACATTATTTTGGCAGGACGTTGAAAGCACGATATCAAAGCTTTTCAAGGAAATTGTCACTGACAATCGCGGGACGCGAAACCAGGATAACAACAATTACAGGTCACATCCGTCACAATCCCGTGACGACAGAAATAATGACTGGACATGACAAAGCTATTCTTACAACACAAATCGAGACCAAAACAGACACCACCCGTATGACAACCGTTGGCAGAGTAATAATAATTACAGGGGAAGACAACCTCTCTGCGGAAATGTCTGTGATAGAGATAATCATAGAAACAGACAATATGGAAACCAAAATAATTATTATCAAGGGCTGGACGTGGTGGCCGTGCGGCTCTAGGCGCTCCAGTCCGGAGCCGCGCTGTTGCTACGGTCGCAGGTTCGAATCCTGCCTCGGGCGTGGGCGTATGTGATGTCCTTATGTTAGTTAGGTTTAAGTAGTTCTAAGTTCTAGGGGACTGATGCCCACAGCAGTTGAGTCCCATAGTGCTCAGAGCCATTTGAACCATTTTATTATCAAGGTAGACAGAATCACTTCAGACCCATTGGTTCAACACGCCATTACGATTCTGTGTGAAATTCTATACCATGTGACCGACAAGAAAGAAACTATGGAAACTACCAGCAAAAGGACATATGATATAATCTTAACAATAGACCAGAATTTAACCAAAATTGGTATGATTCAAACAGTTTAGGACCCACTCGACAAGTAGAAATTTTAGAAGTTAGATCTCCAAATCCCAGTAATGATGCGTGACAAAAAAGAGGTTACAGACAATTAATCGCACCCCAGGTGGCCACGTGCGCCGGCTGGGCTTGAGAAAGATAACATAAACGCTAACCTTGAGAAAAATTCCATTATTCTTTACCGACATATACAGCATGATAATTGCTTTGAAGTTGAAACTCAGCGTACTAGGAAAACTAAAGGATTACACCACATTTCTCATGTAAAATCGTTAATTGAGAGATAATTTGCTTTTTAACTTAGTCTTTGCCTTAAAATTTTTCACTTAACATTACTAGTAAAATTTGTCACACTTAGAAACTGTTAACATTCAACAATGTTTTGAAGTTAACTATCCAATCAAGAACCTAGGAAACTTAATTAAAAATAATTACGAATGCATTTTTGCAGTGAACAGATGACACAGTGTTATTGTGTGTACATTCTTGCTTATTCATTGGACGATTACGTAACGACTATAAGGCTTACATACTTAGAACATATACTACTAATGAGACTTTAATGCAACATTTTGGTTTACTTGAAAAGACATTCTTTATTTAAAGTATTTTCTGAGAGATTACAGGTGACTTAGTGTTTGGTTTGTTTGACAGCTACACGATTATATCATGATGCTACTAATGAGTGACACTATTTACATTATTGTTTTTGCGCTGTATCTGTTTTATATCTGCACAGTTTTTCTACATTCTCCTGAAAAGTGGAACATGTTTGAGTAGTACCTTTTGTGGTACAGCTACAATGAGACAGCCTTTTCACAACACAGCATTACAGTATAGTACTTTCTAGATGACGCAATGAGAGTAATAACTACGACATCTGTTGTGGATTGGCAAGACAGCCAATCCACTATAAAGGAAGCCGAAAGGCGTGAGGTCTGGAACAGGACACGGATTTTACACTTCAGAAAAAAGGAGGTAACATGTAGAATACTTAACTTTAATCCATAATAGGTGAACATCGCTCTTGACGGTACATTGTTTTACAGCATCAATAGTAACTGGTAATGGCGCCTTGCTAGGTCGTAGCAAATGACGTAGCTGAAGACTATGCTAACTATCGTCTCGGCAAATGAGAGCGTAATTTGTCAGTGAACCATCGCTAGCAAAGTCGGCTGTACAACTGGGGCGAGTACTAGGAAGTCTCTCTAGACCTGCCGTGGCGGCGCTCGGTCTGCAATCACTGATAGTGGCGACTCGCTGGTCCGACGTATACTAACGGACCGCGGCCGATTTAAAGGCTACCACCTAGCAAGTGTGGTGTCTGGCGGTGACACCACAACATCTATACACATAGCATTTCACTTTTTTTTATAATGAGGTAAGTACATTGACTTTTACAGAACTTTGCTTATGGATGACGATAACTACGACTCTCGGGACATTTTTACCGTTAAGTAATGACAGAAATTATCTTACAGCAAGACGCACAGCTTAGCACTCCATCACACGCATTTGAGTGATTAAATTTTGTACTTAAAACATTTTTTTGAACGATTTTTGAATTAAAAAGACACAAAGAAGGTTTTCGGTGATACATTTCATTCCATTGCTGTAACCTGTAACACCTGAGTGTATAATTACATTAATCCTCATAGGGTACATGCTTACTTTGTGTACTAAGCGTGTGGCAAGCGCTAGGAGCACTAGCTAATATGGTATCTGCTTGTTCAATTTTACACATCAGTACCATATTTCTCTTACACAGAATTACACAGCTATCTGGTCATTTAACTGTGAGAGAAAGACATTATTTTTACTAAGTCAGTGACACATGTTTACGTAATTACACAGTTGGATAATTTCACACTTATGAAACTGTATTTTGGCTGCATTTTGTGAACTGCTTATATTTACTTTAGAAACCACGTTGATACTATGACAGCATTTTTTTTTTTTGAGATTTTGAAATTATTGAAGAAAGCTATGACGTTTTTGAGATTTTACTGAAATTTTATGATGTTATTACTGAGACGACGATGTGTATTGTGACATCGAGGTGTGTTTGTGATCATTATGAAGGGTGAGTGCGTGCATGAATTTGAGTACCACAAAAATGCTGACAGAAATTTTTGGACACTGTTATATTTATAAGATTTGGTTTGTACACATTTGTAAAGTAAATTTTCAGCCTGTGAAAATTGTATACATGAGACTGTCGCTATAGCGGAAACTGCTGTTGTAAATATTTAGGTAAAGAAGGTAAGTGATCTTGATGTAATATGCTGTGGGCGCCCAGCTGTCTGAGAGTCGCCTAGGAAAAAAAAAAGAGAAATATTTTATGTCTATAAACTTGATCATGACTACTGTCTTTCTAGTTGAGAGATGTTTTTACTTCATTATGAAATGCCAGAGGATAATGACTCGAAGCATCACAGGCGTCTCTGTACAGCGTGGAAATGAGACAATGGGATGTCCACAATGGATTGGCATTCAATGTCTCGGGATGCAAATCCGACCGCAAGTGTTTGGTCGTATATTAAAATGATGCTTAAAGGAAATCCAGTATATACTTTGAAGCAGCTGTCGTATAAAATCAGGACGATACGGAGATCGTTAGTGAGAGAATATGCAGAAAATCTCATGAAAAGTATGCCAAAAAGGTACCAAGCTGTAACTAATAATGGCGGCGATGCGATTAACTATTAGATAATTGTGCAGTTAGTAATGACATGTATTTTCATGTAAACATATATTTATAATGGTGTCTTATATTTTCATACTGACAATGGCGTACATTTTGTTGTGGAACTGACTGTACATACTCACTTATCGTCATATGGAAAGCTTTGGGTAGGTGTAAGACTGGTGCTGTGTCGGTCACCCAGCGAGGGAGCGCAGTGGTTAGCACACTGGACTTGCATTCCGGAGGACTACGGTTCGAACTCGCGTCCGGCCATTCTGATTTAGGTTTTCCGTGATTTCCCTAAATCACTCCAGGCAAATGCCGGGTTGGTTCCTTTGAAAGGGCACGGCCGACTTCCGTCTCCGTCCTTCCCTGATCCGATGAGACCGTTGACCTCGCAGTTTGGTCTCCTCCCCCAAAACACCCCCCCCCCCCTGCCCCCTCTGTGTTGGTCATTCCTGCGATAGACGCAATGTTAACTGTATTATATATCGATGCTTCCCTCACACTGCTTCTCCGGTCATATCAGGCACTAGCGGAAGATCATAGCCGTGGTCGCGTCGACTGAAATAAGGCAGTCCATTGTCGGAGGAAAGGATATAGCAGCTGGTGTACTATACAATGCGGTCAGAAACACTCCGAAAAGCTTGTGAGGTCGTTACAGGGTGGGTTGTACTGAGAAATAATTATTAACAAAAAATTCGATACATTGCGCAATTTCGTGGTTGATTAGCACTGAAGTTGACCAGTCAGGTCGTTGTGCGCACAAATTTAAGCGGCCCGCCAGATACCGTGTCGCCAAATGTGTTCCTCATCTGGTTTATTAAGAAACAGAGCAACGTATCCCACTTCTTTGTTAAGAAATATTTCTCAGCACAACCTATCTTGAAATTCGCTTACAAGCTTTTCAGACTGTTTCTGACCACCCTGCATGTTCTTGAAACAAATAAGTAGATATTCATTAGAAGACAAGTTAATTATAAGTGACTTTAGCTTTAACATATGGTACCATAGTGAGACCACCACAGTGGCTTGTATTCGGTAGGACGACGGTTCGATCCCGCGTCCGGCCATCCTGATTTAGGTTTTCCGTGATTTCCCTAAATCGCTCCAGGCAAATTCCGGGATGGTTCCTTTCAAAGGGCACGGCCGTCTTCCTTCCCCGTCCTTTCCTAATCCGATGAGACCGATGACCTCGCTGTCTGGTCACCTTCCCCAAAACAACCAACCAACAGTGGCTTGTGGGCTCTCAGGTAACTGCCTGAAGAAGATGGGCCAGACTTCTTCTAACCCTCCAAAATTGGTAGTAGTCGGAGCCAATTAGGTGAATTTTAAGGGTGGAAAAATCCATCGGGAAGGGAGGCATTTTCCGATGTTCGTGGCAGAGAACTTCCAGAAGTCCTACAAGTAATTAGCACCTTACAGATGCGTTGTAAACGGGAAAAGGTAATGGCCAGTGAGAGTACTTACGTTCTGCTACTGATTCTTACTGGCTGCAAGGTCCTAATGTTGAATGATTTAGCGGAGCGGTTAGGGAAATCGATACGTCAACTGGCAGTCTTCATCTACATTACGTGACTACTCTGGATTTCACATTCAAGTGCCTGGCAGGGAGTCATCGAACAACATGTGTGGTGTAGAAGTCGTGTGCCCTCTGAAGCGTAGGTGGTGTTCTCTTAGTGTATCTCTGAAGTCACGAGATAGTGATCATTCGTGATCAACCGCGTTGTTTCTTGCAGTATGAAAAAAGAGAGACTGTGAAACACAGATCTCGTTTATGGGCGTGGATTTTGGGTTGAGTCATTATGGTTTTCTGTACAATGGGTCCGTACAGCGAGTGTGCGGACACTCACTAGGCGGACACCTCAGAGCAGGCCTTGGAGTCCGGTAGATGGTCGGCGGTGTTTAATGAAGGGGATGGCCTTTGAAGGAGATGCCTGGTAGTGAGAGGGAGCATTATGAGAGTCTTAGGACATGTTATGTTCATTGGGTTGTGTTGTTCAATCAAAAAGAGACATGGATTTTCTACTTCTACGTCTATACTCTGCAAACCACCGTGAGGTGCATGGTGTAGGGTACCTGTCACTGTACCAGTTATTACGGTATCTTCCTGTTCCATTCATGTATGCAGCACGGGAATAATGAATACTTCTGTGCGTACAGTAATCATTCTAATGATTGTTTGAATACTTCATTCTAATTTTGTCCTAAAGATTCCTATGTGAGAAATATGTAGGGGGTTTGTAGTATATCCCTAGAATCATCATTTAAAGCTGGTTCTTGAAACTTCGTTAATAGACTTTCTTGGGATAGCTTACATCTATTTTCAAGAGCCTTCCAGTTCAGATCCTTCAGTATCTCTGAGACACTCTCCCATGGACTAAACAAGACTGTGACCATTTGTGCTGTCCGTCTCTGTATACATTCAATAACCCCTGCTAGTCCTACCTTTTACGGGTCCCACACACTAGAATCGGTCAAACGAGCGACTTGTAAGTAATCCATTTTGTACACCGATTGCATTTTCCCGAATTCTACCACCTACATTACCCACGACTGAACCTATGTGATCATTCCATTTCAAACCCCTACAAAGTGTTACACCCCGGTATTCGTATGAGTTGGCCGATTCCAATAGTGACTCATTGATACTATAGTCATAGGATAATACATATTTTCGTTTTGTGAAGTGCACAGTTTTACATCTCTGAACATTTAGAGCAAGTTGCTAATCTCTGCACCACATTGAAATCTTATCAAGATATGATTGAATATTTATGCAGCTTCTCAAATGGTTCAAATAGCTCTGAGCACTATGGGACTTAACATCTGAAGTCATCAGTCCCCTAGAACTTAGAACTACTTAAACCTAACAAACCTAAGGACATCACACACATTCATGCCCGAGGCCGGATTCGAACATGCGAACGTAGCGGTCGCGCGGTTCCAGACTGAAGCGCCTAGAACCGCTCGGCCACACCGGCCGGCTATGCAGCTTCTCTCTGATAATACTTGATTACAGATAACTGCATTATCTGGAAGGTAATTAATATACAACACGAACAGCAAGGGTCCCAACACACTTCCCTGAGGTACACCTGATGTTACTTCTACATCTTACCATGCCTCTCCATCTGAGATAACGTGCTATGTTCTCCCCACCAAAAAGCCCTCAATCCAACCACAAATTTCACTTGATACGCCATATGGTCGTACTTTTGACAATAAGTGTAGGTACTGTACTGAGTCAAATACTTTTCGGAAATCAAGAAACATTGCATCCACCTGGATTCTTTGATCCAAAGCTTTCAAAAAGTGCGAGTTGAGTTTCAAACGATCGATGTTTTCGAAAGCCATGCTGGTCGGCATTATGGAGGTCATCCTGTTCAAGATACCTGATTATGTTTCAGCTCAGAATATGTTCTCAGATTCGACAACAAACCGGTGTCAAGGATATTGGACGGTAGTTTTGTGGATCACTTCTACAACCGATCTTATAGACGATTGTGACCTGTGCCTTTTTCTAAGAACTTGGCACCCGTTTTTGCTCGGGTGATTTACGATAGATTTTTACGGAAAAGACCTAATACTTGCCTAAGATGACTATAGTTAATATCTCTCACTATAACTCTTAATAGCGCACTCTCTTTCACCACAAAAAGTGGGTTTTCGTTAAGTGCCAACTAATGAAAAGCATTAATTTTCTTTAAGTACGAATGACAAGTAACTCATTCCTAAATGTCTGCGCAAAAGTCGTGTCGGATCGAAGTAGAAATTAAGCCCTACCATGAATCTAAATTATCAGCCGATACGCAATGGTAACGTAAGATCCGACCACCTGTAAAACGATATACTTCAATTTCCATTACATCCTTTACAAGTATTATGAAATGCTTAACAAATGTTCTGCACATTCTCATACGTTAACCATCTACTTGGGGTGGGCGAGGGAAGTGGTAAGATCGATAACAAAAAGAGATTTCATGGGTAAACATCAAATTTATTATGCAGAGTGTCTTATATTTGGATACAAATGACAAGGAAAGCTAGTTATTCTATATCGTCTCACAATTCAATCTGATCTGCCTGGAGATCATCTAGCAGTGATACCTCTCCCGGTAAGGAGTAAGGTAAAATGAATAGAAGGGAAATTAGAATACGTGCTAGAGCTCCACAGTTGTGGAAAGAAAATTACGACAGTGCTTGCAAATAACTGAGAACAACAAGCATGCGGACTACATCGATAGGAGAACTCACCACAGGAAGAATAAAAAGAACAAAGTGGCTTCCCGTTCGCATTCTTACGTATCGGATCATTGGCAAGCATAATTATTACTACAATCGAGAACACAGGTATTTGTCACTGATTTCCTCTATAAAAACGGACTATTCACTGGGAACGTAGTCCCAAGATAGCACATAAACCAGAAAGATTCTGTCTCCGGAAAAATTACTCACTCGGAAATATTCGTGTAGCACACGAATTAAAGAACAGGGGCAAAAGTGACAAGACTCAAAACTGACAAAAATAAGTGCGAAAACATTTACTTAGAGTGGGTACCCAAATCGGTCGAGCTATGGAAATTTAATAACGGACAAAGAAAGAGCACCAAGCCCAAAGTAGGTCAAAACTAAGCGAATTTCACACACAGTAAGTAGAAAAGTACTCAAAGAATTTACAAAGAAACAAGAAATCACTGATGCTTCAAGTTTATTGATTTCCTAACTCAAACACATTGCGACTTAATCTAATTTCGTGTTCACTAGGAAACGCATGCTTACTGACTAAGGGCTGTAATACGACTCTTCGACACAAAGTCAACCTCTGTCCCTTGTTCAGAGTGGAGGGCATCCACTAGCCAATGGTGATGGGCACAAAAGACGCAAGATCGGCTCGCTGTTCCGGTAGACGACTGGAGCAAGACGGGAAGGCCTGCGATTCGCTGGTGTTGGTTCGGAGAGACCTCTCTGCGACTCTGAAAATAGTGGAAACTGAAATACTAAGGGTTGGTACCGCTACTTGAGTGAATAAGTAAAGGGACTTCTTTGGCTTCTACAAAACATTCAGACCACTCACCCTTACTTTATAACTAAACGCCCAAGGCGGGAAAAGGCAGCCTTTACGGCTACGTCAGGCCGACTACTGCAATTAAGGAAAAATAAAACAAAATACTTTGTTCCCATCTTCTCGCGAGTATCAGTGTGATTTTAATGTAGCAAACTAAGAGCAACAAGATCTTGCCATCCCGAGAGTTAAAATGAAAATAAATATGAAAGGAGTGTGAAACAAGCGCATATCTTCCAACCTGAAGGTGTTTCCATTGATGGAAATAAATTACATTCGAAATTTTTAGGACCATTGTTTCAGGAAATAGCGACTTCATAGTATTATTATTATTTAGTAAACTCAGTCGTGATCGAGTATAAGTTGTCACTTTTTTTCTGTCGATCTGCTACAGAGATCATCATCAGATCTACAGTCTGTGAAGGGGAATAAAACCTATTGCCTTAGCTACGATCGAGACCGACATCAACGTACAACACTGTAACAAAGAGATGCAGCATAAATACCCCTGATGGTAGTACGAATCCTTAAAGTGGAGTACGCCCGTCCATGCTGTCTTTGAGATCACTGTTGAATATGTGTCGCCTGCCGATAGTTAAAGAGTGGATGCCTCACCTATTGTCTCTGACGTGACGTCATTTGAAGCCAATGGCGGTGAGAGTTGATTGCATTCCGAGGAATGCTTATATTAAATGTATAATTATAAGGAATTGGGTCCCTGAAAAAACAAAGAAAGGATTTTTGGATTCTATAAAGAAGAACGCATATGTTGGAGGCGACGAAATAGAAAAACAAATACTTTCCGCTGTTAATCAAAGATGTCCTTGGTTGCCGTGCTGGCGTCGTAATGAAGTTTACGTTTAACAGAATGCCCCCTGGAGGATAGCCCATAGCCCACGTTCAAATGAGCTCTATCTTTGGATTATATATAATCTTTCCACACTATTTAATCAAGTCTAACGGCCATTGGCTAGAAATGGTGCTATGCCAGAGACAATGGGCGGGGCTTCCAATGTTTAACTACCAGCAGCCGAGCCATATTCAGAAGTTTTCTCAGTGCCAGCCCGGAAATGGCCCGCTGAAGGTCAGGGAGTCCTTCAACCAGCAAGGGTGTATCATGCTGCACCTTTTTGCTCCTTTATTGTATATTAATGTCCATCTCCTTCGTAAATAAAGTAATATGTTTGATATCTCTTCAAAGAATCTGGATCTGATGACGGTCTCTGTAGCAGATCGAAACCTGTCATCAAAAATAGAAAGTAACAACTTAAATCCAACTATTACTGTGTTTAGTAAATAGTTGCAAAATATATTCGTTTCGGAGGAAATCTGAGTGCAGCGTTTTCGTTTCACTCTCTTCCTGTTGATTCGACAACGTAATCCCACTGCTGTGGATTTGTAAACCGAATTTGTTGGGAGCCAGTTGGAGGCAAAGCATAAACTGTCAGCGGCCTAGTATTACAGTCCAGTGCTTGGATCTCGGAGTCGTTCTGGTCGTAGTTCATTTGCTAAACTATTGACAGTGGTGAAGTGAGGAGTCCGACACTGACTCGCTGGTCAGAGGGAGGCTGGTGACCCTTATTTACACTAGCTGGATGGTGTGGCAGTGTAAAGATCTAAACTGGGTCCGCGAATAAACGTTTCCGACAAAGTCTGCGAGGGAGTACACCGCGAAACTGGTCTCGCGAATTGCACACCGTTAGGAGTGTGCAGACTGCCGCCGCGGCAGTGAGTGCGATTCCACGCGACGCCACGAAAGCTCCGAAGTGTTTGCGAAAGGAACTCTTCATGGTTGCTGAAGTGAGAGCTCACGCCATCACGACTAGAAAAATAGAGAAATCCTTTAGGCGGTTTCGTCAGCCAAGAGAAAACGTAGGAAATGCAATCTTGTGTAGAGTGCACACGCACACACTCGCAGTTCTTGACCCTGGGTCCTAATCGCTCCACCATGAAGCATCTGCTTGGAGCACGATCCGTCGAAAATGTTCGAAATCGACCACGATGAACTGAACATGTTGGTCAATTACATAAATTTGCATCAACACTCTCGCTTAATCTTAGCCCGACGACATACTGTCACTCTCAGTCATTTAGCGAAACTTACGACACATTATCATTTTCATTGCCTTTCAGGTAGTGATGCCAGATGTCTCGATTTTTCCAGGTTGTCCCTATATGTGTTATGACTCGTCTGGCGTAACCCTTACGCGCTATGCCAATTGTTCCGACTTTTTGATAGTTCTAAAAACTGAAAATGATCAGCTATATTAAAGTTCTAAAATGAATGTCTTAACGTGTCGGTGGCTGTTACGAAGAAAGGTAAATACGTTGGGCCAGGAGGTCTATATCAGACGATGAAGGAAGGTGTTAGCGTATCCAGAAGCTGGACGTTTCGAAAACACCTAACCATTTGGCGTCAGTTGTTACGTCATTACTGCCACGCTGCTGTTTTCTGAACAATGTTTCAACTTCTGCTGCCCCCAACCCTCCCGGCGTTCAAAATGTTTCAAATGGCTCTGAGCACTATGCGACTCAACTTCTGAGGTCATTAGTCGCCTAGAACTTAGAACTAATTAAACCTAACTAACCTAAGGACATCACACACATCCATGCCCGAGGCCGGATTCGAACCTGCGACCGTAGCGGTCACGCGGTTCCAGACTGAAGCGCCTTTAACCGCACGGCCACACCGGCCGGCCCTCCCGGCGTTCAACTGTCCCCGACCTGTCTTAACACGACAGTTAGTACTGTACTTCCATTTCAGGGCGGTAACTACTCCATTCACCTGCGCACTTGTTCGCCTCGTGCTTTCGTTTACAGTGAGAAACAAACTCGAGGCCCAGGTGACTTAAAGTTTTGTCCTTAACGTCTACCGACGTTCTTTGTTCATTCAGTTGGTGGAAGTACCACTGACAGTAAATTTATTGCATACATGAATCAATGTAATTTATAGATCTGTATGTATTTAAACACGGGTATGTGTACCCTGATCAGCCAGCACATAATGATCACTTACCTTGTAGCCGGTATGTCCACCTTCGAGACGGATAATGGCGGCGACGCATCGTGGAATGGAAAGAATGAGGCCTTGGTAGGTCGCTGGAGGAAGTTGGCACCACATCCGCTCAAATAAGTCTCCTAATTTCTGTAAAGTCCATGAAGGGAGGCAATGAGCTCTGACGCCACGCTCGATCACATCCCAGATAGGTCGGTCTCAGATCTGGAGAGCTGGGTGGCCAGTACATCAACAGCAACTCGTAACTGTGTTTCTCGAACCGCTCCATCACACACCTGGCCTTGTGATATGGCGCATAATCCTGCTGAAAAATATCACTGTCGTCGGGAAACATGACCGTCATGAAGGGGTGTACATGGTCTGCTACCAAAGTACGATACTCCTAGGCCGTCATGATGCCTTGCACGAGCTCCACTGGACCCATGGATGCCTACGTGAATGTTCTCCATAGCATAATGGAGCCGCCGCCATCTTGTCTCCGTTCTGCAGTACTGGTGTCAATGAGCTGCTCCCGTGGAAGACGATGGATTCGTGCGGTCCCATCGGCAAGATGAAGAAGGCATCGGGGTTTATCAGACCATGCAACGCTCTGCCACTGCATCAACGTTCACTGTCTGTAGTCACGTGCCTATTTCAGTCGTAGTTCCCAATGTCGTGATGTTAACATTGGAGCATGCATTGATGTCGGCTGCAGAAAGCCGTCGTTAGGAGTGTTCGCTGCAATGTGTGCTCACACATTGAATTAAAGTCTAATGTTAGTTCAGCCACAGTTCGCCGACTACCCTGTTTTACCAGTCTACCAAGCCTACGACGTCTGACAGCTGTAATGAGACGTGGCCGCCCAACGCCACGACGTCTGGACGAGGTTCTACCTTAGTTTCGCCACGTGTTGAAGACAGTCACCACAGCCGTCCTCGAACTCCCGACAAAACGTGCAGTTTCCGAATTGCTCCTGCCGAGCCGCCGGGCCATTACAATCTGCCCTCGGCCAAACTCAGATATATCAGGTGCGTCTTGTCCATACCACACACGGCAGCACGCTCTCTGATACTACAAGCACCCTGCGTGTGTCTGACTAGCAACCATTAACTGCCAGGTGACGCTGTTGTCCCCCGGACAGTAAGTCGGTGGTCATAATGTTCTAGCTGCTCGGTGTATGTATGTTCCACATCCCCTAAACCACTCTATCTGGTTCAAACGAAACTTGGTACACGTATCACTTACTGTCTGAAAAGAGCGACTGTGAGGGCAGCAACCACCTACTTCTCAAAACGATTGATCTGCTGATGAAAAGGAGCGTACTTCATGACGCTCAAATAGCCAGACTATGTTCATTCATTACTTGAGAATGAGAGCATTCAGTGACTTGCAACCAACTTTACACACAATTTCAAACTTTTAAACCTTTACGAGACTTCTTCTCCCTATTACGGCCCCCCCTCCCCCACCCCCCACCCCCAAAATGCACAGACACAAAGTTATAAAATGATGAAACCTTGGAAGTCTAGTATCAGGTTTGAATTTGTTCCTGGCTTATTACTATCTCTATTCGCAACACGTTTCGCTGGCAGCATCTACATATAACACTGGATAATATTCCTGCAAAATTGTACCACCAGATACGTCGTGATAAACATTAAGCTGCGTGGAAACGAAACTGCAGAGCGAAATTCTCTAGAGACATGATTGAAATACGGGTAGAAATATTCTCTAGAGACATAAGTGAAATATGCGTACAAATTTGTCAAACATTTTTGTAAGATAAAAACCTCCTCGTAAAATCCAGGATCTATTTCAGCCAAACCTCGTACACATTTCACTATCTGGAGAGAAATACTGTGGGGATAACAACCAGCAGTCTGCTGTCAGGGTGAGGGTCATAACGTGGTGAGAGAAGTACTGGGTGGAGGGGGAGGAGGGAGGGAAGAGATGAGGGGCAAGAACGACATGAAGTAATAGGAAATTGGAGCAAATGAATACCCGAGCAACGTCAGCTCTCAGCTAGTATTTATATATTTCGAAACACAGTAAATACACGCAATCTGAATATAGCTACATGGTAGTTACGCAAATTACTGTACGCTAACAAGCTTATCATTGAAGATATGTTTTTTATGTTTGTCATTCTTCATAAATATTAATTTAGTGTCCGTGTTTTGTGTTAATGATTTTTCGTGGATGAGCTTACGAGTCACAGTGTAAGTAGGCTGTTTAGGTTTTTATATTGGTAACGCCACGTAGCGCTCTGTATGATAATCACTGGCTGTGCTGTGTGCAGTAGACTTGGCCACTGTTTCTATGTTTCGATACAGTGTATCGATACCTGGAACTGTTTCAGTGTTTCGGAACGGCTATGGTTCACTGTTTCGAAACAATGGCGTTTCATTCCGCCCTTGTCTCGGATCTCGAGCCAGACACAGAAACTGTATCGTTGTTTCAAAATAAGACTGTTTCATTCCACCTGCGCCTGGAACGGACTAATTGTATCGAAACAGTGATGTTTCAGTCCGCTCTGTGTCGGACGAGATTCGGGCTCGGCACAGGTACTTCATGAAACCCTTTCAAGAGTGTCGAAATCTTTTGACAAGCAATAGCATGAAGCTCAAGATATCCGAAAATAAAGCTTCGTTTCTAGCTGACTGTCCTATTCCTAAATGGCGTAACATCTGCTTTATAAACACTAACCAAACAATAAAACAACGCATACTATTCGCATTCAAAATAATAAATATGTGAAAATCATTCAGTTAAATTACACTTTTTTTATAACATACGCTTCTCTGTTCATGTTAATCATATTAAGAAACGCAAGTAAGACTACAACATTTTAAATAAAAAAGGCGTAGAGTGACAGTTATTAGACATGTATATAAATTTGATGTAGGTATAATTGCAAGCAATCTGTTTGACATATCACTGATAGTGTAATGGTGCACGGGAAGCATCGTAAATTCATAGTAACGGTTCGAAACACCTTGAAACACAATTTCTTTTCTGTTATATTTTGTTATTTATTCGAATTATTTGGCGTTATTTGTGAGTCTATAGTCACTGTGTCTATTATCCACAATGATTCCCTTTGTGTGCAAGGAAATTACCAGGATGGGTATATTAGCCATACTAATGGAATGTGGGAATCCCAGTAGCATATCTGTTGTTTCTGCAGTTTGCTCCCACCTCCAGTTCCGGTCGTGGTGGTTCTTCTGTCTTCAGCTAAGGCTTTCCTCAGCCAATTGAAAAGTATGAAAGTCACATGACACAAAAGCAGCGCATTTGCTGCAGGAAATACAAAACTGCCAAGATGCCTAAGTGATAGTTTCATACTTTCTGCGATATGATTAGCGCTCTCGCACCTCATTTGTGTTTATATGGACATATTTATACAGTAGACATTCAACATGATAAAATGTGTAGGTTTATTAGATTACAAAACAAACTGATTCAGTGTTTCGAAACACCGTATCGAAACATTACATTGTACTGTTTCATTTGTTTCGAAACATTTACGTGTTTCAGTTTGCCCATCTCTAGTGTGCAGTCTGTGGCTAGTTTGCATTGTTGTCTGCCATTGTAGTGTTGGGCAGCTGGATGTTAACAGCGCGTAGCGTTGCGCAGTTGGAGGTGAGCCGCCAGCAGTGGTGGATGTGGGGAGAGAAATGGCGGAGTTTTGAAATTTGTAAGACTGGATGTCATGAACTGCTATATATATTATGACTTTTGAACACTAGTAAGGTAAATACGTTGTTTGTTCTCTATAAAAATCTTTCATTTGCCAACTATGCCTATCAGTAGTTAGTGCCTTCAGTAGTTTGAATCTTTTATTTAGCTGGCAGTAGTGGCGCTCGCTGTATTGCAGTAGTTCGAGTAACGAAGATTTTTGGTGAGGTAAGTGATTTGTGATAGGTATAGGTTAATGTTAGTCAGGGCCATTCTTTTGTAGGGATTTTGGAAAGTCAGACTGCGTTACGCTAAAAATATTGTGTGTCAGTTTAAACACAGTCATGTATAATATTTCTAAGGGGACGTTTCAACAGATGTCAGGAAACCGAAACAATAATCCTATTATATTTATTGCGCCGCATTTTTATTTCCGATGTAAGGTTGGTAGTCCTCATGACTTGGACAGTATTTTTGAGTACATCTTTTTCTAATGTAAAAATTTTGTTCATGGTATAGCCTAAGAAAATTTTGTCTAGATCAGAACATTTACGTCGTTTACCGGGTCCCGACTTTTAGGTCTTTCTCCCACCTATTTTTGAAACAACGAGTCCAGAAGTCGCTGTTTTCTACAAATCTGATCTGCTACCACTGCAGTCTCTTGTGACAGACAGCGTGTGCAGACTGAGCAGAACAGAAAACGAGCTGACTTGTTTAAATGGACACGAAACGTTCCCTCCGCTCGAGGCCAGTTTGCTGCGTCTAGCGTGGGTATCGCCGACTGCAATCTGCCGACGGGCCGTCCAGTCTCTGGGGCCTAGGGCCGGAACGGAACACACTCACACGGCCGGGCTTCGCTAGATACAAAGCGCGCGCGCACACACACACACACACACACACACACATATGGGAGCAAGCGGGGGCGCAGGGACGCACGTATGCGGGGACGGACGCGTCAGCGAAAGGCTTCATTAGCGAAAACGACTTCACGTGTATCGGCGCTGGCGGCAGATAATGGGAGCCGATAGGCCGTCACACGGGCTGGCTAATTACTCGGAGTGAGGCCGGCCGGGCGTGCGTGCCGGCTCTGCCCCAGCTGTTGGCCTGCTCTTCTCCGCGCCGCCCGCTTTCGTTGTGGGCGTAACCTCCACTATCAGAACGACGCTTTCAGGCCCGTTGCAACAGACTGCAAGGGCAGGTACCGGACGCAGCTGGGAGTTCGAGCATTCACCAGTACACCACTCTCTAAAAGGTTCCACTGCTACAACAAGCGCTCAACGACAAGGGTAGAGTGCGTACAAAACCCGTTGAGTGAGAAAAAAGTGCAATATCCACAAGGCATCGTTGGAAGTCAGGGTAACCTTGTGCATGTACCGAACACGCCATTGAAGTGTATTTAAATAGGCCGGCTTGTGTGGCCGAGCGGTTCTAGGCGCTTCGGTCTGGAACCGCGCGACCACTACGGTCGCAGGTTCGAATCCTGCCTCGGGCATGGAAGTGTGTGATGTCCTTAGGTTAGTTAGGTTTAAGTAGTTCTAAGTTCTAGGGGACTGATGACCTCAGATATTAAGTCCCATAGTGCTCAGGGCCATTTAAACCATTTCTTGTATTTAAATGATTAAAATAGCAATTCGCTATAACGGGTAGAATGGCCGTCAGAGCGCACAATCGCAACAGGAAGAATAGCCACGAATGTGTCATTGCTGCTGTTCGTTAAGTTTTGTCACCAGGCCTTGTAAGCGCAGATACTGACCGATCGCTATCAACGACACGTAGATGCTGGATCGGCAGGCGACGGTTGTAAGTAGGCTGTTTAGGTTCTTATATTGGTAACGCCACCGCCACTTAGCGCTCTGTATGAAAATCACTGGCTGTGCTGTGTACAGTCTGTGGCTGGGTGGCATTGTTGGAATTTACTATTATAGTGTTGGGCACTTGGCTGTTAACAGCGCATAGCGTTGCGCAGTTGGAGGTGAGCCGCCAGCAGTGGTGGATGTGGGGAGTGAAATGGCGGAGTTTTGGAAGCGGATGATCAGGACAGAGACAGTAAATTTGTAAGACTGGATGTCATGAACTGCTATATATATTATGACTTTTGAACACTATTAAGGTAAATACATTGTTTGTTCGCTATCAAAATCTTTCATTTGCTAACTATGCCAATCAGTAGTTAGTGCCTTCAGTAGTTTGAATCTTTTATGTAGCTGGCAGTAGTGGCGATCGCTGTATTGCAGTAGTTCGTGTAATGAAGATTTTTGTGAGGTAAGTGATTTGTGAAAGGTATAGGTTAATGATAGTCAGGGCCATTATTTTGTAGCGATTATTGAAAGTCAGATTGCGTTGCGTTAAAAAATATTGTGTGTCAGTTTAAGCAGCGTCATGTATAATATTTCTAAGGGGACGTTTCATATGTCGATCCTTAGCCGAGGATACCTCACTGGAATCTTCTGATTTTTCTTGTTGTTTGCGTAATTGGTGTAGCTATTCTTTATTGCTAGCGCGTAATTGTAGAGACAATTTCCTTTGTAGTTGTAGTTTTTCATTGTTGTACAGTAAAACAGTTGTGGCATGCATGTACATTTGAACCAAGTATTTCGCAGCTGCATTGGCAATTAAGGAGATATTATTTTCAATGCTATGTTAATGTGTTTCCTTATTTTGCTCTTCACATTTTGCTTTTCTGTGTTGTCGTGTGAAATATTGTGACAATAATGGCGTGTGAAAAAGGTAATACTAGGCTCCAAAGTAAACTGAGAAATGACAGTGAAGACGAATGCAGTGTGTTAGCGCCACCGTGTAATGAATTAACCAATCTTCAAACTAGTAATTTGGTAATTGTGCATAGGGAAATGGAGTGGGCTGCAAATAATGGTGTAGACAGTGAAACAATTAGTGAACAGGGAAGCATTATCGATCGATCAGTCGGCAACAGTTCGCCTGAGGAATCCGAAATGACAGACCACAATCTTGCAAATACTGTAGATGCAGGTTTTGCGTCTTCACCGTTTTCTCAAGTAAGTCAAGACACATTTTCCGCTCGTCAAAATTTGAATGTTGCCCGTGCAAATGCACTGCCGAAAAGCATAGAGGAACAGATTCCAGACACTAATACATTATTATTGCAATTAATGCAACAAATGAAACAAAATCAGAGACAAGCACAGCAACAGTTAGACGCAATGGAACAAAATCTTCAAAAGTTAGACACAATGGAACAAAATCTTCAAAAGTTAGATACAATGGAACAACACCAGAGACAAACACAGCAACAGTTAAACGCAATGGAACAAAATCTTCAAAAGTTAGACACCACGCTTGAACAAACACGAGAAGATTTAACTACTGAGTTACATAAAATCGAATCGAAATGTCAAAAAGTCTGTAATGACGTAAAAACACAAATTTTTGAGCATTTCAACCTATTTTTTCGCTTCATTAAAATGCGTTACAGAATCACGAAGCAGCCATAAAGGAACTGCAAATTATTGTTCATGAAAATCACGACACCTTGCAAGCTAAAATTGACTCAGTAGCATCTACCGATTCGGTTACGCAAATTGCAAAAATTCAGGAAAACTTAAAGGGCACAGTAGATACGTTTTCAACACAAATGGACACTCTGAAACTTGGTTCAGAAAAACACACTGAGAAAAATAAGTTCACTACCGAAGAAAGTAGCCGAACTTTCGGATCAGTTCACTAACTTATCTACGAAGGTGTATGAGGATCGGAAGTGACACAAGACCTGTAGCCTTCACTGACACAGAAGAGTATGAACACATTAAGAAATTCAAACAATATCAGAATCAAATTAATACGCAACACAAAAGAGAAATCTGGGAAGTACAAGATCAGTTGGCACAAGTAATACAAGAATTACATATTTCAGAGGACACTCGCGCTCCAACGCGGGAAGAGGTACTTAAAAATACGGAAAAGCCACAAAATAATAACACAGGGCAGTTCGGAAATTATGAAAGAAATTGGCAAGGTGCATCGAATTTTGAGATGGAACCGCCGACACGATGTAACAATGACCGACATGCGACTCGCTGACACGATGATTTTGACTATAAGCTGTTCATTACTACACGTAAATTCAAAACATTTAAGAACTCTGGCAACGACATTCATCCACAAGCATGGCTTCATCAATTCTCTCATTGTTTTCCTCCCAACTGGTCATTAGCGCACAGATTAGAATTTATGTGTGGCTATTTAGAGAATGAACCAGCTGTAAGAATGCGATCGGTCATCCACGATTGCCACAGTGAAGGAGAATTTTATCATGCCTTCCTCTCAGCATATTGGTCTCAATCCACACAAGACCGAGTAAAACATAGCATCATAATGATGAAACATTTCGAACAATTTGAATTTTCCAGTCTTGTCAAATATTTTGAAGACATGTTGCACAAGAATCAGCACCTGTCAAACCATTACAGCCCCACAGAACTCATCCGCATTTGCTTAATCAAATTGCCTGAACATTTACGACATATTATTTTGGCAGGACGTTGCAAAGACGTTATTGAAGCTTTCCAGGGACTATTACAAGAATTGGAAATTGACACTGACAATCGCAGAACGCGAAAACAGGAGCACAACAATCACAGGTCACATCCGTCACAATTCCGCGATGACAGAAATAATAAATGCACATGACAAGGCTATTCTTACAACGCAAATCCTGACCAAAACATACACAACTGTATGACAACTGTTGGCAGAGTAGTAGTAATTACAGGGAAAGATCAGCTCTCTGCGGTAATGACTATCACAGAGAGAATCAGAGGAACAGACAATATGGGAACGAAAATAATTATTATCAAGGGAGACAGAATAACTTCAGAGGCAACGGTCCAGCGCACAGTTACGATTCGGGGAGAAATTCTCCACCACGTGACCGACAAGAAAGAAACTATGGAATCTACCGACATGACGACAGATGATATAATCGTAATGACAGACCTGAATTGCATCAGAACTGGCAGGATTCAAACAGGGCAGGGCCCTCTTGACAAGGTGAATTTGTAGAAGTTAGGTCTCCTAATCCCAATAACGACGCACACCAACAGAGAGATAGCAGACAATGACTCGCACCGTAGGCAGCCACGTGCACCGGCTGGCTCAGAGAAAAATAACATAGACGCTAACCTTGAGAAAAATTTTAGCATTCCTTACCGACATACACTGCATGATAATTGCGTTCAAGATGAACCTCTGCGTACTAGGAAGAGTAAAGGTTTACACCACATTTCACATGTAAAACCGTTTATTGAGAGATAATCTGCTTTTTAACTTCACAGTCTTTGCTCTAAAAATTTTATCTTCACGTTACTAGTAAGCTTTGTCACTCTTAGAAACTGTTAACATGCAACAATGTTTTGAAGTTAACTATCCAGTCTAGAACCTAGGGAACATATTTAAACAGAAATTATGAATGCATTGTTATAGTGAACAGACGACACAGTGTTGTTATTTGTATATTCTTGCTTTTTAGTTGCACGATCATGTAATGACTATAAGGCTCACATACTTAGAACGTATACTGGCACTGCTAATGGGATTTTCATGCAACATTTTGGTTTACTTGAAAAGACATTCGTTATTTCTAGTACTTTCTGTGGGATTAAAGATGGCTTAGCATTTGGTTTCTTAGACAGCTACATGATTATATCATGACGCTACTAATGTGTGACACAATTTACATTGTTGCTTTTATGCTGTACCTGCTTTATATCTGCACAGTTTTTCTGAATTCTTCTGGAAAATAAAACATGTTTTAGAACTAACTTTTGTGGTATAGCTACAATGAGACAGCCTTTTCTGTAGCACAACAATACGTTAAAGTACAGTACTTTCTTCATCACAGCAATAAGCATAATAACTACGATATCTATAAGCAAAGCATTTCACTTTTGTTTATGGTGAGGTGAGTACATTGACTTCAGCAGAACTTTCCATACAGAGAACGATAACTACGACACTTCCACAGAATTATCTTATGGTAAGATGCACATTTAGCGCTAAAGGACACGTATTTGAGTGATTAATTTTGTACTTAAAACATTTATTTTTAAAGATTTTTGAATTACAATGATACAAAGGTTTTCCATGATACATAATTGCTGTAACCTGTTACACCTGAGGGTATAATTACACTAATCCTCAGGGGGGTACACGCCTACTTTGTGTACCATGTGTGTGGCAAACATAAGGAGCCCTAGCTTATATAGTATTTGCTTATACAACTTTAAACACTGGTACCATATTTCTCTAACACAGAATTACACAGCTATCTGGTTATTTAACAGAGAAACAAATTTTTTTTTACTATGTCAATGACACATGTTTACGCAATTACACAGTTGGATAATTTCACACTTATGAAATCGTATTTTGCCTGCACTGTGTGAACTTTTCATATTTTTCGGAACCATTGTGATACTATGAGAGATTTGAATGATATATTTGGTATGGGATCATGATTTTTAAAGTATGTTTGAGGTAGATGACACTATTGAAATGAGGAGAGAATTTTCTTTCAGGTTTTGAAATTACTGCAGAAAGCTAGGACGTTTTTGAGATTTGACTGAGGTGTTATGATGTTACTATTACTACAACGATGTGTATTATGCTGTTGAGGTATGTTTATGATCAATAAGCTGATGCTATATGAGGAATTTGATTATGCTACATATCTGTTATGAAGAAATATTGAAGAGGTGTCGACAAATATGTATATGTGTAATAAGGTGAGGAATAATGAGTAGTGGTTAGGAACTCAGGTTTGTGAAAATGGATGTTGGAAACCAAGAATCGTACTTTAAGAGTTACAAAACGTGTGTACATGAGTGAATGTTTCACAATGCTGGCGAAAATTTTTGGACACTGTTATATTTATAGGATTCTGTTTCTATAGATTTGCAACGCAAATTCTCGACCTGTGAAATTTTTATAGAGACTGTCACTGTAGTGCAAACTGGTGTCTTAAATATTTCGGTAAGAAAGTTAAGTGACCAACTTCACGTAATGCCTCGTGGGCACCCAGCTGCGTGACAGTCGCCTGGAGAAAAAGCCATTAGGTGGAGGAAAAAGAGGCCATTAACCTCGATATTGACATATCTTTGTAGAAAGCATCGCAAACACGACACGCTCAAACTTGAAAACATGATTACACTGTAGAATTCTTAATTTATGATATTTACTGAAATGAAATGATGAGAAACATTTCACGTCTATTGTCTTGCTAGTTGAAAGATTGTTTACTGCATTCTGAAATGCCATATGGCTGGTGAATGACGTTTCACGCCTTGCTTTGCTTATTTTGTTTAATATCTAGTTTCTAGCTGCACTGCAGCATTGGTTAAAAATAAAATTTTGTAGATGTACTAATATAAATATTTATGCCTACAGATCCAGTAAATAATAACTTCATGATGTACTTAAAAGAAACGGAGGAGCACAAAAAGACATTTCCCTTCACAGGAATTGCGTACAGAATTTTCTTTTCAAGTACTTGGTAACTACTTTTGTAGAATAAGTTGTGGTGCACCACTTTAATTACATAGACATTCAGATGTGAATATAAATTTCCCGTATCTGGATTGTTGTCTTTAGTGTAATATTTTTTCTGCTTGAGCTTTGTCATGTGTAGGTATAAGTTATAGCATTTGCTGCTGCTGTTTGCCAGGCATAGTGTTACTGAATTTGACTTTGTATTACTCTGTTAAGCCAGTTTTACTACAGATTTATTTTTCTTGTTTGCTGCACATTGCCGTAAATTAGTTGTAATATTGCAATTGCTTTGCTAATTTATATATACTGCTGCTTGCTTTGCGAAGTTCCATTTTTTTGTCATATCTGTTTGTGTTAATTTGTTATGTGTGGCTGCATTGCCTCGTCCCTTGGTATATATATCTGAGCTCAGTAGATTGAAGTTAGCTTAAGAGGGGATAGACTATATAAGAAACTAACTAAGGGTGTATCAAAAATGACCGGTATATTTGAAACGGCAATAAAAACTAAACGAGCAGCGATAGAAATACACCGTTTGTTGCAATATGCTTGGGACAACAGTACATTTTCAGGCGGACAAACTTTCGAAAATACAGTAGTTACAATTTTCAACAACAGATGGCGCTGCAAGTGATGTGAAAGATATAGAAGACAACGCAATCTGTGGGTGCGCCATTCTGTACGTCGTCTTTCAGCTGTAAGCGTGTGCTGTTCGCAACGTGCAAGTGTGCTGTAGACAACATGGTTTATTCCTTACAACAGCGGATTTTTCTGGTGTTGGAATTCCACCGCCTAGAACACAGTGTTGTTGCAACAAGACTAAGTTTTCAACGGAGGTTTAATGTAACCAAAGGACCGAAAAGCGATACAATAAAGGATCTGTTTGAAAAATTTCAACAGACTGGGAACGTGACGGATGAACGTGCTGGAAAGGTAGGGCGACCGCGTACGGCAACCACAGAGGGCAACACGCAGCTAGTGCAGCAGGTGATCCAACAGCGGCCTCGGGTTTCCGTTCGCTGTGTTGCAGCTGCGGTCCAAATGACGCCAACGTCCACGTATCGTCTCATGCGCCAGAGTTTACACCTCTATCCATACAAAATTCAAACGCGGCAACCCCTCAGCGCCGCTACCATTGCTGCACGAGAGACATTCGCTAACGATATAGTGCACAGGATTGATGACGGTGATATGCATGTGGGCAGCATTTGGTTTACTGACGAAGCTTATTTTTACCTGGACGGCTTCGTCAATAAACAGAACTGGAGCATATGGGGAACCGAAAAGCCCCATGTTGCAGTCCCATCGTCCCTGCATCCTCAAAAAGTACTGATCTGGGCCGCCATTTCTTCCAAAGGAATCATTGGCCCATTTTTCAGATCCGAAACGATTACTGCATCACGCTATCTGGACATTCTTCGTGAATTTGTGGCGGTACAAACTGCCTTAGACGACACTGCAAACACCTCGTAGTTTATGCAAGATGGTGCCAGGCCACATCGCACGGCCGACGTCTTTAATTTCCTGAATGAATATTTCGATGATCGTGTGATTGCTTTGGGCTATACGAAACATACAGGAGGCGGCGTGGATTGGCCTCCCTATTCGCCAGACATGAACCCCTGTGACTTCTTTCTGTGGGGACACTTGAAAGACCAGGTGTACCGCCAGAATCCAGAAACAATTGAACAGCTGAAGCAGTACATCTCATCTGCATGTGAAGCCATTCCGCCAGACACGTTGTCAAAGGTTTCGGATAATTTCATTCAGAGACTACGCCATATTATTGCTACGCATGGTGGATATGTGGAAAATATCGTACTATAGAGTTTCCCAGACCGCAGCGCCATCTCTTGTTGAAAATTGTAACTACTGTAATTTCGAAAGTTTGTCTGCCTGAAAATGTACTGTTGTCCCAAGCATATTGCAACAAACGGTGTATTTCTATCGCTGCTCGTTTAGTTTTTATTGCCGTTTCAAATATACCGGTCATTTTTGAAACACCCTGTATGATGAATTGGAAGAAGTGCATTGAGAAGCTATAAGATAATGGTTTGGCCAAAAAAGTGGTGTACAGTGGAGAAAAACTATTTTTGAAAGAGGATATGAACAGAATACAGAAAGCATGCTTGGATAGGATTGTTTTTCGTGGAAAATAATGTTGAAGTAAGAGGAAAGATCTACAGAATGAAGTTTTGGGTTGGACTGCAGTACCAAATGTCACACTGAAAACAAACCCTGTCCTGTATTTTTGTGTTAATACACTATGTGAATTTGTGTTTTTCCTGTCTTTATGTGTTTAGTTAATAAGATTTACGTTGAAGAATTTTTCTGACAATATGTTATTTACTTTCTAAAGATGCTTAGACATCATTTATTCTGTTTTGTTTTTAATGCTCATGTTTGAAGTTGATGTTTCAAACGTTATTCTGATCTTTTGATGTATTCACTTATGTCATAATTCTTGTAACACTGATGTACATGTTTATTTCTATTCTTTTGTAAAGCCTGCTTTACTACAAAAGTTATCTGTATTGTTATGTTCTTTAATGATGTATTTTGTACCTTTGTTATTGTATTCTTATGTTATAAAATTGTAATTGACACCAGTTCATAAAATTAAGTAACTTGTAAGTTACATTTTACTGCACACGTTTCTGTTGGTCATAGTATATGGACAATATGTGAGAAGTAGGGACTGATAATGTTTGCACGTGTGTTAATAATTCAGCAATGGACTGGTTAACAGCATTGCTGGTTCTAAGGACAATTAAAAAAAACTTTGTGAGTGCACAAGTGGTGGTTTATGGACTTGCTATATTCTCCACAAGACTCTTCGATGGTGATTGAGCACCTGCACAGTCGGAACGGATGGTTGCTAGCCATCTCTACAAGGACTACAGTGGGTCTGCATCTTTGATGGCCCACCAATACCATTATTTCTACAAGGGCTACAGTGGGTCTGCATCTTTGATGGCCCACCAATACCATTATTTCTACAAGGAATGCAGTGGATCTGCACCTCTGGTGGCCCACCAATACCGTAATCTCTAACAAGACTACAGCGGTCTGCTCTGTGATGACCTACCTACCAATATTCTTCAACTTCGACTGACTCTGCTGTGGGTTTGCTCTGTTGTGGCCCATTACCTGTCTGCATGTCAAGAGTCAGCACTGTCTTTCCGTTGGAAGGACAACACTACTTCTCCAAGACTGCATGGAAATCCACTATTTCCATGTGCATTTTCATTTACTGTTCAGACTTTGAGGAAAACAATGAAATTTTACTGTGACGAACGATCAGGACTGTCTTTATGAACTGTGAGAAAATTTTAACTTTTGACCAACATTGTATCAATAAGTGTGTGAATTAGATTTCTCTGTTATTGTAATTGTGAAAAAATTTTAACAAATATGTATTGGCCAGTGCCCAAAACAATTTGTAAATTTTTTTGTGGGGAGCATGGTGGCTATGTAAGTAGACTGTTTAGGTTCTTATATTGGTAACGCCACCGCCACGTAGCTCTGTATGAAAATCACTGGCTGTGCTGTGTGCAGTCTGTGGCTGGGTGGCATTGTTGGAATTTGCTATTGTTGTGTTGGGCAGTTGGCTGTTAACAGCGCGTAGCGTTGCGCAGTTGGAGGTGAGATGCCCGCAGTGGTGGATGTGGGGAAGTGAGATGGCGGATTTTCGAGAGCAGATGATCTGGACGTGTGTCCATCAGAGACAGTACACGTGTAAGACTGGATGTCATAAAGTGCTATATATATTATGACTTTTGAACACTATTAAGGTAAATACATTGTTTGTTCTCTATCAAAATCTTTCATTTCCTAACTATGCCAATAAGTAGTTAGTGCCTTCAGTAGTATGAATCTTTTATTTAGCTGGCAGTAGTGGCGCTCGCTGTATTGCAGTAGTTCGAGTAACGAACATGTTTGTGAGGTAAGTGATTTGTGAAAGGTATAGGTTAATGATAGTCAGGGCCATTCTTTTGTAGGGATTATTGAAAGTCAGATTGCGTTGCGCTAAAAAATATTGTGTGTCAGTTTAAGCACAGTCATGTATAATTTTTCTAAGGGGACGTTTCACGGTTTACCTGGGCGACCGCCTCTTGAGAACAAATGGATAGAACTAGGACTGTTGACATTTTTAAAAATGTCGGGAATCAGATATACCGATATTCAAACAATAAAGGAACGGACATCGATATATCGGAGAAAGGTACTGATATATCGATACATCTGCGGAAGGAATATCGACATACCGGTATATAAAAATATAGGCTGAACATTGTAATTATATTGCGAAGTTTAGAGCTATTATTGATTTATTATTAGATATTCTATACATCAACAAGCTAGCAGCCTGCCTATCCTCTTAGAGCAACAACTGAAAGGAAACCGATGCACGTTAACGCTTGGCTATATCCACTTTGCTAACAATGGAAACTGTACGTAAGCGTCGCAGTAACAGGTGTCCGATGGGTCCGCGGTTCGGTTTCGTCAAATATCAGACTTACCCGGAACACTTCATGTCGTCTTCCCGTTTCTTTCTTTCCTTTTTTTTCCCCAGTCGCCAGCGACCTAGTAGCCGGAGTGTCAAAACTGCATGGTGAAGTTAAACGTTGTAGTTTCTGTTGGTAGCGCCGAGAGCCGGTTACGTCAACATTACCCCACATACGTCTCCACCTTTGAAGAATGACGGTGTTAAGATATAGCACACTAATTGGGTTAAAAAAATTTGGTTAACGCAACTGGTGTGCTGTTTCATCACATCGGAAACCTTGTTATCACATTCACCCCCCACCCCCATCCCCAGTGCAATCGGACTACCTCTGTCCGCCAATGTGAGCTCAAAATGTAGTAAGATGTGAAAGTAAAGTTATGTTCTACTACAGTTTCAAAAGGACAAATATTTACCGTAAATTGCGAAAAAATTATCTATATTTTTTTGGGTCATCCATCTTCTGACTGATTTGATGCAGCCCCACATGAATTCCATTCCAGTAACTGCCTCTTCATCTCAGAGTAGCACTTGCAACCTACGTCCTCTTTTATTTGCTGGATGCATTCCAATATCTGTCGTCCTCTACAGATTTGCCGTCTGAAGCTTCCTCTGGTAGGACGGAAGTCATTCTCTGATGTCTTAACAGATATCCTATCATCCTGTCGCTTCTTCTTGTCAGTGTTTCCCACATATCCTTGCCTCTCCGATTCTACGCAGAACGACGACATTCCTTACCTTATCAGACCACCTAATTTTCCACATTAATCTGTAGCACCACATCTCAAATGCTTCGATTCTCTTCTGTTCCGGTTTACGAAAAGTACATGTTTCACTATCATACAGTTCTGTACTCCAGAAATTACACCCTCAAATTAAGGCCTATATTTGATGCTAGTAGACTTCTCTAGACCAGCAATGCTCTTTTCGCCAGTGCTAGTCTGCTTTTGATGTCCTACTTGCTCCTTACATCATTGGTTATTTTGCCACCCAGGTAGCAGAATTGCTTAACTTCATCTACTTCGTGACCATCAATCCTGATGTTACGTTCCTCGCTGTTCTGATTTCTGCTATTTCTCATTACTTTCGCCTTTCTTCGACTTATTCTCAGTCTGTATTCTTTACTCATTAGAGTCTAATGACTAGACTGCTCATCCATTCAGCTCATCATGTAATTCTTTTACACTTTCGCTCAGGACAGCAATGTCATCAGCGAATCATATCACTGGCATTCTTTCATCTTGAATTTTAATTCCAGTCCTGAACCTTTCCATTATTTCTATCATTTCTTCTTCGATGTACGGGTTGACAT
Source organism: Schistocerca cancellata (assembly GCF_023864275.1). Lineage (NCBI taxonomy): Eukaryota > Metazoa > Arthropoda > Insecta > Orthoptera > Acrididae > Schistocerca > Schistocerca cancellata. The sequence goes on from NC_064633.1 coordinate 514,441,378, forward strand.
GTAAGGGGAAAAGATTATATCCCTGTCTAACATCCTTTGTAATCCGAGTGCTTCCTTCTTGGTCGTCCACTCTTGTTATTCCCTCTTTGCGCTTGTACATATTGTATATTACCCTTCCCTCCCTATAGCTTACCCTACTTTTTCTCAGAACTTCGAACATCTTGCACCATTTTACAGTGGCGAACGCTTTTTCAAGGTCAACAAACCCTATGAAGTTGTCTTAATTTTTCTTTAGTCTTGCTTCCATCATAAACCGCAACGTCAGAATTGTCTCTCTGATGGCTTTACCTTTTCTGAAGCCAGACTGATCATCATCCAACATGTCCTCCATTTTTTTTTCAATTTTCTGTACATTATTCTTGTCAGCAATTTGGATGCATGAGCTGTTAATCTGATCGTATGGTAATTCCAACTTCTCAGCTCTGGCAGTCTTAGGAATTGTGTGGATATTTTTCCGAAAGCCAGGAGGTATGTCACCGGACTCACACATTCTACACAGCAACGTAAATAGTCACTTTGTTGCCACTTCGCTCAATGGTTATAGAAATTCTGATGGAATGTTATCAATCCCTTCTGTCTTATTTGATATTAAGTCCTCCAAAGGTCTCTTAAATTCCAACACTGGATCCCCGATCTCCTCTAAATCGACTCCTGTTTCTTCTTCTATCACATCAGAAAAATGTTCCCCCTATAGAGGCCCCCAGCGTAATATTTCCACCCATCCACACATTCCTCTGCATTCAACAGTGGAATTCCCGTTGCGCTTTTAACGTTACCACCCTTCTTTTTAATGTCTCCCAAGGTTGATTTGACTTCCTGTATGTTGAGTCAGTCCTTCCAACAATCATTTCTCGTTCGATTTCCTCATATTTTTCATTCAGGCATTTCATCTTAGCTTCCCTGCACTTCCTATTTATTTTATTCTTCAGTGACTTGTATTCCTGCATTTCTGAATTTCCGTTAACATCTTTTTACTTCCTTTTTTCACCGAACAACTGAAGTATTTCTTCTGTTGCACAAGGGATCTTCGCAGCAACCTTCTTGGTACCTATGTTTCTTTGTTTCCAACTTCAAGCGTGTCCCGTCATCCCTTAGTACTTCTGCATCCCACTTCTTTGCGTATTCAATCTTCCTGACTAATCTCTTGGACTTCAGCCCACTCTTCATCACTACTACATTGTGATCTGAGTCTATACCTGTTCATGAGTACTCCTTACAGTCCAGTATCTGATTTCTGAATCTCTGTCTAACTATGATGTAATCTAAGTGAAACCTTCCCGTAACACCGGGTCTTTTCCAAGTTACCTCCTCCTCTAGTGATTCTTGAAAAGAGTATTCGCTATTACTAGCCGGAATTTATAATATCATTCGATTAGTCTATCTTCTCTCGCGTTCCTTGTCTCAAGCCCATATTCTCCTGTAACCTTTCCTTCTACTCCTTCCCGTGTAACTGCATTCCAATCCTCCATGACTATTTGATTTTCATTTCCTTTTAGGTACTGTATCTTCTGCTTGCGACGTTGGCGTGTATACCTGAATTATTGTTGTCGGTGTAGGTTTGCTGCCGATTCTAACAAGGACAATCCATCACTGAACTGTTCACTGCAGCACACTCTTCGTCCGACCTTTCTATTCATAACGAATCCTACTGCCGTTATACCAATTCTGCTGCTGTTGATATTATCCTATACTCTCTGTCCAGAAATCCTTGACATCTTTCCATTTCGCTTCGCTGACCCCTACTATATTTAGATTGAGTCTTTGCATGTCCCTCTTCAGATATTCTAGTTTCCCTACCACATTCAAGCTTCTGACACTCCGCACCCCGACTCGTAGAGCGTTATCCTTTCGTTGGTTATTTAGTCTCTTTCTCATGGTTATCTCCCCCTAGGCAATCTCCTTCCGGACATCCGGATGGGGAAACTATTCCACACTCTTTTGCCAATGGAGAGATCATCATGACATTTTTTCAATCACAGTTCACATGTACATGAATAAAAGTTCTGGCTCTTTAATGCAATGGTTTGCATTGCATTCTGTATCCTCATGTCGTTGATCATTGCTCATTCATCCGCCTGTAGGGGCAGTTTCCCAACCTATGTACAAGAAGATTACAGTACATTTGTTCGCCCGCTGCTTGAATACTGCTCGCCAGTGTGGGATCCATACCAGATAGGGTTGATAGAAGACATAGAGAAGATCCAACGGAGAGCAGCGCGCTTCGTTACAGGATCATTTAGTAATCGCGAAAGCGTTACGGAGATGATAGATAAACTGCAGTGGACGACTCTGCAGGAGACACGCTCAGTAGCTCGGTACGGGCTTTTGTTGAAGTTTCGAGAACATACCTTCACCGAGGAGTCAAGCAGTATATTGCTCCCTCCTACGTATATCTCGCGAAGAGACCATGAGGAGAAAATCAGAGAGATTAGAGCCCACACAGAGGCATACCGACAATCCTTCTTTCCACGAACAATACGAGACTGGAATAGAAGGGAGAACCAATAGAGGTACTCAAGGTACCCTCCGCCACACATCGTCAGGTGGCTTGCGGTGTATGGATGTAGATGTAGATGTAGATGAAGATGTAGAGTGCCCTGTCTGCTTCTCTGCCCTCTTTGACGATACATTTGGCTTAATTAGGTTGACTTCGGCCGCCAGTGCTGATTATTTATCAAAATTTGACGATGGATGGTACCGAACCCAGACCGAGGACGTTTTGATTACTAATATAAAATAAGAATATCGGCACTCGATATTGCGATTTCAATATCGATATATCAGGAAATCTTATATCGCCGATGTATGCTAGTATCTTTCTGCAATAAATATCGCCGGCCGGAGTGGCCGAGCGATTAAAGGCGCTACAGTCTGAAACCGCACGACCGCTACGGTCGCAGGTTCGAATCCTGCCTCGGGCATGGATGTGTGTGATGTCCTTAGGTGAGTTAGGTTTAAGTAGTTCTTAGTTCTAGGGGACTTACGACCACAGCAGTTGAGTCCCATAGTGATCAGAGCCATTGAACTATTTTTTGCAATAAATATCGATATATCGATAATTCATCAACAGCCCGTGATAGAACCGCCCAGCAACCACAGCGAGAATGAGTTTATGCGTCAATGACAAGTCAGTGATTCTTCCTTTGCGGGGAACCACAGTCATGTAGGACATTTTCAAAGAAATTTCTGCCTTTTTGCTGATAAGTATTCTTTATTTATTTCGCACTATCACTCTTTCGGCTTTGTAGCCATTCGCAAGTGCATGTTGAAATGTTACAATATGTCTGACCTGTGACATGCCATCATGGAAGAAACATATTTCTGGTCATACCCATTGAGGTGACAAAAGTCATTCGCTATCTCCTAATATCGTGCCGGACATCCTTTTGCCCGGCGTAGTGCCGCATCTCGGTGTGGCACGGACTCATTGAAGGTCCCCTGCAAAGATACTGAGCCATGCTGCCTTTACATCTGTCTTTAATAGTGAAAGTGTTGCCTTTTCAAAAATTTGTGCACGAACTGACCTCTGGATTATGTCCAGTAAATGTTCTATGGGAGTCTTGTCAGAGGATCTAGGGGACAAAAATCACGCGCTCCAATTGTCCAGAATGTCCTTCAAATCAGTCGGGAACAGTCGTAGCCCGGTCACAAGGCGCATTGACATCCACAAAAATTCCATCGTAATCAATTCCATCGTTGTTTGGCTGCAAATGGTCTCTAAGTGGCCGAAAATAATTCACACATCGAGAAAAGTTTTGCATCACCTCGGTCCCGAGAGCTCCGGAACCTGTACTGAAAACTGGAATAGAGATCAACATAAATATAATTTCCGCTCTTTTTCTTTCTCATGAAAACCACACCTTGTATGTTCTACCATCATACAGCGAGACCTTAAGAGGTGGTTGAACAGATTGGTGTACACACCGGTACCTCTAATACCCAGTAGCATGTCCTCTTGCATTGATGCATGCTTGCATTCGTCGTGGCACACTATCCACAAGTTCTACAAGGCACTGTTGCTCCAGATTTTCCCACTACTCAACGGCGATTCGGCGTAGATCCCTCAGAGTGGTTGGTGGGTCACGTCGTCCATAAAGAGCCCTATTCAATTTACCCTAGGCATGTTCGATAGGTTTCATGTCTGGAGAACATGCTCGCCACTCTATTCGAGCGGTGACGTTATCCTGAAGGAAGGTATTCACAAAATTTGCTCGATGGGGGCGCGAATTGTCGTCCATGAAGACGAGTGCCGCGCCAATATGCTGCAGATATGGTTGCACTATCGGTTGGAGGATGGAATTCACGTATCGCACAGCCGTTACGGCGTCTTCCATTACCACCAACGGTGTACGTCGGCCCGACATGATGCCACCCCAGAACAGCAGGGAACCTCAGTCTTGCTGCACTCGTTAGACAGTGTGCCTAAGGCGTTCAGCCTGATCGGGTTGCCTCCAAAGACTCTCCGATAATTGTCTTGAAGGCATACGCGACACTCATCGGTGAAGAGAACGTGATGTCAATCCTGAGCGGTGCATTCGGCATGTTGTTGGACCCATCTGCACCGCGCTGCATGGTGTCGGGGTTGCAAAGATGGACCTCACTAAGGACGTCGGGAGTGAAGTTGCTCATCATGCAGCCCATTGCACACAGTTTGGTTCGTAACACGACGTCCTTTGGCTGAACGAAAAGAATTATTCGACATGGTGATGTTGCTGTCAGGGTTCCTCCGAGCCATAGTCCGTAGGTAGCGGTCATCTACTGCAGTAGTGGCCCTTGGGCGGCCTGTGCGAGGCATGTCATCGACAATTGCTGTCTCACTGTATCTCCTTCATGTCCGAACAACATCGCTTTGGTTCACTCCGAGACGCCTGGACACTTTCATTGTTGAGAGCCCTTCTTGGAAGAAAGTAACATTGCGGACGCGATCGAACCGCGGTATTGAACGTCTAGGCGTAGTTGAACTACAGACAATACGAGTCGTGTACCTCCATCCTGTGGAATGACCGGAACTGATCGGCTGTCGGACCACCTCCGTCTAATAGGCGCTGCTCATGCATGGTTGTTTACATATTTGGGCGGGCTTAGTGACATCTCTGAACAGTCTAAAGGGACTGTGCCTGTGATACAACATCCACAATCAACGACAATCTTCAGGAGTTCTGGGAACCTGGGATATGCAAAACTTTTTTTGATGTGTGTAGTTCCCAGTCAAAGTTCAATTCAATTTGACCCGAGGACCCAGTCAATTCCATATAAACACAACACACACCATTATGGAGTTACTACCAGCTTGTACAGTGTCTAATCGAGAACTTCGATCGGTGGCTTCGTGGGGTCTGCGACATATTACTCAAACCCTGCCATCGGCTTTTAGCAACTGAAACAAGGACTCATCTTACGAGGCCATGATTTAACAGTCGGCTGAGGTACAACCGATATCGCAAAGAGCCTACGAGAGGCGCTGAAGTCGATGTTGTGCTGTTAGCAAAGACACTCATGCCGGTCGTTTGTTGCAATAGCCCACTAGCGCCATATGTTGCCGCTCTGTCGTAACCGATACATTCGTCCTACGTCCAACACTGGTTTCTGCTGTTATTTCCCGCAGTGTTGCTTGCCTGTTGGCACAGATGGCTCTAAGTAAATGCCGTTGCTGTCGGTCGTTAAGTAAAGGCCGTCGGCCACTGTGCTGTCAGTGGTGAGACGTTATGTCTGAAATCTGGTATTCTCGGCACGCTCATGACACTGTGGATCTCAGAATATTGAATTCTCTAACGATTTCAATGTCGGAATGTCGAATGTGTCTAGCTGCAACTACCACTCGGCGTTCAAAGTCTATTGATCCCGTTCTGCGGCCATAATAGCATCGGACACCTTTTCACATGTACCAACTGAGTTCATGTAATGGCTCCGCCACTGCACTGCCAATAATACTGCCATCAGTATATGTGGATATCGCTATCCCATGACTTTTGTCACTCCTTTGTGCACCACTTGTCGTATTACAGGATATCAGAACGTACGGAAGACACTTGACACGGCAGACTTTGTGCACAGTGTATAAATTACTATACTGACACACGATATCAAAAACAAAGTGAACAGATAAAGTATTCAATGAATGTAACTCCATCTTCTGTCGCCGGCCGGAGTGGCCGAGCGGTTCTAGGCACTACTGTCTGCAACCGCACGACCGTTACGGTCACAGGTTCGAATTCTGTCTCGGACATGGATGTGTGTGATGTCCTTAGTTTACTTAGATTCAAGTAGTTCTAAGTTCTAGGGGACTGATGACCTCAGATGTTAAGTCCCATAGTGCTCAGAGCCATTTGAACCATTTTCCATCTTCTGTCTGGAGTCTGAGACTAGGGCTGGTCAATATCCAATAAAACAATACCAATCGCCGTTATTTACGTTTTATTTTTAGGCTACCAGTTTGGACGGTACACTACGTCATCTTCAGGGCTGCTTCATTCGATTAACATTCGTGTCACAAAATACAGAAGTTAAAACTGCTGCTGTATTTTGTGACAGGAAGGTTACTCGCATGAAGCAGGCCTGAAGATAACGTAGTGTACCGTCGAAACTGGTAGTGTAAAAATAAAACATAAAAACGGCGATTAGTATTGTTTTATTGGATAAAGTATTCTGTGAGTAGCTACTAGGAGGTGGATGAAGAAGTAAGTCTGTGGAAAATCGTTACTGGAGGACCTGTGAAATCATTCGGTACTGAAACTATCTAAAAATAGTTCATTTTGGTCACTGGAAGGAGAAGTACAGAAAAATGAAAACTCCTGAAAGACAGGACCAGACCAATTGAAAAGAAAAGTGATCGTCTGGTAATCTTATTCCAAGACGGTAAGATACACTCCTGGAAATGGAAAAAAGAACACATTGACACCGGTGTGTCAGACCCACCATACTTGCTCCGGACACTGCGAGAGGGCTGTACAAGCAATGATCACACGCACGGCACAGCGGACACACCAGGAACCGCGGTGTTGGCCGTCGAATGGCGCTAGCTGCGCAGCATTTGTGCACCGCCGCCGTCAGTGTCAGCCAGTTTGTCGTGGCATACGGAGCTCCATCGCAGTCTTTAACACTGGTAGCATGCCGCGACAGCGTGGACGTGAACCGTATGTGCAGTTGACGGACTTTGAGCGAGGGCGTATAGTGGGCATGCGGGAGGCCGGGTGGACGTACCGCCGAATTGCTCAACACGTGGGGCGTGAGGTCTCCACAGTACATCGATGTTGTCGCCAGTGGTCGGCGGAAGGTGCACGTGCCCGTCGACCTGGGACCGGACCGCAGCGACGCACGGATGCACGCCAAGACCGTAGGATCCTACGCAGTGCCGTAGGGGACCGCACCGCCACTTCCCAGCAAATTAGGGACACTGTTGCTCCTGGGGTATCGGCGAGGACCATTCGCAACCGTCTCCATGAAGCTGGGCTACGGTGCCGCACACCGTTAGGCCGTCTTCCGCTCACGCCCCAACATCGTGCAGCCCGCCTCCAGTGGTGTCGCGACAGGCGTGAATGGAGGGACGAATGGAGACGTGTCGTCTTCAGCGATGACAGTCGCTTCTGCCTTGGTGCCAATGATGGTCGTATGCGTGTTGGGCGCCGTGCAGGTGAGCGCCACAATCAGGACTGCATACGACCGAGGCACACAGGGCCAACACTCGGCATCATGGTGTGGGGAGCGATCTCCTACACTGGCCGTACACCACTGGTGATCGTCGAGGGGACACTGAATAGTGGACGGTACATCCAAACCGTCATCGAACCCATCGTTCTACCATTCCTAGACCGGCAAGGGAACTTGCTGTTCCAACAGGACAATGCACGTCCGCATGTATCCCGTGCCACCCAACGTGCTCTAGAAGGTGTAAGTCAACTACCCTGGCCAGCAAGATCTCCGGATCTGTCCCCCATTGAGCATGTTTGGGACTGGATGAAGCGTCGTCTCACGCGGTCTGCACGTCCAGCACTAACGCTGGTCCAACTGAGGCGCCAGGTGGAAATGGCATGGCAAGCCGTTCCACAGGACTACATCCAGCATCTCTACGATCGTCTCCATGGGAGAATAGCAGCCTGCATTGCTGCGAAAGGTGGATATACACTGTACTAGTGCCGACATTGTGCATGCTCTGTTGCCTGTGTCTATGGGCCTGTGGTTCTGTCAGTGTGATCATGTGATGTATCTGACCTCAGGAATGTGTCAATAAAGTTTCCCCTTCCTGGGACAATGAATTCACGGTGTTCTTATTTCAATTTCCAGGAGTGTAGATATTAACGAATATTGGAATGCGTCTCTGTTGTTCATGTGTTATCTTGTGTCCGTATGAGCTGTTTCTTAAGGGCAACGCTATTTCATTCCGTGAAAACATAGCTGGGTACACGAAAACGACGTAATCGTTATACCTGTTGCGATCTGGACGAAGGAAACTGGTCACACTCTGCTGCAGGAAACTTCTTGCTGGCGCACGTCGTTAAAATGAGAAGTATACGCAGTCATATCGTTCATCGTGACGCACCAGCTGAGTGAGACGACTCGTGTTAGAACAGTCACTCTTGCGACTCCTTTGACATCAGTCTCTATTTATTTCTGTCTTACGCTAACTTCTTAGTCACAGAACCTCTGCTAAGTTCATCGTCAAAAATAATGTATGCTACGTTCATCTTTTACAATTTTTTCTCCTAAACGTCCTCCAAAGCCTAAGAACTAGCTTTGGTAGTATTAGTATTTGCATCTGCCACTCAGACTCTGATTTCGGAAGACATCTCCATAAAATTATTTCTTTACTACTTCTGTATTTATTCGCGTGATGTGCTTTTTCTAGTTCGAATGTTATTCCACTGCATCATATCTCAAGCGTCTCCACGTCATATTCAAACGAACACCCCCAAAAACACGTTTAGTCCTCGACAATACCTGGCACAAATACATTTCAGTCGTTGTGAAATGACTTATTACTTCTATCACAGACATTTTTAACATTTCTCGTTCTAGAAATATACCGGGTCGACTCTCTTCCGATTTCTGTGCATCCTTTGCCAATTTGATCATTGCTCTGACTCCAAGACATTCGTTCATTTCCTTCGGTCAGTTTTATGCGACTTCACATTTCCATGTTCGCAATTTTGATCTTAAATCGCAACCTTTTATTAGTAATTATTATATTTCACAAGTAAATCTATTGCTATTTAGAATTTTACTTTTCATTTGGTCTTCGCTATGTTAACAGCTGACGTTTTAAGTACTATTTAAAACAAGATCAGTCTCCTCTACAAGTGCTGCAAATGTATTTCGTTGTTGCAGACACTATAAAAAGTTCCGCATCTGACTCTGAACTTCATCCAAATCAATTTCCACACATATATTAAACAATTCTGTTCATAAGTTTCGCAAATGCCATGAAAGGTTTAAAATACTGCTCACGTCTTCTTTGCATTACTGTCAGAAATTTCCGACTATTTCGTCGAAAAGCGGTATCTTTTATGAAGAAGAGCTCGTCGTTGTTTGGCAGCTCTCCAGTATGTCTTCCTACTCCTCTGTATGTGAATGTACTAAAATTACAAATTTTCACAATATCATCGTAATTCGTCATGTGACATACCTCAGATTTATCTTCTCATGCGTCCTTCAACAGTGTGATGATAGCGTATTTATATTACGAAGTGTGGATAATACTATTATAAGAAAGAAGTGTCTGATATCACTTCTTCACGTAATGGCATGGTGAACAAAATTCAGTTATATATAATGTAATAAAATTTTTATGTGCAGCTCGTGTACTCTGTCAGTGGGTGATACAAATATCACAGAATGATTCAGATAAGATGCCCATCGCAAATATTATCCGAATCGTTTGACAAATCTTAACTGTGTTCCTTCCAGGAGACTTTTTATAAATTCCTCACTAGAGGAGATGTAATCTCTTTTCGGAGCTATATTAATTACAAAGATATCGTTATTAAATTTTCTTCTTCAGACAGAAGTAAGGAAATTACTACTGCTGGCATGACAAATCGCATAAACATCGATGTAACTGAGTTTTACTTCCAGAAATGTGATAAGAAGTTCTGAAGAAATCACAGTATTTAGGATTTACCTATTTTGAACATCAACCTGTTTGCTGTCTTATGCGAAAGTTCGGGTTGGTATACTGAACTGTCAAATCAGGAAGGTTGGATGCTCCCGTATCACACTGCGAGGGGCGTCTAGTTACATGTTTGGAGCCTGCCGGGGTGTCCGAGCGGTTCTAGGCGCTTCAATCTGGAACCGCGCGACAGCTACGGTCGCAGGTTCGAATCCTGCCTCGGGCATGGATGTGTGTGATGTCCTTAGGTTAGTTAGGTTTAAGTAGTTCTACGTTCTAGGGCACTTACGACCTCAGATGTTGAGTCCCATATCACTCAGAGCCATTTGAATCATTTTACATGTTGGGAGTAGTTCAGAAAAGTTTAATTTAAGACTGACTGTACTTGGGTCCAATTAGCTGGAACAGTTCGCCAACTCGAATGCCAATAATGTGATATGTAAGGAAGTTTACCATTTAACCACCCCGTAGTTCTCCTTTTGTCTCTATACCAGAGCCTTGAAAGAAAATGAATTTCACAAATGGTATAAATATATAAAACAAAAAATTTAGGTGAAAAATCATGAAAACCTAGACGGGAACAAGAATCATAATTTAAAGTTGACAATTATACTGTAAAATTACATCAGTAGCTGTAAGAGATACGTAATCTAAAAAAGAAAGAGGCCATGAACACTCTCATATAATTCCAATTTTGTCATCAAGTGATCGAAATCACGACCGTCTGCTACAGTACACATTTAAAACCGAATTCCGTCCTGTGTCGGAATACCTAACGGTACTGACCGACTGCCGTGTCATCATCAGCTTACAGGGGTCACTGGATGCGCATGCGAAGGGATGTGTGGGCAGCACCCGGCGTTCCCCGCCGTTGTCAGTTTTCGTGCCCGGAGCCGCTACCTCTCAGTCAAGCAGCTCCTCAGTTTGCCTAACAAGGGCTAAGTGTACCCTGCTTGCCAGCAGCGCTCGGCGGACCGGACGGTCATCGATCCAAATACTAGCCGATCACTAGAGCTCTTAACTTCGGTGATCTGACGCGAACCGGTGTTACCACTGTGGGAAACCGTTGGTACAGTACTCATTTGCTTTATGGATAATTCGGGAGGGATGAAAAAATAAGCTGAAGAAAGCCTTTTTAACGTCATAGTTTTCTTCTAGAAAAAATATTTTATGCTTTTCCAATAAAATGTTGTAGTGGTAATAATTAGAATGCGGGTGCTTCAGCCGCCCTAATAAATTAAGTTTTCAGTAAATATTTGAAATACACTCCTGGAAATGGAAAAAAGAACACATTGACACCGGTGTGTCACACCCACCATACTTGCTCCGGACACTGCGAGAGGGCTGTACAAGCAATGATCACACGCACGGCACAGCGGACACACCAGGAACCGCGGTGTTGGCCGTCGAATGGCGCTAGCTGCGCAGCATTTGTGCACCGCCGCCGTCAGTGTCAGCCAGTTTGCCGTGGCATACGGAGCTCCATCGCAGTCTTTAACACTGGTAGCATGCCGCGACAGCGTGGACGTGAACCGTATGTGCAGTTGACGGACTTTGAGCGAGGGCGTATAGTGGGCATGCGGGAGGCAGGTTGGACGTACCGCTGAATTGCTCAACACGTGGGGCGTGAGGTCTCCACAGTACATCGATGTTGTCGCCAGTGGTCGGCGGAAGGTGCACGTGCCCGTCGACCTGTGACCGGACCGCAGCGACGCACGGATGCACACCAAGACCGTAGGATCCTACGCAGTGCCGTAGGGGACCGCACCGCCACTTCCCAGCAAATTAGGAACACTGTTGCCCCTGGGGTATCGGCGAGGACCATTCGCAACCGTCTCCATGAAGCTGGGCTACGGTGCCGCACACCGTTAGGCCGTCTTCCGCTCACGCCCCAACATCGTGCAGCCCGCCTCCAGTGGTGTCGCGACAGGCGTGAATGGAGGGACGAATGGAGACGTGTCGTCTTCAGCGATGAGAGTCGCTTCTGCCTTGGTGCCAATGATGGTCGTATGCGTGTTTGGCGCCGTGCAGGTGAGCGCCACAATCAGGACTGCATACGACCGAGGCACACAGGGCCAACACCCGGCATCATGGTGTGGGGAGCGATCTCCTACACTGGCTGTACACCACTGGTGATCGTCGAGGGGACACTGAATAGTGCACGGTACATCCAAACCGTCATCGAACCCATCGTTCTACCATTCCTACACCGGCAAGGGAACTTGCTGTTCCAACAGGACAATGCACGTCCGCATGTATCCCGTGCCACCCTACGTGCTCTAGAAGGTGTAAGTCAACTACCCTGGCCAGCAAGATCTCCGGATCTGTCCCCCATTGAGCATGTTTGGGACTGGATGAAGCGTCGTCTCACGCGGTCTGCACGTCCAGCACGAACGCTGGTCCAACTGAGGCGCCAGGTGGAAATGGCATGGCAAGCCGTTCCACAGGACTACATCCAGCATCTCTACGATCGTCTCCATGGGAGAATAGCAGCCTGCATTGCTGCGAAAGGTGGATATACACTGTACTAGTGCCGACATTGTGCATGCTCTGTTGCCTGTGTCTATATTGCCTGTGGTTCTGTCAGTGTGATCATGTGATGTATCTGACCCCAGGAATGTGTCAATAAAGTTTCCCCTTCCTGGGACAATGAATTCACGGTGTTCTTATTTCAATTTCCAGGAGCGTATGTTATGCAAAGGATAGTGGCGCGTAGCCGGTAGTGTTGTTGGAATTAGTGCAAGTATATATAAATAAATTCCTAATTAGTTCAAAACATGCTGGCTGTGACACCAGAGATTTTCACTGAAATACCTTTCTAAAAGTTAAAGGAATTTTTAAGATGTTTACTTCCATACCAGTAGCGACAAGGAACTCCTACAATAATGACCAACGTGTTTACACAACGTGATTGATAAACTAAACTAAACTGCGTCCGAACAGACGTTGGAAGTCCCGAAGATACCGACCGGCCGCCGTGTCATCCTCAGACCATAGGCTTCAGTGGGTGCGGATATGGTGCATGTGGTCATTACATCACTCTCCCAGCCGTATGTCAGTTTACGAGACTGGAGCCGCTACTTCTCAATCAAGTAGCTCCACAGCTTGCCTCACAAGGGCTGAGTGCACCCCGCTTGCCAACAGCGCTCGGCACAACGGATGGTCACCCATCCAAGTGCTAGCTCAGGCTGACAGCGCTTAACTTCCGTGATCTGACGGGAACCGGTGGTACCACTGCGTCAGGGCCGTTGGCCAGCGTGATTAATGACTGAGATAAAAATATCGAGTTGGGTTTTTCCAAGTCGATCTTTGCCAGATTGTGGCTACTGAAACACATTTTTCTATATAATTAGGTGAGTCAGTCTTCGACAAGTAGCTTAACTTAATTTTGTTGCCACATGACCACAATCTCCGCATGTGCATATCTATGTTACTGAATGTTACACATCACTCCGTCGTACCGTACCACATTTGGTTCGTGCTGGCATTTCGTAGTGGAATGCGAAGACTGTGAAACAGGTCATTTGCATTGTTTCTCATCATAGTCGATACAACTACTGAAATTATATTGAAAAGTAAAATTTGATTTAAAAGTTTAATTTTTATGGTGTTCTAGCTATAACTTGAAAGACACTTCATCCAGGGTATTGTGCTGCTTTCAGATTGTGATCACATCATGACCACGTCAACTTTAAGCGGCTACCCTCTTTGGAAATCGACTCTACACTACCTCACGATATTTACGTATCACTGATTTGTGTTTCACAGATTGTCACTTATTTCTAGAGATCTTCTTCAGAAAGAAATCATGAGTAGTGTACATGCTTCTTCATTAATAGCACAATAATGCCTTAAAAAGTTGCGTTTTCGAGTGTAAAGCACTAAATCCTTTGCGCTTTAGTGAGCATCCAAATCCAAGGTTGCGTTTTCGAGTGTAAAGCACTAAATCCTTTGCGCTTTAGTGAGCATCCGACTGCTGGTCAATTTGTCGATGAAGATGCACTACTGTAATGTTAAGAATCAAACAGAATAGAATTTAAGTTCCTTAGTCATCAAGGTGAATAGTTTTGCCCATGGTTTCCAAAAATAGGTAAACAAGATAGTAGACTGGTTTCTTGGGTATGCTAGACCACTCCATTTCCCAGTCATATCTTAGTACGGTAGTTGTCTGCCTACTCGAACCCGTACGTCAAAGTGTCGTTACGATTACCTTTCGTTTTTTCTTTAATAGGAGCCACATTGGAAACTTTTTCCCACAGACAGTGTGACGTTCTCGTTCTGAGAAAGCTACTAAGCACCTATGTTTCATCGCACTCATACATATTAACTGTTTACTTCGTTCGGTAGCTCCGCGTATCACCTACCTCCTTTCCTGGATATTTAGATTAACGATTTCTAAGAGTTTTCTCGCAACTCGGCATGGCGGCTTTGTTGGTGAAGACGGCTTTTTTACGTTTCGAGTAAAAATTTCGGTTCTCTGTTAAAAAACGAAGATTTATGTTTTAATTTAAATTTCCAGAATATCACTTTTTGGTTTGCGGCTCTTGGGAGGACCATTGACGGCACTGAACCCAGCGCGATCAGTAGGAATACTAATGAACGTCAGAGAGGCGAGAAAAGGCGCAAAAGTAAAAAGAAGTGTGGTAAGGGGCCAGACTAAAAATCCAGAGGTATCGAGTTCGACCCTCGCCCAGTCACAAGATTTCTGTACGTCATTTATCAATTCTTTCACCACCGATAACGTTTATTGTTGTGAGAAGTGCCGAGTTACAACGTTGTACGGAATCCACCTTAAACTGTAGGTCCCTCTGTAAATGGTTGGTAAGTCATTTCATAGGTCAGAGGAAGGCAACGACATAGTACTCCCAATAGGACAAGCAGGCCGTTGTGGGCGAGCGGTTCTAGGCGCTTCAGTCTGGAATCACGCGACCGCTACGTTCGCAGGTTCGAATCCTGCCTCGGGCATGGATGTGTGTGATATCCTTAGGTTAGTTGGGTTTAAGTATTTCTAGGTTCTGGGGGACTGATGACCTCAGATGTTAAGTCCCATAGTGCTGCGAGCCATTTGAACCAATAGGGCTATGCCTAGTAAAGTACTGTGGTGTTCAAAACAGTCTTCGTAATGATGACTGCTTTATTTTTGCCCTGCACGTATCGTAAGTCAGGCCAACGGGCAGAGCACTAGACTGTGGCTCTGGTGGCCGGGGTTCGGTCCTGGATAGCGTCAAGAACTTCTTCCTCGTTTCAGTCTCTCTAGGTCGGCCAGACAGCATGCTATCAAAATGTGTACCGATGATCTTTTCCGGGATGGTAAAAGATGACCGATGTGGTCACAAGCCCAGGAGAGGCGCTGCTGGCTATCTCGTGCTGTTAACAAAGACACTGTCGTCGGTCGTCTGTTGCCGAAGCCCATTAACGCCAAATTTCGTCGCACTGTCCTAACGGATAGGTTAGTCGTACGTCGCACGT
Source organism: Schistocerca cancellata (assembly GCF_023864275.1). Lineage (NCBI taxonomy): Eukaryota > Metazoa > Arthropoda > Insecta > Orthoptera > Acrididae > Schistocerca > Schistocerca cancellata. Next base: position 514,456,949 of record NC_064633.1, read on the forward strand.
TGATTTCTTCAGTTATGTCATGGAGTGTTGCTTGTCTGTTAACGCAGACAACTCTACGAAAAAGCGACTGCTCTCGGTCGTTAAGTGAAGGCCATTGGCCACTGCATTGTCGTGGTGAGAAGTAACGCCTTTAGTTTTGTATTCTCGGTACACTCCTGACACTCTGTATCTCGGAATACTGAATTCTCTAACGGTTTCCGAAATGGAATGTCCCATGAGTCAAGCTCCAACTACCATTCCGCATTCAAATACTGTTAATGCCCATCGTGTGGCCATAATCACGTCGGAAACCTTCTCACAGAAATCACCCGAATTCTAATGACGATTCCGCAACTGCACTGCCCTTTTATACCTTACGTACGCTTCACTACTGCCATTTGATACGTGCCTATCGCTATCCCGTGACGTTTATCACCTCAGTGTACATCGTAAATCACGAGAGGCAGCAGCAGCAGCTTCGAGATTATTAGCAACTTGGTTCCTCACGCACGAGACAATGCTGATAGTCAGTAATCTCGGCTGGAATTGTCGAGTTGCATGTTTTGTGAGGAGACATAAGCCAGCGCCGGATTTTACGCGCGGCAGCTGCCGTAAACCCGAGTCGCGGTCGTAAATCACTCGACGACAGTGGCTGCGTCGCCAGCCGGCGCGGCGGTGACCCGAGCCGAGGCGAGCCGTGACGCGCGACACCTGCTGTCAGCAGCTATTTGTTGTCGGCCGCGCGCCAGCCGTGCCCGCCCTCCGCCGGTTATATTTACCGCCGCGTCCTCGCGACACGCTCGCTGATTGTCGGGCGACGCCTCCCAGGAGTTCGGGATAAACGGCTTGGAAGGCGGCCAGGCGGTCCTAAGCGGCGAGGCGCGCTCTGTTCGTTAATGGCTAATCAGGCATAGCGCGCGCTCGTTCTGGTCGCAACACAAAGGCAGATCACGTGTACTCTCTGGTAAGTTTTTCTCTCACAAATAAATATCGTAAATTAGCCTTCCGTAAACTCTTACAGTTAACTATGTCTGTCTATTTGCACCCTATCTAATCGCACATCCTTTTCTCTATTAACAATTCTCGTACCATTACTAGTGAGTCCCAAGGCTCCATCCTTTTCTGTCCTTTATCACTTGCCTTGACCACCTCCTTCTTCAGTGATACGAAATTTGACGAAGTGTCGGTGTCATATGTAGTCTAGAATTCTGTAAAGATGAGTATACTGTGAATTCCTGATAGCATGTTCTAGATAAGCGGTTTTGTTGCAAATCGGATGATGATTGTCAGAGGTCAAGAGTCGGGACGGAGGCGGTAGGAGTTGGGTAGGATCCAGAGAACGGGTGAGCTGGAGCTTCCGTTTTGAATAGAGAAGGTGGGATGTGTTATTACCGATGGGTAGGTCTCGGCAGCTATTGTATAACCTTGGAAAGGAAGGCTGTTGAAATGATTCTGGAAAAGACTGTGGAGTGTATAGAGATGTACAGAAGACAGGAGGTTGTGGTGGGGCCTTGACAGAAAGTCAAGGTTCTCATGCATTGGGTATACAGTGGGATGTTGGGATTCGATTTTTCAGACCACAATGGACTGGTGAAGTCATTGCAGATGTCTGTTAAGAAACGAGACATTTATGAACAGGCACCGGATATTGCATAGCAGGAAAATCATGTACAAAAACCTGTATGGAGCGTATAACGTTAAAATAAGTATAGTTGGGACATGAAATCTCGTAGGAGGCAGGCGACCATGGTTATATTATAATGAAGCACTCTATCGCCAGCTAGGTCGCTTCAAGATAGTCTAATAGCCGATGAAAAATGACTTTATTACTCAGATTGCTCACTTCACGCGTTTATTTCCATCATCAGATAACTACTTTTTGCAGTTTGCCGGCTTATGTTACATACACATCTAATAACGCTCGTATACTGTGATCCTCTGTGCACATGGATATCTGACGATTGACATAAATCTGAAACGCTTCAAATGAGCAATCTGAGTAATAAAGTCATTTTACTCTGGCTGTGTTGCTTTCTTGAAACGACCTATTCGGCATCAATACAATACTACATTATAGTATTCAATATTTCTAAGGCATTATAAAACTGGGGACAGAATATCCATTCAACATTAGTGTGTACGGACATCTTGTAGGTATGAATGATTATTTTTTATTTTATTTTTTAAATTGGGTTTCAGGGCGTGGCCATTCAGCCATCTCATTAAAGGAATGTCAGTGGTGACGATTAGAAGGTACGAACAACACAGCATCCAGTCCGCGAGCATAGAAAATCTTCGTCTCTGCCGGGAATCACTTGGCGATCACCTGCGCTGCTAGCGCGGCTCCCGCGGAGGACGGGGAAGAAACATGGCGATGTCATTTAGTCGGCTGCTCTCTTCGTTAGCAGTTTTAAGCTGTTGTGGGCTTTCTTTTGGTGGTAGTAGATGGGTGTGTGTAGTTACCATTTTATAGAGTGTTAGTCCAATGTATTCTAGTGTTTTAGTCAGGTGGATGCGACGCTTCTGGACTTATCAGGGAGAGGTCTCAGAGACGGAAAGCTCTCATAAAGCTTGCTGTATCCGTTCCTCTCAAACCCTACCACTAATACCCTAGAGTTTCTCTAGATGCCATGATGAGTCCTCATCCATTCCCAAAAGTTCTCTGTTCAGACCTACCACATAGTAAATTAACATCAGCTTCAGAATGAAGAGCCTATGCAGTCGAAGAAGCAGTAACAGCATCTGTTATCATCTACATCCGGGAAAGCAACATCCATCGAAACTGTTTCAACGTCGTCCACAGTTGTTTTAACATCAGTTCCCTCTCGAAAATTGGATCTTACAACACGGTAATAACTTAACGAAAAATCTCACACGCACTTGACACCAGCTGCCTTCCGCTGTCTTACCCAGATCACCATCCCTTTCCGTGATCCCTCTCACCACCCAAAATAAATCAGTGAAATGAAGGCTTTCCAATAAAAAATTTCAAATATAAATAAAAGCGTATAATATGGGGATCATGAACTATATAATAGTTAAATCCAGTGAATCACACATTCTTCTTTCTCATCCAAAACAAATAGTCAGTCTGAAAAAAAAGGTTCAAATGGCTCTAAGCACTAAGGGACTTAACACCTGAGGTCATCAGTCCCCTAGAACTTAGCGCTACTTAAACCTAACTAACCTAAGGACATCACACACATCCTTGCCCGAGGCAGGATTCGATCCTGCGACCGTAGCGGTTGCGCGGTTCCAGACTAATGCGCCTAGAACAGAGTCAGTCTGAATACTCTCATATCATCTGTTTGGAAATGCATTACTTTCTTACATATAAATCAAACCGTTTCATGTAAAGGCTCTATTATCAAAAAATCTCCCAGCTTTAGCCACCATCTCAACGTTGTACAGAAGAATATGTGTACAACATTTGCTACGCGCAAACCTCACAACCTCTCCCACAGACACAAAAACCAACCAAACCCAGTTCGATATCATTGACGTCGGTTTGCAGTAGGGTTCTGGAGCATATACTGTATTCAAACATTATGCATCTCCTCGAAGGGAACGATCTATTGATACGTAATCAGCATGGTTTCAGAAAACATCGTTCTTGTGCAACGCAGCTAACTCTTTATTCACACGAAGTAATGGCTGCTATCGACAGGGGATCTCAAGTTGATTCAGTAGAGATTTCTAGATTTCCGGAAAGCTTTTGACACTGTTCCTCACAAGCGACTTCTAATCAAGCTACGGGCCTATGGGGTATCGTCTCAGTTGTGCGACTGGATTCGTGATTTCCTGTCTGGAAGGTCGCAGTTCGTAGTAATAGACGGCAAATCATCGAGTAAAACTGAAGTGATATCAGGTGTTCCCCAGGGACCTCTGCTGTTCCTGGTTTATATAAATGACCTGGGCGACAATTTGAGCAGTTCTCGTAGGTTGTTCGCAGATGATGCTGTAATTTACCGTCTAGTAAGGTCATCCGAAGACCAGTATCAGTTGCAAAGCGATTTAGAAACGATTGCTGTATGGAAAGACCACATAGATAATATTGTGGGTGAAGGCGAGCCAAATGTTGCGTTTCATTGGCAGGACACTTAGAAGATGCAACAAGTCCACTACTGAGACAGCTTACACTACACTCGTTCGTCCTCTGTTAGTATATTGCTGCGCGGTGTGGGATCCTTACCAGGTGGGATTGACGGAGGACATCGAAAGGGTGCAAAAAAGGCACCTCGTTTTGTATTATCAAGTAAAAGTGGAGAGAGTGTGGCAGATATGATACGCGAGCTGGGATGGAAGTCATTAAAGCAAAGACGTTTTTCGTCGCGGCGAGATTACAGAATTTCAGTCACCAACTTTCTCTTTCGAATGCGAAAATATTTTGTTGAGCCCAACCTACATAGGTAGGAATGATAATCAAAATGAAATAAGAGAAATCAGAGCTCGAGCAGAAACGTTTAGGTGTTCGTTTTTCCCGCGCGCTGTTCGGGAGTGGAATGTTAGAGAGATAGTATGATTGTGGTTCGATGAACCCTCTGCCAAGCACTTAAATGTGAATTGCAGAGTAATCATGTAGATGTAGATGTAGATGTAGATGTAAATGTAGATCCTCCACACTGTCTCCCTGCTCTCACAACTGTGATCAAAATTATAGAGCATGACATACTGCAGAGCATATTAAATCTGAGCTCATTCCCATCACAATATTCAATAAAGCTGTCCACAAGGTCAGTGAATCAAAATTTATTCCCAACCAGAAGTTAAAATAACAAAAGCTGCCCAAATGAATGATAACTCTGCCCCAACGCTCTTAGTCAGAATGCCTCATTGATCGTGGATTCCTAAAATAGTACTATCAGCATGAAGTTTGATTTTGAAATCCCAACCGAAACCTATCTTTGCAATAAATGCCATACTTATAAAAATCACTTAAGTAAAATACGGCTGGGCGGGATTAGCCGAGTGGTCTCAGGCGCTGCAGTCATTGACTGTGCATCTGATCCCGGCGGAGTTTCGAGTCCTCCCTCGGGCATGGGTGTGTGTGTTTGTCTATAGGATAATTTAGGTTAAGTAGTGTGTAAGCTTCAACGATGCCCCAATCGCACCTCCCCTCCTACATGCCTAGCATTTAATCTTCCTCACTCATCACGATGATCAATGTGTAAGGAGAATTTCCCACAAAATGTACCATCTAATAGTCCCTATTTTGCATAATAACAAAGTGATTTACTCATACAATTAAGCCTATTTTCTTTTCATCTGCTTAGTCTAAGCTCTCTCCAGTTCTCGCATATCAGCTGCCATCCGATCCCATAAATCGTGGCGTGACAATGGTACATCATATTCTGTACAATCCACTGCTAACTAGTAAAAAATTCCCTCTTCCAACAAGTCTATACTTTCCATCTGAACGACATATTCCTGAAATTCTGTTTGACAATGACAATTTCTCTTTGCATCCTACATCACACACTCAGTCTTCTCCTTATACTCCGAGGTCGTATCGCAATTGGCCACCAGGGGATCTCACCAATTGTCCAGAAAATCCTCCGAGGCTACTGCCGTACCAAGTATACACAGGGAACCCTTTAGATACCCATATAGGGAATCATACTTTCGTTTTCCAATATGAATGGGCGTCCCTCACGCTACCAGCAGTATATAGGAAATCTTTGCAGACACTTCCCTCATTCGAACCTAATTAATTTACCCTAATCGCTCCACTTTTCCTCCACCTGTTCAGCTCTTCCTCCATGAGTCATCCCTACAAGATAACTGTGAGATCACATGGCCAATATCACGGAATGTAGTCCTTCATCATTGCTTCACCTTCAAATAAAACTAATACGGTGGTTTTTAAATCTTAGGCTGAAGACCATCGGTTTCACTGGACATACTATCTTGATACAAAATGAACCTGATTACAGGCGCTACTGCGGAACTGTTTGATGTGGCCTGCAACCGTTAACCATCCATGACCTGATTTCTTACGATGTGGCGAGTTCAAATGTGCGCTCTTGTACACCACCGAAAGACAAAAACGGGGCAGTTCATTAACAGCCTTACGGAAGACGATGTTGAGAAAAGTTTTTATCAGTGGAAGGAACGAGTACAGACACATATGGCATTGAGTTGTTTCTACATTTAAGATAACTACCACTAACCGTACGTACTCCAACATCAGCGGTGTCCACTACCGGCGCTACGCAAGAACGCATGTGTCCGCTGTTGCTGATCTGATGAATGAAAAATACCATTTGGATGAGTATATTTTTTATTAATAGTGACCGGTTTAGATCTCAATAGCAGATCGTTTTCAGATTTGTTGTAAGGTGCTGTACGTCAAAAGTGGTGATCATGACACAAAATTAACGCAAGATTTTGGTGATAGGTTCGTTCACTAACCTATAAAATTCGGAAGTCCGTTTCATACAAACTGAATGGCCAAGTGGTGGGATGGTTTGTCCCAATAGAAAACGTGCCTTAAATGATGTCGAAAATGTTGTGCATAGATGTGGAGCATTTTGAGAGTGCAGACACGTTATCTGAGCAGTGAATTGGAGAAATCGGGTTATCAGCGTGTCGCGAACTAACCGATTTAGGACCTGCGATGATAAGCGGTGCAAGATTCGTGGGTCATAGGATTTCGGAGATTTCACAGGGATTCAGGTTTCCGAGGTCAACAGTGTATGGAGGGGAGATTCAGTATTGCAAGACACTGCCCCTGCCCACGTAAATCGCCACAATGGATGAAGACAAGTGTTTGATGAACGGGCATCACGTCGCGCCCACAGAGTTATACGGGGTGATCGAAGGTATACTTAGAGCAGATCGTCGTCTGTTGGAGTGTGGGGCGTCCGGAATCAGTTTCTTCCGGGATTCCACCGTGTAGACTTTAGTGGCCAATGAGTGACTCGTGTCTCTTTTCTCTTTCCGTGAATGCTGGCTGCTCAGAGAATTTGGCAAACTTGCAAAGAGGACGATGGGGGTTAGCGCATACCTAACCTTTCCCCTTCAGAGTAAACTCGATAATGCCGCATCTGAGAACAATAAGCAGGTAAGAAATTTCTTTGAAAGAAAAGGAAGAGTGTCCAGGACGAGATGATTAATGATTGAGCACAATGTCAGACTGGGGAAGAACTGTCCAGTTCAATCGCTTGATCTCATTCTGCGGCTCTCTCCAAAAGCGAACAAGAAGCCTGTCGTAAGTACCCTTGAGATGAATTAATTACTCGTTGCACCTATTGTGTGTGTGTGTGTGTGTATCTGAAATAGCTGTATAATATACGGTGATCTATTAATATAACTCTACAAATTTTCTGGAAGTATAACTGCGGACTTTGACAGAAATAGCAACGCCCTCAATCTAAGAGCATCGGTGCTTGCAGGGTTGGACAGCGATATTGTGACAGTAGACTCAGTCCAGAGCTACAATATTGGTGGGGGTAGCAATAGACGGTCTGTCATTTGCGCTGGTCATGTGCGAGTGGCGTTCAATAAATAATGTAGCATTTTTTTCTGAAAGCAGGTTTGTTTTATTTAAGATTCCGGCTACCATATTATTCCCCACTCTTTCCGCTACAAAACTCCTTTTTTAAACATAATCTCCGTTCAATACTACGGCCTTACATCCCCTTACTGTAAGGACCTGAATGTCTGCGAGGTACCTCTTTACTGGACGACGTCGGAGGCATCGTCTTGCTGCACCAGTAACCTCCTTATCATCCGAGTGTTGCTCCCCGCGAGTGTATCTCTCTTGGGCTGAAACAAATTGAACTCCTCGCTGATGCGTAAACTGGTTCGAGACGTTGCGTTGTCGTGTAAAGGACGAACACGCTGAAGTTGTTTCTCCAATATCCCGAGGCTGGTGCAGTACACTTCAGAGTTGATCGTTATAGTGAGGGAGGACATCAAACAGAATAACCCCTTCAGAGTACCAGAAGACCGTCGCTATGATTTTACCAGCTGAGGGTACGGCTTCGAACTTTTTCTTCGGAGGAAGAGCGTGTGACTCGTTCTATGGATTGCAGTTTTTTTCCGGTCCGAAGTGATGAACAAATGTTTCATCCATCTGTGATGATATTCGACAAAAGGTTGTTACGATTACACTTGTAACACGCAAGCAGCACCGGACGGTGGTTCTTCGTCTCTCTTTGTTGGCTTCTAGCAGGTGGCGAGAACACAGTGGGTACACTTTGAGTACCCAACCGGTGGACGAGTGTGTCAGCAACAGAGACGTCCAGTTGTACAGGGAGGTGTGTTTCGTCGATCACCTCGACTGAGAGTGTCCGCACGTTCCAACATTGCAGATGTCACGGCTGTGTGAGGCCACCCGGCAGGTGGGAGATCTGACAGATTTGTGCGACCTTTCTTCGTTGATGACAGACCCCTAGCCCAATAACTCACAGTGCATTTGTTCAATGCCAGATCTCCATAGACTGCCTATGAATATCTACAACGCTCTGGTTTTCTGCCAAAAGAAATTCAATAACATCTTTCAGCTTGGAAGAGACCTCCATTAAAGAAGCCATTTCGAAGGCTATGTACAGTGCCGCACCTATCGAAAATTCATAACGCTACAGGGGATGAAACGCGAGTATTCCACGACGTCTCACAACAAAATTCCGCATTTTTCAACGGAGATTGGAGAGAAAAAAATGTGCTCCTTTACTTATTTAATGCACGTTGTGGAAGAATTTATAAAAATAGGAATCCTGGTGAGAACTGATTGTTTCTTACTGTATTTCAGTGCACAAGCTGTAACTGCAAAAAGTACAGTGATCCGATTAATGTGGGAGAAAACGGAGGAATAACTGCGCCCGGACTATGGTACGCATGGATAGTTTACCTGCGTACTGCAATGTGGTTAGTTGCGGCTGCAGCGACTCCAGTGATGCACGGACCGGGCGTCAGAAGAACAGGTTCAGCTATCAAGCAGGTGGCCGCGTGACAAGTCTCTTTAAGGTTGGGCGCTGATACCGCCGCGAAGACTGTTAGTCTTTCTTACGTGATTGGCTTCAGAGAACTTTCTGCATTGGTTTCTCGCATATTATCAAACAAATTGGTGTCGTAGACACCCTCATCCCACAGAAGAGCCAGAAGCATTTGTATTTTTTAAACATAATGGCGAGGTCTGTTTTGCACGACGCCTCAGACTGACAATATCTTCGGTGAATATGAACTTAACGGTTTCGCTCTCTCTGCCTCTCCTAAGAAGCAGACATTGTCACAAAATTCCTCCCAATATAGTATCTAGAGTCAAATGCTTAAACACGTTTTTCCTCTACCAGCTCCATGATCCATGTGACTGACGGTAGAAAATAGTATATATGGTTTAAATGCCTCTAAGCACTATGGGACTTACCATCCTAGGTCACCAGTCCCCTAGACTTAGTGCTAATTAAACTTAACTAACCTAAAGACAGCACACACAGCCATGCCCGATGCAGGATTCGAACCTGCGACCGTAGCTGCAGCGCGGTTCCGGACTGAAGCGCCTAGAACCGCTCGGACACAGCGACCGGATAATATATATGATACGTACATAAATGCAAATGACTGTCTCCACGTTGCTCGTCCAGCTTTGTACTGACAAAGCTAAATATACGCATGACTACATGACTATGGCGCCTGAAACCGTAGTTTAAACTGAAGATGACCTATTGTGAAGAGTCCTAGATGCCCCCTGCATCTTCAACATAATACAGAAGAGGTACCTGAGGACGTATAGAAAAATTTTATAAATCTTTGTACACTGTCCAGTCACATTAATGTACCTGTCAAAAGACTGAATAATCATTTTTGACAGCGTCTACCGCTGCAAGGCGTGCAGGAAGAGAGTCATTGAGGTCCTAGAAGGCACCGACAAGGACATGGACTATGGTGCAGTGGCCGGAAGCGCCAGGTTTCTCGGTTGACGATACAAGGCGTGAAGAGCCTGTTGGGGGTGGTCCCACTGATCTTCGATTGGGTTTAAATCCGGAAAGTCTGCTGGCCAGGGGAGTACGGTAAACTCATACTGGTGCTCTTCAAGCTACGAATGTACACCGAGAGCTGTGTAATACGTTGCATTTTCCTGTTGATAGATGCCACCGTGCCGAAGAAAAACAAACTGCATGTGAGGGTGGACATTGTCTCCAAGGATAGATGCGCACTTGTGTTGATCTGTTCTGCATTGGAGAATCGCGAAACTGCCCAGGAAATGACGCGAAAACATTCCCAGACCACAACGCTCCCTCCTCCGGCCTTGAACCTTCCGACGATTGTTGCAGAGAGTTTTCTTTCAGGCGTCTCACGCTAGCGAAGCATAAAACGTGATTCATATGAGAAGACCACATGTCGCCACTCAGCGCTGCAGAGGCTCATACGCAGATATGTTCGCTGAACGGTCCTTGAGGACACACGATTGGCAGCGCCTCCGCTCATCTGGGAGATCAGCTGCTAAACAGTTGCAGCTATAGTTCACTCCTGTCATTTATTGCTCGCGATCCTCCAGAGTTGCCTCGGCGCCTTTTTTGGATAGCGTCCTTTTGGCATGCACAGTATACTTTAATCACGGCGGCACGCTAAAGGTTTACAGACTTAGCCATTTCGAAAATCCTTCTACCTTTGGCCCGTTAGCTAATGACTATGCCCTTTTTGACGTCGGATAAATACACTACTGGCCATTAAAATTGCTACACCACGAAGATGAAGTGCTACCGAGGCGAAAATTAACAGACAGGAATAAACTGTTGTGTTATGCAAAGGATTAGCTTTTCAGGAGAAATGCGTACCATCACGTTTCCGATTTTGATAAGGTCGGATTGTAGCCTATCGCGATTACGGTTTATCGTATCGCGACACTGCTGCTCGCGTTGGTCGAGATCCAATGACTGTTAGCAGAATATGCAATCGGTGGGTTCAGGGGATAATACGGAACGCCGTGCTGGATCTCAACGGCCTCGTATCACTAGCAGCCGAGGTGACAGGCATCTTATCCACAAGGCTGTAACGGATCGTGCAGCCACGTCTCGATCTCTGAGTCAACAGATGGGGACGTTTGCAACACAACATACATCTGCACGAACATTTCGACGACGTTTGCAGCAGCATGGACTATCAGCTCGGAGACCATGGCTGCGGTTAGTCTTGACGCTGCATCACAGACAGGAGCGCCTGCGATGGTGTACTCAACGACGAACCTGGGTGCACGAATGGCAAAACGTCATTTTCTCAGATGAATCCAGGTTCTGTTTACAGCATCATGATGGTCGCAGCCATGTTTGGCGACATGGCGTTGAATGCACATTGGAAGCGTGTATTCGTCATCGCCATACTGGGGTATCACCCGGCGTGATGGTATGGGGTGCCGTTGGTTACCCACTTCGGTCACCTCTTGTACGCATTGACAGCACTTTGAACAGTGGACGTTACATTTCAGATGTATTACGACCCGTGGCTCTTCCCTTCATTCGATCCCTTCGAAACCCTACATTTCAGCAGGATAATGCACGGCCGCATGTTGCAGGTCCGGTACGGGCCTTTCTGGATACAGAAAATGATTGACTGCTGCCCTGGCCAGCACATTCTCCAGATCTCTCACCAATAGGAAATGTCTGGTCAATGGTGGCCGAGCAACTGGCTCGTCACAATACGCCAGTCACTACTCTTGATGAACTGTGGTCTCGTGTTGAAGCTGCATGGGCGGCTGTACCTGTACACGCCAACCAATCTCTCTTTGACTCAATGGACAGGCGTACCAAGGCTGTTATTACGGCCAGAGGTGGTTCTTCTGGGTACTGATTTCTCAGGATCTATGCACCGAAACTGCGTGAACATGTAATCACATGTCAGTTCTAGTATAATATATTTGTCCAATAAATACCCGTTTATCTTCTGCATTTCTTCTTCGTGTAGCAATTTTAATGGCCAGTAGTGTAGCTCTTGTTGCACAGTACGACATCAACTGCACAGTTTTCTTGCGTCCCACCGACACGCCTTATACACTCTGCTGCCACCTGCTGTCTGTGAATGCACGTTGACGTCGAAAGTAGGTGGTACTCACATTAATACGAGAGCGACAGTTTGACTTTCACCTTCATTTGTTGTTTTGAAATGTGAGTCACTTACATAATACCCATTTCTGACAGTTTCTTGTCTCAGAATTGAGTCATCGATCAAGAGCGGACTGGAGGCCTTGTAGGTGTGAGGCGCCGTGTGGACCCCGACTCGCTCCGCTGAGGCCGCGACCGCGCTGACACGCAAGCTAGTCCAGACGTCAGGGGACGGGATGGGACCAGCGGGGCAGGGCTAAGCGGCACACATGGCGCACCCGAAATAGCGGGCCCAGCGCCACGACATCACCAGCAGCCACGGCAGAGCAGCGGCGGCGGCAGGCCGGTGCTAATGCGCGCCCAGCGGGGGCCCGCGCCGCACCAGCCTGGGACAGTTATTTCGGGAGAACGCGGCGGCGCGGCCGCCGAACGGTTATTGTCTCAGGGGCGCCCTGCTTTTTACTTTAACCAGACCGGCGTCGCCCGAGTGACGTACTCATTTAGAAACCGTCCTCTGTTTGCTTATTACTTTCTTGTGCATCCTAAATGTCAGTTTACGGGCATCCGTGCCTGAAGTCGCTCTTTCGTTGAAGCTGTTCGGAGCTCGTGGTCTGGTGGCTAGCGTTGCTGCCTCTGGATAACGGGTGCCCGGTTCCATTACCGGCCCTGTCGGGGATTTTCTCCGCCCGGGGACTGGGTGTTGGTGTGTCGTCATCATCTCATCATCATTCGGGTAGCTTCGAGACTGGATATGGAAAGATTGCAAATTGCCAAGGCGCTTATGACCACGATGTTGAGCGCCCCACAAACCAACATCATCATCATCATCATCGTTGAAGCTCCATTCGGAGAAATGTTTCCCTCTTGGTGAAGGAAAAAACACAGTCTTCATACGAAGGCCGTTTCAAAACTTCTGCACAACGTATCCGCGTCCATAACAGTTGAACCATCCCCGTGCTCAAAGCGCAAAGCCGTTGGCACACGGGAAGAGTTAGTAACTTGTTTTTCCAATTTATTGGCTTTCCGGCCGTGCCCGCTCAGCTATCTCGATAGTGTAATGTCAAATGTGGCAAGGCAGCACTCAATCCCCGAGCATATAAGATCTCCGACCTGTCCGGGAAACGAACCCAGGTCCCTTCGCTTAGCAGTCATCCGCGCTGACTTTTCAGCTACCGAGGCGGACCGACAATCGTTGACTTGGCGCTCTACGAGTTTAGTTACGTCAATTCCTGCTAATTCACATAGAGGTGCCATTTCGTCACGTGGAAGCCAAAATAAGTTCTGTGATGTTTCGGCAACGTGCCACGTAAAGTAGAACCAATAGGGAGCAACAACGCTCTCAACATCAGAAACAGAAAATCAGATGCCACACTATATTTGTCGGTTCAGCCAAAGCCCATATTTGACTGGTTTTTATGTTATACTTTACACCATATGAATATACGCTGTTTCCAAGCACTGAGTATCCGCGTCCATAACAGTTGAACAAGTGACCTCAGTATTTCGAGGACGAATTGTTATTGGTATGATTTGCTGTAATAAAATGATTAGAAACATGTTGTTTGTGGTTAAAGAATTTTTGTACTGCGAATTTTCCCGTTATAACTTGCCTTTTATGAGGCTAGATTTATGGAAATGTGTCGTTCCTATTAGGATTTGTAATAATTATACGTCAGTTAAAGCCTTTAGACAACTGAAACAAAAATACATGGTCGCTACTTGCAGACTTTCAACATAGAGTAATTGGTTAAGGCGTTAAGTTGCGGAATCTAGCATAGATCGATACATCGATACAGGATTCACGTTCTCCTGTATACAAATTATTATTTTTTTTCACCTTTAAGGTTTCTTAAAGACTGTGAGAACTACGAAATTGATAGAGATAATTTCTGTAATATATGATGTGTAAATACAAGTGCAATGTTTCCACAAGGTGACGTTCAACATCCGTAAACTATTTTATAAAATGCACGTTAACCATCGCCGGTCGCGGTGGCCGAGCGGTTATAGGCACTTCACTCGGGAACCGGACTACTGCTACGGTCGCAGGTTCGCAGGTTTACGAAGCACAACAAATTATTTCAAAGCATCTTATATTCTTTTGAAGCTAAACAATATCCAAACTATCCAGAGAAATTTTACAAACCCCTGACATAATTTATCTTTGAATAGTAACCCTACGACTTATCTTAGAAAATAAATTAAGGAAAGGCAAATCTGCATTTCTAGCATTTGTAGACTTAGAGAAAGCTTTTGACAATGTTGACTGGAATACTCTCTTTCAAATTCTGAAGGTGGCAGGGCTAAAATACAGGGAGCGAAAGGCTACTTACAATTTTTACAGAAACCAGATGGCAGTTACAAGAGTCAAGGGACATGAAAGGGAAGCAGTGGTTGGGAAGGGAGTGAGACAGGGTTGTAGCCTCTCCCCGATGTTATTCAATCTGTATATTGACTAAGCAGTAAACGAAACAAAAGAAAAAATTACAGTAGGTATTAAAATCCATGGAGAACAAATAACAACTTCTAGGTTCACCGATGAGATTGTAATTCTGTCAGAAACAGCGAAGGACTTGGAAGAGCAGTTAAATGGAATGGACAATGTAGACTGGCAATGGCAAGGAAAGCGTTTCTGAAGAAGAGAAATTTGTTAACATCGAGTATACATGTAAGTGTTCCAAGTATGGAACTGAAACGCGGACGATAAATAGTTTGAACAAGAAGATGGCTCTGAGCACTATGGGACTTAACTTCTGAGGTCATCAGTCCACTAGAACTTAGAACTACTTAAACCTAACTAACCTAAGGACATCACACACATCCATGCCCGAGGCAGGATTCGAACCTGCGACCGTAGCGGTCGCGCGGTTCCAGACTGTAGCGCTTAGAACCGCTCGGCCACTTCGGCCGGCTTGAACAAGAAGAGAATGGAAGCTTTCGAAATGTGGTGCTACAGAAGAATGCTGAAGATTAGATACGTAGATCACATAACTAATGAGGAGTTATTGAATAGAACTGGAGAGAAGAGGAGTTTGTGGCACAACTTGACTATAAGAAGGGATAGGTTGGTAGAACATGTTCTAAGGCATCGAGGGATCACCAGTTTGGTATTGGAGGGCAGTGTGGAGGGTAAAAATCGTAGAGGGAGACCAAGAGATGGATACATTAAGCAGATTCAGAAGGATGTAGGTTGCTGTAGGTACTGGGAGCTGAGGAAGCTTGCACAGGCTAGAGTAGCATGGAGAGTTGCATCAAACCAGTCTCAGGACTGAAGACCACAACAACAACAACAACTACTACTACTACTACTACTACTACTACTACCGGCCGGTGCGGCCGTGCGGTTAAAGGCGCTTCAGTCTGGAACCGCGTGACCGCTACGGTCGCAGGTTCGAATCCTGCCTCGGGCATGAATGTGTGTGATGTCCTTAGGTTAGTTAGGTTTAATTAGTTCTAAGTTCTAGGCGACTGATGACCTCAGAAGTTAAGTCGCATAGTGCTCAGAGCCATACTACTACTACTACTACTACTACTACTACAACTGACAGTCGTATGTCAGACAGACATCACAGAAAAAACAAGACGAACAGTTACCGGAAGACTCCCTCAGCAGTCAAGTTGTATCAACAGCGTTGGTGACATAACAACACATTTTTGTTTCAAAGGCAAAGTGAAGGAACAGAGCGTCTTTACCTACATCTTTGTCTGAACGTTCAGACAAAGATTTTGGTAAACATGTTGTGTTTCTTCGCTTGATTTTAACTAATTCATTGTATCCTTTAAGCATACAAATGGAGTTTTGCACCCATGTGTTTGCTGAGTTTTGCTATTTTTGTATGCATTGTACTTTCATAATTTTTTAATGCTGATGTTGAAAGACATTCTACATGATAGTTAATAAACGAAACGGGTACATGACTAATGCGTGAAATAAACTGCTGATGGTTAAAACGCATTTTATTAAATACAAGTGTGGTGTCTATCACGAGCGAGTTTGTTCGATCTGATGAACTTCTATATGCTGATGACCTTAGTGAGTAGAGACGTATCTTTCCTTGTTGTCCTGTTACACGTTCATGAATACTGAATTTTTCTTTATGTGTTCCACATGACAAGCATATGGTCAAGAGAGGATACTTGCATTTTAATAGAGCTAACGCAGTTACTCCATGTGCAACCATATTGTGAACACACTATGGTTTGCGAGTCAAATAAAGTCGACAACTGCTGCTAGTGACTGTAGATAGCGCAGAATCACGTTAACCTACCCCTCTTGTGTGCCGACGGCGCTGTGTGTCTCGGCGTTGGGTGTCCTGTCCGCATACACGTCAACGTCAGCTGCCTCGTCTCGTGTACTGAGCGTCTCAGGTATGAGTGGAACTTACGGCTATCAGCATGTGCTTTTATTGTTCCGGTAATTTACGTTTTGAGAGAGATATTTGATTTTAAATTGAGGGAGAAAGCGACTCACGTCAAATCTCACCTAGGGGCGAGTGGCCTTACATCAAAACTAAAAGTGTGCAGGAAAGAACACCTACTGAAATTCACAACGCTCTAGTTGAAGTTTGAGGAGACAGTGTACTCTATCGAAGCACAGTTTCAAGATGGGCTTCCGACTGCGAAGTGAGCATAGGTACTGAAGACAAACCAAAGAATAGGGGGCCGGGAACTGGAAAAGACGTCGGTACTGTGAAAATTTTGCAAGAAGATAAACACAAAGCGTAGGAAGAAATTGCAAATGAAACAAATACATGTGTGTCTTCGATCTTCACGATCATAAGCGAGAAACTAAAGAAATGAAACGTCGCTGAATAATCTGTCTTTGGCCATCAAGAGAATAGCACAACAACTGCTTCAGCTTTTTTAAAGGACTGTTGTCATAGGTGAAAAATGGATACGATTAAGTCACATTTGAAAATCAGTCCTCCAAGTGAAAATGTCCTGACACTCGTAGGCCAAAGTTCGGATCAAGCTGGTGATAATTACGCCTTATGACAAGAATGGAGTGATACCAACAGAGAGTGTATCCCAGGGAACCACTGTAGCAGCGCGACACTACATGGACTTTCTGCGAAATTTTTTGAAGCCAAAGATTCGCCAAGGAAGGCCTGATCGTTCCGCACCCAGAGTTCTCATTCTCCATGAGAATACACGACAGCATGTTCTAGTTTTCTTTGATTCTTGGCATTGAAATTATATTTGATTGTAATAGGTATAGTTTTAATAGAACTGAAACTGTTATACCAAAACTATTTTCTAAACTAAGTGAAGTTTCAATAACGTGATTGTTAATCAAAAGTGCGTACAATAATCGGCACGTAAATAGGAAGTTTCTGGTTCGAATCTCACTTTTAACAAATTCTTATTAACTTTATTTAAATTCCGTATTTGTTAACGTATGTAATTAGAAAATTAATAAACATTAAATTATAATTTCTTTTAAAAAAATAACGTATTACTAGTTCTAACTACTAGTTGTATGAAAATAAATTGTAATTTGATATAAACAGCGTAATTCCTTTTTGTTAAATTAAAAAATATATAGCTAGGATACTGTTTAATTTTAAGAAACAGAGAAGTATTTTATTGTCTATATGATGTCTCGCTTCTTTGTACCAAATTTTAATTTATTGTGAATACTCGCATTTTCATACGAAAGATGTGTAGCAGAAAAGATGTATTTTATGAATAAATTACGACTCAGTATCGTTATGAAGTAACGTTTCGATTGTTAACAACTATGGAATTCAGATAAAGGGGAAAAATACTAAAAGTGAGATTTGAACCAACGTCTTTTCCATTGCAAATCCATAGCGATACAAACTCACCTACTGGGAAATACTGTACGTTAACAAACCAGAGGTATTTGCTCGGATATTTTGTAATATGAAAGGTGATTTTTTTTTTTTTTTTTTACCTGGGGTGATTCTGCTTTGGGAAATCGTTGTTTCAGCTGAACTTCAGCTGCCCCAAACTACGGGTTTTATGCACCCCTTAACACCTTCAAATACCACGCACAAGATTTTTATATTCTGTTGCCCACTATGCGCAAGCTATTAGTCCAGCATAAAAAATGGACAGGACCTTCTTGTAGGAAATTTGATGTATTTATATTTGGTACTGGGATACGATTTTGCTAGAGGCCGAAGTTTTCGAATTATTCAATAAAATCGTACAATAGTGAGTTACACATGCGTTTTTGTTGAAAACTCGAAAACCGTAGTCTCCAGCGAAAACGCATCCCAAGATTAACTACATTAAATTTCCTACGGTAATATGACTATATTGCGCGTGGATTTTAAAGAAGTTGCGTGTTGCTTAAAATCTGTAAGTAGGGGCAGCTGAATCACCTGATAGACGAGGTCAGAGCAGTCCACAAGGTCTCCTCGTGTAAAGATATGCCGATAGTCTCACTTTCCAAGCTAATTTATCGAATGGATCACGAGGGAGGGTGAAGGGGACGGAGAGTAACTGAAGTGGTAGGCTGAGTATTCTGAAGCGTTCCTTCGTCTCGTCGTTGGTGCACCCGGGGTGTCACAATCTCCACGTTCCTGCCACAGGAGAGGAAAAAATTACGCCTCATGTCGCTTCTAGGATCCACGAGAAAGCGTTCATTGGTGGGCCCAGTTTAATTCTCTGCATTGCTATATTATCTGCATCAGTTTAAATAAAAGCTGCAAGCCACAGTTTGACCCACGAGATTGGATTAAGTTTGGGTGTACTCTTAAACCTAGGCGCTACAGTCTGGAACCGCGCGACCGCTACGGTCGCCGATTCGAATCCTGCCTCGGGCATGGCTGTGTGTGACGTCCTTAGGTTAGTTAGGTTTAAGTGGTTCTAAGTTCTAGGGGACTAATGACCACAGAAGTTAAGTCCCATAGTGCTCAGAGCCATTTGAACCATTTTCTAAAACCTGTAAACAATACCCTATTGCTATTTGACTTCAGTCAGAAAGTTTCTGAGATTCGACCGCTAACAGTCAAGACACATCATCTCCAAATGGTTTCTAGGAACATGCGCTGGTAATCTCAAAGATAAAAAGGTTTACAGTTCAAACCCAATACTTAAGAAGTCACACATACTCATAACAACTACGCTTCTAGTTTCTACGAAACCAAATGTATTTTATAAGCTTTAATGAGTCATTCCCAAGTGCTTAATTTTGATTGAACACAACCTACCTCCACTTAACGGACCGAGGTCTCTGCTTGCAGACAACATGCATACTCACTAAATCGCAACAGTCGCCTGAAACACAGAGAATAGGGCAGCAGGAATTCCACACCTGTGCACAAGAACACGATTTCCAATCCTCACAGGCTTTCTATACTGGCAAAATAACTTTTGTAGGTAGTTAAGAATCTCTAATTACCGACGTTCGCTACGTTACACGTCCGTCATAGAGGACGTACGTCTTTCCTCCTGCACAGTGAGGGCTGGTGGCCGGCTGGTCGATTTCGCGATCTCCAAGGAACACCTTGAAACAATTTCAGCATTGAAAACTTTCCGCCATTCAGCCTCTGGATTAGAGTGCAGGAACTTTTATTGTCCATTGCAATCTCACGCTTAAACACTCCTCTGCAAAGTACCGCTTACTGGCCAGATACTTCAGAACGTTATTTCCCAAGGGGAGCTGCAAAATGCCTACCTCCATGGGATACACACTAGCCTTCATTCAGTCCAGCAGGAATCAACCACAGAGCGCCTAGACTGACCCGACACCTCCAAGCAGGACAAAGCTTTCCACTACCGTAATATTGGAAACTGCCTCTGGCGTCCTGACGGCCGAGATGACGACACCATCGTGTTGCCAGGAATCATGCACTGGTGAGCTAAAACATTACGACCATATGCTTAATAGCATGTTACTGGTTGACCTTTTGAACACAATACAATATTCCTTGTTAGACCGGATAGGCGCGCTTTAGCACGCAGCCTTCGGTATTAGAGGACACGCACCGGCTCTGAAGCGAATCGACCCGGTGTATTGTTGACGAGGGCCGCTGTGCCGATCAGTCTGGATGTGGTTTCTACGTGATTTTAGACATCCGACTAGGTGAATACCGGGCTCGTAGACAAGTCCCACCTCAGTTACACAAACGCGAACGCTTCAAAAATGGTCTCCCACTTTCCCATGGAGAACACAAGCCGCAGACAGGTGCGGCACACAAATTCCGTTCAAAATGGTTCAAATGGCTCTGAGAGCTATGCGACTTAACTTCTGAAGTCATCAGTCGCCTAGAACTTAGAACTAATTAAACCTAACTCACCTAAGGACATCACACACATCCATGCCCGCGGCAGGATTCGAACCTGCGACCGTAGCGGTCGCTCGATTCCAGACTGCAGCGCCTAGAACCGCATGGCCACTCCGGCCGGCACAAATTCCGTCTCGGTGGAGGGTAATTGCGTGGAGACGGAGGGGAGTTGTGGTGACAGGAGGGATATCCTACCACTAACTTCGCCAAATACAGAATAATATGCCGGCACGGGATGGGGCCAGAAAAAGAAGAAGAAAGACAGCTGTTCCTGGTAGGTATCCAGAGATATGTGGCACCAGACAACTACACTCAGGCCACGCACCGACAGCAAATTAGGTGCCATTGTTTGGTGGGCACGGAACTCGCACCCGATAGCTTCCCTTATTCAAAGTTTGAGGATTAACACCTGGATAATCAATAAAAGCCATAAACCAGTCTGCTTAACATAGCTGCAAAGGTTCAGGAAGGATTATTTTCGGGATTAGCCGAGTGGTCTAAGGCGCTGCAGTCATGGACTGTGCGGCTGGTCGCGGCGGAGGTTCGAGTCCTCCCTCGGGCATGGGTGTGTGTGTTTGTCCTTAGGATAACTTAAGTTAAGTAGTGTGTAAGCTTAGGGACTGATGACCTCAGCAGTTAAGTCCCATAAAATTTCACACACATTTGAACATTTTTGATTATTCTCGCTTCACTCGCTTAATCAGTGCCAGTTTGGCCTTAAGAAAGGAAAACGTATTGTAATCATATTTAGTGGAAGAAATGGTTGGAGAACCGTCGTAAGTTGCATTGAGAAGTCTCCTTTATTTATTGAACGTGACTAGTTTGGGACAGTACTCCAACCATTTATCTCATTGAGGATGTAGTTGCGGTCCTATTTCACCTTTGGCATGCTGGAGATCGGTAAATACGTTTAATAAAGTAAACAAAAAAAGAGGCACATGTTACGAAAAACACACCATTATAGTATTAATGGACATCATAGGATTTGGTAATTTATGATGGCCCACGTTGATTGCCTGGACGTGGTATTTCAAGCACCGCACTGTCTACAGCAGGGGTCTCAAAACTTTTTAGTCTGCGGGCCACATTGACTCCTCCACAAAGTCATAAGTGCCAAGATCTACCTAGTGCGATTAAAGCACCCTAGCACTCCATGATCACCGTAATGTAAGGCTAAAGGAAAGATGAAATCGCAAAAATCTAAGATTGTGGGAATAGCTAGCACTGAAACGAACTACTATTTTTATTTAATTTCCTGACCGAAATTCAGGCGTATTTTATTCTGGCGAATTTCACCGACAAAAAAGTATGTCACTGCACATTCTTCACGAAAGCGTCCTGCAAAGTTAACGAAATCTCAAAATCATTGTTAGCAACCCTATTACTGCAATACGTAACAAAGGTAGAATATGTCAACGCATTGTTATTTCAAGCGGCGCAACAATAAGTTTAGTTATGTAGTCTTGTAGCGAGTAGCAGATCCAATGTCGCGGTGTATTGGTCGCGATAGGCCTCGAAACTCAATTGTTGGCAGTACAGGTACCACCTCAAATAATTGGCGGGCCGGATACCGGGAATGTCCGGCCAGCTAACGCGGGCCGGTTTGCCGGCTCTCGCGGGCAGGTTTCGGTTCGCGGACCGTAGTTTGGAGACCCCTGGTCTACAGTACAGCTTCATCGATTACTGTAAGTTGTTTAGTTAGTTAGCTTTATATTCCATGTGTCTTTCACACAATAAATCGTAAAGATGTGGATCGAATCATTTTACATATGCATCAAAAGTTTATTTTTAAATACGGCTACATGCTGAACACTTGTAAAATTATTTCCTTTAAAAAGTTATCTGTACGGTTGTGACTTAGTAATTCCCATCCGCTACCTTTTACACATTACAGTGATAGAAATAGTTCTGTGGAATAGAAGGAGTTGTCAGGGAAAATTTTTTCAGATAGTTTTCAAATTTAACTTTGATATCTGTCAGGCATTTTATATCACTGGGTATGTTGCCAAAAATTTTATTTTCATCTCCTAAGAACGACCTTAATATGTAGTAATGAATTCCATTTTTTCCTTGTAATTACGTACATCATTGTTCCTTTTGAATTGAAGTGAAATAATTACAACAAACAACATGAGGGAGTAAATATACTGTGAAGCAGCTATCAGAATGAACAATTCCTTAAGCAGATGTCTACAAGATGATCTTGGGTGTGTACAACATGTTACTTTTACAACACGTTTTTGAGGAATGAATACTTTCAGATTAAAGATGAATAATTCCAGAACTGTAGTGGAAATAGTTGTGGAATGGTCACCCTGCACGTAAGAAGTAGCAAAAAGAACTACTGAAGGGAATCCACATGAGTCGATTTGCGAGCCAGTTTTTTGTGATTTCACGATCATAATTCTCTTGCAGCCTCTTGGAGGAAGTGGATGATGTCGATGAGGTGGTGATCGAAGATATCACAATTTACGCATTGTTTGTGCGTACATTCATTGTTTGCTTACTGTGAAACTAAACGCACCCAAAGTACAGTATGTGTTTTTTGTAATCTGACTGAAACGTGCATTATTGGTATTAAGTTGTTAAGAATACCACAAGGCGGTGTAATGTAACTATCCTAAAACGTAACGATTTTTCGTTTTATAAACAAGTCCAGACAATAATCTTCCTGTAACACCTCCAGCTTATGATGAGCAGTTAGCAGACAATAAATCGGTACAGATTCAAAAAGCTTCTCTTTGCTTATTATACCTACACAAACTGGCAGTTTAAATCACAGTCGCAGTCCTACACAATGGATAGAATGAATCTGACATTTGTCAGATTTTTTACCAGCTGTTTATTTGTCGCATTAGTCATCTACTGGTTTAGGTTATTAACCATCACCCAGGATGTCTATCAACATCAACATTAAAAAATTATGAAAGTGCAATGCATACAAAAATAGCAAACCTCAACAACTATATGGGCTCAAAATTTTACTTGTATACTTACAGGGTACAAGGCAAGGGTAAAGGCATCCCACATTCCTTCGAAGCTAAACAATATCGAAATTTTCCAGTGAAATTGCACAAACACTTGACGTAATTTGTCTTAGAATACTGACAGTCATATCAAAGGTCAAATAGACAGACATCACAGGAAAAATTAGACGAACATTTACTGGAAGAATCCCTCAGCGGGCAAGTTATATCAAAGATAGTACATGTGTACAGCGTAGGTAACATAACAACATATTTTTTCCATCAGTGGTAAACTGAAGGAAAAGAACAGCTCTAGCAACGTCTTTGACTGAACGAACACAAAAACAGAGAAACGTTAGTAGTGAAAGTTGCAGTAAAAACAGTTGAAAGATAAAAGTTGAACCGCATGTCAGTGAAATCAAATATGTTTACAAAAACAGATATGTGCACTTGGTTCACGGTACAGAACAAATTACGTAGTAAAAGCAACAATATTAATGTAATACGTAACATCGAATTCCCAGCTGTACTTCGCTTTCAGCAACACCCCTTATAAAATAATACGTGTCAGACAGCGTATAATTTGAGAAGCATCTAGTTTTTTTTTAAGTAAATGATATTTTTTCGGAACAGGCTGTGTCTACCATACTAAATAGAAACATACAGTGGTATACAATTGTGAACAACGTTCAAGGTGATCAGTCCTACAGCTGCAGGTAATTAATAAGAAACGTCGACATGTAACTATCTAGTGACAACCCTAAAGTGACCTATATCGCATACTGTAAGGGCTATTCTTAGCTGTCAGACGACAATCATCAGATAAGTAAATAGAGATTACCAAGGGGAGACATGTAAAGCCAATGACATAGATGGCTCTTAGGAGGCTAGTAACCCACATACAAGAAATTACTGTTATAACAACGCACGTTAGTAGTCAAAAACAATGTGTTGCTCGGTATGGTACAAATACAAAGCCAGAAACCACCTAGGCATCAGGTTACACATCATCATCATTAACTGCTATGGATATACAGAATATTAATGATTATGGCATAGCATTGACATCGATTTCTAGGTTGCCGTTGTAGGAACAGCGTACAATCATATAAAACACCGCTGAAAAGCTAATATTAAAAGAGTCCATTCTTAAAAAAACTATAATCATGGCTTCTACCTATTTCAAAATAACAAGTAATAGCGGGGAACCCTCTCAGATTTTATATAACGTATATTAGCCATGGGTGCTGGTATTATTAGTGTATAATACAAAAAGGCTTTAATTATTTCAGAGTTGGTTTTGTGACCTTGGAATTTTGCACCTTTATATTTGTTGGAGTTCGCTATTTTTGTGTGCACTGTACTTTCGTAATTTTTTAATACTGATTTTGATGTACTCCCTGGATATGGTTAATAACTGAAACCAGTGGATGAGTAATGGTCAGCCAATGGTTAAAATGCATTTTGCAAAATAGTTTGGGGATTTTGAACCTCACCTTATGGAAACATTGCATTTGTCAGACTCGCTTATGCTAGTGGATTTTCTCATTTGCTAACTGTATCGTCGCTAAAATGATTCCCTTCTCGTCTCGATTTCACTTATGTATTTTACTTGCCCGGGCGCGCAAAGTCATCAGACGCCATTCAGTTTCACATTATGCTGTGGTTATAATGTTCTGTCTGACTGGTGTATGTTAGTAACATCCACCAAAAAACTAAAGGCATCTTCCTAAATATAAAGTTGGGTGTAAGGTATCATGGAAACGGACGAGACACAATATAAATAGTAATGAGAATCTTGCACCGGTGCGTTAAGGTCGAGTCCCACTCGCGATGAAGGGAGAGATGCAGATCAAGAGTGCGCTGGTGATATTAGGTGGAAATCGACGTAACACATTCTCTCGTGTATTTCATTTCAAATGACTTAGGTCAATGGCTCGTACAACCAAGTACAGCATTCAGAAACATGAGGATTAGTTCATACATAGGACGTTAATCCACTGAAATTTTTAAAAATTTTTGTTTGCACACATTTTGTTTTTGTAAATATATAGTCGCAGACCTTTGTGGTAACCGCAGTTAAACCTTCCACAGACAAAAAGACTGCACAACGAATCAGACGATAAGCACAAAAGTGTCATTAACATCGATTTTCAAAGGCTAATGATTTTCTAAATACATTTATAGGTTAGGTAATTCAAAGACGGAAGTAATCACAGTGTAAAGTAATGAATGATTTCGAGTTGTGGTGTCTTGTCAGTTTGTTTTCCTATATTTTACAAACTACAATAAATAATGCAGGGTGGCATCGTCAGTTGCAGATTAATTTTACGAGGATGTCCCAGAGAGTAATGAACAGCATTTTTTTCTTCAACAATTCCTTATTGAACATAATGAGAATTCCACACGCGATAGAATTGTATTTTAACTACACACCCTATTTTTCCACATAATCTCCACCCCATTCTATGACCTTCCTCCATAGCGAAACAAGGGCGTGTATGCCTTGTCTGTACGAAACCTTGTCCTGGTGGTGGAGTCAGTGCTTCACTGTGTGAACTTCCTTCGCTGACTGACAGATGCAGCGCCAACTGCCGAGTCGTAATGCGCCTGTCCTCACGAATGACAACATCAGTTCCCTGCAACATGTCAGGTGTGACAGCCGTTGATGGTCTCCCCGACCGCTGCAAATCGTGGAGCTCCGCCGAACCGCCTTCTGATCACCTCACCCACCGTGCCCAGCGACTAACTGTACTTCTGTGAGAGCAGACGCTCCATAGACTTTGCACAAGTGTTTGTGAATACTCCCCACAGTTTTTTTTCCTCTGCAGTGAGAAATTCAATGACGGCACGTTGCTCGTAACGTACATCACATTCAGACGCCATTTTGAAACTGTCCTGCAGCTACGCTATCTGTCGGAAGTGACGGAAACTCGGCGCGCTCACTCACGAGACTTCAAATAATACATACGTGACGTTTCGCATTCGTAGCGTTGTTTCCGGCTGAGAAAAAAAAATGCTGTGCATTACTTTTGGGCATCCCTCGTAATTTGGAGAATATATGAAGTTCAGATAGATGTTTCATTTTATTGGTAGCCATGTAGCCTGCTGTTAATCTGTTAGTGGTAACAATAACCTTACACTTAAGGTCACAAATAAGTAAGCACATGATACGAGGTTTGTGCTGTCGGTAGCCCAGTATCAAATTCCTTTGAAGTCAATGTCTTCATTATGCAACGATGGTCATACTTCTGCAACACTAAATGCAGGTAGTCTACAGTAATTACTACAAGTTGCTGCACCGTTTTACATCTTCATTCTTTTCCCCTTATGCCAATGTGATCCAGTTTTTTGTGTCTAATTTTCTGACTGCTTTGGTGTGGCCGCCACGAAATCCTCTCTTGTGCCAACCTCTCCATCGCAGAGTAACCTTTGCATCCTATGTCCTCAGTTACTTGTTGCTTGTATTCCAATCTCTGTCTTTCTTTAGAGTTTTTACCCTTTTTACCTTGCACTGGCAACGATCTTGCCGCAGTGGCTACACCGGTTCCCGTGAGATCACCGAAGTTAAGCGCTGTCGGGCGTGGTCGGCACTTGGATGGGTGACCATCCAAGCGATTTTTCGGGGTGCACTCAGCCTCGTGATGCTAATTGAGGAGCTACTCGAGCGGTTAGTAGCGGCTTCGATCAACAATGCCATCATAACGACCGGGAGAGCGGTTTGATGAGCCCACGCCCCTCCTATCCGCAACCTCCTCTGAGGATGACACGTGGTCTGATGGTCCCGGTAGACCACTCGTGACCTGAAGACGGAGTGCTACAGTGCTTACCTTCCACTAAAATCATGGAAGTTATTTCCTGATGTCTTGATATATGCCACATCATTTTGTCCCTTGTTCTTGTCAGTGTTTTCCATACGTTGTTTGCTTCGATAATTCTGAGGAGAACGTCCTCATTTCCTACCTAATCAGTCCAGCTAATTTTCAATATATTTCTGTAGACTACATCTCAAATGCTTCCATTCTCTTGTATTCCGTTTTCCTGCAGTACATGATTCACTGCCATACAGTGCTGTGCCCCAAACGAACATTCTCAGAAATTTCTTCCGAAAATTAAGGTTTACGTTTAATACTTGTGGACTTCTTTTGGCCAGGAATTCCCTCTTTGCCTGTGATAGTCTGTGGCCTATTATGCAATGTAAAAAAATCTATTTATGGAGCTGTTGAGCTCTAATGAGATACTTTAGGATGTGCTGTGCTTCACTCCGTAGTCTACAGTTTACGTCGGGACTACCTTTGCAAAGGAAAACAGAACACTCATAGAATCAGTACATATTAGAACTCGGTTGACTTCCAATTCTGTAGCATAACAAAATGGCCTGTAAGGCAGCGAGTGACTCAGCTGTTAGTGGGTTTCTGTGGGTAGCAAGAAGAATCGGCCATGTCCTGGTGCCTCATCACAGATTGCAGGCCCCTCTGAAACGCCGGATGTTTTCGATCCGTACGTAGTTTCAAACGCGTGTGTTCCAGATACTTGTAACAAGGAGGAACTGACTCGACACAGGTGGAAGCAACTTGTTACAGCAAATGATGACAGCTTAGTAACGGCTTCTGTGGCCGATGTCGACGACGAGAGCACGTTGGCCAGTGGTCGTCTGGTGGAGAGAAGTAATGTGCCAGAGCGGTGAGCGTGTCATCGCCGCCGTGCAGTTGGCCGCCTCGGCGGTGTTTGCTTACTGCCTGTCGCCGGCCTGCGCTTCGTCGCGTCGCGTCGTGTAGCGTCGCGACGCCGCTTCCTGCGCCTGCCTGGACGCTATTGGGGTCGTGCCGCGCGTCATCACCTGATTTTGCGCTGCGCGGCCGCCGTAAATGTTTAGAAACACCGTCGCCGCCGCCGCCGCACAATGTTTTGCGCCTGGCGCTGCTCCGGGCGGCTATGGCGCGCCTTCCCTCATCCGAGCACCGCGATCGGCACAAAACAAACGCTGCGGCGACGCGACGTTTGTTTGCGCTGCGAACAGGTATTCCGATTACTACACGGCCTTGGCTGAGTGTTTCAGGCCCACAGCTTAGAGCGAGCTTGTATATTACGGACGGAGGAGGGGAGAACGAATGCACTGCGCGTCCGCATTCCTTTGGGAATCCTGTCAGACAGTGCAACCAAACGCGCACAGTGTGTCTTGTCAAGCTTTGCATCCGAGGGCGTCAGAAACAAAGCGGGAAGGCAATAAGAATAACGTAAGATGCTACTTCTTAGCAAAGTGAGACAGCCAAGACGGAATAAAGAGTGGCTGTTTTAGCGTTAGCTCAGTGAATGTGTTTGTCCTATAACTGCGCTCTACCAAATCTGGGGGTAGATAATTTTGGCACAGTACATAAAAGACGTAGGAAGTAGTAGGTTTACAGGTAGTGTTGGTTGCACTGGGCGGAAAGAAACATAAATCAATGCGTGGAGACGAACTTTGATCCGACGACTTCTGTTTGGTTTTTGTTTGTTTGTTTTACACACAATTGTAGCCGCTTTTCATTCAGTGTTCATTCAGAGGGTACTTGTAGTTTATGTCCTTAAAAAAATATAAATTGCATTTTATAACTAATAAAATTTAGCTCCTCGCTTAATTTCAGCCCTGTTATGTAACCAAAACAATTACTTTTGATGCAAGCACAGTTTACATGCACAAAGAGAAGAAATCTACACAGTTATTGCTGTTTTGCACTCAGTAGAACTTTCTTGACCATAATCAAAGGCAAGAATTTCCGGTTACTATTGATACGTGCGAATCTTCTTCACAATAACAGAAAATTTTTATATAAACTAGTAGGAAGCGATGTTCTTTTTTCTTCGCTTTCAGTATACCTTATTTTTAGAAAATTGGATTTTCTACCGCTGTGTGATAAATATGCACTTTTTTTAAAAAAATGCTTCAAATGGCTCTGAGCACTATGGGACATAACTTCTGAGGTCATCAGTCCCTAGAACTTAGAACTAATTAAACCTAATTAACCTAAGGACATCACACACATCCATGCCCGAGGCAGGATTCGAACCTACGACCGTAGCGGTCGCGCGGTTACAGACTGTAGCGCCAAGAACCGCTCGACCACCACGGCCGGCTGCACTTTTTAAAATCTTTACTACAACGTACCTCTGTTTCACGTTAAAAATCAACAAATCTCGAGTAAAACCTGCATTAAACACAGACTCTTTCAATTCTGCTATAAATACTGTTTATTATTAAGTGTCGGTAAGAGACAGGAGGATAACTACATAGAACGAAAATTTCCGTATGGTACGGGGTCACTTTATATATTCTCACTCGGTTTTTTGACGATTCGCCCTTTCCGGTTTTTAGGATAATCTAATAAGAAGCTGATCACAGAGGCAAAAAAAAACAGTCAAAATAGGGTACACGAATTTCGGTTACGATCTTAACTCGTCAAAGCTGTTAGAAAAACGACCGTACTCTAATATTACGTATGACAGTCTATGGCATCCTACGGTAGATTTACTGCTCTAGCTTGTGACAACATATGCTGTGATACTACAAAAAAGAATCAACAATAGTTATTCAGTTACACTTTTTGTATTTGACAAAACATTGGCGACATTGCCCATCACACATACTACTTGTTCGAGTATTACATCCATTTACGAAAACAATTTTGAATGACGTGGGAAGATATTTCTTATACTACATCTGTCTATTTTTGCTTCAGCTCTTGTATGGCTTGAAAAGGCGTCACGTCGAGTCCTTTCTCATTCTCAGGAGCAGTAAAAAGCCACGAGTGTCCAGATCCGATGACTATGATGGGCCACAGTCAATTTGATTGTGGCCAAATGCTGCATGGGACTCACTGCTGTGAGATTGGGATTGCTGTGACAATGGCCTGTGGCGCTGTGACAAGAGACAGTTTGTATCTATGTAGCCAAACGATACGTTGCTAGAATTATATGCATAATATTTCATTGCAGCTGCATGACCGACTAAGCAGTGGCCTCTGAGTAAATGACAGTTAAAGTGTAAGATGGTCGTTAACAAGAAGTGGAGGCGTTCACAAATAGTTGAACGTACAAGTCTAACTTTGACTGAAGTAAATATTGTGGTGTCCTTATCAAATTAAGACAGCAGAACTACATTAGAGCACCGACAATCACAGACGTAAAGACTGTAGTATACGCACTAAATTAATACAGCAGTGCGACGACATGCAGAACAAATTGGAGGAATGCAAGTTTCCTGTAAGTAAACTACTCAAATGAGCATCAACGAAACTAAAACAGTTGTAACAGAACGTAGCTGAATTAAATGAGGCTGTGCCGAGGGAATAAGGGTAGGAAGTCAGACATCGTAAGTGGGACTGTAGATCACCCTATACATAAGAAAAACATGTGTTACCTTCAGTTGTCAAAATGCAACACGGTAGCTTATCTCTGTAAGCTTAAAGAAATTTTCTTGTGAAACCAGAATGAAAACAGCTGATAGATATCTCCTAGCACACTTCCTCAGACTAAGAAAACTATAGCTACATAAGAAAATTCAAACAGATATTAAATAACAGAGAAGACTAAAGACGCTACGGCCAACCGCAGAGGTCGCTCCTACGTTCTCACAACACGAAATTTATTTTTGCTCAAAATAGAAAAAATAGTTATCTGGCACGTGTCTGTCAAGAAAGCTCTAAAAGAAAAAAAAAACTTGCGAATAAAAAGACAATGACCGCTTTGCCTTCAGAACCTTGTTCATTTTTTACGCGTTTCTAGCAGAGAATCAGAAACTTATTCAATAGTGACAGATATTGATGTGAAGAATCTTGGTTCGTTGGAAAACGGACTCCTGTCAGAATATCAAATGAAGCTTAGTTTGATTCCTATATAGTCTAAAGAAATAATAATAATCAAATGTACTTGAACGTCTTTAATATGGCGTAGGTTGACGTAGCAGGTTCAAGTGTTAGTAGGCTGCAGTAGTCATCTGAAGATGACGAGGCTTGCACAGGACTGAGCAGCATGGAGATCTGCAGCAAACCAGTCTTCTGACTGAAGACCACAACAAGACAAGCGACGTGCAACGCATATACACAATAAAAGCGACAACGTGCTTATACTGAAAGCGTCCCACTTCCTACCAAAATTCAAACTGAGTACCTAACTGGTTTGACTTCAGTATTTATGTCCTACAGATGTTCCACTTCTCGAACAAAATTTTGACCCATGAATGACAAACAACACGACCTGACATCAGTTCACGAAAACATTGTGCAGTAGGTAGAAATTTCATGACGAAACGGAAAATACTGTATAACGGGATCTTGCAGATGTGCCCAAGTAATGCAAAAGCATGACTAAGACATTCGTTGTAACACAGTCAAAGTTTGAATGCGTTCTTCATTATAGAGATAAAGTGTACGATGCAAGACACAGACTGTGCTTAGTATGGCTTAGCAGTAAAAAGCATGAATCACAAGAGCCACTCTCAACATGTTCAACGGCTCAAACGTGCCATATATTTGCTGTATTTTGCATGAAAAAATCTAGCGATGGTAGTTTATTGATGTGGTGGTTCTGCTGAAGCCAGAATATACTCAGAGGACCGTGCTCGGATCAACTACGAACTTGGACACAGGGTAGGTGAGCACACGGGAACTGATTATTAGTATCTTCAGGATAAAAAATAATTAAAGAGAATTTGAAATAACTTTCGATTGTTAGTTAATAAACAAACACGAAAACTCAGTAATAAAATTACATATGTCCTCCAAGAAACCACTTGGTAATACGTTGCACATGGGAGCTCATATAGTCTCAGATCCCCGTGATAGTATTGAATAAGTGTGAAAGTACTGTGAACCATGAACTATCTCTACAGATAACTCAATGAAAGACTAACATTAATCCTTGTGTGTAGAACAGTCTCAATCGGAACAGGCTTAACCTTGGTCACAAGAAAATATCTGTATAGTTCAAACTCATGTAACAGAATATCATACCAAAGCAGGCTACCATGCGATGGTCTCACCATGACGGAAGAGTCAGTTAACGTTCTCTCGCCACGGACTCCTGAATGTCGCAGCCTAGAAATGGCCATCTCAGCAGTACACGAGACAAAGGCTTTTGAACTTAACCAAATGAACCATGTTCGCTGCCGCAGCGTCCACACTAAGAGTAGTGTACGACTAGGCTCCAGCGGTCAGCGAAAGAGACGCGATGCTTTTGTCTACCCTTCCGCAAGATAAACTAATTTCACTTGACGCTTACTGTGAAATGACTTGTACTTTTCCACCACTTTTGTCGACTGCTATCGATTGTTGTCGTTGCACTGAGTTTTACGGAAGTAGGCATGTGAAGTGGGGAAGTAAATTTGGTTGAGGTGTGGGGGGTTCACTGGACTTTCGGTTTTTAATCCGACTGATGAGTATACTGCGTAAGGTATGGCCGCAAAGGCAATTACATCCGATGACGTATTCGAATTAATTGTACTGTATATATTGATTCATCCGTGGTATGTACAACATCCATTCTGTTATCCAATTTTATTTACAGAACATAATGTGCTCTCCGTAACTGAGTAAATAATGACGTATTAGCACACGTACTCCAGAAGCACTGCATGTAGAAGCCAAAAACGCTTTTAACTGCTTTGGCAGAAAAATAAACAACGAAATTTGTTATGAAGCATACATTTCAGTCTGATTAAAATACGGAAGTTGTCACACAGATCTGGAAATTACATATATTTCCGAGTGAATGTACGAAACTATTTATATCAGTGCATAGTTTGTAATATTCATTATCATGTTATCTCCTCAATTTTCAGGAGACCATTCTTGCAACCAATTTTTCAATATTCCGTGTCATGTTCACAAACTCAAACATATCACTCGTTCGAGAAAGAGCTCTCTTATGTGTGTATAACATTGAATATTACAGAACATACTTCTGTTAAAGTAAAAATAAAGTCCCAGAATATTTTACAACTGTGAAGGTGTATAAAAAATACTTTAAGGTAGCAGGCAGTAACTCCATGTCTCTAATCACAACACTATAGTAAACTCAAGCAACATGTGTCTTTCATTTTAGGATTTCATCTTTCACCCTCACCTTAGGATATCCTGAAGGTTTTTATCACCGATATGTCATTAACATTAACTGACATTTAATTATAATTTGTACGAGGGCTGTTCGGAAAGTAAGGTCCAGTCGGTCGCGAAATGAAAACCACTGCAAAAATCAAAAAGTTTTAGTAACAACAGCTACCTACACCTTCCAGCCATTTCTCTACATAGGCGCAGCTCCGATATAGACGTTTGTCGTAGCGCTGTACCAACTTTCAGTGCCCTCGCCACAGAAGGGAGCCACCTGTACTTTTCGCCATTTCTCTAAGCTGGTCCACAGTTCGTTGTCTTTTCAAGAAAGTTGTCGTCATAGCCAGTGTTTCATGTGGGCGGAGATTAAAATGAGAGAGCTACGTCCGGGCTGTATGGTGAATGACCAAACACTTTCTATCGAAAATGCTGCGGGAGCGTCCTCATTCCGTGCGGCCGAGAATTGTCATAAAGAAGGAAACGCATGACAGTTACGTTATGTGGGCTGCATGACATCAGGCGAAATCTCTCACACCTACTCACACTTGGCGGGAGACACTATTTTCTGGGCACCTTAACGTGCTCGCTGTGCGTTAAGGACCGTAAAGAGCGACGTGATGAGATCGACAGGAGTGCTAGAGACACTACTCAACACATCTGTGCAAAGATTTTCATTGTGGTTTTCTTTCCGCGCTTGATGGGACCTTACTTTCTGAATAGCCCTCGTACTACGGTGAAGTGCTCGTGACAGCACAGATACCCAGTACGTAAGTAAAAACGACGAAATCCAGTATGGAGTCTCCAAAGTTCTTCATCTGTCGTCTGCGGTCAATTTTTAGGCTCATGTCGAGTTTTGTGGAAGACAAGTATTTTGACGTCACTTCTCAGTAACTTTAAAGTTACCGTAGCTTCTCTGCCGCCTCCTCCTCCCCCCTCCACACGTCACGGGCAAGCTTATTTAAGTCTAACAGCCCGGTCACTTGATTGATCAGTACGGTTCCGTCTCTGAGTATACCATACAAATGTGCTCTTATTACGGACCCACAGATATGACTCTCCTAGCAGACGATAACAGTGCATAGATAGTCTTTGCGTCTTGCTAGCGATCTACAACTCGCTTAGTGATATTCAACGTGAATGACCGTTTCTAACAAGTGCCTTTCATTATACTGACGTCAGTTTTAAGTAGTTTTCAATGATATTACTGAAGTGATAGGAGGGGGGAGGAACTAGGAAGGTGCTGGGCCAAAATTACATTGCATATTTTTCTTAAAATAATTGATTACACAGAAATTCAAACTTCAATAGTAAAACCCAGAAATCTAATTTTGATTTTAACAGAATGAAATACACATGCTGTATACTTCATATTATAATTTCTGACGGCATCATGCCACAAGAAATAACACTTTAACAATTTGATGGTGATCAACATGAAACCAGGACATAACCAGGAATTTTGTCTACTGACTATAGCTAAGGAAAGGAGAAGGTACCAAAACTCAAATGATTTTCAAAGAATATAGATAAGAACTGTAAATTACAGATCCACTTGATACTCAAGTTAAGCCTTGAACTGAGCACCGCAGCTGTGCTTGCGAAATTTTCACCTAATTCAGTTACAATGCCTCTACCTTATCAAGCTAATATGAATTTGCAACTGTAAAATAAATTACGGAAAACAGTAAATTGCGTTACGCCAAAGTTCAATGCAGCGAACAAATTTAAAAAAAGCAATACACAACAGTAATTACATAACTTCAAAATTTAATCATCTTTTAAAATTCTAATCCTGAGTACATTCTTTTCAGAATGTTATCTATCTTTAGGAGCCAATTTACTATAATACAAGGCGCGCAGTTCAGTCAGATAGTTCAGGAACAGTAATTACGGCTTGGGACTAAATAACAAATTATTGCAAATAATAGTCACCACAGAACACAGAATTCCAATAGTGAAGTAATAACTATAATTGACTAACTTACAACGGGAAGAAAAATTTTAAAAAAGCTGACTGCGTAACATAAAAACCCAGCTCCAAATAGTAACAGAGAGGTAAAAGCCCTACTGTCTAATGGCAGTCACCAATTTACCCTTTAAAACGATTTAAACAAAAGAGAAAATTTGGACAGAAGTACCTGAAACATAAATTTTTTACCACAAGCAACCCACATTCGTAACATATCAGGAAAAGCATTTATACTGTAAACAAGGACCGAATTGGTGATATCTCTTACACACCATTGATATTGATTTATAACTTCACAAATAGCGACCGCCTTTTAGTCAAGACACTATTCAAATCTTGACAGGAGAGGAAAACACTTTACTCGGCCTTCAGATGTAACCAGGGCGTGGCAATAGCATAATAAGCACAATAATTTTTACTGGTTTCTGGAGGAACCAGAAGAAGAAAGCTATTGCACCGTAGCTCAGCTCCCAAGTCCAACTAGAAATAACATCGTGGTCACAGGCTACCAGCGTGAAGGAGAATGGATAATATTCGCGTAAGAGTGCTACAATGTCATCAGCGGATAGCGGGCTCCATAACATACAGCGCCACAGAATTTCAGAATACTAAACAACTCCTTGACTTGTTCTTCAGGGTGCTGACACAGCCCTACGAGATATACATGCGTCTAGCAATCCCAAAGCGGCCCACGGTGTTACTCAAGTGAAAGCCGACTGCCACAACACTCCATGTCACTCCCGGCGCCTCAGCCACCACCCAATCCAATCGCTGCAACAACGCGCATGGCTCCAAATTGCCTCCCGCTCTCTGCACAAGAAACCCTCTGACGGGAAGCTTCGAGGGAACAATTGAACCAACGAAGGATGTAGAAGATGCAGCAAGATCCATCACAAAAACGATTTTCTGCAAGCTACCCGCGGACGGCTCAATTAGAACCCTCTGACATTCGCAAGCTAGAGGGTTGCAATATATGTATTAGGTTGGTGCGTAAGTTCGTAGCGTTTTTGTTTTGCATCTTGGTAGTCTGGTTGCTGTGGGTCTATTTATCGACTGTTGATTATTTTATTTGTAGTTTACTTTTGCTGTTTGAATATACATACTGTCGTTCTGTTATTTGTATCAGTCTGGAACCGCGCGACCGCTACGATCGCAGGTTCGAATCCTGCCTCGGACATGGATGCTTGTGATGTCCTCAGGTTAGTTAGGTTTAAGTAGTTCTAAGTTCTAGGGGACTGACGACCTCCGATGTTAAGTCCCATAGTGCTCAGAGCCATTTGAACCATTTTTGTTATTTGTAGATAGTGAGAAGACCTGTGGACGTTATAAAATGGAGTGCCTGGAGGGGAAAGCGGAACATTTCCGACATATTCTTCTGTTTGAGTTCAATAGAGGTATGAAAGCAGCGTAGACAGCCAGAAACATTTGCATCGTGTATGGGGATAATGTCTTAGGCAGTGCACTACAAGAAAATTGCTTTCTCGTTTTAACGAGGTACGTTTTGACATTAGTGATTTAGACATTAGTGACTCTCACGCTCAGGAATACTGTTAAATCCAGCCTAGTTGTCAAATAAGGGGTGTGTAGGAAACATGCTTTCTCGGTCACTAGACAACATTCAAACAAAAAAATGGTTCAAATGGCTCTGAGCACTATGGGAATTAACATCTGTGGTCATCAGTCCCCTAGAACATAGAACTACTTAAACCTAACTAACCTA
Organism: Schistocerca cancellata; assembly: GCF_023864275.1. Classification (NCBI taxonomy): domain Eukaryota; kingdom Metazoa; phylum Arthropoda; class Insecta; order Orthoptera; family Acrididae; genus Schistocerca; species Schistocerca cancellata. Next base: position 514,493,964 of record NC_064633.1, read on the forward strand.
AGGACATCACACACATCCATGCCCGAGGCAGGATTCGAACCTGCGACCGCAGCAGTTGCGCGGTTCCGGACTGAGCGCCTAGAACCGCTCGGCCACCGCGGCCGGCAACATTCAAACAACTCGTGTTAATGAGTATTATTATAAAATGAAAAAAATACAGTACTTAACTTTGTGTTACACAGATGTATCGCAAACAAAGAGCGACGGACCAAATAAGAAATCTCTTCAGTATAATTATTCCCAAGTCCGTGGTGCATAGAAATAGCAAGCAAGTGATTAGAGTTGACGCTTCTATCCAAGTCGCTTGTCTTGAAGCTGCTGTAGAACTCTGGGCCAATCTGTCGGCCGTGCTACTTATTTTAGCATAGGGGCCGCTGCTGTCCCATTGTCGTCTTGGAGACGGGTCGTTGAGTCTGATATTGGCTGAACTCTTCTCACATCCATCTCTTCTCTATCGTTCCAGACTGGCCTGCCAGCACTTGACTTTACGCCATAACAAAGACTTTCGTGGTTTGATGAAGATCATTTAACAATCCACAATGATTTGCGATAGAGAACACGAGAACTGTAAAATGTGATAAACTACGATCATTCCACAATTGTGCGACATTTGCGTGCAATGGGGTTCGAAAACCGGAAGTGTGAGTACCACATGCTCTAAGCCAAAATCATAAAAATCAGCGGGTAGCCATAAGTGCAACTTTGCTTGCTCGTCATCAGTTGTCTCGTTAACAACACCCACTATTCCTATCCTGTATCGTTACTGGTGACGAGAAATGGTGTCCTTAGGTAAGATAAGGGAAAAAAAGAATGGTTGAGCTCAAAAAAAGCAGCAACTCCGGTTACAAATACCTACAAGTATCCACAAAGGACAATGTTATGCATCTGATGGAACAGTGACGGTGTGTTGTACAACAAACTGCTTCCCCGAGGGTTAACCATCACTGTTGAGGGTTATTGTAGAAAACTGAGACGTTTTGCAGATGCAGTTCAAGACCAACGACCAGGAAGACTGCGGGAAGTGATGCTACTCCACGATAACGACCTCGTGCTTTCTGCTAGACTGACAAAAAACATTATACAGGAGTTGGGTTGGGAAGCCCCCTCAGTTTTTCATTTTTCCCGCTCTCTATTGAACAACCTTCAAGGAATGAGATTTTCACTCTGCAGCGGAGTGTGCGCTGATATGAAACACACAGTTTTAATCTGCCAGGAAGTTTCGACCTTCAAGGAATTTCCTTTCCGGATGAAAATGCGCTCCGAACATGGCTCGATAAGTTCGTCGCCCTAGAACCACGTGATGTCTACATTGGCGGAATCAAAAAGTTACCCCAGCGTCCGGAGAGATTAGTAAATAGTGTGGGAGAATATATTATTGACGGCAAAAGTCTCTGTTATGTGAATCTGTTGTTGTACTAACTTACGGAGCAACGCTACGAACTTATATCCCAACTATACAGGTAAAACAGCCTTTAACTGGTTTAATCTTCGACGTGATATTGTTTGCTGTCTTCAGTATTTAGTGCAGTCTCACGTTAAATGGTTATTTCCACTTTTCTAGCCTAAAAAGTACTTCCTCATTAGTCTTATACGGCGTCTCTGCAGAGCTGGTTCACGGACACGATCAGCTCTGGCAGAGAGATGGCCACCCCACCCCACCCCGGCGGCAGGCGCCACAGGGGGCCTAAGGCTTCGGTCTCCAGACCAGGCCGGGCGGCGCTGCGGTAAAAATACGCGCGCCGTCGTTTGTTGTTGCAGCGGCCGCCGCCGGCGTCGCCAGCTTTGATGCCTCCACACTGTCGCCGTGTGCGCCGTAATTATGTCTGCTGACGCCTCGAGATCACAAGTGCCAGAGTACCAGCCTCTCGTTTGCGAGTGGCGCTATCAGAAGAAGTTGACAGGTACTAAAGACACGTGTGCGTCTTTTATAAAAGAAGACATGCGGTATCGAGGGCGTCCGGTGTACCATATGTGCAGAGATGAAGGGATTGGCAAAGAACAGAAAGGAAGCACTGCATCAAATCAGTCAACAAAACGATTTTGTAAAAAATAAGGAAAAGACACATCACAAATCTCATCCAAAACCCCTGCGGTACCAACAAGTGTCCTCATAAGTGTTCTCCGTAAATATCACGAATGGCACTACTTGTTGGTGTTCCACTAGTGAAAATATCCTAATCATTTTATCCGTGACATGTGCACAGAAATTTTATGTTACTCAAAAGCTGATTAATATGTTGAGAGCTTCATTTAACTTGTAGAAGTAGTCAACTCTAACGTTGGTAGTGTTAATAATAAGATCATTCAAAATTATATATTAATACAACAAGGTAAACAATATGGGGGAGCTACTTTACTGTCATGTCATAAAAAATCGCAGGTATTCTCTAAGTTTTAACATATGTATACAGGTATTCTTCCGTAATTCTACATAAATTCCTCGACAATTTTGCAAACTGCAGTTAAGGATGCACCCCATCTCCCACAGATAAGTAATTCTGGTGCGTTGACATCGTATGGCATGTCCTTATACACCGTTCGGTCACATTAATGTGATCACCTGTCAGTAGCCTGAATAACCAACTTCTGCAGCGCGAACCGCTGCGAGAAGTGCAAGAAGAGACTCAGTGAGGTGGTGGGAGGTAGCCTACCCACACTGTGGAACAACGCCACCTCCAGTGCCGCGGTCAGCGGCGTTAGATCTCTCGGTTAAGGATCCATTGCGCGAACAGTCACTCTGATGTAGTCACAAGAACGGTAAAGTCAGCCTGGTGTTCTTCGAAATACGCACGTAGACGGTGAGGTGTGTGATACGTTGCATTGTCATGCTGGTATGTAGCATCGTGATGAGGAAAAAGAATCTGCGTGTAGGAGTGGACATGGTTCCCAAGGGTACATGTATACTTTTGGTGTCGCACTGTGCCTTCCAGAATGACGGAATCACTCAGGGAATGCAACGAAAACATCCCTCACACCATAATGCTCCCTCTTCCCGCCTGACCCTTCCGACTGTTCAAATGGTTCAAATGGCTCTGAGCACTATCGGTCGCGCGGTTCCAGACTGAAGCGCCTAGAAGTGCTCGGCCACTGCGGCCGGCTTTCCGACTGCTCAACGGCTATGTGTCCGATGGAGCATAAAACGTGATTCATTTGATAAGGCCCCCTGTCGTCAATCAGCCAACGTCCAGTTGCGGTACTGGAGTGCAGTTTCCAGGCTTCGACGCCGATGAACAGGAGCCAGCATTAGTCCATGAACCAGGCGCCTGCTACAGAGGTCCCTAGCAGCAAAGTTCGCTGAAATGTCGTTAAGGAGACAATGGTTGTTGCCCTGGGTTGGTAGCCTGACTGGGCGGTCAGTTGCTCGTCGATTCTCCGCAGCCGCCGTTCACCTCTGTCATCTACGGCGTGTGCAACACCACAGTGGCCTTGGCTCCGGTTTCGGATAGTGCCATTTAGCCCTTTACCAGTAAGCTTTACCCATGGAGGCATGCGAGTAGTTCACAAACTTATCAGTTCCGGAAATGCTTCCATCCTTGGCCCGATAGCCAATAATCGTAACCTTTTGAACATCAGATAAATGCCACCGTTTCCGCTATGCAGACTAGACTCTTTTTCCTAGTCCACCCACACGCTTTACACAACCTTCACTACTAATGCTGCCACCTGCCATCTGTGAATGTTTGTCGCACGTTGTAGTCCAACACAGGTGACGATTACATTACTTCGGCGATCGAGTATAACAACTGAAATCCTGATCGTAGGGCTACGATTTAGAAACGTACAGTGTCATTTTAAAAACGCTATGCAAAAGATAAAAGACATATATTATTGTTAAGTTTTCCGTTTATTTCATTGGTTTCGCTAAGAACGACCGCTACCATGAAACCTCGAAGTTGCTTTGAACAACTCGCTGCTTCATTAAGTATGGTCCTATTGGGGGTATATGCTCTTGTCTGTTACCGAAATCTCAATGGAATTACCCAAACAGTTACAGGCGGACTGATAATTTCACGTGGACTGCACACCTAGATTCAATTTGGCATTTTTCACATATACAAGTCATCGAAAGAAAGAAGCAATAGTTGAATTCTTGGACAGACTAGTTACAATCCTATGCACGCTTGAGCTTATAATCTCATACTCTCTAGGCCATCGACTCACAGAATCTGTGGAGATAACTACGAAAATCTACTCATAATTATCAGCCTAATTATATGAGAGTTCTAACTAGCGCTGTCACGCCCGATATGAGGTCAGAGGTTAACTCCAGATGCTAGAAGTAATTTGTAATATGTTCTTTTGACCAGGGGAAGGAGAGTACGTTCGAAAGTTCTTCGTCACCAGACAATGGCCCTACGTTACAAATTAAATTTTGAAATCTATAGTGCGATCGTGTTTCGTGTGTCAGACATTGGATGGGGACACTGAATGCATTGTCGCCCTTGATGCTGTCTCAGGGGAATGATCTGTATGCGACTCCGTCTTCGATCGATCGGACCGGGCATTCTTTTTCTTCGTCTCTCTCTTTTTCCTTTCGCCGTTTCACTACGACGTCGGTATTGTTATACGGGTTTTGGTAACGCTAGTGACAAGTGGTTGCCAGATGCCCTTCTGACGCAATCACTATCCCTGGAAACGAATTTATGCACCTATCTGTCTGTGTCTACTGGTTCAAATGGCTCTGAGCACTATGGGACTTAACTGCTGTGGTCATCAGTCCCCTAGAACTTAGAACTACTTAAACCTAACTAACCTAAGGACATCACACACATCCATGCCCGAGGCAGGATTCGAACCTGCGACCGTAGCAGCCCCGCGGTTCCGGACTGCGCGCCTAGAACCACTAGAATACAGTGGCCGGCTGTCTGTGTCTACTGTAAACATCATGGTCAAATGTGACAATGTGTTTTAAATGATTGCGTAGTGCGTATTTGAGGTCGGACGGGGGTCCCAACCCTGTATTCACCTAGATGAATGTGAGAAATCGTCTCAGAACTATGTCCTGGCTGGTCTGCTCACCAACCCTAGTCATTAACGGGTGCTGTGAATTTGATCCGGGCCAGGCTCGCTTCCGCGAATTATGGAAGTGACCTGCTAACACGTTCAGCTGTCTGAGTGAGTTCCATATCGAATATTAAACTCTTCGAGATATTATAATAGTCTGTTAAAGAAATGAATTTCGGCCGGAACGCAACTGACTTGCGTTCCTACCTCTCCCAGAGAATTTTCTTTCTTTTTATTCCATTTCGTTTCTTAACTCATTGGAACCAGTCGACATCGGAGTTTTAAAACAGTACACGTGTGGTAATCGTAACGTAACTATAAACGCTGAGTATCGTTCCATAGTTGTGATCGGCCGACCGTGGTGGCCGAGCGGTTCTAGGCGCTTCAGTCTGGAACCGCGCCACCGCTACGGTCGCAGGTTCGAATCCTGCCTCGGGCATGGATGTGTGTGATGTCCTAAGGTTATTAAGGTTTAAGTAGTTCTAAGTTCTAGGGGACTGATGACCTCAGATGTTAAGTCCCCTAGTGCTCAGAGCCATTTGAACCATAGTTGTGATCGTACATAACGTTAACCTTCTTGTCGACTGTCTTTTGTTTACCACTTCCAGCAACTACATAATAACCAGGATAAGCTGCGCTTCGTATTTTTAGTAATTCATATGAACTTAAATCAATCCATTTGTAATACAGCTCAGTGAGTAGAAGACAAATGGCATTTAAGGCATTTACTAATCATCTAACTCATTGTCCCATGTCGTACCGTGTTTTGTTTTTCCTATCTCTTCGGGAAGTCGGGAATGTACGTAGCCCCGATTGGCTACTAATATCTTCATCGTCATTCATCGCTAAATGCTTTATTAATTGATCTTGACTACGCGTTCACCGGGCAGCTAGAGTAAAACTGTTTGAATGTTGCGAATGACAGCACTTGAGGACATGATGTCGTAGTCCTGAAAACTACCAACTTGTGCCGATATGCATGGAACGGAACTAGAGAGCAAAGTGACACTGCTTCAGGGACAGACGGTAGTACCCGTTATTTCTATTAAATCTTGTGATTTTACTGTTTTGATTACAAGAAACTATGTTTCAAAAACCTGAATTTCAGAACAGCTTCGGCAGTGAATGATTTCCCGTTGTAAGTTTTATCATGAGTTTCTAAACGTCGAATCTTTTTATGGCATGGGAAGGTAGAGGGGATGGTGTAGGGGCCTTGAATGGTTGAAAAGGTGTGTTCGGGCACCTAAAATTTTAAAAATTAAGAACTGGTCTCTTATACCATAAGTTACATTTAAAATACAACTTTCACACTTGCCTCTGTAAATAGGCATGTCGCAGGCGACGTATGGAAGGGAGCAGGTATCGTAAAGTGGTAAGTAATCATAGAGACTTCATATTTTATAGACGTGAGCGCACTAAGAAAGGCATGCGTGGTGAAACTCAGAATTCGTTTCTTGTATAGTGCGCTTTAATTTACTTGTAGGTGAAAGTTTCTTGGTTAACCTAATAGGTATGCCGAGGGCTTCGCCATCTTATTTATTTACTTAATTGTCGCTGTTTCTACAAGTTAACTTTGTATGGAAGGGAGCAGGTATCGTAAAGTGGTAAGTAATCATAGAGACTTCATATTTTATAGACGTGAGCGCACTAAGAAAGGCATGCGTGGTGAAACTCAGAATTCGTTTCTTGTATAGTGCGCTTTAATTTACTTGTAGGTGAAAGTTTCTTGGTTAACCTAATAGGTATGCCGAGGGCTTCGCCATCTTATTTATTTACTTAATTGTCGCTGTTTCTACAAGTTAACTTTGTAGCCACGTTATCGAATGCAGATTTTATAATTCATATTGCATTTACAACAAATTAAACATCTGCATTCATGAAACATTACACAGATTGAATATATTTGCTACAACTGTAATAATATATCCCAAGAGCTCTATGCCTAGGCCTTTAAATCTACCAGGATTATATTATATCTCTTTGAGTAGATGTGCCATTTTATACAGGAATTACTAATTAGTATTCCTGCTGCTTCGGCACTAAGAATCTAAAATTATTCAAGATTAGTAGAAGTATGATTTCCCACTATAAATACAGAACATATGACGATTGAGCCAAAACATTATGCCCACTTTCCACCGTGAGAGCGAATGCCTCCTAGAGACGTTGTGGGCACGAAATGCCGTAAGGGAAGTGTAGGGGGCGCAACATGTATAAGTCCAATAGTTCTATTGGTGATTGAGGGTGGTGTTCCGGACAACATTACATCAGTATTTGCGTCATTCGCAGACTCATAATTACAGGTGTTACGAACTGTATGTTCTTAGTGTGGGTAACACCTCCATTCACACATGACAAGATCAAACCATTAATGCTTTCTTTTGCCCTGGGCAGTAGGTCAGGTGTTGAAGAGTGGAAGTGCGGACGCAAGACGGTTAGTCTATATTGACAGGCGTAGTCCACTTTGTGGTGCAGTTACGACCGTGCCAAAAAATCAGGTCATAAAGTCTGTGAAGTGTTTGTGTGAATACTGTTCGACGTAGAGAAAAGGCCACCAACTCTCTGATGTGAGTGGATATTAAGGTACCAAAAACAAAATATCTGCACCATTTACACCCTGTACAAGCGGAGGAGAGGCGAATGGGGAATCGTAGTGAAGATCCGGGCTGAAAATGAGGTAACCCACTGACATAAACGGCATTAACAATGATGAAATTGTTGTGCCCCATGGCCGGGAACGAGCAGGCCGGCTGTTCGCGTGCTGCTGTTGTGTGCCTCTATGGGATGAGGTTGAAGGTGAAACGTCCCCTTAGAAAAATTACACATAACTGTGCTTAAACTGACACACAATATTTTTTAGCGCAACGCAATCTGACTTTCAATAATCCCTACAAAAGGATGGCTCTGACTAAATTAACCTATACGTTTAACAAATCACTTACCTCACAAAAAAATCTTCGTTACTGGAACTACTGCAATACAGCGAGCGCCACTACTGCCAGCTAAATAAAAGATTAAAACTACTGAAGGCCCTAACTACTGATAGGCATAGTTAGCAAAAGAAAGTTTTTGATAGCGAACAAACAATGTATTTACCTTAATAGTGTTCAAAAGTCATAATGTATATATCAGTCCATGATATCCAATATTACAAATTTACTCTTTCTGATGGACACACGTCCAGATCGTCCGCTCTCAAAACACTGCCATTTCTCTCTGCACATCCACCACTGCTGGCGGCTCACCTCCAACTGCGCAACGCTACGCGCTGTTAAGATCCAGCTGCCCAACACTACAATGGCAGACAACAATGCAAACTAGCCACAGACTGCACACAGCACAGCCAGTGATTGTTACCAATAAGAAAACCTAAACATCCTACTTACAAAGGGCATTCCTGTGATGTACCTGGTGACAGAGTACGACGCTGCAACAGGCACAAGTGTTCCGGAGCACACCGTTAAGCATACGTTGTTGAACATCGGTTCCATAGCGGTTGACTCCTGCGTGCTCTCATGCTGACACCACGACAACGTCAATGACGGTAATAGTGAGCATGGGATCATCGACTTTAGTCTGTCGATAAATGGAAACACCAGATTGACGTTTGTGTCCAGATCCAAGCGAACAGGTGCTCAAAAGCTGCACTGCACCACGGACACAGACCGATGGGGTCAGTATTTTGCCACGTGGGACATTCTGTTGGACTTCCTTGTAATATGTGGTAGTACTCGAGGGCCACATGATGGCTGTGGCCTTCGTGAACGTTATTCTGGACCATCTACATCTCTTCGTGCTTGATGACTTCCCAATGGAGATCGCATCACCCAGAAGGATAAAAGTGCTTGTAATAAGTCCATAATCACGCTACACTAGTTTGACTAGCATGATGGTGAACTCAAATTGATGTCTGGCTACCAAATTTCCCTGTTCTTAGCCCGATGGTACACACCTAGACCGCAATCCGGCGCCAGCTCTGCGCTCAAAAACGTACTGTAATGTAGGAGAACTGCCTGACCTATGGTCAGAGTTCTGGTGCCACATACCTCCAGTAACTTACCAAGGATCTGTAAAGTCCACGCTACACATAGTCGATTCAGTATTGCGTTCCACACTTGGACCATCGCGCAGTTAATTTGGTGTTTGTAATGTTTGTACTCGATAGAGAATTACTTGGGGCTGCTATTTACTTATTTTGTCCCTTATTACATTATCCTTTTCACTCTCTGTCTTTGAAACACGAAATCATTATATTTCTCTGAGCGTGAGGTAACCACTGCTACATCAGGAATGTTTCTCGGTATCGAACCGGTGGCTTCATAACCTCAGACTGGCGCTGTGCCAATACTCAAGGGTGTATCCGGACCGGTGTCAGCATGAGCGATTTAATTTCTTGAACGTCCCGGCAGAACACAGCACTGGACGGCAGACACCGTTTCCTCAGTTATAGTCACAAAAATTGTCTTCTACGAAGGATATTCGGTAATTAAGGTCCTGGACGTCGCGAAAGGTGAACGATACTGAAAATCCGATGAAGATGTTTTGGGCAGTGTCTGTAGTGTGCCTGTCGATTGGGTCACCACAATCTTTTAAGCTCTGAGAAAACATTGATCACATAAAAATTCCTAGAACAGTAGTGATTCCTGACAAGTATGGGTGCCCGCTGAGAGGTTTCGCCAGATTTCATGCAACCTACTTGTCATGCATTTCCTTCTTCATGTCAATTTTCGACTTCACACTACAGGGGAAGCGAATGATCACCTACCATACAGCCACGATTTGGCTCCCTATGATGTTCATCTCCGTTCACGTGAACCAGTGGCTTTGAGGAAAATATTTTCACACAGATAACGGACTGCAGAATAGCGTAGAGAAGTGGCGGAAAGCAGAGGCCGCTGGTTTTCTATGACGAGGGTATTGGAAAGCTGGTACAACGCTACGACAAATATCTAACTCGGAGCGGCGACTGTGTGCAGAAGTAGCTGGAAGGTGTAGCCAAGTGTTGCAAATAAAGCGCTTTTGATTTTCATTCCTATCGACCGGACCTCACTTACTGAATAGCCCCCGTGTTAGTAGTTCTTTTGTCTGATTCTTAGCGTTGAGAAGGTCACGTCCTGGTTTTCACCTTGTTATACGCTCTAGTGATGTTTCTCCACCGGCACCTCTCCTTAAAAGGCGCTGGTCTACAATTTCTGATTAGCTGTTCAGACTCTTACAAACTTCACCTTCTTGTTCGAGATCTTGTACATTGGTGTTCAACGAATTTCGTCTCAGACATATAAACATCTAGATTATCAAGTCGCTGCCACTTTTCCACATTATACCATACACACTCCCAGCTCAAATTCAATACATGATTCCTTTAACAGTATATGCAGACGTGCCTATCGTAATAGAGTAGCCCGTTAATGTTCTAATATTGTTAAGAATACATAAATACACAGGTCATGGACTATGTGCTGTCAAAGACTGTATCATTCGTTTGTTGGGGTTTTCTTGGATGCCTCGGGAAATCGCATGCAAAGACGGTAGTGGAGAGACTGGTGTGAGCACCATTCAGACTGAAACAATGCATCGTAAATTGCCGGGGGTCCCGCCAACAGCAGAGGGTGAATCAGAGTTTTCAGAATTGCAAACAAATGGGATGATGTGATTAATGTATAAGATCAAGGCAATTTTGAAACCGCAAAATGGTTGGAGACTATGGGTAATAGCTACCAAATTTCAAGCGTGACTTTGCAACGAAATCGTAGATACGTTCTGAGGTTTTTCGACTCGTTCACTCTCCGCTAAAGTGATGCTGATAATTTCCTATAAATCTCGTGATAAATCAACTGCTACACAACATTTGGAAGCCACATTACATTTTTCGTTAATTTTAACACCAAATGTCTTCACATAGTATTGCTTCCTACTAACTTGTTTGGGTTGATGTCATTAGGCGGTGTATCTCTGTATGCTATCGTTAAAAAGAATAGTGTATGTATAGAAAATTTCTGGCGCTTATCAATCGAAGACTTTCCGAAACTCAGTTTATTCATGTCACATCAGAAACACCAGCGCAGCAACCACTGTGGCAGTTTGAACTATCAACAGAAAATAACACATGTGCATTCTATCAGTTCGTTATGAGCCGGCCGGAGTGGCCGAGCGGTTCTAGGCGCTTCAGTCTGGAACTGCGCGACCGCTACGGTCGCAGGTTCGATTCCTGCTTCGGGCATGGACATGTGTGATGTCCTTCGTTTAATTAGGTTTAAGTAGTTGTACGTTCTAGGGGCTTACGACCTCAGATGTTAAGTCCCATAGCGCTCGGAGACATTGGAACCATTTAGTTCGATATGAGCTGGCAGTGGTAAGTAGTGGACGTGCGATCGTAGTGTGTCACAAATCACAATGCAGCAACAAATTGAACATCTGTAATGTGCTGTTTCAGACATTTTTCTAGAACCTTTTAAAGTAGACAACAGTGTGTGCAAAGTTAACCCCCCACACGTCTTGACTCCGGAATAAAAATAACGACTCGTGGGCGACTGCCACGACGTGGCTGAAATGGAAATTGCGGACAACTGATTTCCGTAAAAAAATCATCTATCAATACGAAATTAGCACAGAACCTCAAAGTTACGGAATGGATCTTCGATGATTCACCAAGACCATGTAGGTGCGACTGTGATGCGAGAGCTGAATGACATTACAAACAAGAAGTCTCTTCACTGTTTCACCTGGTTGTATGAACGCTCTGTTCTTTTAACTGGAATGTGCGGGGCGGGTGGGGGGGGGGGGGGAGGGGCGGAAGTGGAGGGGGAGACTATAGAACACCTGAAGCATCAAAACCCTCATCTTAACTTTTCTCTATTTTCTATTAATCCAGTATCAGAACTTCTTGTACCGAGGAGGTGTTCGCCACTGACAGTTAATCTCCGACATTGCATGGTTACCATGTATGGCATTTCCTATCAAACTGCCAGCGAGAGGAGACTTGCTGAAAGTTACAGTCGTGATAAATGTCGTCAGCGCCGTGTGCGTTTGCAGGGCCCGCGGCTGGCACGCAGCCCTCCCCACGAGCGACGCGCTCTGTTTGTTTGCCACGCGCTGAGCGGCGCCACGGCAGGGGTCCCTGGTTCGAGCTATTCTCAGCGGCGCCGTAACGCGACGTTACGCTGTAAACGACAGCAGCGGCTACAGCCACCGGCGTCGCGAGGGCGCCGCTATATTTAGGCGGCAGGTGCGAACACCAGATGCGCTCTTCTGCCGTTTCCTGCTCGCTCGGCCGGGTCGGTCGTCGCTCGCACCCAACCAGCGCGCAGAGCAGGAGGAGGAGGAGGAGGAGGAGGTTAGTGTTTAACGTCCCGTCGACAACGAGGTCATTAGAGACGGAGCGCAAGCTCAGGTTGGGGAAGGATGGGGAAGGAAATCGGCCGTGCCCTTTCAAAGGAACCATCCCGGCATTTGCCTGAAACGATTTAGGGAAATCACGGAAAACCTAAATCAGGATGGCCGGAGACAGGATTGAACCGTCGTCCTCCCGAATGCGAGTCCAGTGTGCTAACCACTGCGCCACCTCGTTCGGTTCCAGCGCGCGGAAGAGCTGTGTCCGGAAACGAACCGCAACGGCGTAGCAACGAAATGAGTTCTTCCTCCCTCGAAGTGTCCTGTGATACAGGGACAAACGATATTATGGCATTAGATGTGAGACGCGCAAGACACTAAAGAGAAAAGAGTCGTGGAATAGCTCCTAACTTCGTGCCGGACTTCCTTCTGCCCGGCATAGTGCTGAAGCAACTCGGCGTGGAAGGGACTCAACAAGTGGACGGAAGTCCCATGCACAAATATTGAGCCATGTTGCCTCTATAATCGTCCATAATTCGAAAGTGTTGCCGGTGCAGGATGTCGTGCACGAACTAACCTCTCTATTACGCCCCATAAATGTTCGACGAGATTCGTGCTGGCCAAATCATTCGCTTGCATTGCCCAGAATTTTCTTCAAATCAATCACGAAACGCAGTGGCCCAGTGACATGACATCGTTTTTTTGTGAACCGCAGTACACGAATCACAGGGAATGGTCTCCAAGTAGCCCAACATAACTAGTTCCAGTCAATTGTCGTTTCATTTGGACCAGAGGAACCATTCTATTCCATATAAACGCAGCCCTCAGCATTCTATAGCCACCACCAGATTGCGCAACCTGCTTGCACAGTCCCTTTTGACAACCTGGGTCCATAGCTTCGTGGGGTGTGCGCCGCACTTGATCCCTATCATCAGCTCTTGTCAAATGAAATTAGGACTGATCTCGCCGGCCTTAGATTTACAGTTGTCTAAGGTCAAACCGATATGGCCACGAGCTCACGAGGGGCGCTGCAGGCGATGTCGTGCTGTTAGCAAAGGCACTCGCGTCGGTCGTCTGCTCATTAACGCCAAATATCACTGCACTGTTCTAACGGATACATTCGTCGTACGTCCCGTATTAATTACTGCGCTTATTTCACGCAGTGTTGCTTGTCCGTAAATACTGAATTCCCTAGTGATTACCGACATGGACCGTTCCATGCGTATCTCTGAATCTACCACTCCGCTTTCCAAAACTTAATGTGACAATCACATCGGAAACCTTTTCATATGAATCATTTGATTACAAACGATAGCTCCGTCAATGAACTGCCCTATTACACCCTGTAGACGTGATACTAACGTCATATGTATACGTGAATATCGCTATCTCATAACTTTTGTCACCTTAGTGTATCTAAGCCTTGTTTGCACTTCAGTTGAGGGTAAATGGTGATAAAGCTTGTAAGACATTCAGCAGAATACCCGGAGTTATCCAGTAAGTTGTCCCTAACTTATATTAGATAGTTGTAAAGTTATTTTAGTACTTAGTCTCATTTGCACACTTACTATCACTCCAAGAGGTGCGAAGATGTTTTACCTAAAATATTCTTTTTCTTTCGTACATAATATTCCATGCATTCCTTCGTCAGTCATGTGTGAAGTAAGGACGCATAAAAGAGATGAGCACAGGGCACCTCTATCCAAGAGAAGCCTGCTAGTAACAAACGCCGGCTTTAATCTGAGGAAGGAAATTCTGAGGACGGCTTTAATCTGCGGAAGAACTTTCCGAGAGTGTGCGTTTAGACACATGTAGTGACTCATGATCTGGGAAAACCGCAAGAGAAGGGAATCGAAGCGTTTGAGATATGATGCTATATAACGATACTGAAAGTTATTTTGACTAACAAGGAATTAGAAATTCGCCAGAGGATCAGCGAAGACAGGAACTTACGTAAAACACTAACAAGAAGCGGGCACAGAATGTTTGGACGTGTGTAAATACATCAGAGAATGATCTCCACAGTACTAGAAGGATCTGTAGAGAGTAAAATCTGTGGTAGAAGACAGAGATCGGAATACAGGTACCAAATAACTGAGGTCGAAGGGTGCAAGTGCTACTAAGTTGGTAGAAGAGAGAAAAAATTCAGCCGTGTTTGTACCATAAAGGTGCAGCTGTTTCATTTCTTATTGCAGAGTGTTCAAATTATATTTTCCTATGTCTTCATAGTGTATAGTTTTTCTGGTGGTATGGTGGGGTAAGAGTCTTGATGTCAATACTATAAGTATTTCATAAATTGATCGCTACGTCAAATCACGTATTTTCAACAAGCTACACTACGCTCAAATCGTGAACATTTGTTCTCTATTTATTAGTTTACAGACTTACCGCAGAATCTAAGGTTTAATTAGGTTATACTCTACTCTCTTCCGATAATATATGAGAAAGTAACGCTGTTTCTAGGAAAGGGTTGAATCTATTAAAACCAGACTCCAGCTCTGACCGGTAACACAATGATATTGTTGCGCGTGACGTCATACGTGTGCAAACTGAGAAAGGACAGAAAACTGCCAATATTTATGTTACTTCTTTATTATTTCTTCAACGTAGACTGTAGTGTCAGACTCTGAAGGGATTGCCGCATGCACTGATGATTTGTGTTATTTTTGGTGTCAACCAGTTCCAGAACAGAACTGGAAATCGAAGCCATTGGTATTCTACACAGAATGATAGGTGGTGTTAGAAAAACAAACTGACGGACAGAACAGTCTACGTATGATATTACTAAAGGGTAAACTACAGAGAAACCCAATTATGAAGCCGGCCGCGGTGGTCTAGCGGTTCTATGCGCGTAGTCCGGAACCGCGCGACTGCTACGGTCGCAGGTTCGAATCCTGCCTCGGGCATGGATGTGTGTGATGTCCTTAGGTTAGTTAGGTTTAAGTAGTTCTAAGTTCTAGGGGACTGATGACCACAGTAGTTAAGTCCCATAGTGCTCAGAGCCATTTGAACCATTTGAACCAATTATAAAACTGCACAACGTAAGTATCCACAGAAAACGCTTGTCCACTGTTACACGGCTTCCCAATAACATCGAAAAAATACGACAGAATGTTTTAAGACATAGCCTTCCAATTCCCCTGTTAATGAAACTCATATGTGCCCTATCATATACTTAGTTTAGCAATTTAACATTGCTACAACACCAGTAGCAGAAAGTTTCTAGTCCAGCCTTAAAACATCATCATTTCAGTAATTTCTCCTATATTTCTCTGGTTTGTGTTTGCTAGTTAATTGGCGATGCAATCAAATGCAATTCTCACAGGCAGGATAGCACTAGCAAGACGATGAGACATGTTGTGACTGTAATACCATGTCATCGTTACCCAGGATAAAAAAAGAATAAGTCGTTTCGTAGTGTATTATGAAGGTAGCGTGAATGGTGATACTCGTACCTGTTCCAGTGTCGTCACACCACCCGCCTTCCCCACAATCCATGTCGAGCGATATAACCTACAGTACGTACAGCGGCAGATTTCATTTTATCCCTTCGAACACAGCACTGCTTTCCAAATGAACTCTTCACAGTCATCTAGGCAAAGGATGGTGGCGCATTCTGGCAACATAAAATAACGATAAAACTCTTCACATTAAAGGTGCTCATGCCTGCCAGTTAAACCGACATCTCCAAGAAAACAATGCTCAAAAGCATAAACTGACAATCAGTTATGTATCAAAACAAATAATGCACTCAGAAACATGTTAGACACCCAAAAAGTAGCCATACGAAGTATTTGGCATATAACGGTAATTTATCTTCGCTTCTGTCTGTGATGTTAGACAGACATTTAATTTTGCCGCAAAATATATTAAAAATGAATGACACGTGGCAGGGGATGTTTAACACTCTTCCCCGACCCCTCTCTCCTCCCCTGTGTCGACAGTGGTATAAACATCAGGTATTAATAGCCCTGCTGTCCGCCAAGCTAAGGATATGATCATGGTTGAAATTTGAAACATTGATCTAATTCTTAAACTTTGATTACTGTATCTGCATGCGTGCTTATGTGCGTGGTCTCTACAATTTTAATGTATCCGTGGGTTTGTTATTTTACTGCTTATCTCGAGTTTCTGGCTTGTTAATGTATCACAAAATATATTCCTTCAAAATTGTATACTGCTGTGTGGGACATCATCTCAGATATTAAAAGATACAAGGTAAATTCTATTCTAAGTTTGAGTGCGACTGACCACTGCATAGAAAATTGTGAGGTGAAATATAAACTAAATCTAAATTTTAGTCTTGAAAGCTCTCCTCCTCCTTGGGCGATTTTCTCCTTATACCCACGATCGAATAGTAAGTGGCTGCTAATTATTCAATTTGAAGTATGTTTTTCTTGTGACTAACCTGCATATAACAGTGAGTTATTGTTAATTGTTCATTGCAAATTTATAGTCATGCAGCTATGGACCATTGCAAAATAATGCGAAAAAAGTGAATGACGACATTAAAAATTACCTGATAAAGTCCTTATGACACAACATCCTCCGAAGATCATAATGTTGCCTGGAGAAACTGATTCAATATTTACTGCATATTCCATCGGTACTTCGAGGAAAATAGACATATTAAAAAGTGAAACAAACAATTTATGGTTCTTCAATATTATTTATTTACATTCTGTTGAGAATTAGCTTTCGGCTTTGTAAGCCCTCATCAGATAACTTAATGATGAGCAGACGTTTTACACAATAGCAGCAAGAGTTCTAGCTGTACGAAGACTGTTATCTGAAGATTATAAATGAACGTGAAAAATAGAGATTGCAATATCGCATTTTGACTGGGATATAGAACAAGAAACATTACGTAATGATGAACTGAATGTCCTACAGTTTTAGGGTATCAGTGTAAATCCCTAAAACCGAAGCAACTTCTACTACACAAGTCATAGGGACAGTAGTTAAAGTCTCTAAACTATACACAGACTGATAAAATGTCCGTATATACGGAAATACACACATGTGAAGTTATGTACAAATAAACCTTACACGTGGTTATTGATAAGTGCCCCCAAAGTGTCTGATGACAAATGTGCTGTATGTAAAATACAAACAGAAAACAAACATTAGCATTCTCTAAGCATTACAGGTGCTCAATACGGGCACCGTCTGTGACTCCGACGTTGCAAACATCTGTGCGCGCTCTTAGTTCTCTGAAGTCGCTACGGCACCTCTTTCCTGGCAAGGCATCGTCAGCAGCCCGGCTTAAAAAATATGTTCGTTGGTTTGCTTACCTGCATGCAAAAACTACTTTTTTTGACAATACTGAAGGGATGTTTCGTCTCCCTGTTCTGACAAGCCTGTCCTTAGTAGTGTGCTCTGCAACTACGCCACAGCGCCTGTTACGAATCTAATCTTGGAGAGATGCTTTAGCCACCTAAATGTGTCTTTTTTATGAATGTCTCTCAGTTTGCGTGCAGTTGTCTTCTGTATCCCAAGGAGTACGTACTAGTAACTGAACATTACAGTGTACTCAAAGATTAGCAGTATAAGAATGTAAACGCCGAGTGAGTACTGGCACAAACTGACCATTTTCCAGTTCATCGCGTCACATTTTGGACATAACCCATAGGAGCCTGTGCTGTAGACGTTCGGTGTACGATTTCGGTCTTTATATTCATATACTTTTAATCTTTGAGAAAAGTGTAATATAAGGTTTGTAGGTACGTAACTTCTTCATGTGTATTACAGAATGTTTATGACGATTTATCTATTTGTGCATAACTTGTTCAGTTCAATATTCCTAAGTTTTAGGGACTCCGTACGCAGGTTCTTGCAGATGTGTCGGTACCGACTGGCCAATGTGCCATTCTGTGCCAATCGCGTCACTGGAGGTGGTATGGATCGACGTGGAGTCGGCACACACTTTTCTCTGGCCGTCTCCAATTTTCGTGATCTAGAGCCCCTACTACTCGGTCAAGTAGTTTCTCAGTTTGTATCAAGGTGCTGAGCGCACACCGCTCCAGTCCTCCAACCTAGAAAAATTCAATGGCAGTATCGCGAATCGAGTCTGGGTCCTCCACATGGTAGAGACACACTGACCAGTCACCTGTAGATGTTGACTTTAGGAGTTTATACTTACATCTTTAAACACTAAAACATTCAGTACAACAATACATAATATTCATTTTTTTATCAGTCTTCTGACTTGTTTGATGAATTCCTCTCCTATGCCAAACCTATATCCCCAATTATTTGCTGGATATATTCCAATCTCTGTCTTCCTCTACAGTTTTCACCCTCTACAGTTCCCTCTGATACCATGGAGGTTACTCCCTGACGTTTCAACAGATGCCATATCATCCTGTCTCTTCTTATTGTCAGTGTTTTCCATATATTCCTTTCCTTGCCTATTCTGTGGAGAACCTCTTCATTCCTGATCTTATCAGACCACCTAATTTCCAACATTCCTCTGTAGCACCGCACCTCAAATGCTTCGATTCTCTTCTGTTCTGGTTTATCCACAGTCTATGTTCCACTAATATACTATACTGTGCTCCAAACATACATTCTCAGGAACTGCTTCCTGAAATTAAGGCCTATGTTTGATACTAGTAGACTTCTCTTGGCCAGGAATGACCTCTTTGCCATTAATTGTCTGCTTTTTATTACCTCTTTGATCCGTCCATCTTGTGTTATTTTGCTGAATTTGTAGCAGAATTCCTGTACTTCAACTCGAAAGATTACATCCCTGTCTTATACCCTTTTTAATAAGAGCACTCCGTTCTTGATCTTCAAGTTTTACTTTTACTTCTTGGTACTTCTACTAATTGTATATCACCCGTCGCACCATATAGCTTACACTTACTTTGCTCTGAATTTCGAACATCTTGCACCGTTTGACCCTGTTGAATTCTTTCCTGTGAAAAGTCTTGATTTTTCTTCAGTCCTGCTTCCATCACCAACTGCAATGTCAGAACTGCCCCTCTTTTGACTTTTCTTTTCCTAAAACCAAACTTATCGTCATCCAACAGATCCTCAATTTTCTTCTACATCTTCTGTATATAAATATCGTCAGCACCTTGGAAGCATGAGGTGTTAAGCTGATTGTGTGATAATTCTCGCATTTTTCATCCTCGTAGAGACGAATAACCTTGAACATTACATTTATTTGGAACTACAATCCCGAAATCTGGTTCGCAACTAAATATAAAAAACAATATTTTTCTGGAACATTAAAACTGTGTGTTTCAGTTTTCCGCTACTTAATATGATTAAATTTTGGGGCTGCGGTAGATGTGTTGAATGTGAGAATATTCAGTGGTGTTAAGTGTACAAGTGGCGGTGTTCCCTGAGGCGAGTGCTCAGGGCCGAGTCCTCACCTCTGACAGATGCGTGGTCTGAGCCCACACTTGTCTCTGCGACAGGCAGCGGGCTGCGATGTGGTGCCGCTCGGCACTCACTCGTTTGAACTGTGGTGGAAATGGAGAGACGTCGGGCATTTCGGCGTTACAAGGCCCCCAGGAACACAGGAGCAGCAGTGTGCCTTGTCGGCACTTTACGGCCAGTCGACAAAAGGGTGGCCGCCATCCAGTGGGGGCAGTAAATTGCAGCAGCCGCTCTCACCAATCCGTCTCCTGGTGCTTTGCTGAGGGGGGCGCATGAGTCTTGTCGGAGGTGCTGTCGCTATCTGTTGCAGAGGTCGCTGATATCGTTGAAGTTCTCTGCTCGATAAGCGTACACGCGTAGTTCCCTCCGATAATTGCCATTACTTAACGTTACAGGACCAATCCGGTGCATTTTGCGCTCCATTTTTAATCATCTTATTAATGGAAATATGCACTTGCGTACAACAACGGAAATTGCGTAAAAGAATCTACAACCGCATCTACTTACATATTCTTCTACTACTGGGGAGTCGCGGCAGAGGACACTTAGCATGTTAACTCATGTAAGGAGTATTTCCGGTAGACAGCACACTACTCGCCACTAATGCCGTAACAACATTAAAGTAGAATGCGACAAACTTCCAACTGCCATGCTGCGTGCCAAAATCTTGCATACGTAAATTACCAGAATTTCAGCGCAACCACACAGTCGAGTTCAGATTGACACTGTCTACAGTAGGGGTTCATGAAATTAACTGAGGGGTAAAAACTAAATGATTCGACTCTGTTTCACTCACGAAACTAAATTACGAGCATTTTAAAACGATCACAAATTCGTAGGACTCTAATTATTGTTTATATAAGTCGTCAATAGTAACATTTTGTCAGTTAGTAGCATTAATGAGGTGGAGGTTACAGGTTCCTCACATAGTCCACCCACTACACACATATTTTGTACTTTGTCCCGTACATTGCTGAAGATAAAACTAAGACATATATGTAACAAATGCTAAATATCTCACGAAAATGTCTTCTCCAAGTTGTAGATAGTACTTGCAGTACTCCAGAAATTGCTTCATTTGTTGCATCGAAAAAGATAAATGACTTAATTGACTGCACAACACATCAGTTACTACATAAGGGCTACTATAGTGCTGTTCACGATTTTATTATTATTATTATTAGAGTGATTAGACGCAAGGCATTAACAGCCTGAATTCGTCCAATTTTTGCCAGTTCAGAAGTAAGGCGAGCAGCAACGATGTGATTTACTTACAGTAAGTATAGTGTACACATCTGAAATTGTTTGATATTAATGTGATTGCAATGTGCTGGTCAAGCATGTGCCGCTGTGGAGTGGAGAGCACTAATGTAGGGGAAGCATGTTTTGCAATCAGTGTGCATTCTTACTGTGCATAGTTAGCTTTGTTTTCTAAGAGGGTGTTGTGGGTATCACATCTAATGCAGGATGAATTCCTTCGTCACTCATTCTAACACACGCACACACACACACACACACAGACACACACACACACACACACACCAACTGAAATCATTCATCATTTTAAAAATAAAAGTGTTCCAGGAAAGTTCTTCATTCTACAATTTAGTCAGGTTTTAAAGTTGGTGATAATGTGGGGAAGGTGGGCAACAGATGACGGGGGAGGGGGCAGGGGAGAGCAAATGTGTCTGATTGCACTCACGGGTAATGGTCTAAGAAAGATTGGGAACCCGGGGTCTACAGTCTGCATGTAGGGGAAGATGGGGCAGAAAGTCCCTCAACCACAAACAGTATTTATATGTGAGAAGATCGTGTAAGAAGGAGGAACGTCAAACAACGTGTGTCGGAATCCAACAGGGCCAGGACCGTCACCATACTCGACGCCATGCTGAATCTGAACGGTCTCACGCATCTAAAGTCAGAGAAGACAGACGTATTGTTTACTCGGACGTGCAGGATTGTACAACTACGTTAACTTTAGTTAAGAAAGAGGTTTATTTACAGTGAGACATGTATCCAAGCGAGCATTGTGGCGATGTCTGGAGCACCACGGACTATAAACATGGCGACCATTGTTGCAGGTTTTCTTGACGCGACAGCAAACAGATGCACGTTAACAAAACAGGACACAGCAGTAGTACCACGTAGTCCTTTTAGACGAATCCTGCTTCTGTGTGAAGAATAACAACGGACGTGCACACGCGGAGGCTATGAATCCAGCACCAAGTACGATGATATGGGGTTCCATTGGGTACACAAAACGATCACCTCTGGTTCGCCTAGCCAGCAATTTCGATAGCAACCACTACATTGCTGACTTGTAAAGATTGATGGCTCTGTCCTACTTTCGAGGTCTTTGTGACGTTATCTTTCAACAAGATAACGCAAGACCGTATGCTGCCCATGCTATCCTAGCTTACTGACGGTGTTCGAATGTTGTCCTGGACAGCACATTCATCACCCATCAATAATTGACTTATCATCGGTTGCTAAGAGAGTAGCATGTTGTCACTTGCCAGCTACTACGATTGGTAAAATCTGGTATAAACTTGAATCAGTATGGAACAACGTACTGCTGTCTTTCATTAAAACCCATTTCGATTAGTTAGCGAGCCAGATTCTGTACAGCGTGCCAGTGTTGTGTGTGCCACTTTTTTCTATACGCAAGGTGTTAAAAAAAAAAAGGTCAAATGCTTTCAGAAGTGATAATACTCATCGAAACAAGATATACGTCCAATAAACATGGGTCCAGGAATGTATACTTTCTGCGGTAAGCAAGTGTTTCCAGGAGGTGTCCAACGTGGCATCCGTTCATGACAATGAACCCCTCTGCCCTTCGGCATAAGGAATGACACACCTTTAGAAGTATACCCGGTTGTTGTTTTATCTGCAAGCACGCATTTATGACACGACCCTGTAGGGCTGCAGGAGATTGGTCTACGCCACACTACTCAATGATGTGCACGTGCTATGTCCATGTGCTGAACCATAGCATTACATCATATCTGCCATTCAACTTGTTATCAATAGAAGAGGAAAGAAAATGTATATGTACTACACAATTTGTACGTACAAACACCGCAATAACTTGTAACCACATAAGTTCAAATGCTTCAAATGGCTCTAAGCACTATGGGACTTAACATCTGAGGTCATCAGACTTAGAACAACTTAAACCTAAGTAACCTAAGGACATCACGCACATCCATGCCCGAGGCAGGATTCGGACCTGCGACCGTAGCAGCAGCGCGGTTCCGGACTGAGGCGCCTACAAACGCTAGGCTACAGCGGCCGGCAAAAAACACATAAGTGAATCTGCATTTGGAAAAAGGTAAAACACCGTAATAAGTACACAGGATTGACAGTACTGTAAGTCATATAAACACGATGAAAAGTAACGTAGCCTTCAACACGACTCGAACCACACAACTGACTGCTGACGACCTGGTGGTAGGTAGAGTACTTTGAGTAAGACATCATAATACGCTGCCGACACATTTGACGGAGGGGCAATGCAACGACTGTGCTAAGATCCGCAACCAAGCATCGAGCAGCCCTACCTATAAAAACGTTTTTATATCGGAAAGTTCCCGGACCGATGCTTATTGGACTTCTTTTTTTCTTTCGATGTGTACTATCACCTCTCGAACTATTAGACACATTTTTGAACACCCTGTATTGTTAATGGATATTAAATAGTTTATCTCATTAATGATATGTCAAGAAAGTATTCCCATTTTTATTTTCTGCTTTTCGAATGTGAATTTTATGTTCGTGGGTGTTTTGTCTCTCTCTGATATAAGCTGATCGATTTTTCTTTGGTCGACCTACTACTCATGCTGCGTCGTTAACAAATCTGTCCAAATACATTTTTTAGTATTTTCTTCTTTGACTGATTTTTATTTTCTATATGATTTTGAAAGTATTGTCACGGCTCTCGTAGGAAGATCATCACTTTCCCGATAATTATTATACTTACGCTGTAAATGTTTGTAATAGTTCGGTATATGTTGTTGTTATGACTCCTGGAGGCTTTTTTGCTTGTGTCTTGAGGTCTTTTCTATTATTTCTGGTTTTCTGTAGCTGATGGATGTGAATAATATTATCCATTGAGTGATAACAACGCTGACTTGTTATATTTACAAGGTGGTCCACTGACCGTGACCGGGCCAAATATCTCACGAAATAATCGTCAAACGAAAAAACTACAAAGAACGAAACTTGTCTAGTTTGAAGGGGGAAACCAGATGGTGCTATGGTTGGCCCGCTGGATGGCGCTGCCTTAGGTCAAACGGGTATCAACTGAGTCTTTTTAAATAGGAATACCATTTTTATTACATATTCGTGTAGTACGTAAATAAATATGAATGTTTTAGTTGGACCACTTTTTTCGCTTTGTGATAGATGGCGCTGTAATAGTCACAAACGTATAAGTACGTGGTACCACGTAACATTCCGCCACTGCGGACGGTATTTGCTTCGTGATACATTACCCGTGTTAAAATGGACCGTTTACCAGTGGTGAAAAGGTAGATATCGTGTTGATATATGGCTATTATGATCAAAATGGCCAACGGCGTGTGCTATGTACGCTGATCGGTATCCTGGACGACATCATCCAAGTGTGCGCACCGTTCGCCGGATATTTACGTTATTTAAGGAAACAGGAAGTGTTCAGTCACATGTGAAACGTTAACCACGCCCTGCAACAAATGATGATGCTCAAGTAGGTGTTTTAGCTGCTGTGGTGGCTAATCCGCACATCAATAGCAGACAAACTGCGCGAGAATCGGGACTCTCAAAATCGTCGGTGTTGAGAATGCTACATCAACATCGATTGCACCCGTACCATATTTCTATGCACCAGGAATTGCATGGCGACGACTTTCAACGTCATGTACAGTTTTGCCACTGGACGCAATAGAAATTACGGGACGATGATAGATTTTTTGCACGCGTTCTATTTAGCGACGAGGCGTCACTTACCAACAGCGGTAACGTAAACCGGCATAATTTCCTCTATTGGGCAACTGAAAATCCACGATGGTGGCGACAAGTGGACATCAGCGACCTTGGCGGGTTAATGTATGGTGCGGCATTATGGGAGGAAGGATAGTTGGCCTCATTTTATCGATGGCAGTCTAAATGGTGCAATGTATGCTGACTTCCTACGTAATGTTCTACCGATGTTACTACAAGATATTTCACTGCTTAACAGAATGGCGATGTACTTCGAGCATGATGGATGTCCGGCACATAGTTCGCGTGCGGTTGAAGCGGTATTGAATAGCATATTTCATGACAGGTGGATTGGTCGTCGAAGATAGCATATTTCATGACAGGTGGATTGGTCGTCGAAGCATCATGCCATGGCCCGCATGTTCACTGGATCTGACGTCCCTGGATTTCTTTCTGTGGGGAAAGTTGAAGGATATTTGCTATCGTGATCCACCGACAACTGAAAACATGCGTCAGCGCATTTTCAATGCATGTACGAGTATTACGGAAGGCGAACTACTCGCTGTTGAGAGGAATGTCGTTACATGTATTGCCAAATGCATTGAGGTTGACGGACATAATTTTGAGCATTTATTGCATTAGTGTGGTATTTACAGGTAATCACGCTGTAACAGCATGCGTTCTCAGAAATGATAAGTTCACAAAGGTACATGTATCACATTGGAACAACCGAAATAAAATGTTCAAACGTACCTACGTTGTGTATTTTAATTTAAAAAAGCTGCCTGGTATCAACTGCTCGTCTAAAATTGTGAGCGATATGTTTGTGACTATTACAGCGCCATCTATCACAAAGCGAAAAAAGTGGTCCAACTAAAACATTCATATTTCTTTACGTACTACACGAATATGTAATAAAAATGGGGGTTCCTATTTGAAAACCGCAGTTGATATCCGTTTGGCTCTGAGCACTATGGGACTCAACTACTGTGGTCATAAGTACCATAGACTTAGAACTACTTAAACCTAACTAACCTAAGGACATCACGCACATCCATGCCCGAGGCAGGATTCGAACTGCGACCGTTTGACCTATGGCTGCGCCATCTAGCGGGCCAATCATAGCGCCATCTGGTTTCCCCCTCCAAGCTAGACGAGTTTCGTTCGTTGTAGTTTTTCGTTTGATGCTTATTTTGTGACGTATTTGGCCTGATTATTTTCAATGGACCACCATATACGAGGGCCGTTCAGAAAGTACCCTCCGGTTGATTTAAAAAAATACACCAAGTTAAGTAAAAATATTTTAATATATACATCTTACAACTACATCTTTGCACTATTTTTCTACATAGTCTCCATAGCGATTGAGGCACTTATCGTATCTCTTCACAAGCTTTGAAATTCCTTCTGCATAAAAATCACCCGCTTGTGCCTGGAGCCAGCCTGTGACCGCATCTTTGAGCTCTTCGTTGTCATCAAACCGCTGTGACCCGAGCCATTTCTTCAAATGCATGAAGAGGTGATAATCACTTGGCGCCAGGTCTGGGCTGTAAGGTGGATGGTTGATAATGTCCCACTTGAAGGACTCAAGAAGGGCCGTTGTTCTGCGAGCAGAGTGAGGACGGGCGTTATCGTGCAAAAAAACGATACCGGAAGTCAGCATACCACGGCGTTTGTTCTGTATAGCCCGTCGTAACTTTTTTATTGTTTCACAGTACACGTCTTGATTAATGGTCGTACCACGTTCCATGAATTCAACCAACAACACCCCTTTGGCATCCCAAAACACCGTTGCCATCAGTTTTCTGGCAGAAAAATCTTGCGAGGCTTTTCTTGGTTTGGTAGGCGAATTTGAATGTGCCCACATCTTTGATTGTTCTTTTGTCTCAGGGTTCACGTACTTAATCCAGGTTTCGTCACCGGTCACGATTCTGTTTAACAATGGTTCTCCTTCGTCCTCATAACGTGACAGAAAATCTAATGCAGAGGCCATTCTTTGAGTTTTGTGGTGGTCGGTCAGAATTTTGGGCACCCATCGTGCACAGAACTTACGGTAACCCAATCTTGCTGTCACTACCTCGTACAAGAGAGTCTTAGAAATCTGTGGAAAACCAGTAGACAACTCCGACATTGAGAAACGTCGATTTTCACGAACTTTTGCATCAACTGTCTGAACGAGTTCGTCAGTCACCAATGATGGTCTACCAGTCCTCTCTTCATCATGAACGTTTTCTCGTCCACTTTTAAATAAACGTACCCATTCACGGACAACTCCTTCACTCATAACTCTTGGTCCGTATACGGCACAAAGCTCACGATGAATAGCTGCTGCAGAATATCCTTTGGCTGTAAAAAACCTTATGACAGCACGCACTTCACATTTGGCGGGGTTTTCTATTGCAGCACACATTTCAAACTGCCACAAAAACTAAACTAGCGCAGGTACGACGTTCACTCGACCACGGCTTGATGCCGACTGACCTGTTGAGTGCGTGAACGCACAGATGGCGTCGCTACTCCCCCCACAACCCGCACTGTGACCGATCGGAGGTTACTTTCTGAACCGCCCTCGTATATATATATATATATATATATATATATATATATATATATATATATATATATATATATAGTGTTCTTTATCGTTCTTTCTGGATCTATAGCTGCGTTTTACCTCATTGAAGATACTAGCACTGACCTTGTTGAGGCTTAATGGCATCATCAAATGCTCTTGACAAGTTCATAAAGCCCATCCTTATTATTTTCTGAGTTTCAAGTCCTACTGAACAATTATTCCCACAGTACTGAGGTAACTTACAACAACATAGATACGAAGGTTACTACATGCGAGAGTTCCAAAGCAAATAGCAAGCGAACTAAGGAGTGTTTAAAGCAAAACACTGTAACATTAACCTAATCATGAGAAATCCTAGAAAGGCGCTTGTACTTCGACTCAAGAGGTCTATCTTAAACGAAGGGTTTACAATTGTTACAGCAAAGGGGAAAAGCTCCATTAGGATACGCTTAAGCATTACTAGAATGCTCCGGAGTCTTTTTTTTTAATTGGTGGCACAATAATTGCTGGTGTTTACATATTTATGGTTTCTACATTCTTTGAACACAGAATGTAATGCTTTTCTTAAAAAAGAAATTTTCAACATTTGACTATTAATTGTTAATTTATTTTACACAATAATGATCTGGGCTTTGTAACTATTCTCAGTTTCATGTCTAAATATTCAAATATGTCTCAGCTGTCTGTGATATGTCAGAATCGAAAAAAACATATTCTGATCTGGTCTTATAGACCAGTTGTCGTATTACAGGAGACGAATATATGCGACAACTTGTCGATAAGAACTGAAATGAGGTTTTCCGACCATTAAATGTCACAAACAATACTTATAGACCAGTTGTCGTATTAGAGGATACGAGTACATACGACAACTGGTCGTAAAGGCCAGATAAATGTTTTGCCGACGATGACATGTCACAGACAGGTCAGAAATCTTTCAACATTTCATAAAAAGCCGAAATCTTTATTGTGCAAAATAAATGAACAGTTGACAGTCAAAGGCAGAAATTTCTACAAAATTTTTGTTTGACTGAGGTCCCCACGGAGGAAAGATGAGAATGTAACGCAATGCAGATAGCGCAAGATTGCAAAATATTGTTAACTATTACTAAATCTCATGAAAATTAGAACAAAAGAAGTATCACAAGATGTACTTATTTAGAAATCTACAGTTCAGTGCTATGTAAAAACATTCTTACCGGTAATTACGTCAGAGCAGTTTCTTCCGTGGCTAACATAGCTCGTATTGACCTATAGCCAAGTCACGGTCTCGACTGGAGAACATTAGGTTCCAAACCTATTGCGAAAGAGATTTTAAACACCAAAATTCGGTCCCCAAGTAGGAAAAAGGTGCAAATGTATTGCTGTAAGTTCTTAAATTCTACGTGATGTTTTATAAATTAACGGTACTTAAGGCAGCTTTCCCAGCAAAATGAAAACAAAAAATCTGACCAGGTGAACATCAGCAACCGAGGAACATATTTATAGAACAGAAAATCCGCTTCAACGGCGAGTAATTTCCTAATTTACTGCACGACCTGTTTTGAAGCCTAAAACCTCGTTGTTAGCCTTGTTTGACTTGGCCGCGAGCCCCCCCCCCCCCCCCCCCTTCCATGACTCACTGGGCCGTCAGCCACGGATTTACGATTTCATAACTACGCGATTACAACACTTTTCGCGACTTCACCTTTCATTTTGTATGTCAATCTCATAGCACTAGTTCGCTAGTACGCATCCTCTTGTTCGCAGTTGGTGGCACCTGAAGATGAAATTTCGCGCTCCGAAACCGGTCGTTTTAAAAATTAAGAAATTTCCTGCAACGGACGCGAATCATTTACTCTACATGATGAATAACATAGGAGTGTTCCACAACCCTGCAGCAAACGTGTGTGACACATCGTTTCCGAAAGCAGGTGCTGTGGTGCATTCAAATGTGTACGAATATGTTATTGAACAGGTGTCGACAATATTTTGAGATCGTCGCTGTAATTGCGACCGTGTTATTTCCGTAACGTGCTGGCTGCAATGAAGTGAAGTTTGTAGCGTTTTTCCATAATTAATAAACACAACAGATACACATAACAGAGACTTTTGCAGTCAATATTATGATGCGGGCAGGCAATATCGTGAAGTAGTTCACTTCCTGCAGTCTTCCTGGCCGTTCTTCTTCGATTGCTTCTGAAAGACGTAACAGTTGTTGACAATAACTGTCAGAGGTGATGGTTACACATCGGGGAAGCAATTAGTAGTACACCATATTGTCACTGTTGCACCGCGCGCATAACATAACCTTTTGCGGCTACGCGCAGGTATTTGTTCCGGGAGTTGCTGCTTTGTTTGGGCTCAACAATTCCTTTCTTTTCCTTACGCTACATAAAGACACCATTTCTCGTCACTAGTAACGGTACAAGACAGGATTGATCGGTGTTGTTAAGAGCCAATTGATGACGAACAAGCAAAGTTGTACATACCGGGCACCTGATGATTTTTGTGATTTTGGCTTAGAGTATGTGGTACTCATACATCCGATTTTCGAACATTGTCCATTGTATGCAAATGTCGCACTATGGTGGAATGATGACAGTCCGTGGAGTACACTGACGTCGATCACTGAGGATTGTTGCGTTCAAACGACCTTCATCAAACCACGGATGTCTTCCTGAATGTGGAGAGTCACCAGTGTCAAAAGGATTCTAATTCAAACGAGAAAACCAATTTCGCGTCGTGCTCTGTCCAGTGAAATTATCGCCATACAAGCAGCAAACGTTTCAAGCTGTTTCCGCTGCTGTCATCGCTCTGTTGAACTCAAACAGAAGAATATGTCGGAAATGTTATGATCTCTCCACTTGTTGCGATCTCTCCACTTGGTACTCCATTTTCAGGCCTCCAAGGCTCCACTTATTATCTCCAAATGACAAAATGAGAATATGTAAACTCAATTAGAAACAGTGAGCTACGAATAGAAGGTTACAATCAATAAATAAACCCATAGCCACCGAAATAACTAAAACTCTACCAACTTATGCGCCAACCTAATATGTTTTCAAAGACACTCAGTTTCTAAGACAACATACAAAAGCAGTAACTTCTAAAACAAATATACACTACTTCCTAACAGTAGAAACCAAAGTTATGTGTTGTTTAATTATACAGCAGTGCTCTCTCTCTCTCTTCACGTAAATATTGGAGAGCTGCACTACACAGAAGGTTATTGCCATCTTTTTAATAGCGTGCTGGTGCATCTTTTTGTGTGCCATGTATCCGATAAGTGCTTAGTACGTTTCCGATAGATACTGGCACCAGACGGATACGCACAGGTCATGTTGATTCTACACATACCAAGTTGATAATCAAGTTCTTCTCAAATTTGGCAGAGCATGTCCCTATCTGTCTGTTCAAAAGCACTGTTTATGGGAGCTGGCAGTTTTGTTGGGTTCCTTGGTAGAGGAGTTGTAAACAATGAATCTTTCATATAACACCACACACACACATAACAAGAAAACAATCATGGAGTTAGGTTGGGACGGCGTGGAGGCCATGACATGATTTGCTAAACGTCAGCTTCACCACGACCGATCAATCAGTTTCATTATTTCCTATTTAAGAATTCACGAACATCACAATGGAAGTGGAGTGGAGCACCATCGTGTTGGTATAAGAAGTCCACACTGTCGGTCTCCAGTTGAGGCATGAGCCAATTTTCCAGCATGTCCGGATACAGATGTCCTGTAACTGAATTTTCACAGGAGAGAAGGGGACCATAAATTTTAAAATGTGAGAGTGCACAGAACAAATTAACCATTCGTAGTTCTCGAATGTGTAGCACGATAGCGTGAGGACACTCTGTCCCGAGATTCACGTGTTGTGGCTGTTCACTGTTCTATTAAAAAAAGTGCTTCATCACTGAAGACAAGTTTCTCACAAAACTCGCCCTGTTCCATGGGCTGTTACAACTGAGCCGAAAATTCAAAGCATCTGTCCTTGTCGGCGCAATCAGGGCTTTTAGTAATTAAAGTGCTAAGGCTTCAGGTTCAGTCATTTCCTTAACATCTTCCTGCCGGTCGACTGTGGTATGTTCAACTCTCTGCTTGGTCTGTTTGTCGACTTGTGTGGACTACGAGCGAGACTCGCTCACACGGACTCAGCCTTTTCTTGACTCACTGCAGGCCGACCCGTTGATTTCTCCCTTGCAGAACTATCCTGAAGCCTCAAAATGCGCGTATCATCGCCGAATGGAATCGGTAAATGGTGGATCTTTGTTCAATTTCGTTCTAATCTGTCGTTCCATTGTAAAGGCGGACTGATTTAATGCTTTTCGAGCACAACACACACTTTCTCTGCACCTGACGTCATCTTTTTAAGTACTCAACGCTGCCCTCTCATGGCAGAAATCTCAAGTGCGGCTGCAGCAATACAAAACTTATTCACTTTTTCTATATTAGTAAAACAATGTAGCTGCAGTGAATTTATGAAATCACTTCAATCATCTATTACCTTGTAGCTTCCTTGCCGCGCCACTTACTCACAGCGCCAACTGGCGTCATTCAGTCTCACGCTGAGCAGCGGTCACTAGAGCCCCGAAAGCGCCTGGCCTACCCGAGTGGTAGCACGTGCACGAGCTGTGCATCAGAGAGCGCGAATACGCTTCCCAGTCGCCGGCGGAAGTTGTCGAAGGTTGCCGATGCAAATCAACGGTTGCGTGAGCGCAAGTACAAATGTCTAAACGGCTGGCACTGCCGCGTGAGCGATTGTTCCCAGCAACGCTGATTTCACATGCCTACAATCATTTGCACACAGGATGCGAATCTGCTGTGTGAGCCTGTGCGATGCGCTTCACATACCTCCAGCATCTGCCGAAATTTTTGCAAATGACAAATTACGAATACAGATATAAATTATTGTTCGTTATTCATGTACAACAACTATTACTTGGACCAGGATTTACTTACATGAACAATAACAATAACATCTGTGAATAAATAGTGTTAAGAGTAAAAGATAAATCTGAAATCGAGTGCCATATATTGCTCCATTTCTTTGTTGTTTATTAATTGAATCTACTTTTTGTTTCTTTTACATTAGTGTTAAGAACATGTCTGTTTTTAACACCTCATTATAAACTTCATTTGATTTTGGCAGTTTTGCCGTTGTGACACAAAAGAAAATATGTTATGCAGATGCAGTGTACTCTGAATTCGTCTTTAGTCATGATAAAGACATATTAATTTTAACTCACAATTTTCTTGAGCAAAACCTGGGAAAACATCAGTTCTGCTGTAGTTTTTGGCAAATAATTTGTTGTGACTCCCCTTTAATGTCACTTCTCTAAGCACATTATAAATAAATTCTTCTTTTTGCACGATAATATCATTCAAAAATCGTGATCGAATTTCTTTCACATCTCTTTGGCTATTTCATGGTCCAGTCACATTTACATATCATCTGTTAAAAGCCTAAGTAACCACCTTTTGCACTGCAGATGTGCCGGAGGAGAGTCAGCGAGGTTCTGTAGTATAGTGAAAGAGATGTAGAATGTGCAGTGTTGTGGTCAACTGCACTACATTTCTCGATAGAGGATCCATGGTGCAAACAGCCCAATCGAGGTGGTCCCACATATCCTCGATAGGATATAAATCCAGTGAATGTGGTGTTATATGTTTGCTCATTTGCTCAGAAATCAGAAAATGTAGCGTTTCTTACAAAGCTGTCAACCCTAAGAAACTTCCACGTCCACCTTGCACCCACCCGCTGCGTGTGACAAAACGATTCTTACTTTTGGTTGGTCGGTTTACTGAAGAGGGGGGGGGGGGCAGGCTAAGGGACCAAACAACAAGTTTATTAGTGCCTTAGTAAAAGCCTGGTGCATTCAAAAGTTGAGATCTTCTCTCTCTTCTTCACAGACTTAAACAGCTGAGTATGATTCAACTAGACTTAGCATTGTTGTCATTGTTATAGGTGCAAGATGCGATTAGTAACAGAGAAAATCGTAGGTTCCAACCTTAAGCCTTTAATTTTGTAGTCTGAAACTTAAGCGCTCAGTCACAAAGACACATTTGTGCCAAAACTGTTAATAAGTTACTTATCAAACAGAAACTGCCCTATGGCAGAGGAACAAACACAAATTTTGTACAAGAACTGAAGAAAGAGAATACAGTGGCATTATATGTTACTCGTTATTTAAGTTACAGATAATTTATTGACGAATAAATTTGTTCAAATGATCTACTTATTCGAATAACTATCCACATGCAGATTTATTCAAATAACAACAATGTCTTTTCAACACTGCATCTCACGCTTCATTTCCCTTTCCGTTCATATCATCAACTGCAACCAGTCTTATTAGTTCATTTGTTCAAGTCACTCACGAAGGCCTACTGTGTAGCTGGATTGCAGTTCTTTTGTTGATTGACAGTTATAGTCAATTGTCATGCTCCTCAATACAAATCTCTTTAATTTGCTCTGTTCAAAATATCTCTCAATATAAGTGTGATTTTAGCAGCTGACTGAAAGTGAGCATTATTTAATCAGCTATTCTTTCTCACAAATCTACATTTTGTAATCTTACCCTCCTACACATCCCCATTAAAGTTGTCATTGTTTGCACAAACTTAGAAAAATTCGAGAGTAGTAAGATTACAAAAGAAGGTCTCTTTTACTTATCTTGATTATCTCGTTTTTGTTGTTGCTGGCTCAAAATCTTGTTGTATCTAGGAGTACATTCTTGATGCTCAAAAGTTTGATTTAAGGTTGCGGGTTCTTGAAGACAAGACAACTGATGAAGAGTTGCCTGTTTCTATGAATATCTCTTTATTTTATCCCATTCCTCTAAATCACACTGACTTTGTAATTTCCACATTCAAAAAACCAATAATTACATTGTTGGTGACAAACCTACAAAAATGTCTACTTCCATCTGAGGCATACTCACTTACATTCTGTGGTACTCGCAATTTCCAAAGTGTATTCAAAGCAAAAGAGTTTACAAAGTTTCTCAACAGGAGAAGAATTTTTACCAAATTGTAACATTATTCCATAAATAAATCCAGAAACAAATTTAGTAATTAGTGTTAGATTACACAACTAATCATATGAATTTTAAGTATGCCAGAGATTTTGTAATTTCAATTATTCTAAAGAGACGAGTAATTTTAACTGTTAGTACATATCGACTATAACACATTCATTTTTTTTACACATTTTAGCCTGTAATATAATACATCGTATCCAAAATCATTTGAATTCTTTTAATGAAACAGCTGAGATAAATTTAACCTATGCAAGACTCGATAGTATGCATACGTGGTATCGGTTATCTGTATATAAAAAAAGGTAATGTTAGAGGCGGATGATTCATTATAAGTTCCACAGCCTAAATAATGATCTACAGTAACATTTTCGTCTTAATATGATAATACTTTGTGAATATCAGGCCTACAGCAAATATTTGCTCCACAGAAAACACAGGAAATTGACAGCTAAATAGAAATTCTAATAGCAAATGCATTAGCGCTGCTACGATGTGACGTAGCTGTGTGGAATCTAAGTTTCCGTAAGCGTTTGGTCTGTTGTCCATCACTCTATGAGTGAGAACTGCGTGATACCCAGTCAGTGAACTTCCAGCCGTGTGATTCCGCGTGTGTGTGCATGGCGAGTGAGGTAAACGAACACTACTTAAGGGTATTCGCTATACGGATACAGTGCCCTAGCGATCACAATTTCGTCGGTCGTTAGTTTATAATAAAGTTTGCTTCCCGCTCCTGCGGTCTTTTCCTCGAATTTTCGGACAGTGCACCACTTCAAATGGTTCAAATGGCTCTGAGCACTATGGGACTTAACTTCTGAGGCCATCAGTCCCCTAGAACTTAGAACTACTTAGACCTAACTAACCTAAGGACAACACACACATCCATGCCCGAGGCAGGATTCGAACCTGCGACCTCAGCCGTCACACGGTTCCAGACTGTAGCGCCTAGAACCGCTCGGCCATTCCAGCCGGCTGCACCACTTCATTAAAAACATTTCTGTTAAAGTCTGTAAAAAAATCTAAACTTGAAAGCCTCAGTTCAGTATTTTGCATTTAATTTGATAACAACGTATGTGGAAGTTGACGTAAAGGGAACAGGTGTTAACCAGTCAATATGTTATAATTGGGTGTTGGCTGATGTATAAACAGCGCCGTTTTGACAGCTGATGGGTGTGGCTTCTGCCGACCTGCTTAATAAGTGGACAGTGTGTTCTGTAATGTTGTACATCAGGAAACTTTGGTACATCTGCATTTACATCTACATGATTACTCTGCAATTCACAATTAAGTGCCTGGCAGAGTGTTCATCGAACCACCTACAAGCTACTTCCGTACCATTCCACTCTCGAACATCGCGGGGAAAAACGAACGCTTAACTCATTCCGTGCGAGCTCTGAATTTCTTATTTTATTATGATGATTATTTCTCCCTATGTAGGTTGGCATCAACAAAATATTTTCACACTTCGAGGAGAAAGATGGTGACTGAAATTTTATGAAAAGAGCGTGCCGCAGAGATTAACGCCTTTGTTTTAATTATTGCCACCCCAATTAGCGTGTCATATTGGTGGCACTCCTCTATCTCTCCTATTTTGCGACAATACAAAACCAGTTACCCTTGTTTGAGCTTTTTCGATGTCCTCCGTCAATCAAAGCTGACGCGAATTCCAGATTGCACAGTACTGCTCAAAAAGAGGAATCTCTTTAGTAGATTCTTGCTGCATGTTCTGCTTTCCCAACAACGTTATCCATGTAATCATTCCAACTTAAGTTGTTCGTAACTGTAACCCTACGTATTTAGTTGAATTTGTGTGATGTATCATGCAAATGAAATTAACTGGATTCCCTTTAGTACTCACGTGGATGACTTCACACTTTTCATTATTTAGTCGCTTTTCGAACCATTCAGAAGTATAGTCAAAATCATTTTGCAGTTGGTTTTCATCATCTGATGACTTTATAAGATGATAAATAACAGTGCCATCTGCAAACAATCTAACAGGGCTGCTCATATTGTCTCCTAAATCTTTTATATAGGTCAGGAACAGCATATGGCTTGTAACAGTTTCTTGGGGAACGCCAGATATTAGATTTATCAATTACTTTCCCCTAGTTATTACGAACTGTGACTTTTCTGACAGGAAATCACAAATACAACAGCACAGGTGGGACGATACTCCGTAGTTATGCAATTTGATTAGAATACACTTGTGAGGGAAGGTGTCAAAAGCCTTCTGGAAATCTAAAGCTATGGAATCAATTTGACATCCTCTGTCGATACCACTCATTTCTACGTGGGAATAAAGACCTAGTTGTGTTTCGCAAGAAAGATATTTTCGGAATCCATTGGCTGGTGGTCAATAAATCGCTTTCTTTGAGATAATTCATAATGTTCGACCACTGTATGTGTTCCAAAATCCTACTGCAATTGACGTTAGTGATATGGGTCTGTAATTCAACGGATTACTCTTATTTCTTTCCTTGTGTTTTGGCATAACTTGTGCAACATCACAGTCTTTGGGTACGGATATTTCTACGAGCGAGCGTTTATAAATGATTGCTTAATATGGACCTATTGTCTCAGCATACTCTGAAAGGAACCTAAATGGTATACAATCTGGACCGGAGGCCTTGTCTTTATTAACTGATTTATTAACTGAGTCGCTACACCGAGGATATCTACTTCTAAGAAGTTACTTATGACGGCCATTGTTCGTCCCCGGTAGCTAGGTGTTAGTTCGGTGCTAGCGGCCGTGCGAAGCGGAGATCCGATACTTCCGCCTGTGCGGCGTGTGCGAGTGTTTGTTTACTTGTGGACTTAGTCTGCGCACGGGCTAGTAACAACGATCATGGCGAACAAGTACAGGAAAACTACATTACGATTCAATTTCTGCAAAGACTACGAACGACCAAAGGCTTTAGCAGTAGAATGATTCATTCGAGAGGAAGTCAAGATATTGTCGGAATTCACCTGTCCATCATTAGTCCCACGGTGTATGTTAAGATGGTAAATGACGTGGCGTGTGAGAGAATTCTACAAGCGACAAAAGCAGGTCTCCGATTTTGCCATAGTGACGGGAATGTCGGCACGGTAACTGTAGAACATGCTGGTCTGGGTGTACGGACAATACGTGTTTTTGAGCTGCCATTTGAGCTCCCGGCTGAAGAAGTTATCGAGGCTTTTAAGCCATACGGCACGGTACATGGTCACAAGGCAGAACGCTCGACACAATTCGCCACGTACCCGTTCTTAACGGAGTGCGACAGATCACTATTGATCTTCAGAAGCATGTACCGTCCTATCTGACAATTGGTGGTTGTCGGCGGTGGTGATTTACGATGGTCAACCACGTACATGTTCTGGCTGTGGCCAGAAGGGACACCTCAGGTCGAACTGTATGCAACGGCGGACTATGCAGCTACCTTCAGATGTGCGGGAGCCATCGCCGGCGATGACAGTACTATCGATCACCAATGCCAAAGCCCTCACTACGTCCGCTGATGACCGAAAGGACACAGCCCCGGTGCAAGATCAAGATGGCACTCTCCGAAACCTTGTCGCAGACGTCGGGATGACAGAGGATGCTGCTCCATCGCGCATACAATCTACGGCGGCAACATCAGATGAGACCGAACTCCCACCAAGCACACCGATAGTACACGAAGCAGTTACAGCCACTACGGATGCTGTTCCGTCTGGAACGCACTCTAAGACGACAACATCAGTTTCGACCGAACTCCCGCCAAGTACAACGATGGGACTCGAAACACTTCCAGTTCCTACGGATGCTTTTCTGTCGGGCAGCCGTGATTCCCTACAATCTGAGGACACGGAAGAAAGATCACGCACACAGCGTTCCCCGAAAAGGAGGAAACGGCGGCGTCGCACGACATCTCCTCGGGATGACTCCCCTTGCCCCGACGACGATGTGCCTGTGGACCAAGAAGACACAACAGCCTCTACGAAACAGCATTAGGCAATGGGAACTGTTCGATCAGACCCACAGCGGTCTGTCACATTGACGGTACCGGGACGTGGTGATGCTGAAGAGGAATCACAGCCAGTTGGCTCTCCAGACGCAGATGCTGTGGCTATGGATACGAATATATCACAGCCTGAAAAGATGTGGTATGACGATATTGAGGAGGCGCCGGACGTCATACAGAGGCAGCCGGCACTCACGAAGACGGCCTAGTAATTGCTGAAGGTGAAGGGAGAGGGGCGAGGGAACGTCTTCTAACTCAGCCCCCAGCGCCGATGCAGGGAGATGTTGTTGCGCTTCGACAGAGTGGGATTCAGCGCCATGCGAACTGTATTGCGACATTAAATGTAAATGACGTGCGTTCACCGGCCAAAATACACCTACTGGAGTGGGATTCAGCGCCATGCGAACTGTATTGCGACATTAAATGTAAATGACGTGCGTTCACCGGCCAAAATACTTCTACTGAAGGAAACGATTTGGGCATCTGATGTGGATATTGCTTTTCTGCAGGACGTCCACATAGCTGCACTCCCATACTCGCAGGCTACCAATCCTATTCGTCACATGGAGATCACAACGGGAGTGGGGTGTCAGTTTACGTGCGAGATGGCTTCCCAGTGGAAAACGTGTGTTATCTTCCGTCGGCCATGGGAATGGCTTTCACGACATTTGGGACACGCATCATCTTTATGCACCGTCGGGAAATAATCGGCGGCGGGAAAGGGCGCGATTTTATGCAGAAGACTTTGCCCCACTATTCCATGGACGTTATGAATGTGTAATAATTGGTGGAGATTTCAACTGTGTTCTCAGCCAGAAAGACCAATGGCCGCAGGCAAGCATCAGCCAGGAGTTGCGACTCGTTGTCAACGACCTTGTATTTAGTGACACGTGGGAATTACGACATGGAGATGCACCGGGATGCACCTATGTGACAATTCATTCGGCGAGCAGATTAGATCGCATTTATATCTCACGGGCTCATGCAAATGATGTCCAGGACGCGGAACGCTGGCCATTGGTATTTTCCGATCACAGCGCTTACATCTGTACGGTGCTTCTTCCCCGCAGAGAGGTGTGGAAAAGTAACGCTCCGTGGAAACTAAACATTCAACATCTACGTGATCCTGAATGCCGTCAACGGATCCTTGAGACATGGACGATAGGCGTGTGAAGGGTTGGAAGGTATACGACGATGCTTGATTGGTGGCAGACTTGTGCTAAACCGGCACTTCGCCGTATGTTCATCTCATATAGCAGGGAGATGGCAGAATGGCGCCGCCGTACGACCGAGTATTATTTTGCACCAAGTCGTGAATGAACAAAAGCACCGACGACGCGTTTTGGTACGGGAATTAATTGCCCGCGAAGACCGAAGAGTGACGCGTCAAGCGGACATTGTCTCTGCATTCGTCGACCATTACCAACACATCTATCGGGAAGAAGCTGTCCCTGTCGATGACCTCGACCGTATGGCCACGTACGTCTCCCGTACACTGACGGTGGAAGCCGCGGGAAACTTACTGGAAGCCATTAGCTGTGAGAAAGTACATGATGCGATCTCACAAGGTGCGTTGAATCGGTCCCCAGGCATTGATGGGCTTCCTGCTTAATTTTGTCGAGAATTTCGCAACGAAATGGCACCGCGATGGGCGGAAATGTACAACGAGATGTTAAATTCCAATGCGCCTATGCCACCGGCTTTTATGGAAGGCCTCTTGGTGCCAGTACATAAACCGAAGCCAGGAATTACGGTCACACATTATCGCCCCATCACCCTGCTTAATGCCGACTATAAGATCTTTGCACGGTTGCTAGC
Source organism: Schistocerca cancellata (assembly GCF_023864275.1). Lineage (NCBI taxonomy): Eukaryota > Metazoa > Arthropoda > Insecta > Orthoptera > Acrididae > Schistocerca > Schistocerca cancellata. Next base: position 514,534,051 of record NC_064633.1, read on the forward strand.
GTCCCGATGTCGTATGTTAATTCGTAGCGTTCTCTCTCCAGAACAGACGACACCGGGTGGATCGGCGAATGTGCAAACAGCTACTGGCGAATGCCGTGATGTGATAGCGCTAGCGGAGGAGTCCCGGCTTAAAGCGGCGATGGTGGCGGTTGATTATGACAGTGCTTTGATAAGGTGCGCCTCAACTATCTGTACGGTGTACCGGAACGAATGGGATTTCCAGACCGTTTTACTAGTCTCATTAGAAGGATTTATGGGGACGCTCAATCCTTGGTACAGGTTAATGGGCGTATAGCAGGGCCCATTCAAATTTGACGATCCATACGCCAGGGCTGCCCTCTTTCGATGCTGCTGTTCGCGATAGCGTTGGAACCAATTCTCTTTCTGGGATGGAACTACGGGGCTACACCTTCAAATGTCTTGCCTATTCGGACGACCTCCTGCTGCTCGTTAGTTTTGAGGAAGAGGTGAAGACGGTCCTTGAACTGTTATTGGACCACAGTGTGACGGCGGGTAGTGCAGTGAACATGAATAAATCGGTAGCAATGCCGGTTGGAAGGGGCCTTACGCCGGAAGAAATCAGTCCGTTTCCGTATGTGCAACGATTCCGCTATCTCTGCATAGACTTTACCTCATGTGTAAAACATACTGCGGCAGTTAACTACCGACGTATTTTACAGACAACACGTACCATGGTCCACAACATCTCCTACGGCGCCTTGATCCTTTGCAGCGAGTCGAGTATCTAAACACTTATGTGGTTTCTCGAATGGTGCATATTTCGCAGATCCAGCCCCTACCACTCACGCTCGGACGTCGACTTCAACCAGCACTAGGCTATTTTGTGATTATTGGATCGCCCCTCAAGGTGCGAGACGGAACGCTCACGCTCCCTACGGACAAGGGGGGACTCGGACTTACGAATGTTCACTGCCGAGCGACGGCGCTCCTTGTAGCCACGATGTACAAGCAATGGCGTAGCGGGCGTGATTCCCTTACATCCCGCCTAATGGATCTCCTGGTTCCAGCGTCCCTCACACCTCCGGCGGCGGTGGGCAACATTACGCCACATTTTGCGCATGTATCAACATTTATCGTGGAACTTAGTTATATCAGAGACGAGTTTCCGAGCACGAGACCGCCATGCGCGAAGGATTTTTATGTTTGGGTGCTACGACGGATAAGTCGTAATGTCATTGAACTCAAACACCCCAGGTTGCATTGGCCGAAGATTTGGAGACATGTGCACCAAAAATTCCTTCCTACCTTCGTTAGGGCACTGTGGTTCTTTGTCGCCTGTGGCAAGTTCAACACCAACCAACGCCTCCATGCAGTTGGACTAGTGGACACTCTACTATGACCGAAATGTCGCCAAGTGGATGACGACCATCACCGCTTAACTTGTATCGCGGTGGAGGACGTCTGGCTCCTAGGAAGACAGATGGTGGCTTGCTACCTCCGTGTGACCCCGCAACATATTACACCTGCTTCCTTCTTACATCCAGAGAGTGACTACTTTCCGGCGACTAAATCACAGTCGATCATCTGGGTCAAAGGTTGGACGATCGCGTACCTCTATGGGGATGCCGCCAAGTCGCGACTTGACTTTTGGTATTTCTTGCAGCAAGCCCACAATGAGGTTCTAGATGGTCACACTATCGGAAAACCTTTGCCAACTATCTTCAGGCAGTCTTCCTCGACCCCCCACGCAGTTGGGATGTGCCGGGTGCAGTCGGTGTGCACATTTGACAGCTGATAATTAACCTCACGCTTCTCTCACCACTCAATATGTAATGCACATACTATACGATGAAATGATCTACATGTTCCTTTTAACAGAGTGATCTTTACTGAAAATAAATAAGTAAATAAACAAAAAAGTGTTCAGCACGACAGACTGTCAATCCTAAGGGCCCGGGTTCGATTCCCGGCTGGGTCGGAGATTTTCTCCGCTCAGGGATTGGGTGTTGTGTTGTCCTAATCATCATCATTTCATCCACATCGGCGCGCAAGTCGCCGAAGTGGCGTCAGATCGAAAGACTTGAACCAGGCGAGCGCTCTACCCGACGTGGGGCCCTCGTCACACGACGTTTTTATGACGGCCATTGTGTGTATTTGTATGTATTTGTGGGTCGTAGTTGGTACCGTAGACGTAGTACACTGTAGGAAACCTAGGCTACTAGACTTTATCCAAAATATTAATTTATTTTCTAAAATGTATGAGTCAATGTTAGTACAGATAACTTAGGATAGGTTTTGAAGAGTCTAAGGCGGTGTATTAGCGGCATGCGTTCGTCAGTTTGATTAAAGAGAGTGCTGATTTACATTTCAGTAGACAATTGGCACCTGACATACTGAGTTTCAGACAAAATTTTCTTTAATGTATTGCAATATTCTTTGAAAATCAAGGTCATGACGTTCCCTTTTAGGAGGTAATTACCTTCGTGAAAATATGTGTAATAATACATGCTCTGGGATAGCGTTACAGCGCTTTTTAATGCCAAATTTCGGTACAGAATGACCTCCAATATTTTTACAGGCTCACTAAAGTGGAATAAAAGTCATAACCAACTAACATCTTCTAATGCTTAGAGAGAGTATGGTAATAGTTCCTAGAAACGTTACATGAGCATAGCGACACAGGAAGCGTGTAAGTATTTGCCGATAAAGAGCTATGCGTATGGACTGTGGAGTCAGTTAAGTTGCGTAGAGAAGTGGAGTGTATTGTATATTACCTGCACAACATGATTAACTTCCTAGGTGCAAAACAAAGGTACTGTGTGGATTCTTACAGATACGGATCCCTTTTGCTCCCGTCCTGAATAGGCCCGAGTTACTCTTCTCGCAGCGCCGTGTTAAAGTTTGTGGAGTTGTATTGTTGGTTATGGCCGATCAGTTGTTAGGACTGCTAAAAAGTTAGAGGCTGTTCGACAAAACCAAGTATGCGGATTCGAAACCCACATTTTTTGCTTGTAGCAGTTAATATTCCGTTAGAAGAGGGCTACCATATTTTAATATTAAAAATCTGGTGTAATTAAGATAATGTGATTTATTTTACATATTTTTTCATTTTCTTGCACCTTTTTTGCAGAAAATTCTTCACACTACCAAACACATGTTAAATTTTTGACGTTTTACAGTATGATCAGTAGCGGCCTTACATTTTCAACAGTGAGCTTATTCCGCCCATCCATCCAATGGACATTTAGCTGCGAAAATATTCTCTATACAGCTGCATCGTCGCGATTACTCGCGTGTTCGTACGATTCAAAAATGGTTCAAATGTCTCTGAGCACTATGGGACTTAACAGCTGAGGTCATCAGTCCCCCAGAACATAGAACTACTTAAACTTAACTAACCTAAGGCCATCACACACATCCATGCCCGAGGCAGGAGTGGAACTTGCGACCGTAGCGGTCGCGCGGTTCTGGACTGAAGTGCCTAGAACCACTCGGCCACACAGGCCGGCTTTGTACGATTCATCAGCAATATTTTTCCCCACTAAAATTGCAGAGTTTGAAACGTCCCCTTAGAAAAAAATATGAATTACTGTGCTGATAAACCTCTTACATTATTTGTTTTTCAAACAGCAAAGCAAAACTGAACGTACTCAAACATTCACTAAAGTGACACACAATACTTTTAGCGCAACGCAATCTGACTTTCAGTAATCGCTACAGAGAATGTCCCTGACTAACATTAACCTATACCTTTCACAAATCACTTATCTCACAAAAATCTTCGTTACTCGAACTACTGCAATACAGCGAGCGCCACTACTGCCAGCTTAATAGCGTTGAAAAGTTATAATATACATAGCAGTTCATGACATCCAGTCTTACAAATTTCAAAACTCCGCGATCTCTCTCTCCACATCCACCACTGCTGGCGGCTCACCTCCAACTGCGCAATGCTACACGCTATTAACATCCAGCTGCCCAACACTACAATGGCAGACAACAATGTAAACTAGCTACAGACTGCACACAGCACAGCCAGTGATTTTAATCAGAGCGCTACGTGGCGTTACCAATATAAAAAACCTAAACAGCCTACTTACATAGCCCCAATGCTCCCCACAAAAATTTTACATGATTTGATAAAATTTTTCATAATTACAATAACAAAGATATCAAATGCACACACGTATTGATACAATGTTGGTCAAAAGCTAAAATTTTCTCACAGTCCATAAAGACAGTCCTGATCATTCATCACAGTATAATTGCAGTGTTTTTCTCAAAGTCTGAGCAGTAAAAGAAAATGCACATGGAAGTAGTGGATTTCCATGCAGTCTTGAAGAAGTAGTGTTGTCCTTCCAACGGAAAGACAGTGCTGACTCTTGACATGCTGACAGGAAATGGGTCACAACAGAGCAAACCCACAGCAGAGTTATTCGACGTTTTGAAGAATATTGGTAGGTAGGTCATCACAGAGCGGACCCACTGTAGTCCTGGTAGAGATTATGGTATTGGTGGGCCACCAGAGGTGCAGGCCCACTGCAGTCCTTGTAGAAATAATGGTATTGGTGGGCCATCAAAGATGCAGACCCACTGTAGTCCTTGTAGAGACGGCCAGCAGCCATCTGTTGCGACTGTGCAGGTGTACAATCGCCATTGAAGAGTCTTGCGGATAATATAGCAAGTCCATAACCACCACTTGTGCACTCACAAGGTTTTTGGAATTGTCCTTAGAACCAGCAATGCTGTTATCCAGTCCCTTGCTGAATTATTAATACACGTGCAAACACTATCAGTCCCTACTTCTCACATATTGTCCATATACTATGATCAACAGAAACGTGTGCAGTGAAATGGAACTGACAAGTTAATAATATGATGAACTGGTGTCAATTACAATTTTATAACATAAGAATACAATTACAAAGGTACAAAATACTTCATTAAAGAGCATATCAATACAGATAACATTTGTAGTACAAGCTTTGCAATAGAATCGAAATAACATATACATCAGTGTTACAGGAATTATGACATGAGTACATACATAAAAGATCAGGATAACTTTCGAAACATCAACTTCACACATGAGCATTAAAACTGAACAGTATAAATAATGTCTAAGCATATTTACAAGGTAAATAACATATTATCAGAAAAATTCTACAACATAAATCTTATTAGCTAGACACATACTGACAGGAAAAACACAAATACACAAGGGAACACAAACACATAGAGGGATAACACAAAAGGAAAGGACAGGGTTCGTTTTACTGCAGTATTTTGCATGGAGATCTCCAATCGTTCATATTTATTCCCAAAAAGTCATATCTAAGCCTGCTTTCTGTATTCTGTTCACATTCTCTTTCAAAAATAGTTTTTCTCCACTGTACACTACTTTTTTTTTGCCAAACCATTTTCTTATAGCTTCTCAATGCATTTCTTTCCATTCACACAACTCGTTCTCTAATATAGCCTACCCCATCTTAAGCTAACTTAAATCTACTGAGCTCAGATGCTAAACTAAGGGACGAGGCAATGCAACAGCACAAAACAATTAATACAAACAGCAATGAAAAAAATGGAAATTGTCAAAGCAAGCAGCATAAATTAGCAAAGGAAATGCCATATTACAACTAATATAAGGCAATGCGCAGCAAACAAGAAAAATAAATCCGTAGTAAAACTGGCTTAACAGAGTAATACAAAGTCAAATTCAGTAACATTATGCCTGGCAAACAGCAACAGAAAATGCAATAACTTATATCTAAACATGACAAAGCTCAAGCAGAAAAAAATATTACAGTAAAAATGGCCATATTTAATACCTACGTCACATCTTAACACTGAAGTGATTCATCACGAGAACTTACTCTAGCAGACAAGTTACCAAATCGTAAAAAAATTATTTATGCACTTCCTGTGAAGGGAAATGATTATTTGTGCTCTCTTTTCTAAGAAAGTACATCATAAACGTATTCTTTATTGGGCCTGCAGACAGAAAATAGTGATATTAGTACATCTATTAAATTTTATAATAACCAATGCTGCAGTGCAGCTAGAAACTAGATATTAAAGAAAATGAGCAAATATGTACAAAGGAAGGCATGAAACATCATTCATTAGCCATATGGCATTTCATAAGGTAGTAAAAAAATCTCTCAACTAGAAATACAGTAGTCATAATCAGGTGTATAGACATAAAAATATTTCTCGTCATTTCATTAGGCATTTCAGTAAATATCATAAATTAACAGCTCCACAGTGTTATCATATATTTTCAAGTTTGAGCGTGTCATATTTGCGATGCTTTCTACAAAGGAATGTCAATAGCAAGGATAATGGCCCCCTTTTTTTTTGTCCACCTGTGCCTCTGAAAGGCACACACTAATGGCTTTTTTCCAGGCGACTGTCGTGCAGCTGGGTGCCCACGACTCATTACGTGATGGTGGTCACTTAACTTTCTTACTGAAATATTTATGACACCAGCTTGCATTACAGTGACAGTCTCACATAAAAAATTTCACAGGTCGAGAATTTGCATTGCAAATGTGTAGAAACAAAATCCTATGAATATAACAGTGTTCAAAAAGTTTTCGTCGGCATTGTGATACATTCGCGCATTTACACACATTTCATAACACTTAAAGTACGATTCTTGGTTTCCAACATCCTTTTCCACAAATCAGAGTCCCTAACCACTACTCATTATTCATATACGTATTCATTGACACTTCTTCAATATTTCATCAAAATAAATACGTAGCATAATCAAATTCCTCATATAACATCAGCTTATTGATCATAAACATACCTCATCAACATAATACACATCGTCGTCGTAAAAATAACATCATAACACCTCAGATCAAATCTCAAAAATGTCGTAGCTTTCTGCAATAATGTCAAAACCGAAAAAAAATTCTCTGCTCATTTCAATAGTGTCATTTACCTCAAACGTACTTTAAAATCATGCTCCCTTACCAAATACATCATTCAAAGCTCACATAGTATCACAATGGTTCTGAAAAATATGAAGAGTTCACACAGTACAGACAAAATACAATTTCATAAGTGTGAAGTTATCCAACTGTGTAATTGCGTAAACATCTGTCACTGACGTAGTAAAAAAAGTTTGTCTCTCTCAGTTAAATGATCAGATAGCTGTGTAATTATCTGTTAGAGAAATATGGTACCGATGTGTAAAGTTGTGTAAGCAAATACCATATTAGCTAGGGCTCCTTGTGCTTGCCAAACACATGATACACAAAAGTAAGCGTGTACCCCCCTGAGGATTAATGTAATTATACCCTCAGGTGTTACAGATTACAGCAATGGAATGAAATGTATCACGGAAAACCTTTGTACCATTGTACTTCAAATATCTTTAAAAATAAATGTTTTAAGTACAAAATTAATCACTCAAATACGTGTACTGTAGCGCTAAACTGTGTGTCTTGTTGTAAGATAATCTCTGTGGAAGTGTCGTAGTTATCGTCCTCCGAAAGCTAAGTTCTGCAGAAGTCAATGTACTTACCTCATGATAAATAAAAGTGAAATGCTTTGCATATACACTCCTGGAAATGGAAAAAAGAACACATTGACACCGGTGTGTCAGACCCACCATACTTGCTCCGGACACTGCCAGAGGGCTGTACAAGCAATGATCACACGCACGGCACAGCGGACACACCAGGAACCGCGGTGTTGGCCGTCGAATGGCGCTAGCTGCACAGCATTTGTGCACCGCCGCCGTCAGTGTCAGCCAGTTTGCCGTGGCATACAAAGCTCCATCGTAGTCTTTAACACTGGCAGCATGTCGCGACAGCATGGACGTGAACCATATGTGCAGTTGACGGACTTTGAGCGAGGGCGTATAGTGGGCATGCGGGAGGCCGGGTGGACGTACCGCCGAATTGCTCAACACGTGGGGCGTGAGGTCTCCATAGTACATCGATGTTGTCGCCAGTGGTCGGCGGAAGGTGCACGTGCCCGTCGACCTGGGACCGGACCACAGCGACGCACGGATGCACGCCAAGACCGTAGGATCCTACGCAGTGCCGTAGGGGACCACACCGCCACTTCCCACCAAATTAGGGACACTGTTGCTCCTGGGGTATCGGCGAGGACCATTCGCAACCGTCTCCATGAAGCTGGGCTACGATCCCGCGCACCGTTAGGCTGTCTTCCGCTCACGCCCCAACATCGTGCAGCCCGCCTCCAGTGGTGTCGCGACAGGCGTGAATGGAGGGACGAATGGAGACGTGTCGTCTTCAGCGATGAGAGTCGCTTTTGCCTTAGTGCCAATGATGGTCGTATGCGTGTTTGGCGCCGTGCAGGTGAGCGCCACAATCAGGACTGCATACGACCGAGGCACACAGGGCCAACACCCGGCATCATGGTGTGGGGAGCGATCTCCTGCACTGGCCGTACACCACTGGTGATCGTCGAGGGGACACTGAATAGTGCACGGTACATCGAAACCGTCATCGAACCCATCGTTCTACCATTCCTAGACCGGCAAGGGAACTTGCTGTTCCAACAGGACAATGCACGTCCGCATGTATCCCGTGCCACCCAACGTGCTCTAGAAGGAGTAAGTCAACTACCCAGGCCAGCAAGATCTCCGGATCTGTACCCCATTGAGCATGTTTGGGACTGGATGAAGCGTCGTCTCATGCGGTCTGCACGTCCAGCACGAACGCTGGTCCAACTGAGGCGCCAGGTGGAAATGGCATGGCAAGCCGTTCCACAGGACTACATCCAGCATCTCTACGATCGTCTCCATGGGAGAACAGCAGCCTGCATTGCTGCGAAAGGTGGATATACACTGTACTAGTGCCGACATTGTGCATGCTCTGTTGCCTGTGTCTATGTGCCTGTGGTTCTGTCAGTGTGATCATGTGATGTATCTGACCCCAGGAATGTGTCAATAAAGTTTCCCCTTCCTGGGACAATGAATTCACGGTGTTCTTATTTCAATTTCCAGGAGTGTAGATATCTTAGTTATTACGCTTATTGCCGTGATGAAGAAAGTACTGTGCTGTAACGTATTGTTGTGCTACAGAAAAGGCAGTCTCATTGAAACTATACCAAAAAAGTTACTACTAAAACATGTTTTACTTCCCAGAATAATACAAAAAAACTGTGCAGATATAAAACAGAAACACTACAAAAGCAACATTGTAAATTGTCACTCATTAGTAGCGTTGTGATAAAATCGTGTAGCTGTCACACAGACTAACCACTGTGTCATCTGGTATCTCACAGAAAGTACTTTAAAAACAGAATGTATTTTCAAGTAAACCAAAATGTTGCATTAAAATCTCATTAGCAGTACCAGTATATGTTCTAAGTATGTAAGCCTTATAGTCGTTACGTAATTGTGCAACTAACAAGCAAGAATGTACACACACAATAACACTGTGATGTCTGCTCACTATAACAATGCATTCGTAACTTCTGTTTAAATAAGTTCTCTTGGTTCTTGATTGGATATTTAACTTCAAACATTGTTGCATGTTAACTGATTCTAAGTCTGACAAAGCATACTAGCAATGTAAAGTGAAAAGCTATATGGCAAAGACAAAGTTAAAAAGCAGATTATCTCTCAATAAATGGTTTCACATGTGAAATGTGGTGTAACCCTTTGCTGTTCCTAGTACACAGTTTCAACTTGAACGCAATTATCATGTGGTATACGTTGGTAAAGAATACTGGAATTTTTCTCAAGGTTAGCGTCTATGTTATTTTTCCCTGAGCCAGCAGGCGCACGTGGCTGCCTGCGGTGCAAGTCATTGTCTGTTTCTGTGTTGGCGTGCGTCGTTACTGGGATTAGGAGACCTAAATTTACAAATTCGCCTTGCCGAGAAGGCCCTGCCCTGTTTGAAGCTCGCCAGTTCTGATGGAATTCAGGTCTGTCGTTTTGTCGGTAGTTCCTGTAGATTCTTCCTTGTCGGTTAAGGGGTGGAGAATTTCTCCCTGAATTATCACTGCACAGTGGACCGTTGTGTCTGAAGTTATTCGGTCTCCCGTGATAATAATAGTTCTGGTTGCCAAATTGTCTGTTTCTATGATTGTCTCTGTCATATTCATTACTCCGGAAATGCGATCTTTCTCTGTAACTATTACTCTGCCAGTGTTTGTCATATGGGTGGTGTCTGTTTTGGTCACGATTTGCGTTGTAAGAATAGCTTTGTCGTGTCCAGTTATTATTTCTTTCATGGCGGAATTGTGACGGATGTGATCTGTAATTGTTGTGTTCCTGTTTTCGCGTTCCGTGATTGTCAGTGTCAATTTCCATTTCTTGTAACAGTCCCTGAAAAGCTTCAATGTCGTCTTTGCAACGTCCTGCCAAAATAGTATGTCGTAAATGTTCAGGTAATTTGATTAAGCAAATGCGGATGAGTTCTGAGGGGCTGTATGGGTTTGACAGGTACTGATTCTTGTGCAACATGACTTCAAAATATTTCACAAGACTGGAAAATTCAGATTGTTCGAAATGTTTCATCATTATGATGCTATGGTTTACTCGGTCTTGTGTAACTTGAGACCAATATGCTGAGAGGAAGGCATGATAAAATTCTCCTTCACTGTGACAATCGTGAATGACCGATCGCATTCTTACAGCTGGTTCATTCTCCAAGTACCCACACATAAATTCTAATCTACGCTCTAATGACCAGTTGGGAGGAAAACAATGAGAGAATTGCTGAAGCCATGCTTGTGGATGAATGTCGTTGTCAGAATTCTTAAATGTTTTGAATTTACTTGTAGTAATGAACAGCTTATAGTCAAAATCATCGTGTCGGCGAGTCGCACATCGCTCACTGTTACTTCGTTTTGGCGGTTCCATCTAAAAATCCAATGGGCCTTGCCAATTTCTTTCATAATTTCCGAAGTGCCTCGTGTTATTATTTTGTGTCTGTTCCGTAATTCTATGTCCCTCTTCCCGTATTGGAGCGCGAGTGTCCTCTGAAATATGTAATTCTTGTGTTACCTGCGTCAACTGATCTTGTACTTCCCGGATTTCTCTTTTGTACTGTGTATTGATTTGATTTTGATTTTGTTTGAATTTTCTAATTTGTTCATACTCTTCAGTGTCCATGAAGGCTACAGGTCTTGTGTCATTCAGATCAACATCTACCTTTGTAGATAAGTTAGTGAACTGATCTGAAAGTTCTGCTACTTTATCTGATAGTGAAATTATTTCCTCTTTGTGTTTTTCTGAACCAAGTTTCAGAGTGTCCATTTGTGTTGAAATCGTATCTACTGTGTCCTTTAAGTTTTCCTGAGTTTTTGCAAGTTGTGTAAACGAATCGGTAGATGCAACTGAGTCAATTTTAGCTTGCAAGGTGTCGTGATTTTCATGAACAATAGTTTGCAGTTCTTTTATGGCTGCTTCGTGATTCTGTAATGCATTTTCATGCCGCAAAAAAAAAAGGTTGAAAATGCTCACAAATTCGTGTTTTTACGTCATTACAGTGTTTTTGACATTTCGATTCAATGTTATGTAACTCGGTAGTTAAATCTTCACGTGTTTGTTTAAGTGTGGTGTCTAACTTCCGAAGATTTTGTTCCATTGTGTCTAACTGTTGCTGTGTTTGTCTCTGGTGTTGTTCCATTGTGTCTAACTTTTGAAGATTTTGTTCCATTGTGTCTAACTTTTGAAGATTTTGTTCCACTGTTTCTAACTTTCGAAGATTTTGTTCCATTGTGTCTAACTTTTAAAGCTTTTTCTGTGTTTGTCCCATTTGTTGTATAAATTGTAATAACAATGCACTGGTGTCTGAAACATGTTCCTCAGTCATTTTCGGCAGTGAATTTGCACCGGCAACATTCACATTTTGACAAGTAGAAAATGTGTCTTGACTTATTTGAGAAAACGGCGAGGACGCAAAACCTGAATCTACAGTATTTGCAAGATTGTGTCCTGTCATTTCGGATTCCTGAGGCAAGCTGTTGCCGACCGACCGAGGCTCACCTCCAACTGCGCAACGCTACACGGCATTAACATCCAGCTGCCCAACACTACAATTGCAGACAACAATGCAAACTAGCCACAGGCTGCACACAGCACAGCCAGCGATTTTCATCAGAGCGCTACGTGGCGTTACCAATATAAAAAACCTAAACATTCTACTTACAAGTTCATCATGTAGTATGTTCTTAAAGCACATACACTCCTGGAAATTGAAATAAGAACACCGTGAATTCATTGTCCCAGGAAGGGGAAACTTTATTGACACATTCCTGGGGTCAGATACATCACATGATCACACTGACAGAACCACAGGCACATAGACACAGGCAACAGAGCATGCACAATGTCGGCACTAGTACAGTGTATATCCACCTTTCGCAGCAATGCAGGCTGCTATTCTCCCATGGAGACGATCGTAGAGATGCTGGATGTAGTCCTGTGGAACGGCTTGCCATGCCATTTCCACCTGGCGCCTCAGTTGGACCAGCGTTCGTGCTGGACGTGCAGACCGCGTGAGACGACGCTTCATCCAGTCCCAAACATGCTCAATGGGGGACAGATCCGGAGATCTTGCTGGCCTGGGTAGTTGACTTACACCTTCTAGAGCACGTTGGGTGGCACGGGATACATGCGGACGTGCATTGTCCTGTTGGAACAGCAAGTTCCCTTGCCGGTCTAGGAATGGTAGAACGATGGGTTCGATGACGGTTTCGATGTACCGTGCACTATTCAGTGTCCCCTCGACGATCACCAGTGGTGTACGGCCAGTGTAGGAGATCGCTCCCCACACCAATGAAGCCGGGTGTTGGCCCTGTGTGCCTCGGTCGTATGCAGTCCTGATTGTGGCGCTCACCTGCACGGCGCCAAACACGCATACGACCATCATTGGCACTAAGGCAGAAGCGACTCTCATCGCTGAAGACGACACATCTCCATTCGTCCCTCCATTCACGCCTGTCGCGACACCACTGGAGGCGGGCTGCACGATGTTGGGGCGTGAGCGGAAGACGGCCTAACGGTGTGTGGGACCGTAGCCCAGCTTCATGGAGACGGTTGCGAATGGTCATCGCCGATACCCCAGGAGCAACAGTGTCCTAATTTGCTGGGCAGTGGCGGTGCGGTCCCCTACGGCACTGCGTAGGATCCTACGGTCTTGGCGTGCATCCGTGCGTCGCTGTGGTCCGGTCCCAGGTCGACGGGCACGTGCACCTTCCGCCGACCACTGGCGACAACATCGATGCACTGTGGAGACCTCACGCCCCACGTGTTGAGCAATTCGGCGGTACGTCCACCCGGCCTCCCGCATGCCCACTATACGCCCTCGCTCAAAGTCCGTCAGCTGCACATACGGTTCACGTCCACGCAGTCGCGGCATGCTACCAGTGTTAAAGACTGCGATGGAGCTCCGTATGCCACGGCAAACTGGCTGACACTGACGGCGGCGGTGCACAAATGCTGCGCAGCTAGCGCCATTCGACGGCCAACACCGCGGTTCCTGGTGTGTCCGCTGTGCCGTGCGTGTGATCATTGCTTGTACAGCCCTCTCGCAGTGTCCGGAGCAAGTATGGTGGGTCTGACACACCGGTGTCAATGTGTTCTTTTTTCCATTTCCAGGAGTGTATTTCATCGAAGAGTGCAGTCACCAATAACAATATTACCACCTATTAAAAATAACACAGTTTTTTCCACTGGTTACCACCCTGCTTCTTTTTGCAGAGTTAATCATTAAAATACAGAAGTATCAATGTATTTGGTCATATATAATTGTCAATATAATTGTAATTGAAGGTGTAGAAGGTGTACGTTTCACTATAAAAGACCTCAAATAAATTTCCGTCGTCATATATAGTAATAATTTCCTTTACCAAGTTTAAAAATAAACTGAAGTGCTAATTAAATAACACAATTTTATTGTATGCTAAAGTAAGGGAAGTACCTTCGCAAAAAAATTTCCAAAACTGTGTGTTGAGAGGGGGGGAGGGGGACAGGGAGTTGTCTCAAACACGGGTGGCTCCCGATGAAGAATAGATGATACGGTAACGTTCACTAGGAATACGAGAATACCACATAGTAACCTGCAGTTAGGTTTGAACGTCGCTGTGTTTTAGCAGGTAATATAGACTGGTGTTAAGAGATATACGCTTGCCTTCCTCTCGGAACGGCTTGGATTCACCCAGTTGTATAGCTGCTGTTATTAATGTATACGGGATATTTTCTGTAAGAATGTTCATTTGGAGAATTGCTCTGGATACTACTAGATAATAAAATTGATGTAGAGGGCATTGTGTCAATCTCAACTATAACTACGTCAACAGCAGTAGTCTAGCAAATTCTAGATGTCTAAAAGCCAACGTAAATTTTGTCGTCTTCGATTGAATCACGTGGTAAATAGATAACTCAATTCATTGACAGTGACCTTCGAAATTTTGTTGTTTAAGGATTACTGCCACAAGTTAACACAGAGCGAGTGTTAACAAACAGTCAATTTCCGGGTAATTTTCAAAGTTATAAGGTCGTATTTTATGCAGATATCTGAGAAACAGATATACAAGTGAAAAATTATTCACACTTACGGCATACACATTTTTAGGACTGTCGCACTCAGTTATGCGGATCCTTCTTCGAGGTGGCAACGCTGTGGTCACGTCATCGACGCTGGCCTAGATAGCGTCCGTCTCCATGTTGCTGTGACAGTGTAAACATGACGTCTGTGCCAAGGAAGAACAAAGAGCACGGATCCGATTCCACTGGTCGGATAACGTGTCAGGGACTGAAATTCTCCGGTGGTAGCCATACAACATCGCGACAGGTTGCCCGTCTGTAGATCTCTCTCTCTCTCTCTCTCTCTCTCTCTCTCTCTCTCTTCGCCCGCACTTTATGTGTGTGTGTGTGTGTGCATGTGGAGGGCAACGTGTGACGGGTACCTGATTGTAACGACAGGGATCACGATCTCCGACCACCTTCATCACTGACCGATGACCCGGAAGCCCGAGAGATACCACTGGTGGAGAGTGAGCAGATTATTTCAAAACAAGAAGATCACCGACATTCTCTTCCGTCAGCCTCTTCTTACGTGTGTAGTTCCAAAGAAAACTGAACGCCTACAGTTGGCTTGAGCGTGAAGTCGCGCTGGCAGAAATAGAGCTCACCATAGCCTATGTTTTAGAGAATAACGGATGAAGCCGCGCAGAAAGGAAAAACAAAGTGGATGCATCTGAGGTAATCGTTTACGTTTCTTCATAAAACTGGGAGAAAACGGTGAGGAAAGAATCTCAGCAGTCTCTCTCTGTCCCCATCTGCCGTGGTCGGCAGTCGTCCATGAGAGTGAGTTGTTATTTCACTCTCTACAGTCAGACAGAGGGCAATGACTCTTGGTTACACAGAGGATCTCTTGAAATTACTACAGCTGTTGATGTATATAAGCCTCTTATCTGGCAAAGGATTTATCTAAAGGATTCATTCGATTTCAGAAATATGTATCTTCTATATGAATGAAAATAAAAACTTCGTGTGAATTTTTATTTACTCGTACGACTGCAAGAACGTATTTTAAAAATAATCTTATTTTAGGAGAGTATACCTCTTACGTTCCCGTTCATATAACCATAGAGTATTTTTAAATTACGTTATCGTTATGTACTGCATAAACTACAACATTTTCTTCTAACCTCTAGGTACTGATGAGATTTTCTGATTTACAGGGTGGCTGTACTGCCAGCAAGATCTTATCCAAATTTAGTTGTAATCGACGGGAACCTATCGAGTAAAACATGAGTGATATCTAGGATTCCACGTAGATGTGTTATAGACCTTCTGCTGTTCTTAGTCTGTTTCAGTGATTTGGGAGACAACGTGAGCAGCTCTCATAGATTTTTGGAAACGATGCTTTCGTTTACCGTAGTAATAGAACTACCGTGAAATCTAAACGAATTGTGAAATGACTGAGAGAGTGTATCCGTATGGCCCGAAAGGTGGCAATTGACTATATAAACAGAAGAAGTGTGAGGGTCTCCACATGAGTATTGAAGAAACTATGTTAAATTCAAGTTACACAATAAATCATACAAGTTTAAACGTTGTCGATTCAAGTAAATACTTAGGGATTATAATTACGAACGACTTACATTAGAGCCATCGTATGAAATATGTTGAAGGGTCGGCGAACCAACACTGCTCGTCATTGACACAACGTTTAGCAGCTGCAAAAAATGTACTAAGGAGACTGCCTATGATATAGAAGGTTTTCGATAGCGTTGAAAGACGGTCATACAATTCCTTTTAAAACAGTAAACAGCCATTTGGCTGTGTATTATAATATTTATATTTTGTAGTATCCAGATTTCGGCTTTTATGCCATTATCAAGTACAATGCTGAAAGCTGTTTGATCATTATTAAGTCACATCTGACAAGGAAATCCAAAGCAGGTAGATAAGGCTACCAATTAAATATGGCTAAAAGCAGGTAGCCTTTTTACCTGCTTTGGACAACCTCAACAGATATGACTTAATAATCATCTAACGATTTTTAGCTAGTACTTGATAATGGCATAAAAGCCGAAATGTGGATAGTACAAAAGACAAATACATAATAACACACAGTCGAACGGTGGTTTACTGTTAAAAAAAATTGCATATGATACGCTTGTCGGTCCTCTTCTGGAGTATTGATGCACAGTAAGGGATTCTTACCAGATAGAATTGACGGAGGACATTGAAAAAGATAAAGGAAAGACAGAATTCTGTTTTAACGCGAAACAGGAGAGTGTTATGGATATGATAAGCGAGCTGAAATTGCAGTCATTAAAACAAAGGCGTTTTTATGTGCCTATCTCAAAGAACGGACACTGTTGACGATCCACAGCTTTACGAAGTAATTCGAAATTACTTCACTGAACACGAATGTCTTGACATAAGTATACGTCTACTACGCAGCAGTGACGTTTGAAAGTTTGTCCCGGTCCGACACAAATCTTCGTGCGTCGCTATTGGGTGCTAGATCTGCACCTAATAAAACTGGTGCCAGCAATTCGCATTCAGTGAATTAATTTCGCAAGGTCTTTTTGTTTGAGAGAAATCTCTTCACCAAATTTCAGTCAGCAACTTACTGCCCTGAACGCGAAAAAATTTGTTGACTCCCACTTGCGTAGAGGGCAATGGCCATCGTGATAAGAGAAATCAGAGATTTCAGGGAAACATTTTATTGCTCACTTTTCCCATATGCTATTAGAAACTGAAAGGTTGAGAATAAGTCTGAAAGTGGTCCTACGAACCTTGGGCAAAAGAAATCTTTATTCGAAAACAAATTCGTGTGAGTCTTCAGTACGTGTGGAAACGTCACCTGCAGAAAGTACAGATGATTTGCAGACCAGAATTCCTCCTAAATTTATTTCGCTGGCCTATGATTTAGTCATAAAGAAACGTCGAAGTTTTTTGTTTGTACGAGCGAGCCTCACACACCACATGTGATCGAACAGGCGACTGCGCGTCGATGTCAGGTCATGAAAGCTACACGGGTGCCTTCCTAGTTCATGTTAACAACACGCGGCTGAAACGTACGTGGAAAAATATGCCGCATCAGTTCGAAGAGACTTTCCAAGTAGCGCTAGCTGCCAAGCCCAGAGGAAGTGTGATATTTACAAAGTTATGGCCGTCTTTCGCTTAGTTCATTATTGAAAAATTTCGTACATTTTTTGCGACGAACGTACTTCGTTTAAACAAAGCAGTAAGTTGAAATCTTTATTTATAAACCTAGTTGATCATTTTATACACAAAAAAGCTGTTATTGTATTCTTTCGGCTATTCGTTTGTGAGCAACTGAAAGCTAGCGACAGCACCGTAAATATTTGTTTGCGTGAAGACTGATACGTAACTTTATGATACCGTTGAGAATTGTTGATACGATACTTGATTCTCCCTGCACGCTGAAAACTTGCCCTGTGTTATGGTCACTTGTGGTATCCACTTCGTATTCACTTTTCATATTTGTTATTTGCCGAACTAAAAGAGTTTCAGCATCAAAACAACAACGAGACACGAACCTGTATTTATTTATATATTGCTGGTAATAAAACGAACGTGGACTGTGGTTGGTAACGAAATACAGGGTGATTATAATTAAACTTTCAAAACGCTGTAGATATAACACCACTAGTCAGAATGACGTCAAATTTCAACGGAATATTTTCGGAGACGGTGGGAAAACGTATGGTAGAAGAAAAAAAAATAGTGTGAAAATTGATCAATAGATGGTGCTGTATGTGGCAGAATACATAAATGAAAACACCTGTAATGCGCACGAACAATTGAAGTTGGTATAAACACGCCAGGTACACGGTTTTTCCTCCTTTCGCGACTGTGACGTTCACCATAACTGTCTCAAATCGGGATGGCGCTCTGCTTGTAAAGCTGTGTTACAAGAATGGTGACTGTGCACACGCCGCTCTGCAGAAGTTCCGGACACTGAAGCGTTTGAAGAAAGGTGTTGGTCCGATGACTGTCGTGGGTCTGGAGAAAATGATTCGGAAATTCGAAAAGACCGGTTCGTTTGGTGTGCAACCTGGTAGAGGGAGGAAACGAACTGATTCGATGTCAGTGGAAACAGTGGCCACAGCTATGCAGGAGGAGGCGAGTGGTGGTGTGCAAACGTGTAGTGCGCGGAGAATTGCTCGAACATTGGACATACCCGTGATCACGGTGCGTAAAGTTCTACGAAACTTCTTTGCTATCCATTCAACATTATACATGTGTTCGAGTTGCTTCCTGTTGATCTGCCAGCAAGAGAGACCTTTGCTCTAGAATTTCTTGCTTTCATGGAAGTGGGCGTTCCATCTGACAGGATATGTCAATATACAGAATTGTCTAATATGGGCAACGGAAAATCCACACACAAATCAACCAGTACAACTTCATCCTCAAAAGGTGACTGTGTGGTGCGGGTTTACGGCATCATTTATCATAGGGCCATATTTTTTTGAAGAGACAAGTAGCCCGCATCTCGTGGTCGTGCGGTAGCGTTCTCGCTTCCCACGCCCGGGTTCCCGGGTTCGATTCCCGGCGGGGTCAGGGATTTTCTCTGCCTCGTGATGGCTGGGTGTTGTGTGCTGTCCTTATGTTAGTTAGGTTTAAGTAGTTCTAAGTTCTAGGAGACTGATGACCATAGATGTTAATTCCCATAGTGCTCAGAGCCATTTGAACCATTTTTGAACAGTCAAGTACTTCTGGTCCTGTTACCTGCACCGTCACTGGTAAGCGCTATGAGTGCCATTCCAGCTCTCCAACAGCGTGCATGTGTGGATGGGATCATTTTTATGCAAGATGGCGCACCTCCGCACATTGCAAATCCAGTTAAGCAGCTGCTGAAGCGCCCTTTCGGAAATTATCAGCCGCCATTTCCCTACAGCCTGGCCATCCCGAACACCTGATCTTAATCCGTATGGCTTCTGGCTGTGGGGCTGTCTGAAAGATGTTTTCAGTGTTACGATTACAAACTTAGCTGCATTGAAAGCAAGCATTGCGCATCACACCCTGAACGTGACTCTGGAAACACTTCGATGTGTTGTGGAACATGCTGTTTCTCGATTTTAACTTGTTGCAGAAAATGGTGGACAGCATATTTAACATGTTTTGCACCAGTCACGTGGAAGTTAATGATCCGATTTGATTTTGATTGATGCTTTTTATGCAGTTTTTGGCCTCAAGGCAGTTAAAAACCAATGTGAGTGATGCTTCGTATGCGGTTTTTGGCCTCAGGGCAATAAAAAAACCCGGCTCCTCCGACCGGGGGTTCGAGTCCTTCCTTGGTCATGGGTGTGTGTTGTTCTTAGCGTAAGTTGGATTAAGTTAGTTTAAGTGGAGTGTAAGTCTAGCGAAGAATGGCCTGGGCAGTTTGGTCCCTTATGAATTCACACACATTTGAACATTTGAATTAAAAACCGGTTTTTCCCATTCGATGTGATATGACATTACCGTGGTGGATGGGCTTACGGAACTAACAGTATGACACCTGTACACCCACGCACGCTGCGTAGTATAGTTTGTTTAACGTCAAACGTGCACCTTAGGCATTGTTGTTTGATTCAATTGTCATTTGAAATCGACCACTATTAAATTATTACGCTTACAGCGCCGTCTATTGCTACGTTTCGTAACTATTTTTTTCTGCCAAACGTTTTCCCCCTTCTCCGATAATATTCCATTGCAATTTGACGACATTCTGGCCAGTGGTGTTATTTCCACATCGGTTTGAAAGTTTAACTTTAATTATAATCACCCTGTACTTCAGTACGCACAGGTTCATGATTTCACGGCGATATATAATGATAAAATTTTCTCGAACTTCTAGCCACGTTAGCCGGCCGGTGTGGCCGAGCGATTCTAGGGGCTTCAGTCTGGAACCGAGCGACCGCTACGGTCACAGGTTCGAATCCTGCCTCGGGCATGGATGTGTGTGATGTCCTTAGGTTAGTTAGGTTTAAGTAGTTCTAAGTTCTAGGGGACTGATGACCTCAGATGTTAAGTCCCATAGTGCTCAGAGCCGTTTGAACCATCTAGCCACGTTAGGTGGTTAAATTTCCCGTGACAGCCTCTATAAATCTGCCTACCCAGTTCTCTCACGACACTACTGACGATTTCCTTAAGCACACTTTTTAATCATTGCATTTTTGGTATGGTGGAGAATATTTTAACCAGACAATCATAGCCACAGTTGGAAGTGTGTTGGCTCCAAGTGTCGCCAACTACTTTGAGGACATCACCGTGAAAACGGATCTTGC
This sequence comes from Schistocerca cancellata, assembly GCF_023864275.1. Lineage (NCBI taxonomy): Eukaryota > Metazoa > Arthropoda > Insecta > Orthoptera > Acrididae > Schistocerca > Schistocerca cancellata. The sequence goes on from NC_064633.1 coordinate 514,554,769, forward strand.
AAAGCCTAGTTTCTTTTACCGTTACTTTGTGAACACTTTCAATGTATGCCTGAAAGCATGAAAAGTGTGCTACAGTTTTTGGGCTACATCAACAACATCCATGACTACATCAAGTTTACCATGGCAGAGAAGACAGATGGTGCCTTACCGTTCCTTGACGTCCTCGTCCGCCGAAAAACAAGTTGGTGTCTCAGATATAGTGTCTATCAGGAACCCACACACACGGACATCTGTACGTTACCAGCAACCGCCACCCATCGTAGAAGTTGGCGCATTAAGCGGAAGCCGTTTCAGACGACGAGAACCTGGCGAAGGAACTGAGTTTCCAATGGAAACTGTTCAAAGAAAACGGCTACAACAACTGACAGATTTCGCAAGCGATCTCTCCGAAGCCACGTAAGCATTGGCCCCGTTTTTGCTGTTCTGTGGCTCAGTAACCGAAAGGATAGCTGATTCGTACAGAATCATAAGGTTGATTCGGTGTTCAGGCCTCCAGGAAAATATTCGACAACCAGTGAGCCCTGTGAAGGACGATGTAAGCCGCAGAGCGCCAGGAGTGGAAAAAATACCGTGTGGTACGGCGATACAGAGGAAACATAGAATTGGATGCGATCGAAATGAGCGGTTGTGTGGTGTTCAGCGTCAACTGAGCTTAACATTGAATGTGACGGGTTTAGGCTGTTTCTAAAGCAACACTACTTCTCCAAGTTAAATCCTACTTCCTTTTCCTCCTCCGTGTTACTAAAAATGATATGTTACTGTTTCCGTTTCTACCAGAAATATAGGACATACGAGGGGCCTAGGTGTGTTCTGTCGCTTCAAAGTAGAACACTGACCTTCGCCATCATTCCACTAGCCTGAGTTCTTCTAAAAATGTCCTTGTCCCATCACAGCCGTAGTAATAAGGTGGCGAATTCGCTGTTCTTGAGATGAGTCTGTAAAATAACTGGTGCCATAAAAAAAAATGGCTCTGAGCACTATGGGACTTAACATCTATGGTCATCAGTCCCCTAGAACTTAGAACTACTTAAACCTAACTAACCCAAGGACACCACACAACACCCAGCCATCACGAGGCAGAGAAAATCCCTGACCCCGCCTGGAATTGAACCCGGGAACCCGCGCGTGGGAAGCGAGAACGCTACCGCACGACCACGAGCTGCGGGCTAACTGGTGCCATCGCTAAGGTTCTCAATCCTACTGAGTGATCTGATAAGTTTCAAATTTGGGGTACCAGATGCTTTTCTTTATTCACTCATCATACGAATTATTTTGCAGATAAAGTTTCAAACTGCAAACAATATATGTTACAAACGCCCGTCTATAAAGCGAGAAGACTCATGGATTATGTTAGAAGCAGTGACGAGTCTATTACATTCCATACCTCGTAGAAAATAGCAATGACGTACACTTTCAATCTGTTTCTCTCTGCTTTGCACGCAGTGTCGCGGTTACTGAATACAACTTTCAATTTTATATGGCGCGCATTCGAGACCTTAACCGTGTGGGCTGTAACGCGAACCATACTGTCCAACCACGCGTGCCCGACTGGATGGACAGCCCGAAACACTCTGCTTCGTAACGCAGTTTTGGCGGGAGACGAGACATCTGAATATCGTTATTCCAATATTAATTGAAACCGTTATAAAATTGAGATCCAATAGAAATGGATGACAGCTTGCTAGTGAGAGTGTATTCAGCATGACAGACAATTAAATCAGCATTATACTTTATCAGATATTAATATATCAGTCTTAGGGATATGGCGCACTGTCTCCTGTGATGGCAGCCAATCAGATTATCCTCTTACTAAATTGGCCCAATTTCTCACGGAGCTGGTACACATTGTACCATGTGTTGTCTGCCCTCTCATACTTGACTCTTATGTCATGTTTCAGCTAGTACGATCTCAACCAAACTATGGAATGAACCTTGGGATGCAATCTTATGGCTCGTAAGCCAGAAATGTGGCTGTGCGTATGGATAGTCTTACGTCGGACTGGCTGTGCGTATTATTGAACAGCAGTATGTAGTCCGTTATCCTGAGAAACCAGCGAAAGCAGTGTATGCTCTGGGAAATGGAGAAGGAGACAGTGTCTAACGTCCCGTCGGCAACGAGGTCACTAGATACGGAACGCGAGCTCGGATTAGGGAAGGATGCGGAAGGAGATCGGGCGTGCCCTTTCAATGAAACTATCCAGGTATTCGGTTGAAGTAATTCAGGGAAATCACGGAAAACCTAAATCAGGATGGCCAGTTGCGGGTTTGAACAGTCGTCCTCCGGGATGCGAGTCCAATGAGATAACCACTGCGTCTGCTAACTTAGTTCTGGAAAATGATCACCGAACTGTAATTGAGGAGACACCTGTCATGAAATAGAAAAATGGTTTCAATGTCATAACAGAATCAATCCGGATAAAAGTTTCTGACAACAGCCTGAACAGACACGGCGTCCTGAGCCGAAGTGGGTGCCCTGTTCGATTCCCGGCCGGGTCTGAGATTTTCTCCACCAGGGGACTGGGTGTTTGTGTTGTCCTCCTCATTTCATCATCATTAGAGAAATGGCGAGGCTGGACAGTGCAAAGGTTGGGAGCTTTTTCAAGCGCTTATAACAACGCAGCGCGAAGTCCCATACAACAAGTATCTTCACCATCATCGTATCATCTGAACCAAAGCATATCTTGGGACCAGATCATCGGAAGGTTGAAGGAATGTGGCGGGGTGCGCAGCGTAAACATTATCATTTATGACACTGGAGTGAGCACCAGTAACCTCACTGAATGCAGCGCACTTGTGTAAGGATGGCAGCAGCAGTCACACAACAGGCATCTACATCTACATCTACATCTACATCTACATCCATACTCCGCAAGCCACCTGACGGTGTGTGGCGGAGGGTACCTTCAGTACCTCTATCGGTTCTCCCTTCTATTCCAGTCTCGTATTGTTCGTGGAAAGAGGGATTGTCGGTATGCCTCTGTGTGGGCTCTAATCTCTCAGATTTTATCCTCATGGTCTCTTCGCGAGATATACGTAGGAGGGAGCAATATACTGCTTGACTCTTCGGTGAAGGTATGTTCTCGAAACTTTGACAAAAGCCCGTACCGAGCAACTGAGCGTCTCTCCTGCAGAATCTTCCACTGGAGTTTATCTATCATCTCCGTAACGCTTTCGTGATTACTAAATGATCCTGTAACGAAGCGCGCTGCTCTCCGTTGGATCTTCTCTATGTCTTGTATCAACCCTATCTGGTACGGATCCCACACTGCTGAGCAGTATTCAAGCAGTGGGCGAACACGCGTACTATAACCTACTTCCTTTGTTTTCGGTCTGGCCTCTGCTTTACCGACGATCAACATTATATGATCATTCCATTTTAAATCACTCCTAATGCGTACTCCCAGATAATTTATGGTATTAACTGCTTCCAGTTGCTGACCTGCTATTTTGTAGCTAAATGATAAAGGATCTATCTTTCTGTGTATTCGCAGCAGATTACACTTGTCTACGTTGAGATTCAATTGCCATTCCCTGCACCATGCGTCAATTCGCTGCAGATCCTCCTGCATTTCAGTACAATTTTCCATTGTTACAACCTCTCGATACACCACAGCATCATCTGCAAAAAGCCTCAGTGAACTTCCGATGTCATCCATCAGGTCATTTATGTATATTGTGAATAGCAACGGTCCTGTGACACTCCCCTGCGGCACGCCTGAAATCACTCTTACTTCGGAAGACTTCTCTCCATTGAGAATAACATGCTGCGTCCTGTTATCTAGGATCTCCTCAATCCAATCACACAATTGGTCTGATAGTCCATATGCTCTTACTTTGTTCATTAAACGACTGTGGGGAACTGTATCGAACGCCTTGCGGAAGTCAAGAAACACTTGACAATGGCAGAGGAGTACTCAACCGAAAGCTCGTGGACATCTAACCACTTATTGATTGGCGACTCCATGTTGTCTTGTGCACTACGACGAGATAACAGATATACTTGAAACAGCCTCAGTCTATGTGATTGCCGTAAGCTTAGTGACAACAGTGCATCCTAATTTGAGTTATACAATATAGCACTGAAGATGGTCACTCAGTGACAGAAAATCGATTTTGCGATAGTAAAAAATATACGACCAATGCTGTCTCTTTTTTCAAGTACATCTAACCACTTGAAACGGCTGGAAGCCGAAGAATATTTTGTCATTAAAGCATACATTCTTACAATTATAATTTGGTGCTAGATAAATTTACTACAGCTGGAATAATCTATGCTAAGAACCCACAATGTAACCACATAATACTAAATATCAGCGTTGAGCCACTTCGACATACGTGCCGTTTTATATTGGAATTACGACTACAATCAGGGTACTAATGACATACCCTGTACAGTGTTACGTTATCGATTCTACTGCAAGTCTTACTGTCACGATATAGTTTTCTTACACTGAGCATGAGATGACCGCCGCACGATGGCGCAGCACCAGCATCGAACACCGCATTCCCGCCAGACTCACCAGGAGCCACTTCATTTCTCCTAGAATGTCTCGGGGGAATTCGCCACCGGACGCCAAACCCCATTCCATCGGTTACAGTAAAAAAAAAAAATGTTCTACTTGTAATTGATTTATCACTGTTCTTCTGCAGACTTTTGACTACTCGCATCGTGGGGAAGGTAACAGCCTCGGTTACTTACATCGTTGGATAGGCCATGTCTTGATCCTGATCTTCATCCTGTCATACCTCTTAGTGACGTTTCTACATAGGCTGTGCTCATTACAACTTGCTGAGCCGTAATTTGTAATGAATTGTTTTGACTCTAATAAATTTCACTTTCTTTCATGAAAACTTTTGTATTTTGATGCTTGCATAATTTAACTTTGAGTTTATTATTCGCCAGAGCATCATGAAGCTGCCACTTTCCTTTGCTACCGGCTGTAGCATATACATCATTGGATCTTTTGTCCACTCCTTGTCTTAATTCAGTAATTACCAAGCGACATGTAGGAACGGTTAGCGCACTGGACTCGCTTTCGGGAGGAAGACGGTTCAAATCCGAGTTCGTCTACACAGATTTAGGTTTTCTGTTATTTCCCTAAATTGTTTAAAGTAAATAACAGGATGGGATCATTGAAAGGACGCGGCCAATCTCCTTCTCAACCCTTCTGTAATATGAGTTCGTGCTCCGTCTGTAATGAATTCGTTGTCTACGGATGTGAAACCCTGATCTTCATTCATTCTTTAGTCTACTGATCACATTAAACCGCATGATTAACTGTGCTTTCCATTAAACAGTTGCATGTCAGTGTCCTAATTTTGTAAATCTATACTAATAATAAACCTGCAAAATTGCGTGACTGTCTGTTTGGGTGTCCTAATACACTAATGTCCAAAACCATAAGGCGATTTTTTCACGTGCTTTTCACATGTAAATTGAGCCTAGCTTGGTGTATCATATAGGCTTGATTTCAGCAAAATGAGATCACGGGAAAGAGACAATTTGAAGAATTATAAGAGTGAATGCGTGTTTGTCTGTTATCTTTTCAGGACTAAACTGCTGAGCAGACCTGGATGAAATTTGGTATGGAGATAGCTTGAACAACGTGGAAGAACATAAGCTGCGTTAGAAACAGTGTAGTACAAGATTTTCATTTGATGTGTGGAGTATTAAGCGAATTAGGGAAGTACATTTACTCTTTACTCTTCGGAAAACTTAATTATTCTTTAACTTTTGAGTTTTATCATACTTGTGGACATACTTTCTTTATTTGATATCCTCTACATAATACGTGTCATCAACATAATGAAAACAATGCTTATACAATCCTCAACGTGTTTAATCCATATGTCAATACTGCAACAAAGTACGCGTGGAAGTAATTCTGGTACGTTTTCAAGACTAGGCGGCTGAATCGATTACGATGAAATTTGATAGGGAGACATCCTGGAGCCTCAGGAACATAGGCTACTTCGGAAAGTAAAAAGAAACAAAATTCGACATTTAAAAGTGTGAAGTAGCGGGAGGAACACTTTCTTTTTAACATCAATGAAAATAAAACATGTTAATAATTACTACATTTGTTGCATAATACAGACACTTTATAATGTAGAGCTACTTAAACAGTACGATGCATAGATGTACGCACCTGCCAACGCCCAAGCGCATGTACCGTTCCACAGCCACCCTGCTTGCGTGCTACGTCGTCGTGTAATGCGGCGGTTACAGCAGGGATGGGGGATGGGAAATACCTCATCACCCACCTTGCGGTACTTCCCGTCGTCTCCGTCACGTTGTCATTCGAACTACCATCCACTCTTTTGACCGATTCTTGTCAATGAACGCTGTAATACATGTACTGGGAGTTTTCCTTTTAATGCTCCTTTTTCACTGTATACATCGCACACAAGCAACGAAGGGATTGGAGAGAAAGGGCTGATCGGTAATTACACTATACGTTTAGTGACAGCAGGTTAATGGGGACCCTTTGCCAGCTTAGGCACCCAAAACATCCTACAAAATTCGTAAACAGGCTGCTGATAATTTCCTCCTTGTCCTGGCCAGCGTAAACATGCCGCCGTGTCATTAACTGGCGCAGCAATACCAGGGGAAGGAATGTGGCAGAGGTGCTCGGCTGCGAGACATCGCACGCGTCCCCCCACAGCTTTAGGCGTTCCTCGGAGCCTGCGAACGACGCGCGAGCTTCCGGCGGATTTCAATTAGCGCCGGCGCTGCATCTGTTGTTTCATAACTCACGCGCCGTAATTGCGGGCCGACACGGCGCTACGTCACGGGCCCGCGCGCTCTCGTTACTCCGCCAGCCGAGCTGACAAATGACGGGCGACTCGCGACAGGGTCCGCGCGCTCTGGCAGTCGTTAAGCGCTCCCCAAAGCAATACCGGCGCGCCCGCCTTGATTGATCAGTCGTGACATCGACTCACCCACGTACATGCACACATACACACACACTCTCTCTCTCTCCCTCCCTCCCTCTCCGTCTGCCCCTCGCCCTCGCTCTCTCTCTCTCTTTCCCCCCTCTCTAGCTCTCTCTCGCTCTATTTCTTTCTTGTTGTAGTGTTCTTCAGTTCAAAGACTGCTCTATCCTGCGCAAGTCTCTTCATCTCTGAGTAACTACTGCAACCTACATCCTTCCGAATCTATTTACTGTAATCAACTATTGATCTTCCTTGATTTTTAACCCCCTCCCCCCCCACACACATACACACACTTCCCTCCACTACTAAACTTGTGATCCCTTGAGCTCGAGTTCTTATCGATAATGCAGATCGCGACCTCGATGTTGGATTAAGAAAAATTCTGGTTGCAGGAGCCCAGTAATTAGGTCTGTTTGACCCTTAAATTCCTACGTGATCTGAGCTCAGACCGGCGTGAGCCAGGTCGGTTCCTGTCCTAAGATTATTCACCCATCAACTGATCCCTCCTTCTAGTCGGGTTGTGCCATAAATTTCTCTTCTACCCAGTTCTATTCATTACCTTCCCATTACTTAATCTTCAGAATACTTCTGTAGCACCACATTTGAAAAGCTTCTGTTCTCTTCGTGTCTAAACTGTTTAGCCGGCCGCGGTGGTCGTGCGGTTCTAGGCGATGCAGTCCGGAACCGCGGGACTGCTACGGTCGCAGGTTCGAATCCTGCCTCGGGCATGGATGAGTGTGATGTCCTTAGGTTAGTTAGATTTAAGTAGTTCTAAGTTTTAGGGGACTGATGACCTAAGATGTTAAGTCCCATAGTGCTCAGAGCCATTTGAACCATTTTTTTCTAAACTGTTTATATCCGGGTTTCAATACCATACATGGCTACACTCCATACAAATACTTCCGGAAAAGACTTCCTGGCACTTAAATCTATAGTCGATGTTATCTTATTCTCTTCTTCAGAGACTTTTTTCTTGCCGTTGCCAGTCTACGTTTTATATCTTCTATACTTCGGACGTCATCATTTATTTTGCTACCCCAAATAGCAAACCACATTTACTTCTTTAAGCGTCCCACTTCCTAATTTAATTCCCTCAGCATCACCTGATTTAATTCGACTGCATTCCATTATCTTCGGTTTGCTTTTCTCGATGTCCATCTTATATTGTCGTTTGAAGACATTGTCCATTCCGTTCAACTGCTCTTCCAAGTCCTTTTCTGTCTCTGACAGAATTATTGTGACAGTGCAAACTTTAAAGTTTTTATTTCTTCTCGCTAAAATTTAATTAGTAATGCATTCTTTTGTTTCCTTTTCTGCTTGCTCAGTGTACAGATTGAATATCACTGAGGATAGGCTGCAACTCTGTCACACACCCTTCTCGACCATTCGACTCATGCATCTGCCGTCTGGTTTCTGTACAAGTTGTATAAAGCCATTCGCTCCCTGTATTTTACGCCTGCTACCCTGGGAGTTTCAGAGCGAGTGTTCCGGTCAACATTGTCAATAGCTTCCCGTAAGCCAATAAATGCTATAAATGGGGGTTGGCCTGTCCTTAACCTATCTTCCAAGATAAGTCGTACGTTCAGGATTTCCTCGCTTGTTCCTACTTTTCTCCGGAATGAAAATTGAAAAACTCATCTTCCCCGAGGTCAGCTTCTACCAGCTTTTCCATTGTTCTGTAAAGAATTGGTGTTAGTATTTTGCAGTCGTGACTTGTTAAACTGATAGTTGGGTTAATAGTCACACTTGTCATGTCCTGCTTTCTATGGAACTGGAATTATAATATTCTTCTTGAAGTCTGACAGTATTTCGCCTGTCTCATACATTTTGCTCGGAGTAGTTTTGTCTTGGCTGGCTCTCTCAAGGTTATCTGTAGTTCTAATCGAATCTCGTTTACTCCCAGGGCATTGTTTCGATCTAGGTCTTTCGGTGCTCTTTCAAATTCTTCTCGGAGTATCGTATCTCCCCTCCCATCTTACGTCCTCTTCCATTTCTATAATAGTGCTGTCAAGTATATCTCCCTCGTATAGACCCTTTATGTATTCCTTTCAGCTTTTCCTTCTCTATTTAGGACTGGTTTTCCATCTGAGCCTTTGAGATACGTACTGCTGCTTCTCTTTCCTCCAAACGCCTCTTTAATTTTCCTGTAGGCAGTATCTATCTTTCTTCTTGAGATATATGCTTCTGAATCCTTACTCTTGTCCTCAAGCCATTCATGCTTAGCTATTTTGCATATACGGTCAATCTCATTGTTTTAACGTTTGTGTTCCCTTTCGCCTGCTTCATGTACTGCTATTTTCTCCGTTCGTCAGTCAGATTCAGTATCTATTGTGTTAAGCAGAATTTTCTATTAGGCCTCGTCTTTTTGCTAGTTTGATCCTCTGCTGCCATGATTATTTCGTCTCTCAAAGCTACCCATTCTTCCTCTACTGTGTTCGTTTCCGCTGTTATTGTGAATCGTTCCCAAATGCTACCTCTGAAACACTCAACAACTTTTTTTTTTGTTTGTTTGTTTTATCCAGGCCCCATCTCTTTAATTTAACACCTTTCTGCAATTTGTCCAGTTTTAATCTACAGTTCGCCAGCTAGTGTGGCCGAGCGTTTCTAGGCGCTACAGTCTGGAACCGCGCGACCGCTACGGTCGCAGGTTCGAATCCTGTCTCGGGTATGGATGTGTGTGATGTCCATAGGTTAGTTCGGTTTAAGTAGTTCCAAGTTCTAGGGGACTGATGTCCTCAGATGTTAAGTCCCATAGTGCTCAGAGCCATTTTTTAAATCTACAGTTCAAAATCAAATATTATGATCAGGGTCTTACATTTTAAAATGTTGCTCCAAAGTCTCTGACCCAGCATGACATAATCAATCTGAAATCTTCCAGTGTTTCTAGGTCTCTTCTATATACACAATCTGCTTTCATGATTCTTAAACCAAACGTTCGCAACGATTAAATTATCTTCTCTGCTAAATTCTACCAGGTGACTTCTCCTTTCGTTCCCTTCCCCCAGTCCATATTCACCTTCTAATCTCCTTGTTTTCCTTTTCCTGCTATTGAATTCCAGTCTCCCTTGAGTATTGACTTTTCGTCTCCCTTAACTATCTGAACAATTTCTATCATCTCATGATACATTTGTTCAATTTCATCATCGTCTTGTAACGTGCGCTTGGGGCACACAATACTCGTTAAAGCCTGTGCTATGGTAAGTGAGCGGTGTTCACCTTATGAGAAAGGATTTTCGTATAGATATCGACCGCGTGTGCCTGAATGATGGCAAATCTGACTTATACCCATTTTGTAATAACAAAGATCCGTCAGCAAGTTCGAAATGCAATTACACGTCAGTATGGACCAAAAGAAACACTGAAGATGCTACCAATTTAATAATAATACGGTCGCCAGCCTAATTAGGCATTAACTGAGTTTCTTCCCTGTACAAGTTGGTGTATATTCATGCAAAACAACACGTAGTAACACTGCATAATATAATAGAATTTTAGAACCAGAAAATGTATTGAACTGATAGTTTCACGTTCTGTGCGGATATGGAAAACCCATGAATACATAACACCACACTACAATGTATACTACAGAACTTTATACTGTCTATTAATCTGATTAAAAGCGGACAGCCGGCCGAAGTGGCCGTGCGGTTAAAGGCGCTGCAGTCTGGAACCGCAAGACCGCTACGGTCGCAGGTTCGAATCCTGCTTCGGGCATGGATGTTTGTGATGTCCTTAGGTTAGTTAGGTTTAACTAGTTCTAAGTTCTAGGGGACTAATGACCTCAGCAGTTGAGTCCCATAGTGCTCAGAGCCAGCCAAAAGCGGACATAGGTTATCCTGGAAATAGCACTTTCGAGCCACACACAAAATGTGAATTTTGATAAAGATAAAACACTGATAAATTTTGGCTTTAATATTGACTTTAACTTTTGCTGGTCAAACCAATTTAGAACACTTCAGAATTCAATTGAATAAAAAGGGGGGGGGGACTCTGAAACTGTATTACAAAAATTGATTATTGAAATTATTATGCGTTCAAGATTTCCAGTATATGAGTTTCTACTCTTTTTTTTTCTTATTTACTGTTCGTTTAAATACCTTTATATCTGTCTCGAAATAATTAAACTTCATTACTATATAGATATAAAAGTTATCTTTCAACTTCGTTAGACATTCGTTATTCATTTACTGGTTCATTAACAAAACAGTTCTTTAAACACCATTCTAACATAGCTAGGTCTGCAAGTAATTATTATTAACACAAAATTTTATTTTTCATTTCGGGACACTCGGATTGCACAACATTTGGAAAGGACCCTGTCTAGGTTAGTTGAGAGGATAATTAAATGGTGGGAAAGTTCTGGTAAAATTTAGGTTATTATTGAACAGTTCACTCTATGGTCCATACGAATGCAGTACTAAAAGTTTCAACCTGCTTGTATCGATGTGGCGGTTGGCGGGCGGCGAGACGGCGAGGCACAGAGGACACATACAACCACAGCTATGGCTCTTGATGTATCGGCACTTCAATTCTTCTTTGCGTCCCAGTACTTTTCCATTTAGTGCCTATGGACTTTTGCCATGCTGTGTGGGCGTTGGAACGGCATACCCGAGGCTCAGTGAAGCTACGTCTTCCAGGAGAGCCTCCTCGCTCCAGAAGGTGTTGCTCAAACAAGTGAGAGACTCCAACAACTACTGCTGCTGAGCCCGTTGCGCCGTGCAGTGCCCGTGCGCGTTTTCCCGCACTCACCTGGCATCCACCTTTTACCGCTCCCTTACAGACAGAGTATTCACCTGAGGTTTTGCATTCTACATATCCTAACACATTGCCTACGTATGGACCAGATGCACAGTTACAATTTTAAACACCTTACAACAGTTTCAACATTTGTTACATGTCAATTCTATCACAATATTACTTGACATTTACATAAACATGAAAATTCACATTGAAACTTGTTTACAGTTTTCTTAACACAATGACATGAAACAAAAAAGAAATGAAATCAGAACATGAATTACACTAGTTTATCGAAAAATCAGAAGAAAAAAATATTATTTATATGTACAATAGTACGGCGTCGTTGTTGTTACACATGCCCCTGTTTCCAGTAAATTTCACTGTGTGCAAATTTGATGGGAACACTAAACTTTATATTTAGACAGGGGTTCTGAATCTTTGTGTGAATGTTCCATCATAAAATTTTATATCACAAAACTTTCTTTCACTCACATTATATAGGTCTATACTTTTTAACATATCAAGAACATTTACCTATCATTTGCTTAAGTGTCTTTGGCACAGTCCAACCTCCTATCACAACATGATTTAAATAGCAAATTACTTATTATTAAATTTCTCAGAGAAATAAATTCAAAATCTGAAACACAAACACTTAACTACAAAGAATATACAAATACCTATTTACACTATAAGACAATTTGTTGCTGCTTGCATTGAATGGCAGTCCATTTCCTTATTTACTAATAAACACACAATACCATTTAGAAAAATCACTACACATATTTGCTGCCTATTATTCAGACTTGGGCAGCCCATTTCACATCATTTTATCACATCACCTGTACCACACTTACAATACTCCTTTGACTATTTATCTGCCTTCTTTGGTGTTTGGCAGTCCTTTATATAATGACTCGCGTACTGCCCACTTTGATTTTTGGCAGTCCCATCTTTTATTTGGCTTGCAGCAGTTGTTTTTTCTTTTCAGCCCTGTTTTCCATACTCCTTTACATTTATAGTACATTTGGTAATCTGAAACTTACATAAGTACATTAGCACACTGACATTAGTATAAATACATTTACAAAGATTTGTTACATTGAGAATAAAATAGTTTCATCGTAAGATACAGCACATTTACTGCAGATTGCTTTCTGAGTGTACTTAGGTCACTCACTCCTAGGAACATAGAGTTTCAGGTCCACAACGTTTCTTACACCTAAAGGTCTCTTGGATTTTGGGTAGATCAGGTAGTAAGCATTATCGTGTGGAATGTTCTGTATTATATACGGTCCATTATAAATATACACTCCTGGAAATGGAAAAAAGAACACATTGACACCGGTGTGTCAGACCCACCATACTTGCTCCGGACACTGCGAGAGGGCTGTACAAGCAATGATCACACGCACGGCACAGCGGACACACCAGGAACCGCGGTGTTGGCCGTCGAATGGCGCTAGCTGCGCAGCATTTGTGCACCGCCGCCGTCAGTGTCAGCCAGTTTGCGTGGCATACGGAGCTCCATCGCAGTCTTTAACACTGGTAGCATGCCGCGACAGCGTGGACGTGAACCGTATGTGCAGTTGACGGACTTTGAGCGAGGGCGTATAGTGGGCATGCGGGAGGCCGGGTGGACGTACCGCCGAATTGCTCAACACGTGGGGCGTGAGGTCTCCACAGTGCATCGATGTTGTCGCCAGTGGTCGGCGGAAGGTGCACGTGCCCGTCGACCTGGGACCGGACCGCAGCGACGCACGGATGCACGCCAAGACCGTAGGATCCTACGCAGTGCCGTAGGGGACCGCACCGCCACTTCCCAGCAAATTAGTAACACTGTTGCTCCTGGGGTATCGGCGAGGACCATTCGCAACCGTCTCCATGAAGCTGGGCTACGGTCCCGCACACCGTTAGGCCGTCTTCCGCTCACGCCCCAACATCGTGCAGCCCGCCTCCAGTGGTGTCGCGACAGGCGTGAATGGAGGGACGAATGGAGACGTGTCGTCTTCAGCGATGAGAGTCGCTTCTGCCTTGGTGCCAATGATGGTCGTATGCGTGTTTGGCGCCGTGCAGGTGAGCGCCACAATCAGGACTGCATACGACCGAGGCACACAGGGCCAACACCCGGCTTCATGGTGTGGGGAGCGATCTCCTACACTGGCCGTACACCACTGGTGATCGTCGAGGGGACACTGAATAGTGCACGGTACATCCAAACCGTCATCGAACCCATCGTTCTACCATTCCTAGACCGGCAAGGGAACTTGCTGTTCCAACAGGACAATGCACGTCCGCATGTATCCCGTGCCACCCAACGTGCTCTAGAAGGTGTAAGTCAACTACCCTGGCCAGCCAGATCTCTGGATATGTCCCCCATTGAGCATGTTTGGGACTGGATGAAGCGTCGTCTCACGCGGTCTGCACGTCCAGCACGAACGCTGGTCCAACTGAGGCGCCAGGTGGAAATGGCATGGCAAGCCGTTCCACAGGACTACATCCAGCATCTTTACGATCGTCTCCATGGGAGAATAGCAGCCTGCATTGCTGCGAAAGGTGGATATACACTGTATTAGTGCCGACATTGTGCATGCTCTGTTGCCTGTGTCTATGTGCCTGTGGTTCTGTTAGTGTGATCATGTGATGTATCTGACCCCAGGAATGAGTCAATACAGTTTCCCCTTCCTGGGACAATGAATTCACGGTGTTCTTTTTTCAATTTCCATGAGTGTATTTAAATTTGGAAATTTCATGGTTCAGTTCACTAGATTTTTCGTGGGTTTTTAAAAGAACATAATCCCCAATTTGAAATTTTGAAACTTTCAGGTTTTTATCATGTCTCTTAGATCTAGATTCAGCTTTTTGCTTTGCTCTTTTTCTGACTAATTCTTTCTTTTGACTCAACCCCAAGCTTGTACAAGGTGGAAACTCTAGTTTTTCCTCAATTAAACTTTTACTTCTGCTGCCTAACAAAATTTCTTCTGGTGGGAACACAGTAGTTTCATGATGTAAGGTGTTCATGACATTCTCAAAGTCCAATATAAATCTGTCCCAGGCTCTAAATTATGCTCCTTCCTGTTTCTTCCACAACGCACCTTGGTCGACTGTGACACCATCCCAAGATACGTTCCTGGCCTGTGAACCAACTATATCTGGTGACTTTCTCAGTTTCTGGAGTTCAAAGTCTTTGCTTACTTGAACTCTTTGCAAAATAAACACTGAGTAGTCAGGTGGCTCTTTCTTTCTGTGTTCAGTCTCAACATCTGGGTTTTGTTTTGAAACTTCGTCATCAATAGGTACAATATCGCAAATAGTTGTACCCCCATTATTATCACTAGTACCAGAATACTCGTCATCTGAACAATCGTCAGAATCCGACCATTCTGGATCACTTTCAGGTTCTAACATAAAAGCTTTTCTGAGACAGGCACTAAGTTCTTCCTCCGAATTTTCGTCAGGCTTTGATTTTAACTCAATATCCTCTTTTGGCAAAACAACCTCACTATCAGCTTTACTCACATCCGCTGTTACTTCATATTTAGTGTAATCCTCGTGGACTTCAGTTACTCGTAGGTAATTACCCACCCCTTCCCCATGGTGCCTTTAGGTAATAACTTGTATTGTTGGCAAATCATTAACAGAAGTTACTTCCTCGTCAATGCTTAGGATTTCATCCTCCAATTCCTTCCTATCTTTAACCATCTTCCTATCGGCAGCATGCGTACTTTGCTCGGCGCTATTTACTCTCTCCTCTTTAAATTCGGGCCACGTCACCTTATCGACGTCGCTACTATCTCATTTTCCACTAATTAACCTCCTTGCCTCATATTCCTTCTTAAAATCGTCCCACTCACATTGCTTGAGGCCCTTTACAGATCGTCGAACTGCTAATTCATTCTCGCCATTTACTTCATTGCTAACACTGCTAACCGCACCTCTCTGTGTATCTACTCTTCCATCCACTTCCTTCGCCACGGAATTACCACTCATAATGTATTTGCCAGCTCTTACGGCAATGTTTGTACCTAATTCTGCCGCCTTGCTAGCGGCTTCCCTCTGAACAGCTGTTCTGCTAGGCTGGGACGTTGCCCTCTGATGCTCCACTCGCCTGTTAACATGTAACGTACTGCGCGGTGAAGATGAATCATCTGCACATGCACCTGACGCTTGTTTCGCAACAACACACTGCGTCGTTCCATGCCTATCCCTAACCTGTCTCATAACTTTACTGTCAGTCTGGTAATGTTTCTTAAATCAGGGCCGGTATGTTCTGTCCGCTTCCGTTTGGCCCGCAACGTTCGCGGAAATCAGTTTCCCGCGTCGTTATTATTTTGCGCGGTGTATCCTCTACCACGACCTGGATAACCCCCTCTTTCTCTTCCTCTGCCTCTACCTCTCTGTATCATGTTGACGCGAAAACCATCGCCGTCATTCCTCTCGTCATTATTGCGATTATTCCTGTGACTAAAATTCTGATAATTGGCACGACTTTCGCGCCAGTGGTCTTCGTCTTCGACGCTTTCGAGGAACGCTTGGAAGCTGCGATGATTGCTTCCCACATATCTCTTCGAATCTTCTGGAAGCTTTTTATATAGCTCCCATACGATTTCAGAATCGGATCTTCTCCCTCTTAAATGAATTCGCAGAAATCTTTCAAAGAATTCCTGCCCCTGTTATCATGAAGTTTGGCCATGATAAACTCGCGCCCAAATGATCCTGTTTTTGTTCAGACCAGTATTCTTCCGTAAATTTTTGTTTAAATTCTTCGAACGTCATTAGTTCGGTATTCAAGTTAGTTCCCCAGCGCTTAGCGTCACCTGCTAAGGCGCTAATTATTACGTTTATCTTCTCCTGACCAGACAAGTGTTCAGGAAACATCCTCTCGCAATTTTTGATGAAATCCAACGGATACCATCCGTTATGTTTTTTGGCGGGATCGAAGCGTTCCTCACCTTCCAACAGCTTCGTAAGTGGCGTGCCATTACAGACAACACCAGGCCTATCTTTGATTTTACTCTCGAGATCGAAAATTTTGCCTTGAATTTTCGATGTATTTCGTTCACACTTTTCCACACATCTGATAACTTTTTCGCCCAAATTTCTTTCAGTATCTGAAACTGCCTTTTTCAACTGTGGTATTCCATGTTAGCATTCGTTTACGATCTCAGTTTTAAGACCGAGAACTAATCCGTCTACTTTTGTTTCACCTAGAGGCTCTACTGTCTCTGGGATGTTGAGAATTTCAACATCAAACCTACTGTTAATGTCGTCAATTTCCCCCTGCATAGTATTCATATTTTTATTAATTGTGTCAATTTCAGAATTCATAGTATTTACTGCATAACTTAAATATCCACTTTTTGTTCTACCTGTTCTATTTGTTTACTAATTTAATTACTTGTTCTTCGACCTGTGCTTTAAGCTGACCAACTTGTGTTTTGAGCTGCTCACTCTGTCCTGCAATTTGTTTGGTTAACAGTTCAAATAAGTCGTTCATACTTAAAATTTTCACACTGTTTTGTTCTACGGAATCGGTGTGTTCCGATCCTATTTCAAAATTTTCTTTCGGTTCTTTCTTTATCTGTGGTGAACCAAACATGTCAGTGGATTCGTTCGCATACCCACTATCATCTACAAAGTCATCCTCTACTTCCTGTTTTATTTCTTGCTGTATTCGAGGCGATCTCGACATTTCAATCTGTTCGTTAACATGTTCGTGATATTGTATGTACGCCAATTGTCTTCCGCTAACGCCATCTGTTATCTGGCCGCATAAACTCCTGTCATTGCCAGCCGCATCTTCCACTACGCTCGGTACATCTACTGTGTCTACGTTCTTGTCCATACTGAACGCAAACTACACCTCACTACCGTACTTGAAGTTCACTGCAATTTACTTTAATGAATAATATTGCAATTCGTGCCACTGAACATCCACTGTTCGGTATTCACGATAATTTGTGACCGACAACAACTGGATGTCCTGTCATGGTCGCCACTTGTAACGTGCGCGTGGGGCACACAATACTCGTTAAAGCCTGTGATATGGTAAGTGAGCGGTGTTCACCTTATGAGAAAGGATTTTCGTATAGATATCGACCGCGTGTGCCTGAATGATGGCAAATCTGACTTATACCCATTCTGTAATAACAACGATCCGTCAGCAAGTTCGAAATGCAATTACACGTCAGTATGGACCGAAAGAAACACTGAAGATGCTACCAATTTAATAATAATACGGTCGCCAGCCTAATTAGGCATTAACGGAGTTTCTTCCCTGTACAAGTTGGTGTATATTCATGCAAAACAACACGTAGTAACACTACATAATATAATAGAATTTTAGAACCAGAAAATCTATTAAACTGATAGTTTCACGTTCTGTGCGGATATGGAAAACCCATGAATACATAACACCACACTACAATGTATACTACAAAACTTTATACTGTCTATTAATCTGATTAAAATCGGGCATATGTTACCCTAGAAATAGCACTTTCCAGGCCACACACGAAATGTGAATTTTGATAAAGATAAAACACTGATAAAATTTGGCTTTAATATTGACTTTAACTTTTGCTGGTGAAACCAATTTAGAACACTTCAGAATTCAATTGAATAAAAGGGGGGGGGGGGGGGGGGAACTCTGAAACTGTATTAAAAAAATTGATTACTGAAATTATTATGCGTTCAAGATTTCCAGTATATGAGCTACTACTCTTTTTTTTTGTTATTTACTGTTCATTTAAATACCTTTATATCTGTCTCGAAATAATTAAACTTCATTACTATATAAATATTAAAGTTATCTTTCAACTTCGTTAGACATTCGTTATTCATTTACAGGTTCATTAACAAAACAGTTCTTTAAACAGCATTCTAGCATAGCTAGGTCAGCAAGTAACTATTATTAACACAAAATTTTATTTTTCATTTCGGGACACTCGGATTGCACAACATCTGGAAGGACCCTGTCTAGGTTAGTTGTGAGGATAATTAAATGATGGGAAAGTTCAGGTAAAATTTAGGTTATTATTGAACAGTTCACTCTATGGTCCATACGAATACAGTACTAAAAGTTTCAACCTGCTTGTATCGATGCGGCGGTTGGCGGGCGGCGAGACGGCAAGGCACAGAGCACACATACGACCACAGCTATGGCTCTTGATGTATCGGCACTTTAATTCTTCTTTGCGTCGCAATAATTTTCCATTTAGTGCCTATGGACTTTTGCCATGCTGTGTGGGCTTTGGAACGGCATACCCGAGGCTCAGTGAAGCTACGTCTTCCAGGAGAGCCTCCTCGCTCCAGAAGGTGTTGCTCAAACAAGTGCCAGACTCCAACAACTACTGCTGCTGAGCCCGTTGCGCCGTGCAGTGCCCGTGCGCGTTTTCCCGCACTCGCCTGCCATCCACCTTTTACCGCTCCCTTACAGACAGGGTATTCACCCGAGGTTTTGCATTCTACATATCCTAACACATTGCCTACGTATGGACCAGATGCACAGTTACAATTTTAAACATCTTACAATAGTTTCAACGTTTGTTACATTTCAATTGTATTACAATATTACTTGACATTTGACATAAACATTAATACTCATATTTAATCTTGTTTACAATTTTCTTAACACAATGACATGAAAAAAAAAATGAAAACAGAACATGAATTACACTAGTTTATCGAAAATCAGAAGAAAAAAAATATTATTTATATGTACAATAGTACAGCGTCGTTGTTGTTACAGTCTGTGGAGCTAGCTGGCGTATAAGCTTGTACCAATGAGATGGGTGTGTGCTTTCTTGTCTATTTCAGCCTAAATAATGCGTTTATTATGTTGATCATGGTAACTTTTTTTCCTATTATTCATTATTAATCCTACTCTTACATTGCATCTATTTGATTTTGTATTTATAAACCTGTATTCACCTGACCAGAAGTCGTTTTCCTTCTGCCACCGAACTTCACTAATTTCCACTACATCTAACTTTAATTTACCTATTTCCCTTTTTAAATTTTCTAACTTATCTACCCGATTAAGGGATCTGACATTCCACACCCCAATCTGTAGAACGCCAGTTTTGTTTCTCCTGATAACGACATCCTCCTGAGTAGACCCCGCCTGGAGATCCGAATGGGGGACTAATTTACCTCCGAAATATTTCACCCAAGAGGGTGCCACCAGCATGAAACGTGCCAATGTGCTGGGCACGAGTGACAACGCTTCAGATAAGAAATAGTTTAACGAACTTCATTTGACAGCTAAGAATATGAGGTGGCTACGGAAAGAAACGCTTTTGCTGTACTGGCAATGAAACTAAAGTTGTAGCCTTTTCAGTTATCGAGCTCCCATTAGAATGCAGCGGAATGGCAGTCAGACGGACGGCCAGAGCGGAGGCAGCTTGCCGAAGAGCTACGGTAAGAACAGAGTCGGGCGCGGTAGGCCAGTTCGGTGACGTGCAAAAACGTGAAGGCGGAAGGACACAGGAAAGCCAGTGGTAGCTTAGAAATACTTCGCAGCACCCACAGGCGGACACCCCTTGGGGATGGAGAAGGTGTACTGGTCTGACCAGAGGCTGCCGAAGGGTAAAAAATTAGTTCGTTTGAAAAAACTTTAAATTAGAGCAGAAGGCCAGAGTAAAATTCGCAGAAGAGTGTAAATCAAAATTGTATATGTGCAGAAAGCAACAGGGAAAGTATAAGGTAAAATGTGTCTGTTTTAAGGGAAGAGATGGTAGCTGACGTCACATGCGGTGTAGTGGGGGAGAAGGGGCGCACAGCTCGCCGTTGTTAAGGACTAGCGGTTAGACTGGGGAGCAGTAAGGATGGCCGGCAGTTGCGTTCCCGCAAGATTTCCAACTAAGCTTTGCTGTTTGACTAAATCTGAATAAGACCGTGACACAGTAATGTCCGCGTAGGTGGTAAAGTTATTTTGGCTGTGGATGAATGTTTATCTTAATATGCGACGATTACTGAGATATAGACGCAAATACTTAATTGAGCGAAGCTTAGTGCTGGCAACAACACGACAGTCATTGAACACGGTAAGTTAGCGGCCATGCTCACTCCTGTTGTTACAATTCTGTTTTTGTTTTCTACCAATGATCAGTATGAACAATTGGTTATGGTCATGCTTATTTTTATGTCAGGTATCAAGTGTAAGTAAAGACTGAGTTCCGTGACATAAAGTAATACATCATCCTGGCCTTGTGCACTAAAAGACCCACGTGGCAGCTGAGTGAATTGTATTAATACTATCACAATTGCAATTGGTATGACTGAGACAACAACCAAATGTAACCGGTATCCGACAGTGGTCCTAACCCACTTAGAGGGGTTTCTTTTATCAGAGCTGGGTTGCATTATTTAGTAGCACCGGAATTCCTCTACTGAACCTTAGTTGCCCGCATCTCGTGGTCGTGCGGTAGCGTTCTCGCTTCCCACGCCCGGGTTCCCGGGTTCGATTCCCGGCGGGGTCAGGGATTTTCTCTGCCTCGTGATGGCTGGGTGTTGTGTGACGTCCTTAGGTTAGTTAGGTTTAAGTAGTTCTAAGTTCTAGGGGACTGATGACCTAAGATGTTAAGTCCCATAGTACTCAGAGCCATTACATTTGAACCTTAGTTCTACGTATTTGCTAAGTCCAGAATCCACAGTGTGTCGAATAACGTACAAGCGGCTGAACTACAGGTAAGAGCAGGTAATATTACAGGTTCAGAAAGTGCGGGGGCTGACTACGCTGGCCCCACACGGGTAAGTCACAAAGAGGACCTGCCACGCACCCCTTTAAATCTACCACTTACCGTAACAAACAGTCCAAGGGGTCCACTATGTCACAAGTTAGGGTTTGTCATTCCGCAGAGGGGATATTACAAATTGGTACATCAGCCTGTGGAATGTTACAAGCACTTCACGATGCAGCAGAGCTCCATGCCGTCGAGAAAAATTACTGCTGTATTTCCCCATTGATTTCAGCTGTTCTCAGTACCAGCTCAGCAAGGCCGTTTTAGTTCATGTTGTAAAGTCAGATCAGTCAGTCATCGCAACTGATGCACTACAACTACCGAAAAGGCAGCAGCCCCTCTTCAGAAACAGCACGTTACGTGCTGTCTCTCAACAGATACCCCATCGTCGTGGTTGCACCTACAGTATGGCCGTCTGTATCGCTCAAGCATGCAAGTCTCCCCACTAACTGCTAGGTCCATGAGTCATCTCTGTCTTTACCCTGACAGAAAATATTATGCCATGAATACCTTGATGAAAGGCTGCCTTTACTGACACTTCAGTGGATCGATAACAGTGGGATATCTTATTTAAAATTTCAGCCTTACACGAGCTTATTTACAGTACAGTACAAGCCATGTCTAAATATGAAGAAAGGTATGAATACACAGTAAATACATCATTTCGTGTATGATGATCGTTGTTACAAAATGATCTAAATACTGAGTGTAACGGCATAGCATCTTTGTTTTGTGACTATCGTACTATTACAAGGGCCACGAACGATAAAAAACTGTTTTTAATTGTATCATGTACGTATGCTGTTATTTTAAGAAAGATTTTAACGATGCATGAAGCTCTAATCGCACCAACACTAATCAAGGATATTTCATGGTCTGAGGATGGCTAGATTGTTAGCGGAAACTAGCAATTCATCCAAATAAAGAAGTTTTCATGTGCGGTGTTGACATCATGGGTTTTCCATCCATTTAAAAAATCCACCAAGTTTGATAAATTTTGGTTAATGCTTCATGGTTTCCGCAAGTGCATTTCCAATCTCCCGTCCGACCAAAGTTTTCGGAACTCTTTCTCTGGTTAGTAGGCAAATGCTTGAGCTGGAACTCTCCTCCCTAACGAATCCTGACTGAAAATCCGTTTATCCCAATTTAGACTATTGACATATTTATCTGTAAAGAACAAAGATCTGATCAATAGCAAATTAAAGATTTAAAACTAATGTAAATCGATGGAAACACTTAAATATATTGAGCAAGCTAATGACACACGTACACGCTAGGCCCTAGTAATTTAATATCCCACATACAATTTTAGGAGAGAGTTTCTTGATTCCAACTCAAGGTTTCAGAAAGCATTCTTCCGCTTGTAAGACACAGGCCGTAACTGAAAGTCTCCTCCTAGATATTCTCAAATTTTATCCATACAGCCCACTTGCCCTTCACTGGTGTTTGCCTCACCAGAACGGGATGGATAGGATGTCAAACAGCGCGCCCCCAACTGCTCGGTGAATGACGACCTAATTGCGCGAGATGTTTGATCGATTGCACACACGTACGACCTTGATAATATTTGCCTCGCACAAGGAAAAATAGCTAAAATCTAACAGTTCAGACGAAAGATTTCGAGAGAATCCCTTGATTGGTAGCAAATGTTGAAATAGACAGTTGTCTTTCAACTATTGTCCAACTGTCCCATTCATGTCTTCTACGATTAATCTGGAAAAAGTACTCCACTAAAATGTAAAAGCAATTACAATGAGTGGCGAAAGGCGTTCGAACGACGTTTGTAACAAGTTGCTGCATGACGATCAATGCTGTTTTGTCACTGGTCATTCGCCGTACGTTTCTGTCATGCATTTTATGACCTACAATATTTACTTTTAACGCACTGATATTACACTGATAGTGTATGGAGATATTTCTCAGCTATAAGGAGGAAGTAGGTATGTACATGATGTTATTACGTCAGGTGAAGCACTTTCGTCGCCAAGATACTTTTTATCATTAATTTTGCATTCCTCCCCTGCCCTCCTCCCTTGTGAACCATGGACCCTGCCGCAACAGGGTGGCTTGCATGCCTCTACCATACAGACAGCCATACCGTAGGCTCAAACACATGCGGGGCCGGGGGGGGGGGGGAGGTACCTGTGGAGATCACAGACTGACGTGTCGTTCTTGATGAGGGACGCACCTTTTTCTGTAGCTGCAGGGACGGCAGTAAGGATGGTTAACAGATCTGCCATTGTAATATCAGACCAGATGTTCCTGATATATTAGTACTGCCAAGGGCTGAAAACAAGGGGAAACTACAGCCATTAGTCTCCCCGAGAGCATACAGCTAAACTTCATGGTTAGATGATGATGCCATCCTCTTGGGTAAAATGTTCCAGAGCTTAAATAGTCCTTCATTCCAATTTCTATGAGGGGAATACTCATGAGGATGCTGGCATCAAGAGAAACAAAACTGGCAATTTACGGGTCGGAGTGTGGAGTGTTAGATCCCGTAATCAGATAGGCAGGCTAGAGAATTGAAAAAGGGAGATGGATATGTTGAAGTTAGAATAATGGGAATTAGTGAACTGCAGTGGAAGGAAGTTCAGGTGAGGTTAGTATAGAGCTATAAATACAAAATTAAGTAGAGGTAATGCAGCACTAGTTCTAATAATGAACGAGAAAACGGGACTATTGGTAAGCTACTATGGACAAGCTAGCGAACTTAAAGTCATGGGCAAGATAAACACAAAGCCTACACCTATCACAATAGTACGAGTTTATATGCCAACTAACTTCTCAGATGTTGCAGACAGAAAGAATGTCTGAAATTATTCAGATAGTTAAGAGAGGCAAAAATTTAATTGCGGGTCCGAACTGTAATTTGATAATACGAGGAGCGTTCAATAAGTATTGCAATATAGTCTTTTATCGGACAATTTAGATTGAAAAAATGAGGAATTTGTTGTGGGACGTCGTGGAATACTCCTGCTTCCGACCCTACAGTTTCATACGTTTGGTAGGTTCAAAATGGTTCAAATGGCTCTGAGCACTATGGGACTCAACATCTTAGGTCATAAGTCCCCTAGAACTTAGAACTACTTAAACCTAACTAACCTAAGGACATCAAACACACCCATGCCCGAGGCAGGATTCGAACCTGCGACCGTAGCAGTCCCGCGGTTCCGGACTGCAGCGCCAGAACCGCTAGACCACCGCGGCCGGCTCGTTTGGTAGGTGATGGCGCTATACGTAGCCTTCAAAATGGCGACTGCAACGGAGGTGCGTTCCAAGCAGAGTATTGCAGAATGCCTGCCGACACCTGGCTGTGAATAAAAGCACGGTACGTCGTTGGGTGAGGCGCCAATCATCATCGCAACAATGGTGCGCGAACGCGTACGATCTCCCGCGTGCCAGCCCGCCATACACAGCTGTGACTGCTGAAATGTTGGAGCGTGCTGACATTCTCATTGTAGGTGATCGACTGATAACAATCAAACACCTCGCTGCACAAATGGACGTCTCTGTTGGTAGCAACGACGCGCTTGTCCAACTGTTGGGGTACTCAAAGGTGTGTGGCCGCTGAGTTCCTCGTCGTCTAACACCACAAACAACAACAAAGGACCATCTGTGCGGAATTGATTGCAAGTTACGAGGCTGAGCGCGACAATTTTTTGTCGAACATCGTCACAGACGAAGAAACATGGGTTCATCACATCCATGCAGAAAGAAAACGGCAGTCCATAGGGGGCGTCACGTCATCTCTCCTCCGAATAAAAAGTTGGAAGTTGGCACCCACCTGTAAAGTCATGGCGACGGTCTCCTGGTACACTGAGGAGGATATTCTGTTTGATATCCTCTGTCAAGGCGCAGCGATCAACTCCTGTAAATTGAAGAAACGTCTTCAGAGTGTTCGTCACCACAAAAATGCGAACGAACTTCTGCTTGTCCATAATAATGCAAGGCCTCATTCGACTCTATGCACCAGAGAGGAGCTCCCAAAACGTCATTGGACTTTCCCTCCTTATCTACCATACAGCCCAGTTCTCGCACCATCCGCCTTCTATCGGTTTGACCCAATGAAAGATGCACTCCACAAAGCAGTATGTAGACGATGGGAAAGTTATCGATTTAGCAAATTTGATTGGCCCAATGAAAAATGCACTCCGAGGGAAGCAGTACGTGGACGATGAGGAAGCTATTGATCCAGCAACACCTTGGCTGCTTCGACCAGTACAGTGCATGGTAAGGCATGGTTACAGGACCTCCCAGTAAGATGGCGTAAGGCAATCGTGTTGAGCGCATATTATGTTGAAAAATAGGATTCTGTAGCCAAAAGAGTGGGGAACAATATGGTGTACTGGAAACTTCAATAAAACCAACCTGCTTTCAGAGAAAAAAATGTTTTGCGTTGCTTACTGAATGCCCTCGTACAAAAAGAAACAGGAGAAGAAATAGTAGGAGAACATGGACTGGGGATAAGAAAAGAAGCAGGGTATAGGGTGCAACCTTGTAGAATTTCGAACAGAGGGTAATTTAATCATCTTTGATATTTGGTTTGAATATGATAAAATAAGGCTGTATATATGGGAAAGACCTGGAGACACAGGAAGACTTCAGACAGGTTGCACAATAACAAGACATATATTTCAGAACCTAATTTTGAACAGCAAAACGTTTCCACGGAGGATGTCGACTCTGACCATAATTTGCTGATTATGAGCTGCAGATTAAAATGCAATATATTGCAGAAAGTTATGATATTAAGGAGATGGACCTAGAGAAATTGGAAAAACCAAAGATTGTTTAGAGTTTCAAAAAGAGCATTGGCAACCGTCGAGTGAAACAGTGTTAAGGAAAGAAATACGAAACGAATGCGCAGCCTCGAGACAGGAAACAGCGAAAGCAGCAGGACCAAATAAGGAAATAAAACACAGCCCAGTAGATAACCTCGGATAACGCATGAGATACTGCATGTAACTGAAAACAGAAAATACAAAAATGCAGCAAATGAAGATGGTAAAAGTGAATACAGTCGTCCAAAAATAGCAAAACTGGAAATGCTAGAAGAAAAATGCAAGTACTTCGAAGCATGCATAAATAGGGGAAACAAAGTAGCCGCCAATAGCAGTATTAAACATACATTTGGAGAAAAGTGATGCATCTGTATCAATACCAAGATTTCAGATGGAAAGGCAGCACCAAGCAAAGAAAGGAAAATTGACAGGTAGAAGGAATATCATAAAGGGCTATACTATTGAAGGAATGTAATATTCTAGGAGCAGAAGTGGGAACAGGTGAAGATGAATTTGGAGATGCGATATTGCGAGAATAGCTCGACAGAACTCTTAGAGACCTAAGTCGGTACAACGCCTCTGGAATAAACGACATTTCATCACAATCACTGAGGTCGTTGGGACATTCAGACATGACAAAATCATTCCACATAGTGTGTAAGTTATATGAGACAGGCGAAACACTCTCAGACTTCGAGAACAATTTAGCAGTTTCAGTTACGTGGATGTTACAGAACCATCAGATTAATAAGAGATAATTTAAAAATACAGATATGAAACATAAGAGTGGAAAAACTGTTTTACAAGGCGAAACCTCGGAGAACATCAGTTTGGGCTCCAGAGAAATGTTGAATACTCTAGGCAATGACCGGACCTGCGACTTATCTTAGAAGATAGCTTAAAGATAGGCAAACTTACGTTTACAGCGTTTGTAGATTTAGAGAAAGTCTTTGACAATGCTGACTGGAATGCATTCTTTGAAAATATGAAGGCAGCGAGGACAGGACACATGGAACGAAATGTTATTTGCAACTTGTACAGAAACCAGTCTGCAGTCATGAAAGTCGAAAGACGTGAAAGGAATCAGTAGTTGAGAAGGATTAAGACAAGTTTTGTAGCCTATCCCTCATACGAATCAAAACATACATTGAGCAAGCAGCAAAGAAAAGCTAGGAGAAATTTGGAGATGAATAAAAGTTCAGGGAGAAGAATAACTTGAAGGTTTACCCATGAACTGAGTCAGAGGCAGGTGAAGACTTGGAAGAGAAGTTGAATGGAATGGACAATGTCTTGACAAGGGGTTGTAAGATGAACAACAACCAAAGTAATCTATGGGTAAAGGAATGCAATCGGTTTTTCAATTACAAATAAATTAGCTTCTGACTACAATTAATGTTTTTAATTTCTTTAATGCATAATTGATGTCGGGACTGCCGGAGCCGACTTCAGATGAACGTTGAAATGTACATACATCGACGGTAGATCATAGCTGGATGTCATCACGGACCGCCAAACATGCAAGATCCGGGTCCGTAACAGCACACAAAATTACCCCTCAGCTGTCGGCAGCAGAAAACCGAAGTTTTTCTTAGGAAGTATATTTTCTTAAGTGTACCTCTTATCGAAGCGACACGTGGACAATAAACAATGCAGATGCGAAGAGAGTGGACGGTTTTAAAATACGGTACTACAAAAGAAGTCAGAAGAGCACGTGGATAAATCGAGAGGTATTGAATCAAATAGAGGAGGGAAAGATTTTTATGGCACGACCTGACTACAACAAAGCATAAGTTGATAGGATACATCCTAAGGCATCAGGAAAAAATCAATTTGGTAATAAACTGTAGGGGGTGATAATTGTAGAGGGAGTTCAGCGCGTGAATACAGTAAGCAGGTGTATGCAGATATAAAGAAACTCGTACAGAACAAGAAGATGGTAAGGGGTAAAACAAAAGACCAATCTCCGGATTAATGAGTACAACAAACGCGGTCATGCCATGCAAGTGCCATTTCAACACTTGCGGATTGTTGGTGTCCACTTAGCAATTCATGAGTTTTTCATAGCTGATCCGACAACTCGAGGGAAAGTCTTTGTGTGTCTTAGGTTCCTATTGAGCTTGAGTATTTTGTCACAAAACATTCTAACACGTCTTACATTAAAAGGACATACAAACGAAAGCGGTGACGTTCTTACGTGAATATACTGTGCCTGTGGTGCAACACTGCAGCTCGTATTTATTTACAGTGATTATAGACGTGACGCAATGAGAACGAGACACTGGCGCATAGAGTTATTTATATCGAAAATCAGGAAATTATAATAATGAAACGGATCGAGCCGCAGAAACCGCAGCAGATGTGACTCGCCTTCAGCCGAGTATCGGTGCGCTGCCTGCGCTGCACAGTTTTAAAAGACCGCTCCGCCCGCCTCCTCGCTGCAGCTACACCACAGCCGGGGGTGGGATGCGCCAAGTCACCTCCGCGCGGCTTCCGAGGCGTTGACAGATGGGTCCCCGCGGAGCAGTCGGTGGCTGTAGTTTTAATTAAATGCGGTAATTGGTCGGAATGTTTCACTCTGCGAGGTCGCCGCACTGCGACGTGTATAATTAAAAACAAAGGGCCCGCCAGGGGCTCCAGGTCTGCCCTGGCTGCTGAATTTTTTACGTTCAACAGGTTTATTGCTGGCGCCAGCCTGCTACTCACACCGCCCTCTCTCTACGCGCCAGGCAAGTGAGCGATCTTTATCGCCAGTGGGTCTATATTTTGAGGAAAGTCAGTTTATGGATTTGTAGCTACTACCAGTATCATTAAAGTATCAGATGTCTTAAAAGATGTACTTTTGCAGCTGATACCACTAACGGTTGTGAAGTGAAAATCGGGCCCTACCTGCACTACGTAATCAAAAATCTTCGGACAACTGGCTGCAAAAGACTTACAAGTTCATGGCGCCCTCCATCGGTAATGCTGGAATTCAATATGGTGTTGGCCCACCCTGGCCCTGCCCCTGCAAGCGACATTCCAGGTTGGGGCAGGTGAAGAAATCTGCCTTGGCAGAGCACGCACTGAATGAGACCGACCACATAATAAAATTCGCCGACACGGAAGTTCTGGCTGTAGAGAAGTACTATTACACTCGCTTGTTCAGAGAAGCTGTAGAAATACAAAAACACGCGAACAGCTTGAACAAGAAAGAGGAAAGCCTTAAGGTAAACTGGCTTCCCGTACTGCAGGGAACTACTGTCGCAGGTAGCAAGAGGAGAACCGCCCTCGGACGTTGGCGCGCCAGATATATATAGTCTGCGGACGCGAGCTCGGCTCCAGTTCACCACCGGCAATGGAGGGTGAAGCTTTGACAATGCCAGCCACTCGTGCTGGCGAAACGTCAATAAAATCATCAGATGAACGTCGCCGAAGAACCCGAGACAGAAGCCAATAGGCAGTTTGTCAACAATTGATCCTGAAGTCCTCAACAATTTTATATCTACCCATTCTTCTTCTACCGTATTTCTTTCCCCATTTCTTGTCAACCGTTCCCTAATGCTCTCTCTGAAACTGTCTACAGCCTCTGGTTCTTTAAGTTTATCCAGGTCCCATCTCCATAAATTCCCACCTTTTTGCAATTTCTTCAGTTTTAATCTACAGTTCATAACTAATAGACTGTGGTCAGAGTCCACATCTGCCCCTGGAAATGTCTTACAATTTAAAACCTGCTTCCTAAATCTCTGTCTTACCATTATATAATCTATCTAAATTCTTCCAGTGTCTCCAGGCCTCTTCCACGTTTACAACCTTCTTTCATTATTCTTTAACTAAATATTAGCTACGATTAAGTTATGATGTGTGCAAAATTCTACCAGGCAGCTTCCCCTATCATTGCCTACCCCCTTTTCAATTTCACCTAATACTTTTACTTCTCCTCCTTTTTCCTACTGTCGAATTCCACTCACCATTGACTATTAAATTTTAGTTTCCCTTCACTGTCTGAATAATTTTTTTATCTTATCATACATTTCATCAATTTCTTCGTCATTTACGGAGCTAGCTGGCATATATATTTGTACTGCTGTGGTAGGCGCGAGCTTCGTGTCTGTCTTTGCTACAATAATGCGTTCACTAAGTTGTTGGTAGTAGCTTGCCCGCGCTCCTATTATTCTTCATCATTAAACCCACTCCTGCATTGCCCCTATTTGATTTTCTATTTATAGCCCTCCATTCATCTGACCAGTAGTCGTGTTCTTCCTGCCACCGAACTTCATTAATTCCCACTAAATCTAACTTCAAACTATCCATTTTCCTTTTTAAATTATCTAACCTACCTGCCTGATTAAGAGGTGTGTCATTCTACGCGCCGACCCGTAGAACGCCAGTTTTGTTTCTCCTGATAACCATGTCGTCCTGAATAGTCCCTGCCCGGAGATCCGAAAGGGGGACTATTTTACCATCGTAATATTTTACCCAAGAGGACGCCATCACCATTTAACCATACATTAAAGCAGCATGCCCTAGGGAAAAATTACGACTGTAGTTTTCCCATGTTTTGTCGTTCGCAGTACCAGCGCAGCAAGGCCGTTTTGCTTAATGTACAAGGCCAGATTAGTCAATCATCCAGACTGTTGCCACTGCAACTACGGAAAGGGCTGCTGCCCCTCTTCAGGAACGTCACGTTTGTCTTTTTTCACCATCAAATGGATTTTATTTGGTGAATGAGACTATTGAGGGAGTCATCATGAGATAGTTTACTTCTGTTGGTTTTACTTAAATAGTATCGCCGCTCAATGCACGTGCAAGGCAGTGCTGATCCTACATTCACGTGGTAGATTAAGCGCTAGATGAACTGATAATTTAAACATTATGACATGGAATGGTAATGAACGTTTGGGATTCAGTTCGGCTATAGGGTGGCGATATATTTTTTACAGATTCGTTACTGGAAACATTAAATTAGCGCTACTGGCTACAGAATAGACATGCGGTCATACCTGATTCTATTTGTGATTTCTTAGATTTTCCCATGGCAGCAACAATGTTGCGTATAACATGAGCTGCACGCCAAAAAATATTTTACCTTCTCTCAAAAAAAGAAAAGAAAGGATATATTAAACAACGAAAAGAAACGTTGTAGTCAACAAGAGGTTTTCAATTATTTGTTACAGGAGGAGGATCTAACAATATAACAATGAAATTCGACACTGGTAGTGTCCCATCAAAAGTCACAGCCTTCAAACAAATATGCCATTTTGGAGGAACAAGCTAAACTAGAATATTTAGCGTTTATTAACGTGAATTAAATTCATGTGGGAACACAAATAAGGCTACAACGGTCAGATATAATTGGCTATATCTGTTCTCAAGCAAGCGCTATTCTCAGGGTGGCCTAGGCAGGACTCAAGCAGCAACCTTCCGATTTAGAATAAATGCCAGTTTCACGTAACCCCTGACCAAAACCTGAAACTTTTTGAAAACTTGCATTTACATTCGTAAATAATATTGATTTCAGATAATATTTAAGTACACGTTGAATGGTACTTCACTGGAAATTATAACAACATACAAGAACGTGGTAAAATTATGTGGTACACAGTTATGAGAGAAGATTAAAGGTACTCTTGTATTGTTTAGGGATTCGTATGTTTCGTGATATAATTTCAACAGCCGACAAGTAGCTAGAGTCGTCGGGTACAAGTGCAGGTGGAAAGGTTTGCAATAATGTCACCAAAGACTCTTTATGCCAAGAGAGAAGTCACTTGATAAATTAAGCACCGAAACTTGTATGCAAGCTGCTGAAGTGGAGCCAAATGGAAAGATTTGTGCTAAGCTAGGAAGTATATGGAAATTATTTACTTTGCTGGGAACAATCGTACTGGAAAGAAAGGAAGAAAAAGAAACACCGTAAGTCTTAAGTTGTATGCGGTCAATAACTGGCCAAATTCCGCACATGCTGATGACCATTAAAAAAACTTCTACTGACGCTTTGCGGAGGAGTAAGTCGGTAGTGAGGGTTCACAAGACTGGATCTACCATGTAGCCCATACGTCCATGTGCGTGCACTCATTAAAAGGGTCACATAAAGAAAAATACAGCTCTGCCCGCATTTGTAACTACTTCTTACATTTAAATGGAGGCTGTGACTCGTATTGTCACATCATTAAGGTTTTGAACGGCAGAGGGAAAAAAGTTCCTCGGTAAGCGTTCTGAACAAAGCTTCTGTAACGAAATAGACAGGTAGTGCGGCAGCTCGTAGCCTAAGCTTGTGATCTACCATAGGATGCAAGGATTTCTTAGTAAATGGTCCAAAATTCGACGTTTGAAGTGACAAATTGCAGTGCATGTGTAATTCACATTAAATACTCTGACACAGTGATTAGATCTCCATCTTTAATCTTAATAATCCCTGTAGTGTCAACTAAGTAATCTGATATAAACAATTTATTGCAGTCACACGTATTCTCACTTTTTCCAGTTTCACAACATTACTTACAATCTATTACGTTAAATAGATTTTAAATCTTCCATGAGTCGATGTTGGATAGCCTGTATGTCACAGAAACTTTTCTGATTGTTAATACAGTTCACCTCTGTATTTGAAAAAATAAAAACTACTGCAATGATTTTGTGTCAAACTGAACTGAAGTGCCACCGTGAAAGCTTCCACCTTCTTTTCTCTGAACTAAACTGGGCGCATAAGAGATGTAACGTCAATAAAATGCTCTGAAAATATTTCGTTTTACAAGATTTTGGAACAGCAATAATTATTAATGCTACCTGACCACTGTTTAGTTGAAAAATTCTTAGGCAGGAGATATTTTCATAGCTCAACAGACGAAAGGGAATCGCAAACGAATATGTGTTGAATGCAAGATCACGTTTACACCCTGTAACTTTTTGGCGATCGACAAAAGCAAAACGAGGATAATAGAATGCAGTCGAGTTGAATCAGGTGATGCTGAGAGAATTAGATTAGAAAATGGGACACTTAAAGTAGTAGATGAGTTTTGCTATTTGGGGAGCTAGATAACTGATGATGTTCGAAGTAGAGAGGATATAAAAGAAGATATATTTGTTAACATCGAGTATAGATTTAAGTGTCAGGATGTCTTTTCTGAAAGTATTTGTTTGGAGATGAGCCATGTATCGAAGCGAAACACGGACGAAAAATAGTTTACAGAAGAAGAGCATAGAAGCTTTCGAATTGTGGTGCTACAGAAGACTGTTGAAGATCATATGGCTAGACAGCATAACTGTTTAGGAGGTATTGAAAATAACTGGGGAGAAGTGGAAATTGTGGGGAAACTTGACAAGAAGAAGGGCTCGGTTGGTAGGACACGTTCTGAGGCATCTAGGGGACACCAATTTAGTATTGGAGGGAAGTGTGGAGGGCAAAAATCGTAGTGGAAGACCGAGAGATGAATACACCAAGAAGATTGAGAAGGTTGTGGGTCGCAGTAGTTACTCGGAGATGAAGAGCCTTGCACAGGATAGAGTAGCACGGAGAGATGCATCAAAAAAGTCTCTGGACTGAAGATGGCAACAACAACTTTCTGACGTTATCTATAAGTGTGAGTAAGATCTCCTTTATAGGCAGAACACGTGCAATGAGGATGTGAAGCCTTCCTCTTTAAATCTAGCGCCTATTCACGAAAGGAACACGAAGTATGACAATCACGTTGAACATAGTCTAGAATAGCATGAAGTCTCGCTAACACTGATTTATCCTGCCGGCTGTAATATGCATTCAAAGAACTAAAAATGTTTCTGCTGACGTCAGTTCTTTTTTTACCAACAACTCCGCTGAAGGCAGAGTGTACGTTATAACTTGTTGTCAGATCAAATACTGTCACACGTAAAAATCTAAGAGCACTTGAGAATAGTTCAAAACTTGTGCAAACTTCATAAACAACTGAGGAGTAAAAATAAATCAAAATTACTTTCAAAAAATTCCTGTTATTAATGAGTAACTCAATAAGCAGTAGCAAGAACAATATAACATTTTCTTATGACAAGTCCACAAAACATGAGAACCAGAAGAAAAGAAAATTTCATACACTGGGAGCTTTATTGAAATAGTAGGAAGATGATACACTAATCTCACGAATAACTTCGTACTTTGTATCCACGGGAGGCGAAATTTACAGGTTGTACGGATACCTTGTCTTACGATGGAATCAGCATGTCTGCTCTCGTTTCTCATCTTTCTGTAGCGGTGCCGGGATGAAAGAGCCGTGCGTAAGTTCCTGAAATACAAGCACCTTAATCACCACCACACAAGCACATAGTATCAAAGACATAATGGAAGGAACTTTTCTTAATGACCGAATCCATGCAACGTAAAGAGAGTTGGCGGAAAAGGATGAGCAACTATCGGACGTTTTCTGTCAACTAAAAAGCAGCATGCGTCGAGAATACTTGGATAAGTTCGCCATCTCTCTCAGGACCATGCAGAACTAACTCGACCGCTGAACCCAGTGACAGAAGAAAAAGTTTGCAAGATGCGGTAAGTAGACCGCGAAGTCAATTCCCAACATGACAGGCGCAGTGGTCAACATCAGTGGATGACCACTGACCAAAGGGGGCCAGTTTATCCATCAAAAAGGAGGAAAATCGTTATCATCCCCAGACCTGTACCCACGGAAGATATCAATGCTAACACCAACGTGGCCATTCCGATTCATCCTTGTGAAAGACTGAGAAGACGCACTGAAAGCTACAGGCGGCGAGCAAAAGCACCATCCTGTCAAACGTCCCCTTTGAATGATAAGAATGACTGTGCTCGTAAACGTCTACGTTATTTGATACCGAAACAGCTGAGTGAAACTCAGAAAGTTTTTTCTTTACTTATTCTGACCATCACTAAATTGACACACAATATTTTTAGCTCAACGCAATGTGACTTTCAATAAAGAATGGCCCTGACTAACAATAACCTATACCTTTCAGGAATCACTTGCCTCATACAAATCTTTGTTACTCGAACTACTGCAATACAGCGAGCGCCAATACTTCCATTTAAATGAAAGTTTCCAACTACTGAAGGCATTAACTACTGATAGGCATGTTGTTGTTGTTGTGGTCTTCAGTCCTGAGACTAGTTTGATGCAGCTCTCCATGCTACTCTATCCTGTGCAAGCTTCCTCACCTCCCAGTACCCACTGCAGCCTACATCCTTCTGAATCTGCTTAGTGTATTCATCTCCTGGTCTCCCTATACGATTTTTACCCTCCACGCTGCCCTCCAATACTAAATTGGTGATCCTTCGATGTCTCAGAACATATCCTACCAAATGATCCCCTCTTCTAGTCAAGTTGTGCCACAAGCTCCTCCTCAATTCTGTTCAATACTTCCTCATTAGTTATGTGATCTACCCATCTAATTTTCAGCATTCTTCTGTAGCACCACATTTCGAAAGCTTCTATTCTCAACTTGTCTAAACTATTTATCGTCCACGTTTCACTTCCATACATGGCTACACTCCATACAAATACTTTCAGAAACGACTTCCTGACATTTAAATCTATACTCGATGTTAACAAATTTCTCTTCTTCAGAAATGCTTTCCTTGCCATTGCCAGTCTACATTTTATATTCTCTCTACTTCAACCATCATCAGTTATTTTGCTCCCCAAATAGCAAAACTCTTTTACTACATTAAGTGTCTCATTTCCTAACCAAATTCCCTCTGCATGTCCCGACTTAATTCGACTACATTCCATTATCCCCGTTTTGCTTTTGTTGATGTTCATCTTATATCTTCCCTTCAAGACACCATCCATTCCGTTCAACTGTTCTTCCAAGTCCTTTGCTGTCTCTGACAGAATTACAATGTCATCGGCGAACCTCAAAGTTTTTATTTCTTCTCCATGAATTTTAATACCTACTCCGAATTTTTCTTTTGTTTCCTTTACTGCTTGCTCAATATACAGATTGAATAACATCGGGGAGAGGCTACAACCCTGTCTCAC
Source organism: Schistocerca cancellata (assembly GCF_023864275.1). Classification (NCBI taxonomy): domain Eukaryota; kingdom Metazoa; phylum Arthropoda; class Insecta; order Orthoptera; family Acrididae; genus Schistocerca; species Schistocerca cancellata. The sequence continues at coordinate 514,590,928 of NC_064633.1, forward strand.
TCCCTTCCCAACCACTGCTTCCCTTTCATGTCCCTCAACTCTTATAACTGCCATCTGGTTTCTGTACAAATTGTAAATGGCCTTTCGCTTTCTGTATTTTACCCCTGCCACCTTTAGAATTTGAAAGAGAGTATTCCAGTCAACATTGTTAAGAGCTTTCTCTAAGTCTACAAATGCTAGAAACGTAGGTTTGCCTTTCCTTAATCTTTCTTCTAAGATAAGTCGTAAGGTCAGTATTGCCTCACGTGCTCCAGTATTTCTACGAAATCCAAACTGATCTTCCCCGAGGTCGGCTTCTACTAGTTTTTCCATTCGTCTGTAAAGAATTCGTGTTAGTATTTTGCAGCTGTGGCTTATTAAACTGATTGTTCGGTAACTATCACATCTGTCAACACCTGCTTTCTTTGGGATTGGAATTACTATATTCTTCTTGAAGTCTGAGGGTATTTCGCCTGTTTCATACATCTTGCTCACCAGATGGTAGAGTTTTGTCAGGACTGGCTCTCCCAAGGCCGTCAGTAGTTCCAATGGAATGTTGTCTACTCCGGGGGCCTTGTTTCGACTCAGGTCTTTCAGTGCTATGTCAAACTCTTCACGCAGTATCGTATCTCCCATTTCATCTTCATCTACATCCTCTTCCATTTCCATAATATTATCCTCAAGTACATGGCCCTCCTATAGACCCTCTATACACTCCTTCCACCCTTCTGCATTCCCTTCTTTGCTTAGAACGGGGTTTCGATCGAAGCTCTTGATATTCATGCAAGTGTTTCTCCTTTCTCCAAAGGTCTTTTTAATTTTTCTGTAGGCAGTATCTATCTTACTCCTAGGGAGATAAGCCTCTACATCCTTACATTTGTCCTCTAGCCATACCTGCTTAACCATCTTGCACTGCCTGTCGATATAATTTTTGAGACGTTTGTATTCCTTTTTGCCTGCTTCATTTATTGCTTTTTTATATTTTCCCCTTTCATCAATTAAATTCAATATTTCTTCTGTTACCCAAAGGTTTCTACTAGCCCTCGTCTTTTTACCTATTTTATCCTCTGTTGCCTTCACTATTTCATCCCTCAAAGCTACCCATTCTTCTTCTAATGTATTTATTTCCCCCATTCCTGTCAATTGTTCCCTAATGCTCTCCCTGAAACTCTGTACAACCTCTGGTTTAGTCAGTTTTCTCCAGGTTCCATCTCCTTAAATTCCCACCTTTTTGCAGTTTCTTCAGTTTTAATACAAGAATACAAACACCCGTCCACATCGTCCACTCATAGTAACCTCTCAAAACTCTGGCATCTCTCTCTCCACATCCACCACTGCTTGCGGCTCACCTCCGACTGCCCAACGCTACACGCTGTTCATATCCAACTGCCCAACACTACACTAGCAAATATTCCAACAATGAGTCCAACCAACCACAGAGTGCACACAGCGCTGTCAGCGACTTTCATACAGAGCGCTGCGCCGCGTCACCAACATAAAAACCTAAAAACCTAAACCATGCTTCCCACAAAAATCTTACATATTGTTTTGGGCAATGGCCAATACTTATTTGCTAATTTTTTATATTAACGCTAACAAATATTTCAAATGCACACACTTATCGGTACACTGTTGGTCAAATGCAAAAATTGTCCTCACAGTCCATAACGACGGTCCTGATCATTCATCACAGTAGTAATTGCAGTTTTATGCACAAAGTCTAAGCACTAAAAGAAAATGAACATGGAAGTAGTGGATTTCCATGCAGTCTTGAAAAAGTAGTGTTGTCCTTCCAACGGAAAGACAGTGATGACTTTTGACATGCAGACAGGTAATGGACCACAACAGAGAAAACCCACAGCAGAGACAATAGAAGTTTTGAAGAATATTGGTAGGTAGGTCGTCACAGAGCAGACCCACCGTAGCCCTGGTAGAGAGTATGGTATTGATCGGCCCCCAAAGTTGCAGACCCACTGTAGTCCTTGTAGAGATGGCTAGCTGCCATCCGTTGCGACTGTGCAGGTGCACAGTCACCATGAAAGAGTCTTGCAGATAATATAGCAAGTACATGAACCACCACTTGCGCACTCACAAAAAAAATTTCCAAATGTCCTTAGAACCAGCAATGCTGTTAACTAGTCCCTTGCTGAATTATCAACACACATGCGAGCTCTAAAAGTCCTTTTTTTTTAACTTCTCACATATTGTGCACATACTATGACTAACAGAAACGTGTGCAGTGAAATGAAAGTAGAGTGACTTAATTTGTAATTATACAATTACAAAAGTACGAAGTGTTGTGTTGGCAGAAGAGCCAACACCGTGTTACTAGTGGAGGCCGAAATGCACGCGTTTTCGCTCACGCAGGCTGGCGTGAGGAGGGAAGGACTATACTGACGTGAGGTCTGGAATACTACAACGAATTATAATTCAGAAAGCGGACGTAATTAGTTTGATACTTAACTTTAATCCATTATTGATGAACGTCGCTCTTGACGGTACATGATTCACAATATTATCTGTTCATAATACATACATAGTAACTGAATATAGCGCCTTGCTAGGTCGTAGCAAATGACGTAGCTGAAGGCTATTCTAAACTGTCGTCTCTGCAAATAAGAGCGTATGTAGACAGTGAACCATCGCTAGCAAAGTCGGCTGTACAACTGGGACGAGTGCTAGGGAGTCTCTCTAGACTATACCTGCCGTGTGGAGCCGCTCGGTCTGCAATCACTGATAGTGGCGACACGCGGGTCCGACGTATACCAACGGACCGCGGCCGATTTAAAGGCTATCACGTAGCAGGTGTGGTGTCTGGCGGTGACACCACACAAACTACATTATTAATGAACATAATAATACAGATGACATTTGTAGTAATACACACATTACAAAAGAATAGAAATAAATATATACATCATTGTTATAGGAGTTGCGACATAAGTAAATAAATAAAAAATGAGAACAGCTTTCGAAACGTGTGCAGTGAAATGAGCATTAAAACAGAGCAGAAAAAATAATGTCTAAGCATCTTTAAAAAGTAAAGAACATATTATTAATGAAAATTATATTTGTGGATAACAATATTCCTCATCATAGTGAATGTAGCTTAGTATTAGAAGAGAAAAAAAAATTATATGAAAAAGCACACAGAGACAGGAAGAATACACAAGGGTACACTAACACATAGCGGAATAACACAAAAGGAAAGTACAGGGTTTGTTTTCAGTATAGCATTTGGTTCTGCATTATTTATCGTATTAGACTTGCAAACAAAACTTTCTTTACTTCTCGGAGATCTCCCTTAGTTCTTCATTATTCCCAAAAAGTCCGATCTATGCCTGCTTTCTGTATTCTGTTAATATCCTCTTTCAAAGCAATTATTCTTCATTGTACACTATTTTTCTGGTCAAACTTTTTCGTGTAACTTCCCAATGCTTTTTTTCCCTATTCTTCACACTTAGTTTCTTATACAGTACCACCCCTCTTACGCTAATTAAGTCTACTGAGCTCAGATACAGAAGCTAAGGTACGAGGCAATGCAGCAGTACGAACATTAACACAAACAAGAACGAGAAAAAATGGAAAGTGGCAAAGCAAGCAGCAATAAATATAAATTAGCAAAGCAAGTGCAACATTACAACTAATATGAGCCAATGTGCATCAACAAGAAAAATAAATCAGTAGTAAAACTGGCTTAGCAGAGCTATACAAAGTGAAATTCAGTAGGACTATGCCTGGTAAACAGCAGAAACGAATGCAGTAAATTATACCTAAACATGACAAAGCTCAAGCAGAAAAAATATTACAGTAAAGATAGCCATGTCTAATACCTATGTCATATCTTAACATTAGAGTGATGCATCACGATAGCTTACTCTACCAACTAAGTTACCAAATCATTGAAAAAATTATGTATGCAATTCCTGTGAAGGGAAATGTCTATTTGCGCTCCCTTTTTTTAAGAAAAATAGCTTCTGTGATAAATAAGGAACTATATCTCGTGATGCATTTATGCAGGATTGTATTTCGTCGTTTAACGGTATACTTTCACTGTGACAACACGTAAACACCGGACGTTGAGACTGAAATTACTACTGACGGTTTCTTCCTTTTAATCGAAAAATTTTCATGATGCCTATTGCCATTCTGATAATCGATGTTCATAATACATGTCACACTGGAGCTACACAGATCATAGACAAAAAACAAGCCACGGCGAATACTTCCTTCAAAACTGGACCACTCTCGAATCTTTTAGTCGGATTCAGTTCTGGGGATATATTGTACCCCCTCTCTTTAATACTTTCTGTCCCTCCCATACTGACGCACGGTATGAAGTACAGACAAATATCGGAAAGGAGGAAACGGAGGGGGTGGGTACAGTCAGAGAAAAAGGACCCGTTTCATTTGCTGTGAACTGGCAAGAAATACGAAACTGCATGGCTGAGAGACAAAGAAAATTAGGCGAAAAACAAAGGGGGGCTTTGTTTTTCTTGGTCATGCAACGACAGATTAATGCGAAATATTCGTGGATAAATTAAGAAACACATCATGCAGATTTTAGTGTCAACGTATCCATGTAAACAAAATCACGATTCTAGTGCAGTGCATGGTAACTGTCTTTCTAACTAATGATATTATATACCGTGTTAAAACTAATACGAAAGGAAAATAGTTTTATATAAGTGAAGTTAACAGCAGTACAAAGAAGTAGTAGAAAATATTTCTTTCAAGAAAGGGTAATGAAGTGCACAATTTGATAGAAAATAATATTCGTGAGCTTCACAATTTTCTCATACAATTTTGTGTCAACACAAACCTGACGTATTATATTTGTGTGCCGACTTTCGTTTTACACGCAAACTTTTTCTTCGATACTTACAGTTTTGTTTGACTGTTAAGATGATGACAAGAGTGATATCAAATGTCTTAGAAATCTCATGATATTTTGTGACATGTAAAGAGTACTCTGGGTGTTGCGTTGAACAGGAAAGCTCATCTGAGAATGAGACCGAGTTATGTGAAACACAGACCTTCATTCATGTGTAGGTTGTTCAAGGAACCGATCCATGAAATTTTCTTTTGCTTTTAATTTATGTCAGTACTCTACATCTCATTTTCTCACGTATGCCTAGAGTTACGAGTAACCATTTCGTTTCCTCGCTACTCCCTTTACCAATGATGCAAGACGTGAACAAGAAACAGTTCGATACTGACACTGACACTATTTAATTTGATCCTTTCAACTTTCCACTTACATGGAAGAGCTATACATTTTTAAAAACTACTACCAAAGAAGTTTCTCGCAACTATTCTCTTGTGGCACTCATGTGTCAAACTGCAATTGGGAATTATGCGACACTGACTGAAAAACGCACAAGCACTAAATTATAATTTTTGTCCGCTGTAACTGATAAAATTGTGCCAGAAATAATTTAATATAGCCAAACTCGCTCTATTTGGACGAAGGTTTTCGGAAGTTTTCCTTGGCTGTGAGGGGAATGTAGGTACTGAAATCTCCTCGCAAATATTACCAATGAGGATGCCCTCCGACCCACTCCCAGTATCCTGGAACGCTTGGCAGACAGAACCGGGGCTCTGTAATGGGCCTGATGTCGAAAAGCCCACTGTGCTAGATGTATGAAAAAATTTCAAGTTTCTTAGCAACATTCTACATTTTTCGATCCAGCGAAGTACCTAAGGCTGTCAGAAAGTATGTGGAGGTGACTGGAGGAGAAGGCAACTGGCAGCATCACTTCGCATTTGAACGTAATCGGCAAGTAGGTCTCATCTTTTGCCGGCGTTGACAGTGAATAATGTACGAGGGCAGTTCAATAAGTAATGCAACACATTTTTTTTCTGAAACAGGGGTTGTTTTATTCAGCATTGAAATACACCTGGTTATTCCCCAATATTTTAGCTACACAACACTATTTTTCAACGTAATCTCCATTCAATGCTATGGCCTTACGCCACCTTGAAATGAGGGCCTGTATGCCTGCACGGTACCATTCCACTGGTCGATGTCGGAGCCAACGTCGTACTGCATCAATAACTTCTTCTTCATCCGCGTAGTGCCTCCCACGGATTGCGTCCTTCATTGGGCCAAACATATGGAAATCCGACGGTGCGAGATCGGGGCTGTAGGGTGCATGAGGAAGAACAGTCCACTGAAGTTTTGTGAGCTCCTCTCGGGTGCGAAGACTTGTGTGAGGTCTTGCGTTGTCTTGAAGAAGGAGAAGTTCGTTCAGATTTTTGTGCCTACGAACACGCTGAAGTCGTTTCTTCAATTTCTGAAGAGTAGCACAATACACTTCAGAGTTGATCGTTTGACCATGGGGAAGGACATCGAACAGAATAACCCCTTCAGCGTCCCAGAAGACTGTAACCATGACTTTACCGGCTGAGGGTATGGCTTTAAACTTTTTCTTGGTAGGGGAGTGGGTGTGGCGCCACTCCATTGATTGCCGTTTTTTTTTCAGGTTCGAAGTGATGAACCCATGTTTCATCGCCTGTAACAATCTTTGACAAGAAATTGTCACCCTCAGCCACATGACGAGCAAGCAATTCCGCACAGATGGTTCTCCTTTGCTCTTTATGGTGTTCGGTTAGACAACGAGGGACCCAGCGGGAACAAACCTTTGAATATCCCAACTGGTGAACAATTGTGACAGCACTACCAACAGAGATGTCAAGTTGAGCACTGAGTTGTTTGATGGTGATCCGTCGATCATCTCGAACGAGTGTGTTCGCACGCTCCGCCATTGCAGGAGTCACAGCTGTGCACGGCAGGCCCGCACGCGGGAGATCAGACAGTCTTGCTTGACCTTGCGGCGATGATGACACACGCTTTGCCCAACGAGTCACCGTGCTTTTGTCCACTGCCAGATCACCGTAGACATTCTGCAAGCGCCTATGAATATCTGAGATGCCCTGGTTTTCCGCTAAAAGAAACTCGATCACTGCCCGTTGTTTGCAACGCACATCCGTTACAGACGCCATTTTAACAGCTCCGTACAGTGCTGCCACCTGTCACAAGTCAATGAAATTATACGAGACGAAGCGGGAATGTTTCCGGTTTTTTCAACCAAATTTGGCCGAGAAAAAAATGTGTCGCATTACTTATTGAACTGCCCTCGTACTTGCGGCTGCGAGTGCGCTGCCGAATTGCTATCTCTTCTTGACGTCCGCGTAACGCTTTCTCAGCACTGCCGTGTTCCCTGGTGCACTGAGGCGTCTAGGTGACTGCTCTTGATTTCGTACCTGCCCTTCGCCATTCTGCAGTTCTGTCTTATTCCGTCCGCCGCAGGGCGCTCACTGCCCTGACGGGTCTTCCCACACGCGTCTGCTCCCACCGGCTGTGACTGGCGTGCAGGTTATCTGGCTTTGGCTGACTTCCTCGTTTCCGTCCTGACTCTCTTTTATTTATTTTATGGCAAGATTAACGCTTTGCTCGGGTTGCATACGGGGTCTCCTTTGATAAGATATTCGCTTGAAATACAGGCTAGCCTTATGCAGACTAACTTTATGCTGCTGTAGGGAATCTGAAAATCAAGAGTAAAACCCACACGATACGCTACACTGGAAGGCCGATTTTGTTATCAGATTGACTGCTCTCATAATAAATTTGGCATATTAAAAGAACGCTACCAGTGAGATTTGCCCAGGAGGCATTATTGATGCCCATTAACAAGGTAACTGCTCCATTGCTAACACATCCCTGCACCCTTGCTTGAAATTTCGCTGCTCGCAGCATAATTCGTAATCAGACCTGTCACTTGCCTACACCGTCAATGAGGCTTCCGTTGCACTGTTTTTTCGCTTTTCTCGGTTTCACTACTTGTCAAGAGCTTGTAAGGCGACAAAATTTTGCCACCATACACTTTATATTCTTTTATATTTCCACTGAGAAGCCAAAGGAAAGGGTGCACCTGCCAAATATCGTGTAGGGCCCCTGCGAGCATGCAGATGTACCGCAACACGACGTGGTATAGACTCGAATGATGTACGATGTAGTGCTGGAGGGAATTGAGACCATGAATTCTGCAGGGCTGTCAATAAATCCGTGGGAGTACGAGGGAGTAGAGATCTCTTCTGAACAGCACGTTGCAATAATGTTCATGTCTGTGGAGTTTGGTAGCCAGAGGAAGCGTTTAAACTCAGAAGAGTGTTCCTTGAGCCTCTCTGTAGCAATTATGGATGTGTGGGATGTCGCAATGTCCTACTGGAATTGCCCAAGTCCATCAGAATGCACAATGGACTTTGTAAGTAGCCATTTAGCCTGTTTGTATGGTGCCAGCGCTATGGACTGTGTTCATAGCGCTTACAACGCTCTGCACCTTCGACAAGAGATAATGTGGTTGGACGGACTAGCAGCTTGCGAATGGATAGGGAAGCGTATGGCCATGATTATCTTAGCGGAGACTCTGTGTTGGTAGGATATGCACTGTGAAGTGAGATGAAATGATGTATTTATAAGAAAATACGCAAGGAAATCAGGATGGATGTATGGTTGATAAAGTTTGGGCAGTGAAATTATTGACAAATGTTTAATTTTAGGAAATGCATGTCACATGAATAAGGTAAAATTTTCTATGCGCATTGCTTGATCTTCAGCAAAAGCTTTCTTTTGCTAACCATATGCTTCCTAATAGTTAGCGTCTATAGTAGTTATAATCTTTTTATTTTGCTGGCTGTTATTGCTACTTGCTGTAATTGCTGTAGTTCCTGATGTGAAGATTTTCTGTGATTTGACTGACTTATGAGAAAGAATGGGGTGTGCAGTATCGGGATTCGTAATTGAAATGAGTTTAGGAAATTACCAGAGGTAGTTACACATCTTTGGATTTGTCTTATTGGCGGGAATTCTTGCAATTCAGGGTCATTCTTTTGAGTTAATTATTGGAAGTCATGTTGTCAATGTATAGCAGTCAGATTGCATAGGGCTTGTATATTGTGGGTAATAAATGAATAGGTTAAGTATGAGTTGTCTTTGGCAGGAAAAATTCTGTAGGCCAGTGTTAAGTTAAAAAATAATTAAAGAACTAGTTTCACCAAGAACGGATGCAGGTGATCAGACTGTCATAGTCGTATCTAGACTATCAGGGGCCCCATATCAGTAAACACGCCCCACACTAGTACGGAGACTTCACCAGATTGAAGAGTCCCTGCCGGCCGCGGTGGTCTCGCGGTTCAAGGCGCGCAGTCCGGAGCCGCGCGACTGCTACGGTCGCAGGTTCGAATCCTGCCTCGGGCATGGATGTGTGTGATGTCCTTAGGTTAGTTAGGTTTAAGTAGTTCTAAGTTCTAGGGGACTGATGACCACGGCTGTTAAGTCCGATAGTGCTCAGAGCCATTTCTGAAGAGTCCCCTACTGACACACAGGGTCCATGGATTCATGTGTTTGTCTCTGAGATCTGGTTTCTCAGGATGGGGCAGGATAAGGTTACGATGGTGGACGGGGCCCTAATCACTTACTCTCGGTCGCAGAACAAATACGTGAACTTTATTTAAATAAATTAAAATTTTAAAACAATCTCTTAAAAAAAAACGCAGTTGGCTGCACGACGGCTGAAGGCCTTATCACAGGGAAAAAGTTCCACAATTTTGGGGCCGAAGGTCACCAACAATAACCTCAAACTACAAACGGCTGAAGGCATGAATTAGAAGTCAGAAGAACAATTCCAAATAGCACACATATCAACAAATACCCTGCTTTTAAAACAAGCTTGCTTTAAAAAAACTTACTGTAACACGGCTGAAGGCTTTATTATGAAAGAAGTTAAATTATTGTTCGGCTGAAGACCACACCAACAATAATTAGAAAATTACAAATATCCTTAAAACAAACATCACAATCTAAGGAATCAGGACAAGCGGTTCTCAGCAAGTGTTCCAAGGTTCAGCCTGGGAAGGTAACTCAAACATAAGTTAAGGTGAGGCAGGCAGCCTAGTGTTGCGCTCACGTAACAGGCTGACAACTCAAACTAGGGGCAGTTTTAGCGCCGACCGAGCGACTAACCAATCCGCCTAACGTCCGATTACCAGTACAACGATCGAATAATTTTAGGCAGACAGCAATACGTCTTCAGAAAACACCCAAGGGTGAAGGAAACACTAGAACCAAGGTAGACCTCCCAAAAAAATGCACAGTACAATACAAGAGGTTGTCGAACTACACGCAGTGTCAGACAGCATGAACACGACGAGGAAAGGTACACTGCCGGAAAGGTACGCTAACCTCCAGGACAGGTAACTGGGGCGTTAGTGGCCACAAGGCAGAAAATAGCGCTGGTAGCACACTACTAATAAGAGTAATACTAAATTCAGTGACTAAAATAGAGGAAGACAACTGAAATATTTCACCGCCTCGAAACACTTCATTCGTTGCCGCCACGCTCAGAGGCCCTGGGAGCAACAACCCGCCGACCAAAGGCGAGATCTCAGAATAGTCGAGGCTGCTTTAGCAGTTAACTCTTCACTCAACTTAAACGTCCAGGGTACGGCGTGCAACGAAGTCGTCGCTCTCGCAGCTCACCCTCTTCAATCCGGCAGTGACAGCACACCGCCAGCGGCCCCGGCTTGCCCTCGCGCTGCACGGACCTGCTCGCTGCTGCGCCCCCAACCGACCTGATGTCTGTTTGTAACTCTTCGCCAAACCCAGTACGCAGACAGCATTAAGGGGCTCCGGAAAGGCTCAAAATCATGAAAAGTTCAATTTTTACTTTTTTGCTTTTTCTGAATCTGCAGACTATTACCTTTTAATAGATATATAATTTATTCAATTCCGAAGACTACAACTATTTTTAAATTTTTTTAAAGTGTGTTCTACATGGGCGTGACCCACTGTGGCGCTGTTAAACTGCTGTCAAATGGTGTTATTATTAACGTCCGTGTTCATCAGGTACATTTTAGTGATGTGAGATAAAGTATGTGTTGTGGCTAAACCTATTTTCAGAGACTTAGCAGCACCTGAACTGTTGAAAAAGTGTATTCACGGAAAAACTCAAAACCCCAATGAAAGTGTAAATAGTGTTATATGGTCGAGAATCCCCAAGACTGTATTTGTTGGAATAGCAACACTTCACTTTGGTGTGTATGATGCTGTTGCGATTTTCAATGATGACAACATTGTAAGGTGCAAGGTATTTAGAAATATGGGAATGAAGATAGGTTCTAACATGGTACGAGCAATGCTTGCTTTAGACAAGGAACGCCTTCGGGCTGCAGACAGGGCTGTAAAGAGTCTAGAAATACAAGCAAGAGTAAACAGGAGGAGGAACAAGAGGAAGCTGGAGGAGGAGTTTGCAGAGGATGAAGATAATCCATCCTATGGACCTGGAATGCACTAAAAAGTTAATCCAATCTTTGTCGCTCGATTCCCAAAACTTTTATTTTCTCATACTAATTACATGTTTTCTAAGGATGTTCCAAACATATTTGTTTCAAACTTTCAGTAAATGTTACACAGTACCTTCTGCATAATTTGACACAGCCTTTTTCCAAAAAACTGTATATTTTTGAAAATATAAATAAAAAATTGCAAAAAAATGTTGTGAATTTTCATTACAATTGAAAAAAAATCATCTTTAATAACTGAACTAAAATTTTGTAAAATCCCTGTGTTAAGTTGTAGCCCATATACCAATAAATAATCTGTAAAAAGTTCAACTTCCTACCTCAAATACTTTGTGAGGAAAGATGTATCTTATAAGCGTTATTTTAACATTGCAAGTATAGGGCGCTCCGGAGCCGCTTAAAATAACTGCTCATTGAAAACCACAAGATGCACACGGACCCGGGAAAACAATTCCACCAACAACTCACAATACTAAAACTAGTCGCTGTGAAACAACACGGACAAATTATAAGTCGGCACAAACACAGAGAAGCCAGAAGCGGTCGGAAGACCAAATGCACGTCATCCGCTTCGACGACAGACCGAACGACCAACCAACGGCCGTCCCCACTCTAGTCAGGCACGGGAAAGGTCCCAGTAGAAATCGTCGACTGACAACTTACTGCCATGAGGTCACTTCGACGGGTGGACACACACGCCCAAGTGGAAGTTGCACTACTCGAATATCATCGTCCATTCAACTTAAACTCGCTGAATCCGATCCCTGACGTGGTCGTGCACTCTCGCCACCACATGCTTCCTTCGGACAGTGCACGTGTGTCGCCAGCGGTCGGGCGACTACTGGCTGTCCGAACCTCACTGCTGCTCCGTCCCAACTGCACTAGTTCGACACACGACGACCGGGAAATAATAGAGGCCGCTCCAAAAATGGTGCCACAGTACGCGCTATCGATAAGCGCTGGTGCTGCCATTCACGAACGGACAAGGCGAACAAACGTAGTGGCGCCAGTGAACACACTAAGAAACGAGACGTCACTGTTGCTATTACAAGATGCCAAGTTACGAGCAGCATTTAACGTGAGCCGCACACGGCTCAATCTCCATACCGGTATACGTTCATACGCTAGATACAAACTGAATCGAGACTCGCCCGACCAGGCAACATGTTTTCAGTCATCAACAGTCGAATATCGGTGTCGACGGGCCCAGGCGAGGAGTAAAGCTTTGTGTCGTGCAGTCGTCAAGGGCCGTCGGCTCTGAATGCGCTATCGTTCTAAAGATAGTCAAACACATGCAATATCTAAATTACATGTGGGGTAGAATCTAGCTTGTATAACTCACATTTATACAATTTCTCGCACTCTACATGTTTCTTGAGAACAGATTTTTTACGATATTCACGTTGTAATTCATTCTAGTAGAATCCCAAAAGGAATGATTGTATTGATGTGCTAAACCAATGTGCAATAAAACCACAACACGAAACTTTGTTTTATGGAGATCCCTAAGTGTAGGCTGTCAATGGTAGAGCCATCTTAGCCTTTTGTGAGTGTGAGAACTCCATTTCGCAGACAATATTAGGCCCACAAACATGCACACGATATATCTTACAGACATCGCAAGGACTTCCAAGTTTAAGTCTACTGTCTTCCATTTGGGACTATTAACGTGTAAATAATAGATTTCAGCTATCAGCTGTCCTTTTGAAAATTTATTGGCAGATCTAGATTTCAGCTAGAAACTAGCCATTCTCAGTGCTAAGAATACAACAGGTACATAGTTAGACGATATCATAAAAAAAGTTGCAATTAACGGCTTAACTCATATGGTTTGTATATTACATACCACTATCATTTTAGATCAATGCATGTAATGCCTGTTGGTCGGGCTTCATTCACGGTTCATTGAATACTAATGTTTCCGGAAGGCGGGCTGTGTGGAGAACACCTGGAGTGGTTAGATGGCGCCATCTATGTGAACTACAAATAAACCTCAAATCTTTTACGACATCATCTAACTATGTACCTGTTGTATTCTTAGCATTGAGAATTGCTAGTTTCTAGCTGAAATCTAGATCTGACAACAAAATTTCAAAAGGACGACTGATAGCTGAAATCTATTATTTACTAGTCAATAACAGTCGCTGTGTGCAACAGCCTCTGAATGGAGGGCAAATTTTGCCTAGCTGGGCCAGCATTGTGTCTTACAGGTACAAGGAGCTCAGGGTAAAGCTGGAGGTCACTATCCAGCATATAGCATTTAACAAAGTGTGCATTTCCAAAAAGCTCACACCGAGATATGAACAGTCACAGTTCAACAAGTTTCACAACAAGAATACAAACAGTCGAATGGCACGACGAAGGAGGATATGTGAAAACTGAGATCAGGACTCTGTTTGTGAAAAAACAAGTGATCAGTGACAGTTTACACGGATTACATTTTGAACTCGCTAGTGTACTTTCACCTTTAATTTTCGATTCAGTGCTGCATAGTGTGAGGAACACAGTGGATAACGGAATATACAAAGTAAGGCAAAGACATAATAAGAATCTGAATTTAGAAAATAGGGTAACAGCGAGTAAAAATGAATGTGTGTAAAATTTTAACTTCTTTCCAAGAGTGTTGAATTAGCGAACATTGTTTTTGATCAGAGTGAAACCGACATGCTTAGTAGGGGTATGAAGTATAACATAAATAAGAAACTGGATCGTAAGGCAATAAAAGACACGATAGTCCACTCTAAGTATACGATTGACCATTGAGAATACCAAAACTTAATTAGAATAAGATTTGCTTAGGGATTAACAAGATTATTACCTATGAGGTTAGTAAACCTGTCCCAAATTCTATAATAGAGAAGAGAGTCGTCGAAAATATTAAATTCAAGCTTTCGGAAAATGACGCCGTAGTAACTAAGGCAGACAAAGGGGGAACAATTGTGGTCATTTGGTAAAGAAATCTATATTGCCAATACTTAAAAATTCTTTGAAAATAATAAGTTTAAGAAACTCGATAAGGATGTAACTTTCGAATCTCTGAAGAGATTGCTAGATCACTTAGAAACTTACAGCGAGATTATATCACCAAGGGAGGCACCGAGGATAAAGGTTGTGAACCCCATGGCACCCACGCGTAGAGCACAAATAAAGGCTATCCGATAGGCTATCGAACTTATCGATAAAATTAGAAATATACCAATAACTGAAGAAATGAAATTTTTTCTCTAGATATAGTCAAATTATACACAAATATACCTATTGACAAAGCCGTGCAGATCATTCAGCGCAATGTAATAGAACAAAACAAGCTTTCTATGAGGGAAATAGATGAATTCATTACGCTACTCACCATAATTTTGAAGTTTAACTACTTTAAATTTAATGGGGACATTTATTCCCAACAAGATGGTCTCAGTATGGGGACCTCAATATCGGGAATTCTGGCAGACATCTTTATTAATTATCTAGAAAACAAATTCTTTTCTGAAAATCCTGTGCTAGCGGACAAAATTGTGTACTACTTCAGGTACGTAGATGACACTCTGCTGATAATACAGAGTAACGATGATGTCGTCAACACCATAGTAGCCTTATTTAATAATTTGCATCAGACAATTAAATTTACGTGTGAGACCGAGATAAATAAGTCTATTACTTTTATAGATCTATCAATTCGAAATGAAAATGGGAGGCACGCATTTGGTATATTTCGTAAAGAGTCTTGTACCTGTGGCATTGTGGATTTTACTTCAAACCACTGTAAGTAGGCTGTTTATGTTTTCTTTATGTAAGTAGGCTGTTTATGTTTTCTTATTGGCTACGTTACGTAGCGCTCTGTATGAAAATCACTGGCTGTGCTGTGTGCAGTCTATGGTTAGTTGGCATTGTTGACTGCCATTGTAGTGTTGGGCAGCGACAGTTGGCTGTTAACAGCGCGTAGCGTTGCGCAGTTGGAGGTGAGCCGCCAGCAGTGGTGGATGTGGGGAGAGAAATGGCGGAGTTTTGATATTTGTAAGAATGGATGTTATGAACTGCTATATATATTATGACTATTAAGGTAAATACAATGTTTGTTCTCTATTAAAAATCTTTCATTTGCTAACTATGCCTACTAGTAGTTAGTGCCTTCCGTAGTTTGAATGTTATTTAGCTGGCAGTAGTGGCGCTAGCTGTATTGCAGTAGTTCGAGTAACGGAGATTTTTGGTGAGGTAAGTGATTTGTGAAAGGTATAGATTAATGTTAGTCAGGGCCATTCTTTTTTAGGGATTTTTGAAAGTCAGATTGCGTTGCGCTAAAAAAAAATATTGTGTGTCAGTTTAAGCATAGTCGTGTATAATTGTTCAAGGGGACGTTTCACCACCCAGTTCAACATAAAAAGGCGTTTTTCAGTTTGCTATCAATCGGTTGTTTAAAATTCCGCTGTCAAAAGACGAACACGATGAGGAAATGGCAAAGGTAAGGCACACTGCAAAATTAAATAACTATCCATGGGACTTTGTAGATGTTATATATACGAACATAGCTAATAAATACAAAAATAGGATGACGCTTTACAATAATAATACAGCTTCTAAAGAACATAGAAAGTTTGTCAGCTTACCTTACTCCGGATAAATGAGCAATAGAATTGCCACTAGCCTTAGAAAATACGATTTGACAGTGTCTTTTGGTACCAAAAATCACTTAGGATTTATTTTGCAACATTCTGTAGACGTGAAAAACATGTTTCATGCATCGGGAGTTTATAAAATTGATTGCTCAGCCTGTAAGGCCTGTTATGTTGGCCAAACAGGAAGGAGGCTGGAAATCAGGTCTGGGGAACACGTCGCATTGGGAAGAAAAGATACCATGGAAAAATCGAGTATGGCGGCACATTTGCTTACCTCAAAACATAAGGTACCGACTTTGGCGTCCAATGTGAGGTTGCTGCATAAGTGTGAGAATGGCGGGTTCCTCGAATTCCTGGAAGAGCTCGAAGTCTTCTGCCATCACAAAAATACCGGCAGCAACCAGGTGGTTGTGAAAAATGCATGGTTCTGGAAGTTGTTCGAGGACTTGTTGCTGGGAACCGGTGTAGGATTTGACCCAGGAGGAACGAGGTAACACCTGTTTTTTTTTTTCTTTAGTGTGCTTCGATTCCCCCCGAAGGGGGTGAACTGGCAGCAGCTTAGTATGCCGCTCTTCAGCCTACAGAATTTGTTTTAAAAAGATGAAGAGAATAAATAATAAAGACAGGCGATAAAATTGGTGACTTAAATGGTAACATGGCGGAAAATCATGGAACTTAAAACATAGAAGAAAGGGATGATGATACTAATAAAATACATGTGAAGCAGGCAGGTAAAATAATAGACAGACAATTAAAAACCACGGCGACAGTCTGGTTTCTGTTCCAAAGAGACATAAAATTCACACCCAGTGACAGCATGATTTCTGTTCACAACACTTTGGAATGACGAACAACACTGGACAGTCACTTGAACACTGCACTAAAAAGTTGGCAAATATGACATACCACAGCCAAGGGCAGACGGGGGGAACCCTGACAGATGATGGGAAAGAAAAAGTGGGGAAGGAGAGGAAAAACGAAGGGGGAGGGGGAAAGTAGCCGACAGAGGACGAGGACCCATAAGGGATGGGGGTGCTGGGCAGATGCGACAGTGAGTGGGGGAAGGAAGAAGGGAATACAAAAGGACTTGGGGGGGGGGGAGGAAGAGAGGCAAGAGGGAGCTCAGGAAAAGGACAGATAAAAGGAAGGGGGGTGAGGATCAGAGTTGATAGGAGGGATAAATGGAGGGAGAGAGGGCAACATCCGGGAGGGGGACTTGACGGAAGCCACCTTGGGAAAGGAGATAATGGGTGTAGAGATGGAGGGTAGGGGGGACAGAACAGTGGAGGTGTGGCAGAGGGTGGGGATGAGAGGAGCAACCAGGGGGTGAGGGGGATCAAAGTGGCGGGAGGTGTAGAGTATGCAGATATGTTCGAGGAATAAAAGCAGATGGGGGAAAGAAATGAGGTCATAGAGGATCCGCATGGGGGATGGGATGCGTATACAGAAGGTGAGGCAGAGTGCATGGCGCTCGAGGACCTGGAGGGACTTATAGAATTTGGAGGGGGCAGATATCCAGGCAGAACTGGCATAACAGAGGATGGGATGGATGAAGGATCTGCAGGTGTGGAGGATGGTAGAGTGGTGCAACCCCCATGTCTGGCCAGAGAGGAGTTTGAGGAGTTAGAGGCAGTTGTGGGCTCTGGATCGGATGGAGTAGAGATGAGGGATCCAGGTGAGGTGACGGTCAATGGGGAGGCCAAGGTAGGTGAGGGTGGGGGAGAGATTAAGAGGACGGGTGCAGAGGGTTAGGGAGACATCCAGGAGCTGGAAGGAGCGAGTGGTACGACCTACAATGATTGCCTGGGTCTTGGAAGGATTGATTTTCAGGGGCCACTGGTTACACCATGCGGCAAAAAGTTCAAGGTGGTTCTGGAGATGGCGTTGGGACCGTTGGAGGGTAAGAGCGAGGGCAAGGAATGTGGTGTCATCGGCATACTGCAAGAGGTGTACTGGAGGGGGGGGGGTGCATATCTACTGTGTACAGGACGTAGAGGAGAGGAGAGAGGACAGAGCTCTGGGGCACACCTGCAGAGGGGTAGAAGGTGTGAGAATTGGCATTATGGATGGTAACATAGGAGGGCCGGCGGGAGAGGAAGGACGCCATCAGACGGATGTAATTGACAGGAAGGGAGCTAACGCCTACTGTCTTGCCAAATGTAGCAAACATTTGGATTATACTATACGAGTACGATGAGTACAGTTCTGAACCAACAGAACTTCTTCCATGATATATTAGGCCAGATGCATAAACAGTATTATTAAAAGAAATTCCATACATTGGTTGGAAGAAAGAGCTTAGCACCCTCTATTCTATAGCGGAATAGCCAAATTGTAATAACCATGCATCTGACTGATGTTTGGCGCCATCTATTAAGTATTTAGTAAATATGACGAACGATATACTTATTATGTTTTAATAAAGGGAGATATAATATAAAAAATAAATATATTTAAGCCATATAACCAATAGATGTATACACCGCGTGTCTTCCAGTGTTATATAAATTTAAAAATGTAAAAAAAAGTTTTACCAACGTGACGTAATTTAAATGTTTTAATAATAATAACGGACTCACAAGGAGCGAACATGGAAATTTTATTACTTGATGGTAAATATGAAATAAGTCGGACGACAATGTAAGAATTTTACTTACGTTCCATTTTATATAATTAAATTTGAAGTGGTTTACTTCCATTGAGGTTTATATGTAGTTCACATAGTTTGCACCATTTAACCAACCGAGGTATTCTCCACACAGCCCGCCTTCCGCAATCATTAGTATTCAATGTACTGTGAATGAAGCCCGACCAACAGGCATTACATGCATTGATCTAAGTGATGTAATACGCAAACCATATGAGTTAAGCCATTAATTGCAACTATTTTATGCCATCATCTAACTATGTACCTGTTGTATTCTTAGCACTGAGAATGGCTAGTTTCTAGCTGAAATCTAGATCTGCCAACAAAATTTCAAAACGACGACTGATAGCGGAAATCTATTATTTACAAGACAATAACAGTCGCTTCGTGCAACAGCCTCTGAATGGAGGGGAACCTGATTTAGGACTATGCTAACAGGTGATCGCACCAGATGTATGTATAAATATCGCATACTCACATCCTATGTTTTGTATCCCGCCTGGTAGGCGGCGCGTAGGTTGGATCAGGAAAAGGTAAAATACGTCGGTACTACTGTATGAATTTAGATCCCCTTTAGTCAAGCAATAAGAATACATAGCTTTCAAGGTGGTGCGAAGTTGAAGCGAAGTTTCCTGGCTGGCTGCACCTGATGAAATGGGTGAATCTGTAGCGGAGCTCGAAGAGCTGCACAACACCAGCTAGAGAGCGCTGCCGTCGGTGTCTCGTGGTATTGCCAACCTCTGAATTTATGTGGCATCGTTACTATCGATACAAAACTATGGACCCTAGAAAGCAAACTAATGCTTTTCCAAAGGCGACAGCAGAAATTTTGTTATGGTCATGGTGCAAGTATGAATGTGGAGGTGTTTCGTTTCTTACAAATCTCACGCTTCATTACTCTTGTATCCCTACTGAGATTGAGACTACAGAGCAAAGAAACGCTGATAAACACTGCGGCCAGCATCATGCGACGCTGTTAAGGTACCGCGACGAGCGCTAAGAGGCAGTTGCGGCCTGAGCTGAGGTGCCCTCAGCTGCGGCCATAATTCAGGGACCACCAACGGCTGCGCCAAGCCAGTACGCATCGTCTAGTAGCGTCGCGACACCGTCTGACTGACGGAGAAGACATGCCGTATCCTCGACTTGGATATTGCTGGGCTGCTGCTTGGAAGACTGCATTATTTGCGTACGACGACATGGCTGTGGATTTCTGGACTTTCCAACTGAATTGTCTTGAGCCGTTTTGGTCTTATTGGGCTACGACTTGGCATGGGAAGGTTACCATTGTGGTCAGTTTATGAATACGAGGGGCGCTCGATAAGTAATGCAACACCTTTCCTTCTCCGCCAATTTTGGTTAAAAGATGAGGGATGTTCCCGCTCGAGACCCTATAGTTTTACAAAGTACCAAAAGGTGCGGCGCTATACGCAGCGTTCAAAGTGGCACACAGCTGTGTGTCCAGCAACGTCGGAACGTGGGGACACTCTCATTCTAGTTCATCGACGGTTCACAGTCAAACACCTCGCTGATCAACTGGACGTGTCTGTTGATTGTGCTGACACACGGGCCGAACCAGTTGGGGTACTGAAAAGAGTGTGTCCGCCGGGTTCCTCGCCGACTAACAGAAGGCAATAAAGAACAACGAAGTATTATGTGTGTGGAGTTGATAGCTCGTTACGAGTCTGGTAGTGACAATTAGTTGTCGAACATAATCATAGGCGATGAAACATTAGTTCATCACTTCGAACCGAAAACAAAGCAGCAGTCCATGGAGTGACATCATACCACCTCCTCCGAAGAAAAAGTTCAAAGCTGCACTCTCCGCCGGTAAAGTAAAGGCGACGGTCTTGTGTGACTCTGAAGGGGTTATTCTGTTTGACGTCCTCCCTCACGGCGTAACGTTCAATTCCGAAATGTATTGTGCTATCCTCTGGAGACTGAAGAAACGACTTCAGCGTCTCCATCGCCACAAAAACACAAACGAACTTCTCCTTCTCCATGACAACGCAAGAACTCACACAAGACTGCATACCAGAGAGGAGACCACAAGACTTCATTGGACTGTTCTTCCTCATTAACCCTACAGCCCGAATCTCGCATATTCCCACTTCTATCTGGATGCACTCTGCCGGAACCAGTACATTGTTTGTGGCGATGTTATTGATGCAGAAACACTTTGCCTCCGACGCCAAGCAGTAGCATGGTACCATGTGGGCAGACCGGCCCTCTCGGTAAGGTGCTGTAATGCAGTCGCATTGAACGCAGATTATGTTTAGAAACCGGGTTACTTAGCCAAAATAGAGTAAAATAATGTGGTGTATTGGAATCCTGAATGAAAGATTGTATCATTTACTGAACGACCCTCGTAAATCAGTGCATTCGCCAACGTCGAAAGCTTCAAGCACTGATGATGACACCGAGCTACATCGCCGAAATATTATGCCAAGAAGACACAACAAGAAGACGGCATTCCGGGTTACATTCCGGGTTACTTAGCCAAAATAGAGGGAAATAATGTGGTGTATTGGAATCCTGAATGAAAGAAAGTATTATATCATTTACTGAACGCCCCTCGTAAATCAGAGCATTCGCCAACATCGAAAGCTTCAAGCACTGATGATGACACCGAGCTACATCGCCGAAATATTATGCCAAGAAGACACAACAAGAAGACGGCATTCCCGCAAGCACGTGAAACAGCGAAGCAGATTATGTCTAAATCTGCAGAGCCTAGGTTACTTTCCGATGACGACGGTAACAGTTTAGGGTAACGAGAAAGTTAATAGTAAAGTGCGGTGGCGGAGAGGCATGCCGTCCGTAAAGCGTAGCGGCGACTGTCAGCTGTCGGCTGACGTCACAACGCGCCACGCGGGGTGCGAGAGGTTATTAGCTGCGATCAGGGCGGACTGGCGTCGCTGGTGACGGATGAGCCGCCCCCGCGTGTCGCGACGTGGCGTGACGCCCTTCAGTCGCACGGCGCTCTCTGCTGTATTAGTCGCGATGATGGCGCACTCTTTCCGCACTCTAGCAGCCGTGTGTCTCATTTTCACCAGCACTGTCCACATCTGAAATCAGACCTTAGGCTATATGTACTACACTAAAATACATAAGGAAGTTTTTATTTCTCTGTACCGAGTATATGACGCGATAGACAAAGACAATTAAAAAAGAAATGCTAACGATAACATTCCACTGTATTTGGAAATTTATTCGACGAACGTCAAGCACTTACTAACATTAATTTTTTTCTTTGGATAGCCATCTTCCTCAGTAGCTATTATAAAGACAAAAAAGAAGACGCACCACGAAGGACTTACCCGAATGGGAAGGAAATTGGTAGATGTGATGTACATACACAGACAAACAATTGATTACAATTTGAGCAAAATTGGATGATTTATTCAAGAGAAAAGGCTTCACAAATTTAACAAGTCAACAAAGCGTTGGTCCACTTCTGGCCCTTATGCGATCAGGTATTCGGCTTGCAATTGATTCGTATAGTTGTTGGATGTCCTCGTGGTGGATATCGTGTCAAATTCTGGCGCTTTATATCGTCATAATCCCGAGCTGGTTGAAGGTTCCTCCCCATAATGCTTCAAACGTTCTCAGGTGGGTAGAGATCCCGCGAGCTTGCTAGCCCAGGTAGTGTATGAGAGGCACTAAGACAAGCACAAGCAACATTTACAGTTTCTGGGCGGGCATTATGATGCTGAAATGTAAGCCAAGGACGGCTTGCCGAGAAGGGCGTAGAATACCGTTGATGTACCGCTGTGCTGTAAAGATGACAACAGTATGGATGGTGCTATGAAAAGAAATGGAATCTCGGTTGTCAGGCCTTATGGCTAGCAACAGTTCCACCGCTGTCTGGGGCGTCCCCAGACATGTCTTCTCTTGTCATCGGGGCTGAGTTCGAAGTTGGATACATTATTGAAGACAATTCTTCTCCAGTCAATGAGATTCCAGGCAGAAAACGTTTCTAGAGAAGCTAAGGAGAGTATACTGAAGGCCTCTAAGAGATGCAGAAGTTGTTTCATGACGTGATATAAGACGAAATGCCAACCTGACTATCACCCTGCATACGACCCGACAACCAGATGTTGTGTGTGTCCTACAGTCCGCCTGCAAACACGACACTTAACTTACCACCTGATGTCATCTGCATGGTCGTTAACTGCACCAGTAGGTGGACTACGCCTGTCAGTATGGACTAACCTATTTGCGGCACACGTGCTTCCAAGGAGAAAGTAATCATTAATGCCTTGCTCTTGTCACATGTACAAGTGTTACCCAGAAAGTAATGCACAGCATTTTATTTCTCAACCGAAAACAACGCTACGAATGCGAAACGTTACGTATGTATTATTTGAAGTCTCCTGAGTGAGCGCGTCAAGTTCCCGTAATGCAAGCTAACATCCCAAAGATGTTCGGGCTCACATGCGGTTCCTCTTCGTCGAAATGTCTTGGCTCAAACTCGTCTAGGGGTTGAACCGCACGTGTCACATTACACGCCCTAACTTACTCACTTGTGACCCTTTGGTTACATTGCCTGGGTGATGCCAAGTTTGCGAAATGCAGAGTTAATATAACTTATAGTAACAGTAATCATAATATCGGGAACTAAATTAACAATCCGTAAATGATGTAGGCCACACAGTTGCGAATTGGTTAGAATAATGTTTATTCAGAAAGCAACTGACAGCGAAAGTGGTCCTGTTTAGATTTACTGTTACACTCGAGCGCACATCCATTTGACACAGTTCAGTCATTCACATTTTCATCGTTAATTACAAGTTCGATACTCCACCTCGTTAACTATGCGAAAAGGTAGAGTTCACACCAGGCGCGCGGCTGCTAACTGCTCAGAGACTAAGTTCCGCAATACAACACAACGCGAAATTTTCTAAATCGTTTCATTTTCTAGTTGCCTAAAGTCCCGCGCGCCGAATATCCTCGCTCAACTGAATAGGGCAGTTCCCTTTCCTGGAGCCGTCCATCTCATTGGCTACAGATTATTCTACACTATTTTACATTTTAGCATATTTAAATCATCAAAGCTTGGCCACTTTCACATTCTAAATAAAGTAACAATGATATCCATTACATAATAAACGTTAAATTCTTTTACATAAAATCAATACAATTTCCTTCTTAACTTTGAATGTCGCGGCCAGTAGCCTTTCACCAATGTGCTTTCCTATAACTAATTAAGGAACAAAAGTAACTATTATACACTAAGCTTTATAACAAATATTCTGTTACCTAATGATTCACTAACGTGTCACGCTGTCATCGTTCAATGTCTTTTATGTGGAGCAAATGATGATCTGATGCTTAACTGAAAATACAGATAATTTAAATTTACTATATATTATAACCTACGTTTCTATCATTTGTAAACTTAGAGAAAGCTTTTGACAATGTTGTCTGGAATACTCTCTTTCGAATTCTAAAGATGGCAGTGGTAAAATACAGGGAGCGAAAGGCTACTTACAATTTGTACAGAAACCAGATGGCAGTTATAAGAGTCGAGGGGCATGAAAGGCAAGTAGCGGTTCGGAAGGGTGTGAGACAGGGTTGTAGCCTGTCCCCGATGTTATTCAATCTGTATATTGAACAATCAGTAAAGGAAACAAAAGAAAAATTCAGAGTAGGTATTAAAAACCATGGAGAAGAAATGAAAAAGGTGAGGTTCGCCGATGACATTGTAATTCTGTCAGAGACAGCAAAGGACTTGGAAGAGCAGTTGAACGGAATGGACAGTGTCTTGAAAGGAGGATATAAGATGAACATCAACAAAATCAAAACGAGGATAATGGAATGTAGTCGATTAAGTCGGGTGATGCTGAGGGAATTAGATTAGGAAATGAGACACTTAAAGTAGTAAAGGAGTTTTGCTATTTGGGGAGCAAAATAACTGATGATGGTCGAAGTAGAGAGGATATAATATGTAGACTGGCAATGTGAAGGAAAGCGTTTTTGAAGTAGAGAAATTTGGTAATATGGAATATTGATTTAAGTGTCAGGAAGTCGTTTCTGAAAGTATTTGTATGGAGTGTAGCCATGTATGGAAGTGAAATATGGACGATAAATAGTTTGGACAGGAAGAGAATAGAAGCTTTCGAAATGTGGTGCTACAGAAGAATGCTGAAGATTAGATGGGTAGATCACATAATTAATGAAGAGGTATTGAATAGAATTGGGGAGAAGAGGAGTTTGTGGCACAACTTGACTAGAAGAAGGGATCGGTTGGTAGGGCATGTTCTGAGGCATCAAGGGATCACAAATTTAGCATTGGAGGGCAGCGTGGATGGTAAAAATCGTAGAGGGAGACCAAGAGATGAATACACTAAGCAGATTCAGAAGGATGTAGGTTGCAGCAAGTACTGGGAGATGAAGAAGCTTGCACAGGATAGAGTAGCATGGAGATACTGCATCAGACCAGTCTCAGGACTGAAGACAACAACAACAACATATATTATAAACAAATATAGTTACAGAGTTGATATTTACAAAGCCTGTCATTTTAATGATGAGCTTCTATATGAAATGACGATCGTTAAGATCCACTAAAGCGTTCAGATTTTAGCATTCAGGACTTTTTTACCAAACTTGTGAATTTCACTTTAACAGTATATCCTAAAGTGTTATAGATATGATCAATATTCAAGTTTTATTGGGAACACCATGAAACTTTATGAAGGATGGTAGATTAAAATTACTGTGGCTTAATTCCCTTAATTACTACAGAATTAAATAGTTGCCATAAATGTTTCCCTTTATGGCTGATCTTAAGTCCGCTGTATTTAACACTGCTACGTTCCCCTGGCCACAAACGTTTTGTACTGGGTTTTCCTATGACGTAGGTTCTCGTCTGTCTCACTTGCACACTACAATGCTTAGGCCTTACTAGACAATAGACGCCTCTGAGTTTCCCCATCTCGTGGTGAATCTGCGCCCTTTGTGGCACATGATCATGGATGACAGGGTTCGTTTTATAATTCCTGATGGCTGACTCTTTCGGCCTTATACTTAAACGAGAGCGGAATGCTCGTTAACTCACAGTCACTTCCGACAGATAGCGTAGCTGCAGCACAGTTTCAACATGACGTCTGTAGGCGATGTACGTTACAAGCAACGTGGCGTCAAATAAATTTATCACTGCAGATAAAGAAACTGTGGCTAATATTCACTAACGCTAGTGCAAAGTCTATGGAGCATCTGCTGTCGATAGAAGTACAGTTAGTCGCTGGGCACGTAAGGTTAGGTCATGAGAAGACGGTTCGGTGGAGCTGCACTATCTGCAGCTCCACGGGGAGACCATCCACGGCTGTCACACGTGACGCACCTGACCTAGCCCCCCTCGGACTTCCACTTGTTTGGGCCATTAAAGAATGCCATTAGCGGAAGACATTTCGAAGACGATGAGGACGTGATTCATACAGTGAAACACCGGCTCCGCCACCAGGACAAGGATAGGTACTGACATGGCATACACGCCCTTGTGTCACGCTGGAGGAAGACCATAGAAAGTAATGGAGATTACGCGGAAAAATAGGGGGTGTAGATAAAACACCATTCTTTCGTGTATGTAACTCTCATTATGTTCAATAAAGAACTGTTGAAGAAAAAGATGCGGGCATTATTTTCTGGCAACCTAAAAACATAGTGCTCCTAATAGCTATAATTATTAGTCTTCAAACAAAGTAAATAATGATGTAACATTATTCAGCACACTGTCCTCAGTCAACAATAAAAGTACCTGAAATTATAGCCCTAACACCCTAAATATAAACTGAGGCCCCTGCTTACTTCTTCCCGTCTAAACTAGTTTCAGGAACTACTGTAGAGATTTTGCTACATACTTGGAACTCTCAGGACGGATATCCTTTCCCGTACCGATACCGACAACAGGCAAAAACTATCGAGATTATCGGTTGACGGGTTGGATGACCTACCTGCACACTTAAATTTTGTTTGAACGGAAACTTCAGTGGGCGATCCCTACTTGTACTTGGTCAGTTTTTTTCAATTAATGACAGTAGTTTGAAGAAGTTAACAACAGACGCACTTGGGTTTTATTTGCAAAGCATCATCTGTGGTTGTTCTTTACAAATGGCATACATAATGCGTTTCAAGATTTTGATAATAAGGAGTCTCTTTTGAAAATTCTCGTACTGTGTTGAAAAGATTTTTAATATATCATTGCGTTCTATAAACAGTTAGTACCAAAACATGCAGCTCTACTGTATGATTAAATGATGATGGCGTCCTCTTGGGTAAAATATTCCGGAGGTAAAATAGTCCCCCATTCGGATCTCCGGGCGGGGACTACTCAGGAGGACGTTGTTATCAGGAGAAAGAAAACTGGCGTTCTACGGATCGGAGCGTGGAATGTCAGATCCCTTAATCGGGCAGGTAGGTTAGAAAATTTAAAAAGGGAAATGGATAGGTTAAAGTTAGATATAGTGGGAATTAGTGAAGTTCGGTGGCAGGAGGAACAAGACTTTTGGTCAGGTGATTACAGGGTTATAAATACAAAATCAAATAGGGGTAATGCAGGAGTAGGTTTAATAATGAATAAAAAAATAGGAGTGCGGGTTAGCTACTACAAACAGCATAGTGAACGCATTATTGTGGCCAAGATAGACACAAAGCCCATGCCTACTACAGTAGTACAAGTTTATATGCCAACTACCTCTGCAGATGATGAAGAAATAGATGAAATGTATGACGAGATAAAAGAAATTATTCAGGTAGTGAAAGGAGACGAAAATTTAATAGTCATGGGTGACTGGAATTCGTCAGTAGGAAAAGGGAGAGAAGGAAACATAGTAGGTGAATATGGATTGGGGGGAAGGAATGAAAGAGGAAGCCGCCTTGTAGAATTTTGCACAGAGCACAACTTAATCATAGCCAACACTTGGTTCAAGAATCATAAAAGAAGGTTGTATACCTGGAAGAATCCTGGAGATACTAGTAGGTATCAGATAGATTATATAATGGTAAGACAGAGATTTAGGAACCAGGTTCTAAATTGTAAGACATTTCCTGGGGCAGATGTGGATTCTGACCACAATCTATTGGTTATGAACTGCAGATTGAAACTGAAGAAACTGCAAAAAGGTGGGAATTTAAGGAGATGGGACCTGGATAAACTGAAAGAACCAGAGGTTGTAGAGAGTTTCAGGGAGAGCATAAGGGAACAATTGACAGGAATGGGGGAAAGAAATACAGTAGAAGAAGAATGGGTAGCTCTGAGGGATGAAGTAGTGAAGGCAGCAGAGGATCAAGTAGGTAAAAAGACGAGGGCTAATAGAAATCCTTGGGTAACAGAAGAAATATTGAATTTAATTGATGAAAGGAGAAAATACAGAAATGCAGTAAATGAAGCAGGCAAAAAGGAATACAGACGTCTCAAAAATGATATCGACAGGAAGTGCAAAATGGCTAAGCAGGGATGGCTAGAGGACAAATGTAAGGATGTAGAGGCTTGTCTCACTAGGGGTAAGATAGATACTGCCTACAGGAAAATTAAAGAGACCTTTGGAGAGAAGAGAACCACTTGTATGAATATCAAGAGCTCAGATGGCAACCCAGTTCTAAGCAAAGAAGAGAAGGCAGAAAGGTGGAATGAGTATATAGAGGGTTTATACAAGGGCGATGTACTTGAGGACAATATTATGGAAATGGAAGAGGATGTAGATGAAGACGAAATGGGAGATAAGATACTGCGTGAAGAGTTTGACAGAGCACTGAAAGACCTGAGTCGAAACAAGGCCCCGGGAGTAGACAACATTCCATTTGAACTACTGATGGCCTCAGGAGAGCCAGTCCTGACAAAACTCTACCATCTGGTGAGCACGATGTATGAGACAGGCGAAATACCCTCAGACTTCAAGAAGAATATAATAATTCCAATCCCAAAGAAAGCAGGTGTTGACAGATGTGAAAATTACCGAACTGTCAGTTTAATAAGTCACAGCTGCAAAATACTAACGCGAATTCTTTACAGACGAATGGAAAAACTGGTAGAAGCCGACCTCGGGGAAGATCAGTTTGGATTCCGTAGAAATGTTGGAACACGTGAGGCAATACTGACCTTACGACTTATCTTAGAAGAAAGATTAAGAAAAGGCAAACCTACGTTTCTAGCATTTGTAGACTTAGAGAAAGCTTTTGACAATGTTAACTGGAATACTCTCTTTCAAATTCTGAAGGTGGCAGGGGTAAAATACAGGGAGCGAAAGGCTATTTACAGTTTGTACAGAAACCAGATGGCAGTTATAAGAGTCGAGGGGCATGAAAGGGAAGCAGTGGTTGGGAAAGGAGTAAGACAGGGTTGTAGCCTCTCCCCGATGTTATTCAATCTGTATATTGAGCAAGCAGTAAAGGAAACAAAAGAAAAATTTGGAGTAGGTATTAAAATTCATGGAGAATAAGTAAAAACTTTGAGGTTCGCCGATGACATTGTAATTCTGTCAGAGACAGCAAAGGACTTGGAAGAGCAGTTGAACGGAATGGACAGTGTCTTGAAAGGAGGATATAAGATGAACATCAACAAAAGCAAAACGAGGATAATGGAATGTAGTAAAATTAAGTCGGGTGATGCTGAGGGAATTAGATTAGGAAATGAGACACTTAAAGTAGTAAAGGAGTTTTGCTATTTAGGGAGTAAAATAACCGATGATGGTCGAAGTAGAGAGGATATAAAATGTAGACTGGCAATGGCAAGGAAAGCGTTTCTCAAGAAGAGGAATTTGTTAACATCGAGTATAGATTTAAGTGTCAGGAAGTCGTTTCTGAAAGTATTTGTATGGAGTGTAGCCATGTATGGAAGTGAAACATGGACGATAACTAGTTTGGACAAGAAGAGAATAGAAGCTTTCGAAATGTGGTGCTACAGAAGAATGCTGAAGATAAGGTGGGTAGATCACGTAACTAATGAGGAGGTATTGAATAGGATTGGGGAGAAGAGAAGTTTGTGGCACAACTTGACTAGAAGAAGGGATCGGTTGGTAGGACATGTTCTGAGGCATCAAGGGATCACAAATTTAGCATTGGAGGGCAGTGTGGAGGGTAAAAATCGTAGAGGGAGACCAAGAGATGAATACACTAAGCAGATTCAGAAGGATGTAGGTTGCAGTAGATACTGGGAGATGAAGAAGCTTGCACAGGATAGAGTAGCATGGAGAGCTGCATCAAACCAGTCTCAGGACTGAAGACCACAACAACAACAACAACCAAAACATTCTTACTGATTTTTGTAATTCGACATATTTTTTGTAATCCTACTTGACGATTGTGTGCCACATATGGAACTTTGTGAACATCTTATAGTATGAAGTATGTGAATAAGGAAGATTGTGAAGTACGAGGCAGCAGGCATAGGTATTTAAGGTTAGATGAAGTCGGAAAGAGTACCTTCAATCCCGTTGTTAAGTACGCAAGCGACGGGACAAGTAAAACTCATTTCAGACGAGCATAGCGAAAGTGTAGTGTGATACTAGCGAGTGGACTCAGGACTTATAAATCAAAGGGATTATTGAGGGAAGTGTTTTCTAAAGTGTGTGTATCCTATTGGGTTAGTAGACCCTGCCAAATAATTATATTCCAGGCAGCTTATAAGTCTTAATTCGGTCGACTGTGAGCTCATGCCTAGCCCCCAGTGGGAGACAATCGCTAGTGGAGGACTACGTATCGAAAATGATGGCATTGGGAATTTCTTGTGAAATTCGCCACACAAGATAATTATTTATTATTGAAAAAGTACTTGACTCCCCTCTTTTAGAAAGCTTGTGGTATGATATCTCTCTGGTTTATATTTTGCAATTCCTAACTGACTCCCCCCCCCCCTTCAAACACAGACCTTGCCGTTGGTGCGGAGGCTTGCGTGCCTCAGCGATACAGATAGCCGTACCGCAGATGCAACCACTGTGGTGTCACCGCCAGACACCACACTTGCTAGGTGGTAGCTTTTAAATCGGCCGCGGTCCGCTAGTATACGACGGACCCGCGTGTCGCCACTGACCACACGGCAGGTCTAGAGAGACGTACTAGCACTCGCCCCAGTTGTACAGCCGACGTTGCTAGCCATGGTTCACTGAGAATTACGCTCTCAATTGCCGAGACGATAGTTAGCATATCCTTCAGCTACATTTGCTACGACCTAGCAAGGTGCCGTATTCAATTTATATTGAGATTCTATTAATGTATCAACAAGAGCGATGTTCTACAAATGTGGATTAAAGTTAAGTATTCCAGAAGCTACGTACTTTTCTTTAAAGCATTCATTACGTATCCTGTTTCAGACCTCACGCCAGCCTGCGTGACTTTAAGCGCGTGCCTTTCTGCTTCCTCTCCTTGTGTCTAGGCTGTCTTGTCTAGACACAACAACCACAACAGAAGGGTATCTGTTGAGAGGCCAGACAAACGTGTGGTTCCTGAAGAGGGGCAGCAGCCTTTTCACTGGTTGCAGAGGCAACTGTCTGGATGATTGAATGACCTGGACTTGTAACACTGACCAAAACGGCCTTGCTGTGCTGGTACTGCGAACGGCTGAAAACAAGGGGAAACTACAGCCGTAATTTTTCGCGAGGGCATGCAGCTTCACTGTATGGTTAAATGGTGATGGCGTCCTCTTGGGTAAAATATTCCGGAGGTAAAATAGTCCCCCATTCGGATCTCCGGGCAGGGACTACACAAGAGGACGTTGTTATCAGGAGAAAGAAACTGGCGTTCTATGGATCGGAGCGTGGAATGTCAGATACCTTAATCGATCAGGTAGGTTAGAAAATTTAAAATGGGAAATGGATACGTTAAAGTTAGATGTAGTGGGAATTAGTGAAGTTCGGTGAATACAGGGATATAAATACAAAATCAAATAGGGGTAATGCAGGAGTAGGTCTAATAATGAATAAAAAAATAGGAGTGTAGGTAAGCTACTACAAACAGCATAGTGAACGCATTATTGTGGCCAGGATTGACACGAAGCCCACGCGTACTACAGAAGTGCAAGTTTATATGCCAACTAGCTCTGTAGATGACGAAGAAATTGAAGAGATGTATGATGAGATAAAAGAAATTATTCAGATCGTGAAGCGAGACGAAAATTTAATAGTAATGGGTGACTGGAATTCGATAGTAGGAAAAGGAAGAGAAGGAGTCGTAGTAGGTGAATATGGATTGGGGGAAGAAATGAAAGAGGAAGCCCCTGGTAGAATTCTGCACAGAGCATTACTTAATCATAGCTAACACTTGGTTCAAGAATCATAAAAGGAGGTTGTATACGTGGAAGAATCCTGGAGATACTAAAAGGTATCAGATAGATTATATAATGGTAAGACAGAGATTTAGAAACCAGGTTTTAAATTGTAGGACATTTCCAGGGGCAGATGTGGACTCTGACCACAATCTATTGGCTATGAACTGTAGATTATAACTGAAGAAGCTGCAAAAATGTGGGAATTTAAGGAAATGGGACCTGGATAAACTGACTAAACCAGAGGCTGTACAGAGTTTCAGGGAGAGCATAAGGGAACAATTGACAAGAAAGGTCGAAAGAAATATAGTAGAAGAAGAATGGGTAGTTTTGAGGGATGAAGTAGTGAAGGCAGCAGAGGATCAAGTAGGTAAAAAGACGAGGGGTGACAGAAAAAATATTGAATTTGATTGTTGAAAGAAGAAAATATAAAAATGCAGTAAATGAAGCAGGCAAAAAGGAATACAAGCATCTCAAAAATGAGATCGACAGGAAGTGCAAAATGGCTACGCAGGCATGGCTAGAGGCTTATCTCACTAGGGGTAAGATAGATACTGCCTACAGGAAAATTAAAGAGACCTTTGGAGAAAATAGAACCACTTGCATGAATATCAAGAGCTCAGATGGAAACCCAGTTCCAAACATAGAAGGGAAAGCAGAAAGGTGGAAGTAGTATATAGAGCGTCTATACAAGGGCGGTGTAGTTCAGGGCAATGTTATGGAACTGGAAAAGAATGTAGATGAAAACGAAGTGGGAGATATGACACTGTGATAAGAGTTTGACAGAGCACTGAAAGATCTAAGTCGAAACAAGGCCCCGGGAGTAGACAACATTCAATTAGAACTACTGACAGCCTTGAGAGAGCCAGTCATGACAGAACTCTACCATCTGGTGAGCTAAATGTATGAGACAGGAGAAAAACCCTCAGACTTCCAGAAGAATATAATAATTCCAATCCCAAAGAAAGCAGGTGTTGACAGATGTGAAAATTACGGAACTATCAGTTCAATAAGTGACGGCTGCAAAATACTAACGCGAATTCCTCACAGACGAATGGAAAAACTGGTAGAAGCCGACCTCGAGGAAGATCAGTTGGGATTCCATAGAAATATTGGAACACGTGAGGCAATACTGACCCTACGACTTACCTTAGATGCTAGATTAAGAAAAGGCAAACCTACGTTTATAGCATTTATAGACTTAGAGAAAGCTTTTGACAATGCTGTCTGGGATACTCTCTTCCAAATTCTGAAGGTGGCAGGGGTAAAATACAGGGAGCGAAAGGCTATTTACAATTTGTACAGAAACCAGATGGCCGTTATAAGAGTCGAGGAGCATAAAGGCGAAGCAGTGATTGGGAAGGGAGTGAGACAGTATTGTAGCCTCTCCCGAATGTTATTCAATCTGTATATTGAGCAAGCAGTATAGGAAACAGAAGAAAAATTCGGAGTAGGTATTACAATCCATGGAGAAGGAATAAAAACTTTGAGGTTCGCCGACGACATTGTAGTTTTGTCAGAGACAGCAAAGGATTTGGAAGAGCAGTTGAACGGAATGGACACTGTCTAGAATGGAGGGTATAAGATGAACATCAACAAAAGCAAAACGCAAATAATGGAATGTAGTCGAGTTAACTCGGGTGATGCTGACGGTATTAGATTAGGGAATGAGACACTTAAAGTAGTAAAGGAGTTTTGCTATTTGGGGAGCAAAATAACTGATGATGGTCGAAGTAGAGAGTATATAGAATGTAGACTGGCAATGACAAGGAAAGCATTTCTGAAGAAGAGAAATTTGTTAACATCGAGTATAGATTTAAGTGTCAGGAATTCGTTTCTGTATGTATTTGTATGGAGTGTAGCCATGTATGGAAGTGAACGTGGACGATAAATAGTTTAGACAAGAAGGGAATAGAAGCTTTCAAAAAGTGTTGCTACAAAACAATGCTGAAGATTAGATGGGTAGATCACATAACTAGTGAGGAGGTATTGAATAGAATTGGGGAGAAGAGGAGTTTGTGGCACAACTTGACTATATGAAGGAATCGGTTGGTCGGACATGTTCTGAATCATCAAGGGATCACCAGTTTAGTATTGGAGGGCAGCGTGGAGGGTAAAAATCGTAGAGGGAGATCAAGAGATGAATACACTAAGCAGATTCAGAAGGATGTAGGCTGTAGTACGTACTGGGAGGTGAAGAAGCTTGCACAGGATAGAGTAGCATGGAGAGCTGCATCAAACTAGTCTCAGGACTGAAGACCACAACAACAACAACAATAACATCCTAACTGAGAGCTTCGTCGTGCAAATTTATGTGTTCTAGCTTAAACTTAAATTGTTTTGAACCATGTTGGACAGTGCCCGATTGGCTTCGATTTGCAGTGCAAGTTCTCTGTTACTGAAGGAGAACAATTTCGTTCATGTTGACAAACCCTCATGTGTAATAGCAATTTCTGCTTAATTGCTGTCAGTCACAATAAACCTAAATACTGGTTAAATTAATTCATCTGTTTTTGTAACTTTTCGTGAGTACATTATCAATTAACTTCTAATAAATTCAAGTTAACTTTATGTGTTTTTTTGTAAGCCTGCAGTTAGAATACTGTGAAAATGCTTCGACGTTTTGCTGATGAATGTTATCATTACATTTTAATAACCATCTCCCTATTTCCAATTTGATTAGGGTTAGGGAAACACTTTTATCTCGTTACTAAATTTTTTGGCATTTCTAGAAATCCTCCTAAAATTTTGATTAAGATCTTATTTTTAATGTGATACACGAGTTTGTCACAGAGCGTGACATCAGGCATAGCTTATTTCTTGACTTGATGTTTTCAAACGTTTTCCAGCTACATATTTCATAACTGCGGTTAATTCGATGACATAATTAATATTTTTGTATCGCAATCTGCTGTATGTCCCAGTGCGTATCTCAGTTAATCCTTCGGATATTTAAAATTACAAAGCCCCTGTGTTAGTGTCATGGGAGCCGCTCGTGATACAAATACTGAAATCTGCATTTGTTGTAAAGATGTGGTACTTGTAATAAAGCGACATGTTGACCCAACTACACTAGTCATACGTGAAGCAGTCTGATAGCTCGCACAGTCTCACTTATTACAAAGTCAGAGAGGGAACGAGCAAAATATAAAAATCTTTGATATTTTCAAAAGGGGAAAACCAAATAGGAAACACGAGAAAAGGCTTGGAAACGAATAAACAGATACCGAAGATATATTGTTTTAAGAATGAAAATACGAAATACTGCTGAATTAAAGCAGGTCACCTTTTATGGCACTTCTACTGCCCCTTAACTTCGGCTCGTTACTTCACTGTGACAAGATATTTTATGGAAACTGGCATTTTAGACGTGACAGTTGTTGCACCACAAAGACCCTTCATATGTACGTAAAAGAAAAGTAGTTGCAAAGCCTTCCGTTCTAATGACAGTAGTTGAGAAACTCATTAGTTGAGCATCGCGCCAAGTTCTCACGCGCTAGTAGAGAGCGTACTGCGGGAACGTATAGATATCAGGCGCAGATGTAACTTGGGCTTGGTTCGGAAAAGAGTAACAGCCATTGTATATAAAATGTTCCTTGCGAAATGGGCAGCATTTGGGGTGAATGCGTGGGCCAAAACCCTCAGATCATCCCAAGAAACTTTGTTATAATCTTTCTTTATTTATGTATCTGCACTTCGAAGAGTGTTAACTACTTAGCTGCACCTCTGTAACAGTATGAAATATCAGGAGCTTGAATCAATTCTCGCTGTTGACGAAGAGGGTCACTAGTAGCATTAGTGCACCTTAGCGGACAGCGGCACCGCGCTGTTATTTTGTTTCAGAGAAATTAAGCTCCACGCCTGATACGTCGCTGAACCTCGAAGTCCTCTTCTCAATGCCACAGAAATTATATAGAACCATTTTAAAAAATCGGTATCATGTTTCGGCAACAGCGAACGTTAAAAATTGCTTTGATAAGACAGAAAATTAGCTACACTGACCGTGATCTTGGTGAAAACCGACATGTCAACTCGATCTGAATATATTTGGGATGGTCTTTCGTATCTCCACCCTGCACTGTAGCATCTAGCTTAAACCACCAGTCTTGCATGTTATCTGCGTGAAACGTAAAAGTACTTGCGTGGCGCAAAACGTTGAACGTCACACATTCCTGTGACATATTTCTCATTCAGTGGAACTTCCTTATATTCAGGAGGTACTTCTTTTCTTCTTCTCCTTCTTTATCGGCGCCTTGTCCCACGTCACGTAGGGTCGGCGTTGCTCTTCAGAATCCTTCTCCTCCATAGTACTCTATTCATTGCCTTCTTCCATCCATACTCCCTTAGGGCCCCAGATATCTTATCCTTCCACCTCATCTTCGCTCTTCCTCTCCTTCTCGCTCCTTCAACCTTATCTTCATTCAGGAGGTACTGAGAACAATTAATTACTCAACGAAAAGTATAGTAATATTCTATATGTGACTATATATCCAGACCTTTCCATTATCGTACTATATCGAAGACAGCTCTTTACATTTCGGAGAACGGCAGTCAAGTGGTCTTTCTGTGTCACAGAAAGACCATTAGAATTGACAACGGAATGGGAACTGTTCTGCCACGTCAGATTCCGTTACATTTGCTTAAGAAACAAAATATAGCTTGGTGAACTGGAATCTTCCATCTTGAATTTGAACTTGAGATATTCGACAATCGAAATCTCAAATTATGTGCTATAATGGAGTATTTCTTCTAACTCGCCCTATACGTGGTACCCATGGCTGTTGTATTTGAGTAGTGCGTCTATACGATTTGAAGTTTGATACCATATCAGCGGGAAAAGAGCATTCGAGTATCAAAAATTTATTTGTGAACAGCGAATGACTTCGTTCCACGTAGCTGCAGTATGGGTGTTCCCATTCGTGTCAGTATAACGCTTCGACGTGACGTGCGATGGTGATGTCTGAACATGCCCGTCTGATAAATATGAGAGGTTGTCATAAGGTTTCACTACCCTACTGAAAAATATTAGTCTGCAGTAATGAAACTTGGTGTTAGGCCTTCTTTTCATATACGTCCTTCGGTATCACACATTTTCTGCTGGACAATGAAAGACGTGCGATTGTTTCACACTCTTTCTATCATTTATTTCATTTTTAAATCTTGCAATGGCATGATATCTCTGCTCTTAATTTGCTGCATCAAAATCACACTGATAATTAAGGACGGATGGGAGTACGGCATTTTGTTTTACTTTTCCTTAAATGCAGCAGTCTCTTTCAAGTAGCCATAATGGTTTGCTCTTCCGGCCCTCACCGTTCAGTTCGACACGATGGTTGGGTGCTTTGAATACTTTGTAGAAACCAAAGAAGCCTCTTTGCTTATTCTCCCAAGTAGCAGTACCATTCTTGATACCTTAGCTTTTCACATATAGGTCACCCTGAACCAACCTCAGAAAATCAGGGCTTTCCCGCCTCGCTCGAGTCGCCAGCTACAATAGCAAGTAGCTCTAGTGGCTTCTCTGCCCTCTCTCATTGGCCAGTGGAATGGACCACATCTCTCGCGTCCGCTCTAAAGAAGGGGAGTCCTATTCCAGCCCTTGGTCGGTAATTATTTGTGTTGCTAGTGGCCACAAGATTAGGTTAAGTCGCTATGTGTTTGAGTTAAGATATCGGTAAACTTAAAAGCATCAGGGCTTTTCTGTTCCGCTGTATATTCTTCGCATATAATGCCACTTATTGTTCGTGAAATTCACTTATTTTTGATCCTCTTAGAACTTTGTGCTCGTGCTTTGTCTGTAATTCTATTCTCATACATTTGACCCACACGGTACCCATGCTAAGTAACACCTTTCACGCTTGTTTTGATGAACTTTGTCTCTAGTGTTTTTTCTCCCTGTTCTTTAATTCGTGTTGTAAATGAATATTTTAGCGTCTGTGATTCTCCCGAAGACAGAATCTTGCTTACTGGTCGATCTTGAGATTATGTGGAAAGTGGATCATCCTTTGTTTCAGTATAGTGCAGTGATAAACATGTGTGTTTGCAATAGCAGCAATGATTTCGCTTGTCAATGATCCGAGAATCGTCTGAAGAAATTTCTCTAAAGTTATATAAAAATCAGGATGGGAGGTCACTTTGTTCTTTTAATCGTCCTGTACCGAGTTCTCCGATCGGTGTAGTTCGCATGCTTATTATTCACAGTTCTTTGCAAGCACTTCAGGAAGTTTCTTTCCGCCAACCTTGCGGAATTTTGGAGCCATCGGTATATACACAGAGAAAACCCGGCCATTGTGCTTGAACGACACGATTGAAGCCAACGTTGACATTAGTACTGTCCAGCCAGGTCGTACTTAAATAATGGACTGGGATGTAGGAGCAGAGCGTTGAAGTTCATATTCAAAAACAGGTAGATGCGCTGAACGCCGTATAGAATGTATGACAGGTGACCAAGTGTCAAAGCTGGCACAAACGACTGGCACTTTATTCCTTCTGTGTGATGCAATCCACAGTCGATAAATGCAGTCTCTACTTTGATAGACGGAACTGTCCATAATGGCCATGCCTTGAATATAGAATTTGTCCGATAACATTTGGCGCCTAATGCTCAAGGGCTTCTCCCCTGCTTCTATTAAAAAGGCGTTGGTGGGCGTCGAACGCATGGCTCCAAGTCAGGTACGAATGGCTTTATATTGAAGAGTATCTAATTTAGAGACATGAATCTTTCACGCAGGGTGGTAGAATTGACAGCCATAGTCTAATCGAGATCGAATTATCCCTCGGTACATGGTGAGTAAAACACTCTGGTGCGCTCCCCACCAGACACGAGTGAGTGATCTGATTACATTTAAACCTTCTTCACACTTGGTAACGGTGGATCGGATGTGGGGCGCCCAGCTTAACCGAGAGTCAAAAATCATCCCCAGAAATCGAACGTGAGATTTTATTTGCAAGGTATACTTGCCACAGGCAATGTGATCTTCAGTGCGAGCTGTCGTCGACTTGGGAACGACTGCTGATTTCTCAGCCGAGATCTCCAGCCCATTGATAGAGAGCCTTCCATCGATGTGTGCGATGGTTGTGATTAATGCCGTTTTGGCCTGAAGATATGAAGCAGCAGTAGAATAAACACATATATCATCAGCATACTGTAGGATTTTTGTGGGGGGAGTAAGTACGCGTTCTAGGTCGTGCCTATATAGAGTATACAGGAAAGGACCTAAAATTGCACCTTGCGGCAAGCCCTGGGAGACATAAAAAGGTCCGATCATGGTACCTTTGAAACGGACGTAGATCGTTCTTTCAGTAATCAGGGTACTGATACCGCAGATCATCCCTGAAGGAATTCCGAATCCTGCCAGCTTGTCCTAGAGTGTCGGTATTTGTACGTGATCATATGCACCCTTAACGTCAAGAAAAGCTGCCACTACTGTCTCTTTCGTTTGAAAGGCTGACGTGATACCCATGTTAAGCAAAAACAGGTTATCCATGGTCCCTTTGCCTTTTTTGTAGCCGTATTGACTCCGAGGCAACAAATCACTTCTTTCAAGCCACCATTCTAGTCTCCTTTTTACCATTCGTTCCAGTGTTTTTGCAACACACGACGACAAGGCAATAGGTCGATAATTAGTACCGACATTTGGATCTTTACCACTTATGAGAATTGGAATTATTACTTGCGTCTTCCATGTTGATATGAGGTCTTTCATCATCCAGTACTGATTAAAAATGTTAAAGAGAAAGTCTTTCGTTTCTATAGGCAGGTATGCAAGCATAGAGTAGTGTATATGATCAATGCCAGGGCAACTGTCGCTCGATATTTTAATAGTTTCGTTGAGTTCTTCCTTAGAGAAAGGACAGAGGAGAACATGATAGCGGTCTTCTTCAGCAGGGAACCGATGGTTTAAAAATGGCACCGTGGGAGGAGTGATTGCATCTATGAATTGCTCTAACCAGGCCGTGGTAGCAGGAGGGGAGAAAGACGGTCTTCTTGTTCTAAAAGCTTTTATTTTATGCCAGATGCTTGCCATACTGGTTTCATTATTTAGGGACAGGCAAAATTGTTTCCAACTGTCCTTCTTGGTTTTCTTCTGGAATTTGTTAATTCGCGCATTCACTTTTAGCACAGCCAAGAAGTTGTCCAATGAAGGATTCTGACGATAGGTTTTCAAGGTGAGTCGTCGCTTCGCAACTTCCCGAGAGTATTCAGAATTCCACCAAGGAAGAGAACGGGTCTTCGTTACTGTAAACTCTTTTTTCTTAGGGATGCTGATGCCAGCTGCGACGTTCATAGCATTGAGTAAAACTGGGTATGCATCTTCGTCCCGTAAATCACGTCTCGAATTTGCGAGTGCCCGCCGAACCGTTTCCTTATAAGAGGCCCAATAGGCTTCCTTGATTTTCCACGGACTATTAGAGTAACAGATGTGCGTAGTATGGACGTTGATGTTAATGTGAAACACTATTGGGAAATGATCGGATCCCATTGAATCCTTTTTAACGCACCAATTAGATGTTTCAGTAAAGCAGGGGGTGCAAAGAGTTACATCAACTGCGGAGGGTCTACGGAGAAGTGAAGTTATCATAGTAGGAGAGCCATCGTTGAGTATCACTAGGTTTTTATCTTCGATAACGCTTATCAAGGTCCTGCCGTTCCTGTCTGTCACGTCTCCTCCCCACGCTACATGGTGGGCATTCACGTCTCCAGCTACGATAAAGGGAAGACGAAGCAGACTTATTACTTGTCTCCAGTCATCTTCCACGATACTGTACTGGGGAGCGTTATACAACGAGACAACTGTAAAGGTTTTGTGGGCAGTTCGTATCTCCACAGCAACTAATTCAAGGTTGGTGACAGGTACGTGTAACGGGTGTGGTCGATGCGGCAGCGAAGTTTTTACCAGTATAGCTACGCCGCCCCACCCATCAAGACGGTCTTCTCTTACTATAGAATAATTTTGAAAGCGAACAGTTCGTTCGAATTTGAACCAAGTTTCACATAACAGAACGATATCAGGCTGACTTACGAACAGTTCTCGTTGCAAGCTTTCTCTGTTAGAATTAGCCGATCTCGCATTCCACTGCAATACTTTTAAAGCCGCCATAATTTAGGGAGAGAGAGATTGAAATATGCCAGTAACGAGGTGCTGGATATCGGAATTGTTCATAGCACTATTTTGCTTCATGTTTTGCATGACAATATCAATCACATTTATTGTCTTATCTATCAGTTCAGCATGACCTTGAGGCTGTCGTTGATTCGGCGCTTGTGGGGTTGCTAATCTGTGAGCAGCAGGCTGGTATGGATTTTGGCTGATAGGAGTGAATGAATGTTGCATGTGATATAACAGGCTGCGGTACTGAGACCACTCACGAACGTTACTTTGGCTGTTTACTTGCGCCTGCCGCCGGGGAGGCCGGTAAGCGATGTGTGTCTGCTGGGGCACAGTTGCACACTGAGTTGCGTCCCCACTTCCGCGTTGTTGACTCTGCATGCTTGCGGCGGGCAGCGGCGGGAAGAGGTGTGGGTTTTGAAAGTCCGGAGAGCTCAAATTTGTTGGAGCAGGAATGATCGGAGCCGGCAAGTGATGTTGTTGAATCCCGGTGACGGATGCATAGGTTGGCATACGAGCAATAGTCAGCGCATCCCTGAAGTCAATGTTGTTGAACGTAGCTAATTCTTGGACTCGTCGCCGTATATGGTATTCCGAGCAGGAACGGTCCGTGGATGCGTGTTGTCCTCTGCAATGAGCGCAAATAGTGATAGGTGAGACTCAGGATTCAACATTATGTGGACCACTACATTTAATGCATCTCATCTGAGATCGACATTGTTTGCTGAAGTGCCCGTAGCGAAGACAATTAAAGCACTGCCTGACAGTTGGTACATAAAGGTCTACGGGACATCTTGTTCCGTGAATAGACACGGCCTCAGGTAAGGTTTGAGAGTCGAAGGTTAACAAACAGGTCTGCAATTTAACGATTTGGTCTTTACCATATCTCTTCGTAAACCTCCGAACGCCTACAACAGGGAAGGGAGATTGTACGACTTCCAAAATCTCCGCTTCTTCCAGGTTGGTGTCTACTTAGCTGATTACTCCCAGCTTATGGACAACAAAGGAAGGAATGTAAGCTTCTATATGTTTTGACTTTAATACCTCACTGGTAACTAGGAAATTAGCCTTGTCTGGTGTTTTCAGTTCCACCTTAACTTTTGTTTTTCCTGCTGAAGAGATGTTAAGTATAGAATTCTTCACTTCTGGCAAGGAAATATGCAATAATTTCCCTAGTGCCATAGGGTGCAAGCGGCCTAAGTTTTTGTCCAAACATTCCATGTAAACTACGAATGGTCCCCTATCTGTACGTTTGTAAAAGTTGAGAGATCTCGGAGTAGGTGCAGGTCCCACAGGAGGGGTGTTAGTTGCAGCATGTTGGTTAGTAGTGAGCCTAGAAGCAGTTGCTACAGAGGGGTCAGCTACATTTGAAACGTCAGTTACAGGTAAGAGTTGATTAGCGTCTGCTATGAAGGTTTTGGAATTTCTTGAATCCAGACTGACCTCACTTTGTCGCTTGTTTCTCGTAGCAGAGAAGCTGGAGGAATCCTGTTCCGATAAATCCATATGCTCTTCTGCCGGCTGTATTCCAGATTCTCCCCGAACAACTGCTAACGAGTGGCTGATCACAGCCGTCGTGTTGTCCAGTGTAGTTCCTGGAGGAGCTGGTAAGGGTGCTGCATCTGGATGTAGCCGCTGCGCAGGTGGTTGTTGTTGTTGTCCCATAGGGGCGTCGAAGTCACCACCCCCTTCTCCATACACCCCACCATACATGGCGGGGCTTGCCGTCACCTATAGTAATCTCAGGTGTTAATGTGCCTAACAGAAAACCGTACCAAACGAAAGCTGTTACGCGCGTACACTAGCAGGTAAACACAAGGGTCACACGGAAGAGCGACAGCGTAGCACGTCTTAACACTTCCGCGTCTGCAAGCGAACTGTGGGTCTGATACTTCGTTCTTCGTCGTTGAGACTTGTCTCACCACACTGAAAGCGTCTATGGCACCTAACTGCCATGCCACACAATTTTTTATAGTTTTCGTACACTTTCATCAACTCACATTAGATTGTTGCCCCTTTTTTCCCCTTGAACGAAGGAAACTAATTACCACATTGTTTTTCACGTAAATATTGGGCTGTGCTACTTCGTTCTGGCCCTGTCGCGTGGTCTTTCATGTTTATCAGGACTCTACACATGTATCTACAAACCTAATTTTTTATACGTAATTAAATATTGATGTTTACCCATCGCAGTTTTCCAAGAAATATACAACACACGATCTCAGCGCCGGATCACTGAGGACAAACTTCACCTCCGATAAATCGCAAGTATCTGGAATTCTAGACCACATCTTTCTTCGGATACTGCAGACTTCTTGCACTGTACAACAGATGTAGTTTCCTGCTTGGCTTCCTTGTTAGGCTGACGTGACTTTAACTGTAAACGTATGGGACAACTGCTCTTCTCAACTGACATGATTGTGACCAGTAAACTGCCAAGATGTACTGAAAAACTGTCATTGGAGGTACTCGTAACTCAGGAATACATCATAAATCTATCATATTTGATATCTGAACTTAAGAAAATGTTATACAGCACGTAAAGCCTGGTGTCACGCAGAAAAAAATTATGAGGTCATCGACGTTATCGATACTTATTTATGATTTGTTGGGTAAAGTCATCCCCACCAGGAGTTTCTTAGCTCACAGTGCTACTGACTACAGAAATTTACCCCACTTGATAACAGTAAGAAAATGCAGAACACCTTCAACAGTATACCCAGTTCGCGTGCTGAATTATATTATATGGATGAATGCTTGACAAATTATGGGTCATCAGTAAAGGA
Organism: Schistocerca cancellata; assembly: GCF_023864275.1. Lineage (NCBI taxonomy): Eukaryota > Metazoa > Arthropoda > Insecta > Orthoptera > Acrididae > Schistocerca > Schistocerca cancellata. The sequence goes on from NC_064633.1 coordinate 514,634,676, forward strand.
AATGGCCTACAGTGTCGCCAGTTACGGACAGATTTCCAAGCCTCTGGAGACCTTATCGGGCTCTTACAGCTTGAAAGGAGGGTTTTCGATCGATTCTACTTACCGAAATTTTGCACCATGTGTTAGGTCACTCAGATATCGCTCACGCACATCATATTCACAGCCCTTCATGCCAATCTGACAAGTTACTTTTAAACAACGAAACCGACTCAACAAGTAAAATGATTGTTATATGTCCAGGGAGAGAGATATGATAGTAGCCGATTAAAACTATGGTTTCCTATGAACTTTAAATGCCATCATTATTAAACTTAAATTTATCTGGTGACAATAGGCGAATGCCACTAAATATATGATTAGGAATTCTGATAGTTTATCGACAAGATACGCCGCGTGCAATGCATTCTCGTATTAACTATAACATCATATCTGTAACACGAGTTCTCTTAGTGACTGAGATCAGATTAAAGGTTTCTCTTCAATGATGCGTAATTCGACCGTGGATCGCAATAATTCTTAATGCACCGCCAGCTACTGGAGTGATATCCCTGTGTCTGCGCTACTGCAGCATACTATTATGCGAAAGAAGTAACTTTTATTCTGTACATTTTAGTAATACGTTTTACACATTTAAAATATAACGATCCCACTTATTTTTAAATGTCTATCAAATAAACAGACTAGGATACTGGGACGGTACAGGTTGTTAATAACGGAAAATCTACACTTTTTGGTGTTATGTATATTCAATAAAATGCCCTTAAAATACAGCCAGTACGTTAGTCATGTCTAACCGACGCTCACTGCTCAAAAGAAACACAACAAAAAGAAGATCTCATTCCTACAGGTTCCGCCATTTTTCTCCTAGCAAACAAATATCTTCGTCCTATATCCCCTTAAGGTGTAATCTGCTACGTTGTATAAAAATCTATCGCATCATTACTTCATAGTATTTCACGATTGATACTCAAACATGCACGCCAAATCGAAGACTCAGGGAATGCTATTTTGCATACATTTCAGTGTCGTAAACTACAGTAACAGCTCCTCGTTTATCATAGATCACTGTTTGCTGCCTAAGGCACAACATTACCTGAAGTTTATCATACACCTACCAAAACGGACAAAGTAACAGCGTTTCATTGCTTTGATTCTTTTCAACTTTGGAGTCCAGCTTGTTGTTTTGTTCCCTAACTACAGCCATTACGTGATGACGCCAACTACAGGCAGAATTCTGTTCCATTATGTTATCCTTCACGCTAAACGACTCTGCAGTCGTGTCTACTCTATCACGCATCGTAATATTCATCCAATATAAAATATAATAGCAATGAATATATATTTGCATACACATTCATACGATTTATTAGGTTGTCACAGGATTTTTTTTTTTACTGAGCTGCTCTACATTATGATGGGTGAAAAGTTACGGTAGATCAAAGCCTTAGGTGGAAGATAAGCAGCAGTCGCATTATAAGTTCTAGTGCAAAACTGCTATGACCAAGATGGAATCGTAGGCATATGTTTTATTCCTTAGGCAAAAGCTTTTGATAGCGTACAACATAATGAACTTAGGGAAATTCTCAAAACAAAGAATGTAAATCAGGAAGATATTCGCTGTTCAGAGAATTTACACTGGAATAAGGTAGCACAGGCTAAGTTCGACAACGGGTTCAGGGGCTTGGTTAACATCTATCTGTACAGGCGTCCGACAAGGATGCCTTCTGTCACGTCTGTTATTCAAGTGGTACTCAGAGAGTACCTTTCAGGAAGCATGTGGAGAGTCTTCATCAACTAGATTCTGTATGCTGATGGTGCGGCGATGATTGCTCATAGTTCAGATGATCAATAACTTGTCAATACAGTAGGAGATTGCAGCGGTAATGTAGGTCTGGACATCAGTACCAAAAAGACGCATTTTATGATATCCGTAAGACAGATCGACTCCTTCATAAATGCAGATCTACGATTCAACGGCTCCTTAACACAAAGAGTAGACAAGTTTAAGTACCTTGGAGTATGACTCTGTGAAACTGGAGAAAAGAAATGGAGATAAAATGTCACAGAAAGAACGCGCGTAAAGCGTTCATAAAATTCAAGATAATTTTGACGTATGCAGACCTTGAACTAAACCTTAGAGGTCGATTTGTACGTTGCTGCACCTGGTCTGTACTTTAGTACGATTCTGAAGGATGGATATTATATATCACAACAGCAAAGTGTGGTGACGGTACTCACAACTCCAGAAAGTACCGCACCACAATGATATAAGCCGGGCTCGAAACACTAGTAGCGAAGCAGCTGCATAGTTTCGCAGTACGGATCATATCGAGGTTCGTCAGGGCCGAAGCAGCCAGCCCATTGGTATCACGTGTGTGGGTAGCGATTGGTCGATGCCTCCTCATATACCGGAGAAGTGAGCTGCAGCGGACAGTTCACTGCGCCGAGTCGTGAAAAGTCTCCAGTTATCATCGAGCCTACAGGCCTACAATTCAGTGTTCCTTCATCGTCTCCGAACCTTAGGCTCTGTAGGCGTCTTAAGGCACCTCTGAACTCTACGCAGGCATCACTCTTGGGTAGTGACGGAACTTTAACATTTTAGAGGACTTGTGATAATTTCAGATGTGTAATTGTGCTGGAGACTTCACGAGAAGAAGCATCATGTAAGTTGAGTATTTCTTCATATTTAACATATATTATTTTATTACTAATTGTTGGGAATCTCTCTGACTCAAGATAGCATTCTCAACACAAAATCATTCAAAACGTTTGAGATGTGAATTTACCGCAGAATTCTTTAAATACTACGGACAGCAAGAGTAACCTAATCGGAAGTATTGCGACGAATACAAAAAGAACGAGTAATATTAACAATGTTTAAAAGAAGAAAACTGCATTCCTATGGTACAACTTGCAGAAGCCGGTGGGTTACTGTCGCCAGGCGATTTCGATTCTTACTTCCATCTTTGATCGTTGTCCCTGTGCCTTGTTCTCTTTGCGTCGTTGAGGCGGGCTATTTATGGTGGCGCGCGTGCGCAAGTCGAGGAGAGTGGGTCCGCGCATGAGCCGAGTCAGTCCGTGACGTGACGTGCTTTCGATGTTGTCGTTGTGGGGAGTTGGCGACACCATGTCACGTGGCACGGCCGTGTGCCGTAGGACCAGTTGAGTTGGAGCAACGAAGAAGCATGGGCCGCTGCCGGAAAGTATTAAAGTTGTATTGACACGGCTGGCCAGTGGCGACCAGGATTTGCTAATACCTCGAGAGCTATGTGGATGGCTGGCGTATGAATTTCACATGAAGAAGAAAAAATTAATAGCCAAGCTTTCGTCGTGGGTTCCTCCTTCTATATATAGTGAATATTACTGTGTACTTAAGGACTGTTGACTGTTGCAGTTGCTTGTGCTAGTGGCCAGCAAAACATTCACTGCAGTGGTGGCGAGGCGACTTATGTTCTGGAACGGCCATGAAATTATGTTACTGAAGTGGCTAGAAATAGCGCCTCGCATTTGTAAGTTTGGATTTGGTGCTTAGTGGCACGCTGAAGGTAGCTGGTTCACTTGAACGTCGTTTCTTAATTTAGTTATAGATTTAGAATTTTCTGGTTTTACGAATTAGTAGTAGTTGTTGTTTCTTAATAATTTCTTGTGTGTATGGAAGACAGGTGGTCATGATAAATATAGGTCAGATTGTGTCTTATGCTCGGATAGAGGCCGTGTGTAATTTTGGTCTGTGGCTATAGGGGCCGTGCTGATTGCATTGGCGACCTATTGAAGTGACATTAGTTTTCTATTGCAATTTCAAATACCTATCTGAAGGTTGGTTGTCACGTTAGGCACTGCGCGTTTGATTTATGTGGTGTCAACCATTCAGCAAAGAAAGATTATCTTGTAAGGTGGACCTTAAATCATTGAGTGTGCACCTACACAGCTTTTCACGTAGTATCTAGATTTTTTTTTCTTTTTGGATCAAAGGAAACTAAGCTTCTTAAGTCTGTTCATTGGTTAAGTTGTAATATATTTACATTAAGGTATTGCTTATATATATATATATATATATATATATATATATATATATATATATATATGTGTGTGTGTGTGTGTGTGTGTGTGTGTGTGTGTGTAACGTGTGTATACTACAGGGTGTCTGCCACTCATGTTTTCCTGTTTTCAGAAACGTGTATAGTGGACGACGCGAGCAAACCTCCCCCGCGAGCTTGCAGTGGGACGGAAATCTCAGGATTTGAACTCAGGGCCGTCTGGATCCCGTTAACGCGCGGTTTCTCTATTCCATTCAACGACAGGCTTGCTTTAGGCAGAAAATTTCCTACTGCCCAAAGATGAGTATAAGTTCACCGTTTGGATCGTGCGTTTGTGAAATCGTAACAGGTTAACGTTTGGTCGCGTCCATCACATGTTCTTCAAATTGACGTTTTGCCTTAAGTTTGCATCAAGTCTAGAATCTTCCGGACGTTGAGTGTAGTAGAATGCTAAGTGTAAACAGAACAATTAATAGTACCCTTCAGGTCAGACAGCATGAAATTAATTTTACCTTTTCAGTAAGTGTAAAACTGAGTGAGAAAGGCGATAGCCGACATTGTAAACATTTGGTTATCTATTTCATCTATTATTTTGGTTGTTGTTACCGGCACGTAAAGGGGCCGTTGTCACAACTGTGACGGTTAATGTTGTAAATACTAATTGTGGATAGGGCCTTGATATGCAAATGTTGTTATTTGATTAATACTGCTGATGCATTCGTGTGTATGTGTAATCAATAAAGAAGTGTTGGAACTACAAATTGGTTGTATTACTGGTATACAAGGTTAGAGTGTGCAATCGCCACACCAAACTGCATTCCTAAGGCAGCTCTTGCTGAACATAACTCGGCAATTCGTAATAGAAAGTAAGATCAAGGATTAACATAGGAGAGATTGAAGAAGTATACCTTGGTTGATAACTTAAAGCAGTGAACAGGCTTAACAAACGTAGATCAATTACTACATAGTGCGGTTCGTACAATAAAGATGTATCGTGATGTCGTTGACATCAATTAACTGATAGACCGAAAGAGGGGAAAAAGAAGCAGAAGAAGAAGAAGAAGAAGAATAAGAAGCACAAGAAATTAGTATTTAGCAAGAGCTTCTGCTGTGTCGTTAATGACCACGTATTCGAGGGTACGTTAAACACTAATTTTTCTTTACTCTTTTTCCGAAGCCATTAACGAAAGATCTCGTTAGTACTGGTTTGAACTACCTTCGGTCAAGAATTGTAAAATAACTAGGGAGTATGCATGTTGACGTAGATGTAGAAACGCCATCACAAGATAGGATAAGTGCTTCTCGGCATAACCGTAGTTCTGACATCCTGTTGTGTCACCAGCCACCTCGTATGGCATGAATATTCCGTTCTGCTGACAGTTTCTTCATTGTTTTACATTTCTGAGTCATGCACTGCGTTTCCCGTAAACAGATTTTCGTGTACATGGCTCAGTTTTCTGACGTATTCCCGGTGTACGTTTTGCGTGGGTGGACATGGAGACAGAGAGAGGCAGCGGTCCACCTGCTCCGTCCCACGCGGCCACAGCTGGGGCGTGGTCCACAGCCACCGGTGACCTCCGGATGTTCGCACGACCCGGAGGCGCTGTTGTGGCTGCAGATCACGTACCTCCCGCCTCTGCCCCCGCTGCCCACCGCAGCAGGGCGGGGCCCAGCTACTGCTGGACAGTGAAAAGCAGGCATCACTCTCTCACGCGGTGATAATGCGTGTAAAGCTGGTTCTGAAAAGCGTCGGCAAGTATTCATCGTCATCGTTCCTCCTCGGAGGATTCTGTGATCTTTTCGTCCTTTTTTATTATTGTACGAATTGAGACACTTAAAGTAAAATAAGTTTGACAATTTGAACATCAAAATTACAGATGGCGGCAGAAGTACAGAGGGTACAAAATGCAAAATGTCAATAACGATGTAAGAGGTATGCGCTGTCTGCGATATGAGAATCGCTGACCAGAGAGCAGTGTTGACTGCAGTACGAACTGTGCAACTGTAGCAGTTAGTTGTTGCTAGTCGCTTGTCTGTGGTGGTCTGCGCTTGTCTGCAGTCTGCTCTGGTCGGGAATCTGGAGATGGAGTAGTTTTGTATAAGGTAAAGAAGCAGCGTCGCGCATATCTAGTAATGTATTTGAACTGTCATCCAAATGTTTTTAAAAATGTCCTAATAATACATTTTGCAATATAAAGTAATTTTTAAAAGCATTCATTTCAATTTTTTTTAAACTCAGTTGCTTCCTTTCCCAAATCACAAATGTATAAGCCAGCATTGCACGGAGCTGTGTAAGAGCAGATATATTCGCCGTTTTTATTGAGGTAAGAATTTTTGCTTTTTATTCAGAATGATCTTACAGGGCCACGACGCAGCACTGCTGTCGTCCAAATTTTACCAGGTTACTGAATTTGTTTTTTTTTTTATTATGAGGCTTAGGAATTTTCCTGTTTCGTGCTTACATTAAATGAGAAAAGAATTTTGTGGGTACATTAAATGGGAACCAGTTTTGTTCTGAGGTCACACAAAAATTAGACTCGCTATCCATAATAATTCTATTGTAATTTCAATTTAATAAATTTTGTGGGGAGGTTACAACGAGAAAAGTGTTTCTGAAGGAGATAAATATTTTACATTACTTAAGGCGGTTATTTTTAACAGCTTCTATATCTAAAAAAAAAATAAATGAAGGAAAAAAACAAAGTTTCATTCGGTCACATGCAGGTCATCCTCAGTTATTTGCAATGAAAAAGACCATAATTAAGCACACTGGCCACAGACGTAACCAGTTATTATACAGGGTTATTCAGCTGCCCCTACCGCTGTATTTTATGAAACCCCCACTACGTCTGTATCAGCAACGGTATCCAGATAGGCGACAGCCTCGTAATACCCTCTTAGAGTTTTGGGTGATGGCTACCGGAAGAAATCATACCGTAACGAATACAAGTGAATACTAGCAATGAGTTGCGCGGTATTTTTGGATCGACGTATACCTTACTTCTTCCGTACTTATGCAGGTATCTCGAATCTTTCCTTGTGTGATTATGGTATAATCTTAAATGTTTTGGAATCTCTGGAAGTTTATTTCGTTTATAGTACTTATCTTTTGTAAATATTTTAGAAACTTTGCCTAATGAAGTATGTTTTACCATTGAAAACAATGAAATTAAGTGAAGATAACAAAATGGGAAGTGTGACAGTGAAAATTCTCTGACATATGACCCAATGAAATTATTAATATACAACTAGCTGCATTAATGCGCTAAGGTAGTTTCATAAGCAAGATTTGTACAATAGGTCTAAGATGTCTTCGTATATTTCAAAGTCATTCTGCGATATTTTAACAACGTGCTTTATATCTCGAGAGCACCTGGCAAACATTTTTCTGTCATGACGGTTGAATAAAACAACATCGGTAGGGGCAGCTAAATCAATTTGTACATTGATCTTTTCATTGGTACCAGAAAGTTCGTACTTACACACCTCCGATTTCTATATCTACTGTTAATTTCGTTTATTCCGTTGGTGAAACCATTTGCGAAAGATTAAGTACTGTAAACGAGATAGTCATATAGAGAAATCAAAAACTAGTATGATTATACCGCTAGTTACCCAAAAAAAGATTGGAGACAAATGAATAAGTATGGCAGAAGAAAAGTGTACCTTGGTCGAAAAATACCGTGTAACACGTGCTCAGTCTTCACTTGTAGTTTTTAAAGTAAGACTCTGCGTGCTAACAGTTGTCCAAAGCTCTCAGGAGGAACTTAAATCGATTACATGGCTGTAGTCTGTCTGGATACCGTTCCTCATACAGATGCACTGCGGGAAGCATAAAACGAATCGGTGCCACCTCCTCCTCACCCGCTATTTGCCCATCTCCTCCTCATCCCACTCCCTGCCTACCTCCTTTTCTAACCTCTCTCTTTCTGCATATCACCTGCTCCCCCTCCGTTTGCCTATCTCCTTCCCCCCTCTCTCTCTACCCATCTCCCTCCTCCCTGCCGACTTCGTCCTCCCCTCTCTCTACATCAGTCTGCTCCACCACCTCTGTCCATCGCCTCCTTCTCCACTCTTCCTATCTACCCCTCCCTCCCCCAATCTCCATGTCCATTCCCTTCTCTCCCCCTCATTCCCTATTCTCCCCCTCCTGCTTCCTCTCTTGCTAATCCTCTCCTATATCCATCACCCCTGTCACCCTCATTCCCCATTCTCCACCCCACCCCCCACCTGCCCACTGCTTCCACTCTCTGTCTCATCTCTCCTGTATCCATCTCAACCTTCCCATAGCCATGCACATCCGTAAATGAAGCCCCTGGCCCCTGCAGAAGACGCTGATAAAGCAGTCTCATAATATTGCGAGCTGTCGCTTGATTTAAAAAGAAATACATATCTGTGTGATGCTAAATTTTATTAATTTTACATCAAGAAATGTATTATCTTCTCAATAACCTTCAACTTGTGATAGGAGAAAATAGGCAAGAGAGGAAGCAGGGGGGCTGAGAATAGGGAATGAGGGGGAGAGGAGAACCTTAAATTGCTGGTGTACCCACGTACCACTACAATAAAATGGAAGCAGTGAATAGCTGAGGGAGTATGAATGAGAATGGTGGCATATTTAAGTTTACAAAATCATGACAAGTTTTATTAATCCTTTTATAACCACAGCAAGCTGATAAATCTTATAAAAAAAATGACAAACACAAATGAGAAAAGGAATGGTGTTCGATTGTCGAAGCATACATAGTTGTTGAAACTATATAAACTCTCCCCTGCGTTAATCCCTTTTACAATGCAATGTAACTAAGTTTACTCGAAGCCTCTGTGAGACCCAGCTCTATTCAAATGGAATCATCTACAATCAAGTATACCACAAACTATGATTCACTTGAGAACAGGCAGTTGTGAATATCATTTAACAGCCGTACGCTGATGCAGTAGTATTTTACTCATTCACCTTGATTTAGGCGGCAGCAGAAAATGGCGTGCTATGGGCGAGGAGTGGTGCACTATGGCAACTATAATATTCTGACACGTCCACGAAAATTTGCAAACTACACAGTCTGGTGTTCTGATTATCAGAACGTGGGAAACTTCCCTATTAGAAACCTGAAATCTCGGCAGATTCCAGTGTTAGGTGCACCCGTTCGCTGGTTTGGCCCACACCAACTTGACTCACAGGCACAATGGTGCATTCTGGAATTGCCGAACGTTAGATAGTCGACTCATGACAAATAAGTTCACTCACACAGCCTAGTCGCTCCACTCAGAATTTATCGCTCCCAGTCCATCTCTCTTTCCCAGTTCTCTGTTGCATCCAGTAGGGCCCCTTGGTAGAAGTTCTCATTCTGCCCATAATTTTCTCTCGTAAAAGAGTCATTAACCTCACATACCAAATGTAGTAATAGGGAACAGCGAAATCATGACCTAAAATATAAAAATGGGACTGAAAGACAATGTTGTTAAAGTGAGAGAGTACCATGCAACCTCTCACTACTCCCACTGCTGAGCAGCACAACCTACACATCAAAAGCTTGACATTAGTTTTTTTAGCCTATTATGGAAAGGATGCCAAGTAATACAGGTTGTTAGAGCAGGTCAATACTACTCTGAAACAACTCGCCTACCATGAAGGCAGCCTACATGATGGGGGCTGGAAAACGGTTTGTTGCTTACAATGTGTAGGCTTTCATGCCAAGCAGCTTGATGAGGCAGGCAAATACTATTTCCACACAACATGCCTGTCATGCACGTCAGTCTATATGGGAGGGGCTGAAAAACCAGATTTTTGCCCTATTTTACCTAGGAGGATATGAAACCCACAGTGCTGATACTTGTGAAGTTTACTGTTTGTGTGCCTAATTTGGTAGGAATCGATCCACAGGGGTGAGGGGGGGGGGGGAGGGGGGGAAATTATATGCTGCCACACATATCGATATAAATGCTGGTTTCTGTAGATATAGATTTGGAGAGTGGTTACTGCATTAATATTACTTCATTTCATTTTATTACACCTCCAGTTCTTTCATGTTCTAGGTACAAGATGTTTTTTATGGATGATATAGACTTACTTTTGTGATGATGCAAGCTAGATTTTGTAAAAAAAGCTAGTTTGGCTAGAATTCTAATCACAAGATTGTAATTTGCACCTATGCATTTGAGGAATAATACATTTATTATCAATGACATTTGTTATATAGAGATTAACCAAGAAGAAAATTCCTTTTATTCATGTTTAACTTAAATGTGCTTCAAATAGGCTGGTGCTATCTTGTTGTCGTGATGTTAGACAAGGAACCAACTGCTATGAAAGCCGTTCTGATGAGTACGTTTATGCCCTATGAAGCAAGTTGGAGGCTAAGGATGAAAGTAAGTGTAATATTTTTGCATGCTAACTACTTTTTCAGGAATTAAATAAGGTAAGGCAGCTAATGTTGCTCTGTGACTAGTCACTGATGTGTTTTGCATAGTAACACTGAGTTACTGAAGTATTATCATATCACATACAACAGATAACGGAGCCACAGTTAAATGATTTTTCAGATAGTTGACTACGGCATTCACACAGAACTGATTAATACACGTGTGGGGAAACTGCCTAATGTTGCAGCAGAACACTATAAGCAAGGAGGTAACACATGTCAGTACAACTTGTTGCTTTCACGAAGCTGTTCGCTGGCATACATATTGAAGGCTACATTCTGCAAAGCAGTAAAAAGCGTAGTCAGCTACTGATAATAATGCTATTTATTAATCCGATACGTTTATCCTGAGACAAACTGCATTTTCTTTGTACTGCACATCCCATGGTGGATGTTTTTACCTGTGGAAAAATTTTCTTGGGTTGGTGATACCGCACATCACAAAATGATGAAAGAAAAGGGATTAATTGAACAGTTAACACAAACAGCGTTAACAACGTTTTAAGATGAGAAGTGAGTAGGTTTTACATTATTTACATCGAAAATCCTGAGACATTTCATGGCATTGTTGACTGCAATTGAAGTTCATATTTTTGGTCATAGTAACGGAGATAAAATACATTTTTCAACTTTGAAGATGTAAAAACTGTAGAACTCCATACTCGCACTAAAGTATTGCAGCCACACCAATGCCTATATAACGTGGCGATATAGCAAGACAAATAAGTAACAACTAATTTGTCTGTTAGAACTTACAGTATGTACATGAAACACTTATATTCCTTTCTACGTGCTTTTTGAGTCCCTAACTGTGGAAATCATTGGTTAACACACTATTAGGGCGTAGTGAAAATAATACCTCCGTTTTTTGTGTGAAAACCCATAAAACTTTTATATAGATTAAAAGTTATTAGTATTCTACATCTTTATTCTTCATGTCTACATATTTGCTACCTTTCTGGTGCTAGACAGCTTTGAACTGTGGCGTGTAACATGGCGGTGTGTAAGGTAACTATGTCGGTGCCTAAGAAACAGCTGTATGCGAGTTCGAATTCTAAGAGTTCGCCTACACATGACTCATCCTCTCCTTCAGTACGAGAGTGTCAGACCACAGACGAGCGGTAAAACATTTTCAACAATTTGACGAAGTGGTTTCACTTCGACTGATCAACTTCCATACAGCTCCTGTTTGGCCCCATCTGATTTTCATCTGTTACCAAAAGTTAAAGAACACCTTCGAGGACTTCAATTTGGTAGGGATGAAACGGTCCAAGCAGAGGCGAGGCTGTTACTCAGTCAAGAAAGTGAAGCATTCTACAGTGACGGTGTCAAAAAAGTGGTCTCTCGTTCGGAGATAAGTGTTAGGCGCCATTGTGACTGTGTTGAGAAATAAACATGTAGGCATGAATATCAAAGCTGGAGAATGTTAATAACTTTTTGTTTTATTTTAAAATCTTTGAGTCTTCACATACAAAGTTCAAAAGCATTACTTTAAGAAGTCCTCGTAAATACTAATAATATGGAAAATATAAAAAAATGCAGCAAATTACGCCGGCACAATGGAATCCTAACATCCGAAAAATGATATCGAGAAAAAGTGCAAAGCAAGAATGGCTAGAGGCGAAATGAAGCTGTAGGAGCATACAAAACTCATAAGAAAGGTGGATGCCGCCTAATAGAAAATCAGAGAAAGAGAAAAAGGAAGGTGTACCTGTAGAAACCCATGGAGCCAGCGTTAAAGAAGAAAAGGTCCAGTTGGATGTACGCTATGTCATCAAAAGTATCCAGACAACCCCAAAAACATACGTTTTTATATTAGATACATTATGCTGCCACCTACTTCCAGGTACTCCATATCACCGGCCTCAGTAGTCATTGGACATCGTGACAGAGCAGAATGGAGTGCTTCGTGGAACTCATGGACTTGGAATGTGGTCAGGTGTGTGAGTGTCACTTGTCTCGTACATCTGTACGCGAGATTTCCACACTCCTAAACATCCCTAGATCCGCTGTTTCAGATGTGATAGTGAAGTGGAAATGTGAAGGGACACGTACTGCGCAAATGCGTACAGGCCGACCTCGTCTGTTGACTGACAGAGACCGCCGACAGCTGAAGAGGATCGTAATGTGTGATAGGCAGACATCTATCCAGAGCATCACACAGGAATTTCAAACTGCATCAGGATCCACTAAAAGTACTATGGCAGTTAGGCGGGAGCTGAATAAACGTGGATTTCATGGTCGAGCTCATGAGCCACACATCTCGCCGGTAAATGCCAAACGACGCCTCTCTTGGTGTAAGGAGCGTAAACATAGGACGATTGAACAGTGGAGAAACGTTGTGTGGAGTGACGAACCACGGTACACATATGGCGATCCGATGGCAAGGTGTTGGTATGACGAATGCCCGGTGAAAGTCATCTAGCAGCGTGTGTAGTGCCAACAGTAAAATTAGGAGGCGGTAGTGTTATGGTGTGGTCGTGTTTTTCATGGAGGGGGCTTGCAGCCCTTGTTGTTTTGCGTGTCAGTATCACAGCACAGGCCTACACTAATGTTTTAAGCTCCTTCTTCTTTCCCACTGTTAAAGACGAATTCGGGGATGGTGATTGCATCTTCCAACACGATAGAGCACTTGCTTATAATGGACGGGCTGTGGCAAAGTGGTTACACGACAATAACTTCCTTGCAATGGAGTGGCCTGGACAGAGTCTTGACCTGAACCCTATAGAACACCTTTCGGATGTTGTGGGACGCCGACTTCGTGCGAGGCCTCACTGACCGACATCGATACCTCTCCTCAGTGCAGCTTTCCGTGTCATTCCCAAAGAAACGTTCCAGCACCTGACTATACGTATTCCTGCGAGAGTGGAAGCTGCCAACAAGGGTGGGCAAACACAGATGGAGGGCGCCACGAACTTGTAAGTCATTTTAAGGCAGGTGTCCGGATACTTTTGATCACACAGTGTAGATTGTAGTACTTATGCAGAGATGAAGAGATCTGTACAGGACAGTGTAGCGTGGAGAGCCACCTCAGCCTAGTCTTCCCGCTGCAGCGATCGGCGCGCCGGCCGCGTACCTGTCCGGCGGCGCTGCAGGCGCGTTCCCGTTGCCTGTGACCTTTGCGAGGCGCCCTGCTTCGGCAGCGGCACCCTCCTCGAGCGGCCGCGGGTCAATTTTTCAGCCGGAGAGAGCGCGGCGCGGCCATCATCTTCATTTTCTCTGCTCCCGTCCGCCGGCGGGCCGCTTAATTGCGACAGCCGCACCGACCGGCCGCCCCGTCGGCAATTATCGCGAATGCACGGCCAGCCGCGAGGGCAGATGGCGCGTCCGTCGACCCGTCTCGTCTCGACATATCGATATGGCGTCCCGCGGCAGTCGACTTTCTAAACAAGCGGCTCATTACGGGCGGGTCACGCGTCGGAATCCATTACACGGCGACGCCGCCGGCCGCCGGCGCGTCCCAGTAAAATATCGCGCCGCCTCCTTCCCACAGCCGCCTGACCTCGGGACAGCGTGCGCTGGACGTCGCTTCCCGAGTCGCGTACTTAATTGCGCGCGCCGCTCGCGTTTCCATTAATGGTCGCCCACGTGACGTCACCTGGGGATCGGTTTCTCCTGTTAGCTGCCGCTGTATCGGACGTAGGAGTAAACGAACGTTAGACCTCGAGGATTAGAACAGACTCACTTGGTTTGCCCTATTGCCGTGAAGGCCGCTCTTCATGTCGCTAATTCTTCGCCGACTCGCTTTTTTTATAGTCTTTGTTTACTTGTACCAGCTGACATAAACTGAGGTGACAAAAGTCATGAGAGAGCGAAACTACATATACACATTGCGGTAGTCTTGCGTATACAAAGGGCATTGCATTGATGGAGCTTTTATTTATACCCAGGCGATGCCTGTGAAAAGGTTTACGACGTGATTGTGGCCTTATAACAGGAATGACACTGGAATAACAGTTGACGATGGACCCATGGACTATTTCGAAAGTCGTTAGGGTATTCAATATTCCGATATCCACAGTGTCAACAGTGTGCTGAGAATACCGAATTTCAGACATTACCTCTCACCATGGACAACGACGGACTTCACTTAACGACCGAGAGCAGCTGCGTAGAGTTTTCAGTGGTAACAGACAACCAAGACTGCCTGAGAAAACCGCAAAAAAAAAAAAACAGTGTAGGGCGTACGACGAACGTATCAGTTAGGAAACTGGGGCAAATTTGGCGTTAATGGGCTATGGTAGCAGACGGCTGACGAGAGTGCATTTGCTAACAGCATGATATCGCTTGCAGTGCCACTCCTGCGCTCGTGAGCACATCGGTTGGATCCTACACATGTGGAACACTGTGACCTGGTCTCATGGCTCCATATTTCAACTGGTAGGAGTTGATGTTAGGGTTCGAGTGTGACGCAGGACACACGAAGATATGGAACGAAGTTGTCAACAAGGCACTGTACAAGTTGATGGTGGCTGCACAATGGTGTGGGCTGTGTTTACATGGAATGGACCTGGTTCTCTGGTCAAATTTAACGGATCGTTCACTGGAAATGTTTGTTTGACCACCTGGAGACCATATGCAGTCACTCACGGAGTTCATGTTTCCAAATAAGGATGGAATTTTTATGGATGCCATGAGCTATGTATCAGGGCCACAGCTGGTCGCGATTGATTTGAAGAACTTTCTGGACAGTTCGAGCGAATGATTTGGCCAGCCAGATGACCCTACAAACATTTGCGGTACACAATCAAAAAGTCAGTTCGTGCACAAAATCCTGCAACTCTTTCCCAATCATAGGTGGCTTTAGAGGCACCATGGCTTGTTATTTCTGCAGTGGACTCCCAACGACCTGTTGACTCCATGGCAAGTCGAATTGCTGCACTACTCCAGGCAAAATAAGGTTCTCCTCGATATTAGGGGGCTTTCCAAAACTTTTATCACCATAGTCTAAGGCGAAAAATAACTATATTTTGAAAAATTATCAGAATTTACAAGATATCAAACCAAAACTTTACGACAATTCCCATAATAAAACACTCTACTAGTTACGTTGTCATGCATGGCACCATGAGCTTCAGGAATTTATTCCTATTTTCAGTTACATCTGTTTACAGCAGTTTTGTATGTGATATCTTTGTATGGACTGTTCTGCCTGGTTCAAATGGCTCTGAGCACTATGGGACTCAACTGCTGTGGCCATAAGTCCCCTAGAACTTAGAACCACTTAAACCTAACTAACCTAAGGACATCACACACATCCATGCCCGAGGCAGGATTCGAACATGCGACCGTAGCGGTCGTGCGGTTCCAGACTGTAGCGCCTTTAACCGCTCGGCCCTGTTCTGCCTCTCTTACTCAGTAGTCTTCTTTCATTATTTTAATATGAAACAGGCGCTCACTCACGAGAATTTATCACAACGTTCAAGTATGCCGGAACTTCAATCCGAAGGATTTAAGGTGTCCAATAGCATTACTAAAGTCGTGAAGAAGGCGGAAGGTAGACTCAAACGTATTGCGCTAATCGTAAGGAATTCCAATTCACTCATGAAAGAGGTAACTCACAAAACGCTTATTTGACCAATTCTTGAGTGGTGTTCATCTTTGTGGGACCATTAACAACTTGGACTAATGGAAAATGAGGAAAAATTCAAAGACCAGTTACATGATCCGTCACGGGGCGTGAGAGTTCAACGAAAAGCAGTGGGGAGGGGGGCGTTGAAGATAAAGAGATTCTGCTTTACTGAGTTCTTACAAAGAAAATTACAGGGCACTCTCCAAAATGAGTCAAGAATCATATTACTTCCTCCAGCATACATTTCGCGGAAGGATCACGACTCTAAAATCAGAGACATTCAGGCTCAAACAAAAGGAGGGTAGAACAATCTTTCTGGATGTTTACCATTCACGATAGGATCACGTGGCATGAGTGTATGCACAAGGTGATTCAGCTCAACTGTTCGCCTGACGTCTTTTATGAACCGTTGAAGGTACCTGTGGCATAACAGGACGTGGTAGGGCTGGCATGAACTGTGTGTGATAACAATTTTGAGACTTTTCTGTAACAACATGGTAGAGATTTTATATCACAACCAATCTCAAGAAAACTAACAATAGCAATGCCTTAAAATATAATAACAAGTGGCTGAATAACAACCAATATTCAGTAACAGACTAATGCCCTCAAGGCAAAATGTAATAACAATTACAATTAATTTAAATTCAATGTCAGGTAACTATCCCCAAAAATACTAGCCATAATACCAAAAAAATAATAATTTAAAGAAATTACAGTGGAGCCACCCACGGAACGAGAACAATTTAGACACATTTCCGATTCGAAAATGAATTGAATGCATAGGAACCAGGGCACCCAATACAATTTTACTGTAACCGTGAGAACGCATATATGGAAGTTTGGCTTAAGTAAGCGTGACGGTAGTCTCTGTCAAATAACACAGAGATAAGAAGTCATAAATGTAACAAGACGAAAGAAATTTCTTTAAAATTCAAAATTACAACAGGATGAGAGAATGTTTCCAAACAAAATCTCAAAATAGCTTCAGGCCTTGTACTCAAATAAGTTGTTGTTGGCAACAACATTAAAAAGAAGATGTAGGCTTCATAACTCACTCATTACACAAGGAACCAGAGCAGTAATTACAACAACACTATATCGATGGCTTCTAAATATGCTAAGTATTTGCTTTGCTTTCAACTGCTAACATCACTTGGTAAAAGTGACAATAGCTTAACCTAGTGGTTGACTGAGGATACACCACTACAGGGAGAGCACTTTACAAATATTCAGAATCAGGGCAATCTATTACAAAAATGTTTAACACTCGCACTTCACAATAGTAAATAGTCACACTTGCACTGACTAAGGACCTATGAACACACTGGTAACACTGGCTGCTGTTTCCTACAATCATATTGCCAATAGTACAGAGGAAAGAGTTAGGAACAGCTTTCACGCAACGAGGAAAGTTCTGTATGACAACGCAAACACACACAGCTCAAGACAGAGGGTACACCAATGCTGCTTTCCAGGTACCGCCAGAAACGGCAGCCAGCACCTGCCTTGCCATGCTGCTACTGTTAGGACGGCATTCCCTTCTTATCGGCCGCTGACCAGACCACAGCCAGGTACCAGTCGGACCCATCCCATTGGGCTGCTCGGCACTCCTCCAGGTTTGCCTCTGATGTCTCCCAGTTCCGCCCGACGTGTTCAGCCGGCCTCACACGCCGACTCACGCTGGCGCTGGTGTCGCGGCGCTCTCGTCGACAGAGCCCTCACATTGTGGCGCTGCTTCAGCCGCAACTTTAATGGCGCGGCTTTTCGAAGTGCTGCCGCTGAGAAACGTCTTGTGACGCCACAACATCGTAATTCTGTTTACACACAAATGAACTGCGAATAGGCACTCACCAAACAATGTACAAGTATAATGTGTTTTCATAGTTTCGTTAATTAATAAGATATCGTTATAAACTCCACTTTTTCAGATGGAACTGTAGTAATTTCTGCTACTACGAAGTTATAAAAAGATGAGTTCAATGGCGTTCCACCTTTAGAATTCTGTTTTGTAGTTTCGCAGAAATTACAGTATTTACAAATTAGGATTTATCTACCTTGAATCCCCTCCCCCCCCCCCCCCCCCCATGAACCATAGACCTTGTCGTTGGTGGGGAGGCTTGCGTACCTCAGCCATACAGATAGCCGTACCGTAGGTGCAACCACAACGGAGGGTTATCTGTTGAGAGGCCAGACAAACGTGTGGTTCCTGTAGAGGGGCAGCAGCCTTTTCAGTAGTTGCAGGGGCAACAGTCTGGATGATTGACTGATCTGGCCTTGTAACACTAACCAAAACGGCCTTGCTGTGCTGGTACTGCGAACGGCTGAAAGCAAGGGGAAACTACAGCCGTAACTTTTCCCAAGGGCATGCAGCTTTACTTTATGGTTAAATGACGATGGCGTCCTCTTGGGTAAAATATTCCGTAGGTAAAATAGTGCCACATTCAGATCTCCGGGCGGGGACTACTCAAGAGGACTTCGTTATCAGGAGAAACAAAACTGGCGTTCTACGGTCGCTGAGTAGTTAAGTAATGGTAATATGTCTTCTTCTATGTATAAGTTCACATGCAATTCCTTGAAATACGTTAGTGCTATTTCCTGCTTCTTTGTGGTTACAGGATTTTCTTTGTTTCTCAGGAGGGGCACTTGATGTTAGTGTACCATGTAGTTTCGTAGAATTTACCGTGCTGCATTGCCTTTTTGAATAGTAAGTACTTTTATGATTCTCGAATGTTTGCGGAAATGGGATGAGATGTAATTATGTTATAATAAGACATAATATTTCATATAAGCTGAAAGGTCATCGTTTCCGCACCAGAGAGTACTCAAATGTACTTTTCAGTAGTTTATCACCCATGTCATTAGTTAGCATGAATCTTAGCATCCAATTGTGACCACCAATGTGATATCGTTCCCTGTACTTTTCTATTTCTGGCCATACGGATTTGGAATGTTTGATTTTCTTGAGTCACAGTTCGTGACTCAGAAATTTGGCTATGACTTCCGTATCCCTTCCGTCTGGACATCCTTTTTAGTTTTCAGATTTATTATGTCCCACATGTTGCACACAGTATTAGTAGCACCGTAAGATACTTCACAGCGTTGCAGCGTCGTTGTGGACGTGTGTACAGTGAAGAAAAGCGATATTCTCATGTAAGGACCCATTTACTTCGCTGTACCAAGTACGCTTACAGTCGCAAGCAGCAGCGGTAAAACAAGGCGAACAAATTCACAGAAAAGAGGAATGTTATACTGGTACAGAATTTACCCTTCGTTACACACTGTCGGGTGACTTGTGATCAGTCCGGAACCGCGCTGCTGCTACGGTCGCAGGTTCGAATCCTGCTTCGGGCATGGATGTGTGTGCTGTCCTTAGGTTGGTTAGGTTTAAGTAGTTCTAAGTCTAGGGGACTAATGACCTCAGATATTAAGTCCCATAGTCCTCAGAGCCATTTGAACCATTTGACTTGTGGAGTAAGGATGTACCCTTCTGGTCACTGGAACATCGTGAAGGCAGCAGACAACGAACGTCAAACTGGCATGAAGTCTCCTTCACGCATGGATATGCATCTCATCATTACCACACAAAATGGAAAAACGTCATATACAGTCAGTTTATACAGAAAGGTGACGCAGCGGGTTTCTCACTCGGAAATTTAAATTACACTCTAAGACAAAGAAAAATCGATGCAACACGGAGTAAATGGGACGGAAATCGGCAGGTGAGATGTACATGTACAGACAAGCAAATAATTAGTTTCAGAAAAACTGGATGATTTGTTGAAGAGATAGAGCTTCAGAAATTGAGCAAGTAAATCACGCGTTGGTTAATCTCTGGCCCTTATACAAGCAATTATTCGGCTTGGAATTGACTGATAGAGTTGTTGCATGTTCTCCTGTGCAACTGGATGGTCATCGAGGCCCAGTTCTGAGCTTGATTCACCACTGAAGACAATTCAACTCCAGTCAATGAGATTCCAGGCCGAGGATCTGTCTGGAGACGTCCCGGTCAGCGGTGACATACCATCTCAATTGTCGCTCGCCACGCAATCCGACAACCAAGAGTGATTTCCCGTGGTGCCATTTCTGTTCTTAGCAGCACCCTTACAGCACATCACCATGTTTACAATATTCTACGCCCCGTTTTGCTTCCTTTTGTGGCAAGCCATCCTGGTCTTACATTTCAGCTAATAAAACCCACATGGAATCTTCGAGGGTTTCTACCACTTGCCTTCATGCTCGCCAAACTCTAGCTTGTGCTGAAAGGTGGCATGATGTCTCACCAAATGAGAACGCTTGGAGATTATAGACAGGGAATTAAAACAGCTCAAGATTTTGACGACATAACGTGGCAATTGGACAGAATTTGGCACGACTGCCGTCGGGATGATATCCAACAATTCTGTCAATCAGTTCCAAGCGGGATAACAGCTTGCGTCAGGGACAGAGATCAAACAAAGCTTATTTACTTTTTCACATTTTCAAGCTCTTTGTCCTTTTTTTGTCTTGCAGTGCATTTCTGGAGCAAATCTTACTAAAATTGTTGTTGGTAGATTGCATTCGTCCTTCTCATTGGAGTCAATCACCTGGCGTGATGATATGTGGCACTACTGGGTTCGTAACATAGTAACTTGAAGCTCGCATAGATGTGGCGCCTTATGTTCATGGCACGACCACTACAAGTTCGCATATGGAGAGTGGCCATTACATTGCTGGCATATTAAGGCCAAAGAGTCTGCCGTACCTTCGAGGTCTGCGTGAGGTTATCTTCCAAACAAGATAATGCAAAATCGGAAGTTACCCGTGCTGTTATGACCTCCCTTGGAGTTCGGCTGTTGCCCTGGCCAGCATGTTCTGCAAATCTCGAATCCATTGGAAAACTTCAGGGCGTCAGATACCGAGAGATTATCTAGCCACCATTTGCCAAGCTCTACGTTCGATAAGCTGTGGCACAGAGATGGAGCAACACTGACAAGGGAAACTGCCCATCCAGGACCCCTCAGATACAATGGTAAGATGATCCATTGTATAGCGTGTAAAAAAAATGAACACAGATCAAGCATGAAAACAGGAATAAGCTATACTAAACGACAAAAACTGAAGCAAAATAGCGACAGCGAATGGTCCAAGTTGAAGATGTGGAACATCGGCCGCATTGGAAGAACTACAGCGTCGTGGTTGTCTGGTCATGGCGTTGGACTACAAACCGGATGATCTGCTTTCAGAGCTCTCTCGTCGCCATTTTTTTTTCCACAAAATTATGAACTGTCTGACCGGTGATTGACGTGTCTGGGCGCTGTATTCAAATTTATGTCTGTGTCGTGTTGTAATGTCAGTTTGCAACAGCGAGGTGTAAGGGGGGGGACCTCCAGATGTACGAACCTCCCGTCTGTTCTACAGAAGTACGACATGATATGACTCTTGCGTTCGGTTTTGGAAGTTTTGACTCTAGAATTCCTTTGTTGTAACGTAGTTCACACCCGTTCATTTGATGTTTTCATTTCTGTGAGAGGTCTATGCGGAATCTCGTCATCTCTCAGTATTCATCACATTCAGTTGCGACGGTGATATATGTTACACAACTGGCCATTAGAATTGCTACACCAAGAAGAAATGCAGATGATACTCGTAAACGGGTATTCATTGGACAAATACATTATACTAGAACTTACATGTGATTACATTTTCACACAATTTGGGTGCATAGATCCTGAGAAATCGCCACCCAGAACAACCATCTCTGGCCGTAATAACGGCCTTGATACGCCTGGGCATTGACTCAAACAGAGCTTGGATGGCATGTACAGGTACAGCTGCCCATGCAGCTTCAACACGATACCACAGTTCACCAAGAGTAGTGACTGGCGTATTGTGACAAGCCAGTTGGTCGGCCACCATTGACTAGACGTTTTCACTTGGTGAGAGATCTGGAGAATGTGCTGACCAGGGCAGCAGACGAACATTTTATGTATCCTGAAAGGCCCGTACAGGACCTGCAACATGCGATCGTGCATTATCCTGCTGAAATGTAGGGCTTCTCAGGGATCGAATGAAGGGTAGAGTCACGGGTCGTAACACATCTGAAATGTTACATCTACTGTCCAAAGTGCCGTCAATGGGAACAAGAGGTGACGGAGAGGTGTAACCAATGGCATTCCATACCATCACGCCGGGTCATACGCCAGTATGTGCGTTCACCGCGATGACGCCGAACATTGATGTGACCATCATGATGCTGTAAACAGAACCTGGATTCATCCACAAAAATGACGATTTGCCATTCGTGTACCGAGGTTCGTCTTTGAGCACACCATCGTAGGTGCTCCTGTCTGTGATGCAGCGTCGAGAGTAACCACAGCCATGGTCTCCGAGCTGATAGTCCATGCTGCTGCAAACTTCGTCGAATTGTCCGTGCAGATGGTTGTTCTCTTTGCAACGTACCTATCTGCTGCCTCAGGGAACGAGACGTGGCTGGACGATCCGTTACAGACATGCGGATAAGACGCTGTCATCTCGACTGCTAGTGATTCGAGGCCATTGGGATCCAGCACGGCGTTCCGTATTACCCTCCTTAATCCACCGACTCCATATTCTGCTAACAGGCATTGGATTTCGACCAATGCGAGCAGCAATGTCGCGATGTGATAAACCGCATTCGCGATAGGCTACAATCCGAACTTTATAATAGTCGGAAACGTGATGGTATGCATTTCTCCTCATTACACGAGGCATCACAA
This sequence comes from Schistocerca cancellata, assembly GCF_023864275.1. Taxonomy (NCBI): domain Eukaryota; kingdom Metazoa; phylum Arthropoda; class Insecta; order Orthoptera; family Acrididae; genus Schistocerca; species Schistocerca cancellata. The sequence goes on from NC_064633.1 coordinate 514,657,444, forward strand.
CAACGTTTCACCAGGCAACGCCGTTCAACTGCTGTTTGTATATGAGAAATCGGTTGGAAACTTTGCTCATGTCAGCACGTTGTAGGTGTTGCCACCGGCGCCAACCTTGTGTGAATGCTCTGAAAAGCTAATTATTCGCATATCACAGCATCTTCTTCCTGCCAGTTAAATTTCGCGTCTGTAGTATGTCATTGTGGTGTAGCAATTTTAATGGCCAGTAGTGTATTATCACACGACTCATATTCTATAAACAGTGCATAGTATGACAACTGCCAAGATAAACTAGGGAACAGACACGTCAATGACCGGACGGACACTTCATAATTTTTGTACATGTTGTGTACATAGTTCCGCGTAGTCAGCGCATACACAACTTTCCCACTAGAGCACGCCCCACTAAGCACAACAGCGCAGGTGCAGTGCTCGTCCGTCTCCGCACTACGAGATGGCGCTGCCATAGAGACGGACCAAATTCTGCTTCCGCCGATCCGCGTATTAATATGTAACACAGGCAATGACATTGCTGCTAACGTAGAACCTTTTCTCCTCGCGGATCACACTCGCGCAATTATACATGAACGCGCGAGGTATTATAATGAGTGTACAGACCTCCAATTAGTCAGTCTGCATTTGTCTGAACCAGTCTGTACCAGTCTGCTTTAGTCTGTGCCAGTCTGTCCGAGTTATACATTTGTCTGTACCAGTCTATAGCCAAGTTTCAGTCTGCGCCTAATAAGATTACCATATTCCTGTACATAGCCGTGAAGATAAATGTACAGAGACTTTAATCAAGTATCAGAGATATGTGAGAATAAGATTAACGTACCAATACCAAAGATACCAAAGGTATTTCAGATTGTCCATTGTAAATAGCTTCATGAACCAAGTTAAATAATTTTTATGCTTGTTATTATTTTAATAAATGTGTGTGAAAATTAATCAAGTTCTGTTTAAAGTTGGTCATTGTCAATCTGCTACTCTAAGCGTGCAAGTGGCATTTCTATTGTCTGACCTAACGGCAGAAGATAAACACGCCACGATAAGACCACGAAACGTATTGCTGACACTCACCTACTTCGTTAGAGCGACAAGTCAAATAATCTGATGGTGTGTGTGCTTGAGGTCTTACAGTACGCACACCACAGTACAAAAGAAAAAAAAATGGGAAGAGGAACATTTGAACCCGAATCTGCCGGTTGGCAAATCAACACCGTGACCACACCACCACGAGACCGTGGTTCTTCCAACCCGCTCTATGTTGCACATATCCAGCTTGGACCGTCCGCTATTTCTGTTTTGCTCCTTCTTTCACAGTGCAGTACACCTTCCTGTTTTCACGCTTGATCTGTGTTCAGTTTCCGAAGGACTATCCACTGGGCCATTTCATCATTAAATCTGGGAGGGGATGCGATGTAGAGTTTTCCTTGTGAGTGACGTAGCTATATCTGTCATCTAAGATCTGTTCAACACGAACCCCAGCCGGGTCATAACTACTGTTGCCGCCAGTGTTTGCACTTTTATCAAATTTCGCACCCTATGCCAATATAAATCATTCCCCCCCCCCCTGGCTCTGCAGTGCAGACCCCCTGGCAACTTCGGAGCCCGCAGTTCCGCCGGTTGCCCTGCGTCCCCAGCACCGCACCGACCGGCGACCTCGGCGTCTGGGCTCGACCCGCCGCTCGCGCCCGGTGGCGGATGCTGCGTTGCCCTTGGCTCTCGCCGCACGCCTAATTACCGATTGCTCGCCTTTAATTTGTTTCCACAGGAGCTGCGCGAGCCCCTTCTCCTCGCTCATTCGCCGGCGCGATTATGTATGCTTTCTACAACTGCCACTTTCGAGGATGGCAGAGCCGCGCACCCGTCATTTAGGCGGCCACCGGCCACCGCACGCGTGCGCTTCGCGACATTCGAATGCGTGCCGGCTGGCGCTGGGATGTGGGGCGCCGGTAATCCTCGTGTGTGGTGAAACTCATATCCCGGACATGACCTCTCCGACACGTTTCCTACGTCGCTACCTTAATACGAAAATTCCAGTCCACCTTCGTGCAGCCTTTGATAATTGCCCCTTAAGAGAGACTTTTGGCACCTAAAAGGGGCAAGAAACCTTGCTACACAATTCCAGACCACATCCACTCTCTTACTCCACTCCACTTCTCAATTACCAGCAAAAACAGGACAGCGCGGTACAGAAATTCATCAAGAGGCCAAATTTTTTATTTTACAGGACACAGTCCATATTCCACCTTGTTAGACTAAAAGGAAGACAGCGATGTAATCTCTCTGGATGAGGAACGACTGTCCCAGTATTTCCCGTTGATGTGGTGCGTAATAGCTTTTTTTCACACACGGATCAATAGAACATAATACCCTTTTTTTCGTGGAGGGGGGGGGCTTCGCCTACTCTCAACTTCCTTGATTTTTTGGATATATTGCAGCATCTGTCTTCCCGTACGCCCTTTGCCGTCTACAGCTCCCTCTAGTCCCATGCAAGCTACAATTTGGTATCTTAACATATAACTTTGTAAGCATGTATCTAGTAGCATTGATATCGATTATGATAACATCGCTATGGTCGCTTTTTTGTTTTTTCGCGTCAGAACGAGAGAGGAGACACGTGGTGGTTTCCTAACCGTGTGTTTGGTGTGAAGATGTTAAGGAATCAGGCTAGGAGAACAAGTAAATTTTGTGACTGTAAAGGTCTTTGATGCTGTGCAATCATTCGTGTACCTCACGAGACGTAATCCGCGGTTCGCGAAGTCATAAAACCACGATAACAATCGCGAGAACATGATTAGATGCCCTCGAGCATCTCATCTGCGCCGGTAAATGAAACTTGGATTACCTATATTGCCACGAACGCCGCATCTGGATTGCAGTGAGGGATAATGTATTATGGTGTAGTGATACTGTATGTATCAGTGTGTTAACATATTTGTTATTTTGTGAAGAGTGTAACAGTGCAGCCCTGTGTAGTGGAAATGTTAAAAAAAATACATCAATGGATTATACTCGGCTAAAACTTAAATTTTGGTAATTGGCACACCTTCACTCCTCTTGTTAGCTATCGTTTATTACAGCAATACTCAAGCTGCTGCTCCTAGACTGCAAGGCAAGAAGCGAGTGACGATTGGAATTATGAGGTGAGTAGGTACAATTAGCAAACTCAGACGGAACTATAGCCCCACACTCCCCAATTCGCTTACAACGTATCGTTCTATGCCTCCTTCTATTTTCTGATGTCCATAAACATCTCATCGATTCCCTGAAGATCCTTCTCATTTTTTACCTTACCAGTTCACTTACGTTTTCAGCATCCTTCTTCAACATCACATAATCACATCTCAGAATCTTCGATTGTCATCATTTCCGGTTTTTCCACACTCCATAACTCGGTTCTCTACAGTCCTATGCTCCAGATGTACATTCCAATACGTTTCTACCTCAGTTTGCCTGTGCTAGTCTGTTTCTCACATTTTCCATGCTTCTTCCGTCATATGTTGCTTTGTTTTCAATGTAGAATAAACCCTTCACTTAGTCTGCCCATCTGATAAGAAGCTAATACGTCAAATAAACCGCAAGCAAAGGATTGGCTGATTTGAGGGAGGACACCAAACAGCGAGGTTATTGATCCCATCGGATTAGGAAAAGATGGGGAAGGAAGTCGGCCGTGCCCTTTCAAAGGGACCTTCCCGGCATTTGCCTGAGCGATTTAGGGAAATCGCGGAAAATCTAAATCAGGATGGCCGGACGCGGGTTGGAACCGTAGTCCTCCCGAATGCGAGTCCAGTGTCCTAGCGACTGGCTCAATCAACGAAAGGAAATCAAGGACTTAAACTGTACGTGAAGCTTCTTGCAAAGTAGAACAGCTTTCCATAGAGACTTATACGCTATTTCCTTAAATAGAGGCACCATAGAGCGTTGCTCCTATGTTTGGGTCGAACATATTCAGATATAAGCATTGCACCTGTCGCTGTAGCGAACACTAAAGTAAATTAGATTTTCTCATGGGATCTAGAGTGGAAACCTTTAGTAGAAACATGGTGACGTTCACCCACAATGGTCATAGTATTTTTAGAGAACGGAGAATTAAGATGGGTTGTGCAGCAGTTCAGTTGCTTCCACACTATATCTCACGTGGGCGTCTTGAGAATGGAATAAGACAGTTGTGTTAAACCACAATCTGATCTCCATCGCTTCATACGTGAACTGAATGTGACAGAAAGGGGTTAACACTGGAACGAAATATCTCCTGATAAGAAACTGCAAAAAGGTGGGAATTTATGGAGATGGGACCTGGATAAACTGAAAGAACCAGAGGTTGTACAGAGTTTCAGGGAGAGCATAATGGAAAAATTGACAGGAATGAGGGAAAGAAATAAAGTAGAAGAAGAATGGGTAGCTTTGAGGAATGAAATAGTGAAGGCAGCAGAGAATCAAATAGGTAAAAAGACGAGAGCTCATGGAAACCTTTGGGTAACAGAAGAAATATTGAATTTAATTGATGAAAGGAGAAATTAAGAAATGCAGTAAATGAAGCAGGCAAAAAGGAATACAAACGTCTCAAAAATGATATCGACAGGATGTGCAAAATGGCTAAGCAGGGATGGCTAGAGGACAAATGTAAGGATGTAGAGGCTTATCGCGCTAAGGGTGAGATAGATACTGCCTACAGGAAAATAAAAGAGACCTTTGGAGAAAGTAGAACCACTTGCATGAATATCAAGAGCTTTGATGGAAACCCAGTTCTAAGCAAAGAAGGGAAAGCAGAAAGGTGGAAGGAGTATATGGAGGGTCTATACAGGTGCGATGTACTTGAGGACAATATTATGGAAATGGAAGAGGATGTAGATGAAGATGAAATGGGAGATATGATACTGCGTAAAGAGTTTGACAGAGCACTGAAAGACTTGAGCCGAAACAAGGCCCCCGGAGAAGACAACATTCCGTTAGAACTACTGAAAGCCTTGGGAGAGCCAGTCCTGACAAAACTCTACCATCTGGTCAGCAAGATGTATGAGACAGGCGAATTACCCTCACGCTTCAAGAAGAATATAGTAATTCCAATCCCAAAGAGAGCAGGTGTTGACAGATGTGAAAATTACCGAACTATCAGTTTAATAAGTCACAGCTGCAAAATACTAACGCGAATTCTTTACAGACGAATGGAAAAACTGATAGAAGCCGACCTCGGTGGAGATCAGTTTGCATTCCGTAGAAACGTTGGAACACGTGAGGCAATACTGACCCTACGATTTATCTCAGGAGAAAGATTAAGGAAAGGCAAACCTACGTTTCTAGCATTTGTAGACTTAGAGAAAGCTTTTGACAATGTTGATTGGAATACACTCTTTCAAATTCTGAAGGTGGTAGGGGTAAAATACAGGGAGCGAAAGGCTATTTACAACTTGTACAGAAAGCAGATGGCAGTTATAAGAGTCGAGGGGTATGAAAGGGAAGCAGTGGTTGGGAATGGAGTGAAACAGGTTTGTAGCCCATCTCCGATGTTATTCAATCTGTATATTGAGTAAGCAATAAAGGAAACAAAAGAAAAGTTTCGAGTAGGTATTAAAATCCATGGAGAAGAAATAAAAACGTTAAGGTTCACCGATGACATTGTAATTTTGTCAGAGACAGCAAAGGACTTGGAAGAGCAGTTGAATGGAATGGACAGTGTCTTGAAAGGAGGGTATAAGTTGAACATCAACAAAAGCAAAACGAGGATAATGGAATGTAGTCGAATTAAGTAGGGTAATGCTGCGGGAATTAGACTAGGAAATGGGACACTTAAAGTAGTAAAGGCGTTTTGCTATTTGGGGAGCAAAATAGCTGATGATGGTCGAAGTAGACAGGATATAATATGTAGACTGGCAATGGCAAGGAAAGCGTTTCTGAAGATGAAACATCGAGTATAGATTTAAGTGTCAGGAAGTCGTTTCTGAAAGTATTTGTATAGAGTGTAGCCATGTATGGAAGTGAACGTGGACGATAAATAGTCTAGACAAGAAGAGAACAGAAGCTTTCGAAATGTGGTGCTACAGAAGAATGCTGAAAATTAGATGGGTAGATCACATAACTAATGAGTTACTGTATAGAATTGAGGAGAAGAGGAACTTGTGGCCCAACTTGACTATAAGAAGGGATCGGTTGGTAGGACATGTTCTGAGACATCGAGGGAACACAAATTTAGCATTGGAGGGCAGCGTGGAGGGTAAAAATCGTAGAGGGAGACCAAGAGATGAATACACTAAGCAGATTCAGAAGGATGTTGGCTGCAGTAGGTACTGGGAGATGAAGAATCATGCACAGGATAGAGTAGCCTGGAGAGCTGCATCAAACCAGTCTCAGGACTGAAGACCACAACAACAACATGAGCTCTTGCGAATTATTTACGTAGGTGTGTATGTATGTGATATGTGTTTTTGTGTACGCGATCACAACATTGTACTAGGACTTGCTAAACGTATGTGGACACTTGGAATCCTGAAAGATTCATTGTTTGTGTAAATAGCTAGTGCCTTGTATAATAGAACAGACGAAGAACGTGGCGCCAGTGGTCTGTCCTCACAATTTATTCAATTCAGAGCTAGTGAAACGATAAATTCGTAGTTCGTGTAGTCATGAGTTCTTGAGTGAATTCACGAGAGCGTCAGAACTGCTACAGTGCCGTGCCTGTGGAAAAGAGAAACGAAGGAAGACTAGGATGAAACGTCCAATCGGCGACGATTTCATTAGAGATTGATGAACTGACGCCTCGTAGCCAAGAGACAGACACATTGCGAAGGAGGTCATTTCTGATGCAAGGTGACGATGAACATAAATGAAACCATAGTCAGAGTTTATTATTGGACATAACTTCTAGAAAATTCTTCTTTTTCTTGTTATCACTGTTCCGTACTTCGTTCTACTGATCTACAACATAACAGAAAAATATACATCCAAAGTGTTTAGAAATAGGTTACTGGAGAAGATGAAACAAATGAAGGGTTCAAGCCACCAATTTTCTTTCTCAATCCAAACAAACCCATTCTCATCCGCCACAAAGCTGCTATATGGACAATATTCTTCATTGACAACTTCTGTCTGTCATCGAGATCAACATCTGGTGTACATGTTGTTATATGATACCAGCTTATTATTTTTTTAAGTAGCGGTTTCACTGATAATAATCGGTCGACCAGAAGATATCAGCGAACGTAATACATAATCGGTAAAGAACCTTAGATACGTAGTTGATTTTTGAGAATTCAGAACATCACCTCTCTTATTCGTTAATAATACTGATATTAATCGCATGTAGCGGACGGGGAAATAAGTGGGTGACCAAAACTAAAATTTAAAAAGGAGTTTATTATGATAATTTGGCTCTTAGAGGCAGCAGTGGGGTTAAATGGATAGTACATTCGCATCCTTAAGTTAATGCAGCTTTGAGATCCACGAAAAACATTAATGTCATGAGGACACTGTGTGGGATAACGAGGAAACATATGATTTACGAGGCACTCCAGTACCGGACCGACTAGAAGTCTACAAGGACAGGTTTAGATACAGTCGTGACCACGTGTTACTCACGCATGGCAGTATTAGAGAAGTAAGCAGAAAGATGGCTCAGCGAGCATGCTCGGAATACACCAGGCGGGGACAGGTTATTAGCAGAATAGTGGCTTCCCAAAGTCATCAACAGATGGAATAGTAGATTAATGTTGGCCGCGGAATCTTTGCACGACCGTAAAAGAGAATTCCAAGAGAGAGGAGACAGGAATAGGTTTAAAATATGTGAAAGCCTGTCGCCAGGGCCGTTATCCTTTTTTAGTAATTGAATTTTCCCAACAAATGTGATTCTCATACCGAGCCTTTTTCTGCCGTATTTTTCACTATCCATTAACTGAGTGCAATACATCGTTTCGTAATGTTACGTTCAGTTTTGTAATAGATTTTACTGAGTCAGCATAAGAGGAAAATCTACCCACATACGTAGTCGTCCGCCGCTCGTGGTCTCGCGGTAGCGTTCTCGCTTCCCGAGCACGGGGTCCCGGGTTCGATTCCCGGCGGGGTTAGGGATTTTCACCTGCCTCGAGATGACTGGGTGTTTGTATTGTCCTCATCATTTCATCATCATCCAGGAAAGTGGCGCAATTGGACTGAGCAAAGATTGGGTAACTGTACGGGCGCTGATAACCACGCTGTTGAGCGCCCCACAAACCAAACATCATCACACAAACATATACGTAGTCGATGTTGACAAAGTAGGCCAAGTGCGGTGGCGCTCTAATGGGAGATAGCCGGTTCGAATCGTGGTGGTGGATGACATTTTCAGTGCCATTTCGTGGACTTCAATTGGAGAAGAGATGGTGGTGTAACGTCCCTGATCGTCATGTCCGTGATTAAATTCCAAATCTGTCGGCAGTGTTTATGAAGTGAGGGCATGTGGCACTGTCGATTGTGACGTGACCCGGCCGACGGGTGGGGACTTAAGCCCAACTGCCCCCTTGGTGCTACTGCAGAGGATTAGGCTGCTTGCGGCACCGAGTTTCTCCCACCCTTCTCTCTTCATAACCACACAACGCAAACGTATAGTCCTACGTACTCATCCAGTGCACTCAACAAATATACATGACACACAACACTCACATAATCCCGAAGAAAGGGGAAACTATTTGTAGAGGAAGAAAATCCTTTCCCACTAAGCGGCTGAATCCGCCTCTTGGGTTCTTCCAGCTAACAATTCCGTGCAAGTTTACTAGTGTTAAATCTTTTTCCATCAACAAAACTCATTACGCTGGACGTTCGCTCAGACATAGAGAGGGACTTACATGAAAGAGACTAGGCAGCTATGTACGTGACTGCAGGATTACATCACTTTCCCCAGCTACAGGCCCAAATTGCAGCAAACATCGCGTGACGGTATCTGCATAATACCCTTCACTTCCCTGCAAGCTCTCCTTCATTGACTTACGCAGTTAAGAGCATTTGATAGGTGCCTCCAGTGTATTACGCAGTCTTGTTCCAGTACCTTATGTAAACACGAGAACGCTTATGTTGTTCCGACCTTTAGCTTAAGGATCATCTCCGACACGCACAACGATCGTGCCCTTAATTCTACAATGTTGCGAGTATTCCGTAAATGGAACATACATGGTATGAACTTCCAGCATCGAAAGTCGACTACCAGCGTCTAACGAAGTCTTTAAATATGCTAGTATTTGAAAAACTTTCGTTTCTTTAAACCTGTTTAGACATTGACATTTTGCTCATAATATACTGGTATAATGCAGAAGGAATAACAAAATAGTTAAACGAAATGCAGAAAACACCTAACGTTATAGCACGAGATCTGACTCTGTTTTGCAGTCCGGAAGTGAAAAAGAAAATTGGTGATATTGCTACCTCTTTCCTAATGAATAATGAAACATAAACATGGCTCTGAGCACTATGGGACTTAACATCTGTGGTCATCAGTCCCCTAGAACTTAGAACTACTTAAACCTAACTAACGTAAGGACATCACACACATCCATGCCCGGGGCAGGATTCGAACCTGCGACCGTAGCGGTCGCGCGGGTCCAGACTGTAGCGCCTAGAACCGCTCGGCCACTTCGGCCGACAAGGAAACATAAAATTAGAGACATCTCCTTCGTAGAATATGTTGCCTTTTGTGAATTTTGATGCTTATATTTGCTGTACGCTATGAGAATCTGCTATAACCAGTTTCGACATATCGGCAGAACTTCTTTAGGAACTTCTTTGTTTGATCACTATTACAAATTTAAGGCTTTGCTGGTCTTTTTGTTCTCGACCTGTAGTATTTGTTTGCGGCTGTTGCGACATGTGGTTCTTCTCCTTTGAAAATAGTAAGCCATTATTATTGTTTATGTGTTTTTGGACGTGTATTGGAAAGGTCGAACACGCACTTTGTGCTGTGTTCTGATGTTGAGGGGGAAGCTACCTTTGTCTACCGGACGTTCACGCTATTGATCAAAAATTACAATGCGTGAGGAATCGGGTGAGACCAACTCATTTTATTTACCGTGACGGAGCTTAGTTTTGCGTGGCGACGTTAATTTGGGATCGTTCACTTCTATTAATCCGCGAGCCGGTACCAGATCGCGTGCTTCCGCGAAGTAAAAGGCACTAATTGCTTGCTATTACGAACTGTTTACAAGCTGAAACTTCCAGAATGTTTACAAGCTGGTTGTTGCTTCACGTATTGCTTTATTTCACTCCATGATATTATAAACTCAAAGGTGCTAACCTATCCTGAAGGGTAAAGATTAGTTGTTCAAGGAATTAGAACCGTGCATTTCGGAATATGTTGCTTTGGTCTGTAATGTTTAACCTTGAAGCTATAGGTTCAAATGCCATTACGGGGTTGTACAGATTATCTTTGTGCCCATTGATAACATACTACTTGTTAAATTCACTTCTCACTATTTCGTTTCACCGAGAACCATATCACTCCTTGTATTTCACTTACTCAAAAGTCCGATGCTGGCAGAACGCCATCTCTTTGCCTTACGTAATTCGTCATCTTGATAAACAGCCATATGACTACTGAGTCACGACTGAGAAATCGGAGTAATTAACAGAAATTCTCTTCATGGACATTATGTTTCAGGTGCTGACAAAGATAAGTCTTAGCGTGCTTTGTTTCTGACTTCTGCTACGAGGCATTGTGTTGCGTCGTCTCTCTTAAGTAGTGCAATGCTACGTACGAAGGAAATTAGAACTTTTAAATGATCTTTCTGCTAAGCAACTATTCCTTGCATTCTGAATTTATTTCTACACGAACGAGAAGGTTGTCTCATTGCACAGCTCGATGCTAGGAAAGGAAAACTAATCTTTAACGTATCTGTCGCGTTCACGAACAAGTACCCTAATAAGCCGATTTCAGATTTTATAAAGGCATATCCCCGTTTCTTTCGTTGTGCAATTGTGTGACTTTCCATTTAATTGACGAGTCAGACAGCATTCCGAAGTTGTTCTCTCGGGCATTAGAAACATAGATTCTGCAGATCATAAAAGTATCAGGTAGTATTTGTTACTTCCTATTAGATTAATCTGTGCATATTCATATCCATACACACTACAATACGTCTTGGAAGTTAAGTGGACTGTTATAACAAAGGGGGCTGTGTTTCAGTCTCGCTGTTTCCGCAATGGGACGGGGTCCTGTCACCGTGCCCTATCCTTTGTCTACAGCGAATTCCTCCTCCATAACATGGGACTGTCTTTCGACAAAATTACATTTGTTGCCGTAAAAACTTTTTGCTTGCTCACGAAGACCTAGATCCATGAAAAATCGTCATTATATTTGTAAGCCTAGTCTGATAAGAAAATGGAAAATACGCCTCAACTGCGTATCTTTTGCACTTACAAGACAAGAGGAAGGTGACCCTCGCTCTATATTTTACGTCCCTTTCACAAGGCAACTACAAAGTCGCTTTGGTTTCATCATAAACCTGAATTGCTCACCACGACATATCATGATATGTACAGATCGGCCGTAAGTCAAGCACAGTTCTTGGGATGAAGGGTCAACCTGTCGCTCACCCATACTGGTCAGCGCTGTGGTTGCGTCGGAAACCTTACCTCTGCTGCTGCTCTTGAGGCGACGCACCAGCTTGAGCTGTAGCTTACACATCCAATGTGTATCTTAATAAAATGAATATTTTCTTATTTATTTGCTATATTATTTAGATTTTCCACCTAGTTTCTGCGGCAAACCGTGCTGTCTACTATAGAAAAAAGAAAGGTATGCTCTGATATCACAAAAAAGTTTCCTTTGTTACGGATTACGGCAAAAATATATTACGTGTTTATTTAAAGATGCGCCTATAGACTTTTGATTTGAAAATAAGTATAACGGAACCCAGTTTCTAACTATACTTCTTAACTTTATTGCGACCTGGTAATGCAGTCCCCCATAGCATGTAGATGAACTCTCAAAATTTCTCTAGAAATCTACTTTGCAAATTTGCGAGAGTGCTGGGAGAACGTACTGTGTTACAACACAGTCACCTACAATTTACGACCTCACATTGATCTTAAACTGATGTTGATATCTAGCGTGTACGGTAGTTGCATGAGGACTGCAATATCTGTGGAAATTTGTCATTACATCTCTTCTAAACGTTGCCTCGCCTGTAAATAAACTGAAAAGACAAAAAGCGCGATACCAGTTTGTACACCAAACCATCGGCAAAACTTTTCCCCTGGTGGGTAACCGGCAGGCGTAAGGCCTTGCAGACGTTGAAGATGAAATGGATACGTGAATTGCTCTTGAGGTATCAAATGGTTCAAATGGCTATGAGCGCTATGGGACTTAACATCTGAGGTCATCAGTCAACTAGACTTAGAACTACTTAAGCCTAACTAACCTAAGGACATCACACACATCCCTGCCCGAGGCAGGATTCGAGCCTGCGACCGTAGCAGCAACGCGGTTCTGGACTGAAGCGCTTAGAACTGCTCGGCCACAACGGCCGGCTCTTGAGGTATCCTCCACGTTGAACTTGAAGAGGTATCACACGGCAGGTCCACTTGTCAAGCGCTGATAACTGTTTCTTTTTTGACAGGCCGTAGGACGTGCTCTTCCAGATCAGGAATACAAGCAAATCGTGGTCTTCCTAGGTCAATAGCCTGTCGTGTTACTGATCCTGTCTTGGCAACGCGATACTACACGACAAAGGTTGGATGACTCGATTGTCTTCGGTCTATAAACGCCGTCCTAACTCTAGTCATTCAAGGTGTTCTGTTTTTTCAGAACATTAATGTACTTAATCCAGAATGAAATAGGCTCCTACCATAGCACGAAAAGTGTGGATAATTCCTGGGCATATTTACGGCTGTAAAAGAAAGGAACTAGCTTTTTGGCCTATCTGGCAGCTTCAAAGACCTTTAAATATAAACATCGTGATATGTCCGCGCCTTTATATTTGCTACTATTACTACCCATGTCATGTAAGATAATGCATCATGTCAAGTATAGTAACATTATACATGATGTCATGTCGTATAACATGATAAACGTCACCATTCTTCCAATATGTGGGGTGGTATGACACAAAGAGTCATTACAGTTCAGGATCGAGCCTCTCCACTCTGTGATACTTCCTATTATAGACCAAACCCCACTCTCGGTTACTTCCTATTGTAGATCCATATCACTTCCAGAAGCACATAAATTTCTATCTATTTGTTGTTACATCCCTCACCATGTAAGTAACAGTTGGTGTGTTTGGGGGAGCAATGGTCCAATTGGGGAAAAAAACTAACTCCTCCCGCCCACCGAGAAATCAAAGAATTGTTTTAGCGCCCCCAGGAACAAATACACTCCCAGAAATTTTATCCCACCAAAAAACTTTTTTGCTGTTACCTGTATGCTCTGCAGCCATATGATTGTATTTTTTATGACGGCTGGCGAATCTTCTGAATTTTGGGCACAGGATCAGAGACTTTAGCCTATAAATGGCAAGGTGCAGATATTCCAGCACCTTGCACCTAACACAGCTCACTGCGCCGGGTGAGTATGATTAACTCGTAAAAAAGCTCGAATATGTCAAGATGTTTTGATTTAATTGTCTTTCAAGTTGCCAGATACGCTAGTTCCCTTCTTTTACATCCCTAACTCTGCTCAGGACATATTACCGCTTTTGTGCTCTGATTATTGCATTTTTTCACATTGGATCCCAACCTTTACCATAATTTTGGCATTATATGACCATAGCTTGACAACGGATGCAGATTTTTGTTGACTCGGGCTACGTCTGATCCGGTATACGTTTTCTAATTTTCTTTCAAACGATTTCGTTTGTAATTTGTCAATGGACAAAGCTTTAACAAAGCAATAGGACGACCATTAATTACATGTATCCGTCCTCCTTCTTACAAAAATTGAGCATAGAAGTCGCGCACGTAAAAAACACACAAAAACCGTTTTTCTTTTGCACGTAAAATCCGAATGAGACTACATTTTTGAAAGAGAGTTTTCTATGTAATAGTACGAATGCATTTTTTACCCAACGGTGCACATACAAATTGTGCCATTAGCTGAGCATTAATTTTAGCCCAATCAAATGTTTCACAAAAGGAAATAATCGATTAGCACAATTTACCTGGGCGCCACCGTAGGTTCGTCGTTCAAAGTTTGCCTAATGCACTGTAGCATTGCTACAGTAATAAGACAGATATTCGAATGGCTATACAAATAGCTGTTGGTCTGCGCTAAGCCAAAAACTTTTAACCCCATGTTCCTAAATCGCTACCACTTGTAGGTGTGCCATCACAACATGAAAGCCGTTTCTGGGGTGTTTTCATTCTTCACATTCCGAATAATCTTCCCTGTTACAGAAGATACCATGGAAATTCCACTAAACCACGATATTTCCGTCATACGTGAGGTGATGTGCAAAAAGCGGCAGTCTTTTGTGGTGCGCCGCGGCATCTCTGGAGACAGCAAAGTCTCTCGTTCGCCTAGGATGCACAGATAAGTTTGAATTTCATACTTTTAAGCTAGGTTTCAGTAAAAATATCCGTCGCAACACTAGTCGTGTGTGTAAAGATATAGTGAAGGTATTTGGCCACTGTAGAGTCATTATGACAGGCATGAAGCAGAAGCTGGAAAACACAGGTTTGAATATTACCGAACTATCAGGGTTAGCGTCCTTGACAAGTAATCAAAACGTCCTGGGTTTGAACACCACAACTACTTAAAATTTTAATAAAGAAACAATCAGCAATAACTGAGCAGACTTCCAGCGTAAGAAGTCTCCCTCGTTCTACCAAAGTCCTTTTCAAAGAGGGCGGAGAGGGGTACAGGGGTTCATTAATCTTTTTTGCCCTTGGCTTGGGAAACTGCCCCCAAATAGCGAAAGAGCAAGCAACGAGCAATGGCAAGGCAATTTAAACCACTACATTAAAGACCGATAATGTGCATCCACAGGATATGTGGCTTGCAACAGAAAAAATTGTCATGACGCTCTCCCCATTGCCAAAAGATTCCAGACTACTCCCCCATTCGGATCCCGGGGAGGGCCCTGTCAAGGGCAAGGTGACCACGAGGAAAGATCGAATAACCAACGAAACTATGACGTTCTATAAGTCGGGGCGTGGAATGTCAGAAATTTCAAAGTGGTAGGGAAGCTAGGTAATCTGGAAATAGAAACGCAAAGGCTCAGTCTAGATCCGCGGAGGGCAGTGAAGTGAAATGTAAAGAAGACAAGCATTTCTGGTTAGCCGAGTGTAGGGTAGTACCAACAGCAGCAGAAAATGGTGTAACGGGAATAGGATTTATTATGAATAGGATGGGAGGACAGAGAGTGTGTTACTGTGAACAGTTCAGTGACAGTGTTGTCACCAGAAACGACAGCAACCAACACCGCCAACAATAATTTAGGTATACATATCGACTTCGGAAGCAGAAGGTGAAAAGATATAGGAAGTATACGAGCGTACTGAACGGGTTGCTCAGTATGTAAAGGCTGACGGAGACCTAATGACTATGGGGAATTGAACTGCGGTTGTAGGTAAAGAAGTGGCAGAAAGGAGTACTAGGGACTGTGGACTTGTGGTAGCAATGAGAGAGATTTCAGTTCGATTACATCATGGTCAGGCAGAGAATCCGAAATCAGATACTGGACTGTAAGATTTGCACAGAAGCAATTTTAAACCGTGATAATTACTTAATAATGTTGAAGAGCGGTCTGACGTTCAAGAGAGTCGTCAGGATGAAACAATGTGTAAAGAAGTGAGATATGGAAATCCTAAGGAATGAAGAGATACACTTGACGTTTTCTGAGGCTATATATACTAAGATAATGAATAGCTCAGTAGGCCGTACAGTTTAGGAATTGACGTCTCTAACAAGGGAAATCACAGTGGTTCGAATGAAAAATATACATACAGGGGAGGTAACTGGAAGGAAGCCACGTGTAACAGAACAAATACAATACGCTGATTGTCGAAAGAAAGGAAGGCAAAAATGTTCTGGGAAATTCATGAATACAGAGATACAAGTCACTTAGGAATGAAACACGTAGGAAATACAGGAAAGCTAACGCGAAGTGGCTGCATGAAACATTAAGAGTGCAATGGTAATTCGACTGTTAAATGCAGAGGAGAGAGCGGACAGGAAGGAAGAGTTCACTGAGGGCCTGTATAAAGGGGAAGGAGTTGGCTGATGACGTGAAACAGGAGTCGATAAGGAAGAGATAAGCTTGGCTCAAATGGCTCAGAGCACTATGGGAGTTAACACCTTAGGTAATCAGTCCCCTAGAACATAGAACTACTAAAACCTAAGTAACCTAAGGACATCACACACATCCATGCCCGACGCAGGATTCGAACCTGCGACCGTAGCGGTCGCGCGGCGCCAGACTAAAGCAAGAAATAAGGGATCCAGCAATTGTGTCAGAATTTGAAAGACCGTTGGAGAACTTAAATAAGGCAGAAAGGGTAGATAAAATTCCATCGTAACTTCGAAAATCATTGGGAGGAGAGGGAACAAAACAACTATTTATGTAGGTATGTGACTGTATGAGACTGGCGACATGCCATCAGCCTTTCGGGAAAACATTATCTACATAATTCGGAAGAGAGCAGGAGCCGAAAAGTGCGAGAATTCATCACACAATCAGCTTAACAGCTCATGCATCCAAATTGCTGAGAATAATAATAGTCAGAAGAATGTAAAAGAAAACTGGGGATCCGTTAACTGACGATCGGTTTAGGTTTAAGTACAGTAAAGACACCAGAGAAGCTGGTCTGATATTCCTGTTGATAATGGAAGTAAGAGTGAAGAATAATCGAGACACGTTCATAAGAATTGAAAACCGGGAAAAAGCTTTCGACAGTGTAAAATCGTGCAAAATGTTTGAAAATTCTGAGAAAATTGTGGGTAAGCTATAAGGATAGATGGGTAATATATAATATGTACAAGAACCAAGAGGAAACAATAAGAGTGGGAGACCAAGAACGAAGTGTTCTGAATAAAAAATGTGTAAGACAGTGATGTAGAAAGAACAAACACCTGCATCTTTCCGTACGAGCTCTGATTTCCCTCATTTTATCGTGGTGATCGTCCTTCCCTATGTAGGTCGGTGACAACAAGATATTTTCGCATTCGGAGGAGAAAGTTGGTTATTGGAATTGCGTGAGAAGATTCCGTCGCAACGAAAAACACCTTTCTTTTAATCATGTCCAGACCAAATCCTATATTATTTCTGTAACTCTCTCTCCCATATTTCACGAAAGTCTTTTCTTTAAGCACTGAAGTGGAGCTTAGTGTCGAGGTGAAATCTGGATCGTAACTAGTTCAGACAAAAAGAATATAGAAGCTCTTAAATGTAGCATTACATAAGATTGCTGAAGATTTTATTGGTAACTGGAATACATAATGAGAAGGTACGGAATCGAACTGGGGAAAATAAATTTATGGTACAACTTGCTCGAAAGAATATTTCAGTTAATTGAACACCATAAAGCTACTAACTTACTTCTGGTATTTAGTAAAAGCTCTGTGTATTTTCACTCCATACGTCATAATTCATATCTGTATACCGGAAATTTTTCGAGCAGAAGTTTTCAGTAGTTGATATTTTGCGCCACATAGTTTCTGAGTACAAGCAATGTTTTATTTGGTTGCTAGTAGCACTGACATTGCTCTAGCATTATAAGAGAAGATAATGAGTGAGTCGGGTAGTGGTCTGCTACTGATAAATTCGGAAATAGTTTGTAGAGCACAGAGATAAAGGTACGGAGGAGTTTGAGTTTTGGAAATATGGTTTGGTAAAGATTAATTTCAGAAGTGAAGGTATCCATATATTGTTACTGCGTGTGAACATCAAGCATTGTTACACCGCTCACCATTCAGAATTTCATAATACAGCCTTTTTATTACACAGCTTTCTGTTTCTATAGAAGTTACGTAAAATAAAGTTACACAGTTTCAAATAGTTTGCCTACTCATCTTTATCAAATAGCGTTCGATAATTACACCAATTGTTTTTTTCAGGATTACAAGTCAGACACGCGGAGTTCAAGAGAGGAAACCAGTCCAGTTCAGGATTAGTTCATAACAAACAAAACATTTTATTTTATTGAGAAGAGACACAGCGCCTTCTCAGGCGTCCAGGATTTGTCAATTTGGTATGGGATGGAAGGGAAAGGGGGAGGGGGGATTAAATTGTAGACGGATACCCAGTCACCAATCCACCAATCCAGTAAGGACGTTGAAACGGATTTCGGTTGCAGTAACTATGCTGTAACATGCATCACACAATCTTCAGATTGAAGCCTTCAACAACATAGCAACATCAAAGCCGACTCGACAGCATCAGCTTTGGAGCGACAGCGGCAGTTTGCTGAGCATATAAATTTGCCTAGATGGCGTCAGGAGCCGAAACGGTGGGCTAATGTGTGGCTAACTGCAGCGTTGTCAGTTACCAGTATAGGTAAAACACACATCCACTTCTTACTTGCACGCCGCTAGGGACGGCGGTTATTGCTAGAACAACAGGTTTTCACTTACGTCTGGTTTTCTCACACTGGTTTAAACTGAATATTGAAACCGCTCCAAATAACCAGTCTCTGAAACAAGCGACTTTTTGTTGCGTATTTCTATTCCTTCCTCTGATAAAATCGAATTAAGGTAGTAAATTTTGACTCCCTCACTTTCAAGACAAGTACAATGATAATATTAAATTAAACAGACAAGTAAAAGGAAACTTTATCCGTCCTCCGTCAGTTGATATGTGGCTGAATACTACAAGAAATCACCAGTACTCTCCTATTGTTTCTAATTTTGCGAAACTCTGATCAAAACTCATGTTGTAATAGGGAGTCACACTACTATTTGGGCTTTACGAATAGTTAGTGCAAAAGGGTGAAAGCTGAGGCTGTAGAACTCTGTTTTTCGTGTAAATTTGCCGCTTTTCAAGGGCTGCAAGTGGATAAAGGCGTATTATCTACATACAGGCAACCGATCAGCTACGTTCAATTGTTATTGTATACTGTGAACGAATTGTTGTTAAATTTTCATTATTATTATTCACGTATGGGCCCAATAGGACCACACGTGGTACAGTCAGACAATGTCGCTTTTCGTGGTTGGCCTCCCATTCTTTCCAAATTTGTTTCATCCTTTCATATTGAAGTTTCTTTCTTTCATCAGACCACGGTGCTCCAGTTCTTTTTTAATTTTCCTCTGACCAACTTTACAATCAAATACCTTTTTTCTGAATGTTTTTCTGCTTGTAACGTCTGCCAGAGCTATAAGGACTACTTTAAGATCCTCCTTAATCGCAGTGATCCATTTAATTGGCTCGGTTTTGGACTTACGTCTGATTTCATTGAATTCTACTGTTCATTTTGTCAACCTAATGGGAGCCATTCTTTTAATGTTCCCGTAAAATTCAACTCTTAGTTTGGTCATATCATCATGTACGACCGCTGTTCGGAAAGTAAGGTCCGGTCGGTTGCGAAATGAAAACCACAGTTCATGTGAGCAGAGATGAACAATGGAGGGAGCCAGTTAAGGGCTGTATTGTGGGTGATCAAACATTTCCCATCGAAAATGCTGCAGGATCGTCTTCATTGCTCCTGTAGAATGCGGCTGAAAATTCTCTTGAAGAAAGAAGCGCGTGATATTTATGTTACGTGGCCTGCATAGCCTCAGGCTAAATCTCTCACCAGATCCCCATACTTGACGGGAGATATTGTTCTCTTAGGCATTTCTACGTGATGATTTTGCACTCTGAACTGAAAAGAGTGACGTGAAGCGATCGACAGGCACGCTAACCAGACATATGTGCAAAGTTCCATCTGATTTTCACAGTGGTTTACATTTCGCGCCCCATTTTCCGAATACGCCTCGTATGTCTGTGTATTCTTCTATTTTCGTGTTACTGTCCGCCTGCTTAGCGGGGTCGTGCTCGCCTCCCATACAAGGGTGCCCAGGTTCGATTCCCGGCAGGATTGGAGATTTTTTCCGCTCGGGGGCTGGGTGTTGTCATCATCATCTGATCCTCATCAACGGCGGCTCCGGATGGGGCATCCCGACCAGCGATGCCATACGCTCATTTTATTTTATTTTTCCTTATTACTTCTCGGCCTGTTAAGTTTTTCCATCAGTAATTTTGCGGACGAAGTTTTTCATTTATTACTGTTCACCGTAATGGCTTTGCTCTTTTCTTATTCCATAGAAATCACAAATAAATGTCTAATCTTTCAATGCAAATTAAGCTTTGTACTTCATCACGACGTCACCTCGTAGAAATATTTCCAGACCAGGGATGGTGCCATTCTGTGATACAACAGATGTCCCTCGACGATAGCAACAAGCTGTAACAACAACGACTCTGTGATATTGTACATATAAGTAATTCTTTCCATCTGATTTTTCGATAAACTTGTGTAATTGATGTTCTGATTTCAACTTTTTTTTTTGTTTTATGTCATTGAGTTAAGGAAACTGTAAACAAGTTTCAATGTGAATATTAATGTTTATGTAAAATGTCAAGTAATATTGTAATAGAATTGAAATGTAACAAATGTTCAGATTGTTGTAAGATGTTTAAAATTGTAACTGTGCGTCTGATCCATACGTAGGCAAAGTGTTAGGATATGTAGAATGCAAAACCTCGGGTGAATACCCTGTCTGTAAGGGAGCGGTAAAAGATGGATGGCAGGCGAGCGCGGGAAAACGCGCACGGGCACTGCACAGCACAACGGGCTCAATAGTTGTTGGAGTTTGGCATTGGTTTGAGCAACACCTTCTGGAGCGAGGAGGCTCTGCTGGAAGATACAGCTTCACTGAGCCTCAGGTATGTTGTTCCAACGCCCACACAGCAAGGCAAAATTCCATAGGCACTAAATGGAAAAGTATTGCGACGCTAAGAAGAATTAAAGTGCCGATACGTCAAGAGCCATAGCTGTGGTTGTATGTGTGCTCTGTGCCTCGTCATCTCGCCGCCCGCCAACCGCCGCATAGAGACTAGCAGGTTGAAACTTTTAGTACTGTATTCGTATGGATCAGAGAGTGAACTGTGCAATAATAAACTAAATTTTACCAGAACTTTTCCATCATTTAATTATCCTCACAACTGTCTAGAAAGGGTCCTTTCCAAACGTTGTGCAATTCGAGTGTCCCGAAATGAAAATTGAAAATTGTGTTAATAATTATTATTTGCTGAACTAGCTATCTCAGAATCGAGTTTAAAGAAATGTTTTATTAATAAACCAGTAAATGAATAACGAAGGTCTAACGAATTTGATAGATAACTTTAGTATTGATATAGTAATAAAGTTTATTATTTTGAGACAGATTTAAAGGCATTTAAATGAACTGTAAATAAGATGAAAAGAGTAGTAACTTATATACGGTAAATCTTGAATGAATATTAATTCAGTAAGTATTTTTTTAAGTACAGCGATCATAACAGTTTCGGGGTGTCCCCTTCATCCATTTGAATTCTGAAGTGTTCTAAATTGGCATGACCAGCAAAAGTTAAAGGCAATATAAAAGTCAAAATTTATCAGTGTTTTATCTTTATCAAAATTGACATTTTGTGTGTGGCACGAAAGTGCAATTTCTAGGGTAACCTATGCCCGATTTTAATCAGATTAATAGACAGTGTAAAGTTTTGTGGTAAACATTGTAGTGTAGTGTTATGTATTCATGACTTTCCATATCAGTACAGAATGTGAAACAATCAGTTCAATAGATTTTCTGTTTCTAAAATTCTACTGTATTATGCAGTGTTACAACTTGTTGCTTTGCTTGAATATATACTAACTTGTACAGGGAAGAAACTCAGTTAATGCCTAATTAGGCTGGCGACCGTATCATTATCTAATTGGTAGCATCTTCTGGGTTGCTTTTGATCCATCCTGACGTGTAATTGCATTTCGAACTTACTTGAGGGATCATTGTTATTATAGAATGGATGTAAGTCTGATTTGCCACCATTCAGGTACACGCGGTCGATATTTATACGTAAATCCTCTCTCATAAGGCGAATCCCCCTCACTTACCATAGCACTGGCGTTAACGAGTACTGTGTCTGGGATTACAAAGCTACCGTATACACCGTGTCGGGGAAACTCTAGCACTCTACACGCACACGCGTCCCTCAGGCAACGACACACGGAAAGAGGGACGCCATTGCCTCAGAATTGCTGTTGCCGTTCTCATGTCGTGTTTTTCTTGCTATTTTCTGTCGGCAGTGTTATTAAAACAGCACTGATCGCTTTTCCCATTGTCACTTCAAACCAACGCAAATTTTATATATAAAAATTACTCCTTTTTGAAAAAAGGTCTATTTAAAAACGAACCATTGTAGCACTGCTATTATGGCCAATCTATATTTCTTTTCTTTACCAGGTTTTTATTAAACAATAAAAGACAGGTACTAGAATACCGGCATAGGTTTTAGCCGGTCGGGTTTCCCCGTCCCTACACGCCGCTACTGTGACTCGGCTAAGTGCTGTCGATGGCATCAGGGGCGGTTCCGGCGAGCACGCCTGGGGGCCCGGGGACCTTGTCGCTGTCATCGCGTCGTGCGGGCAGCGCCGCGTCCTGCTTTACGGCCCCCGGGGGCGCGCTACGTGAGTCACGGCAGCGCGTCGCGATGGCCATCTCCGCAACCCTTTTTAATAACCGGGAGGTTTGCCCCCGGAGACCGCCCCCGCCGCCACGTGTCATTATCCCCTGGGGGCTTGCGCGGCTTAAATTAATTTGTGCATACTTAAGTACCTGCCAGCTTTCTCTACCTGGAGACACGCCCCGCGACAGATGCTCTGCGAAGAGCGCGCAGAATAAATAGTCCGGTGAAAGGGCGTCACGTCCCGAAAGCGCCGTTCGTCGAGCGGTTAATTTGACGTAAATATGCGTGGAGGATTTAAGGAGTTAAAGAAGAGGAGCCGCAGATGAGATATAGCTATGTTTCTTCCGCCATGGTTCGCGCAGCTGTTGGGAACAGATGGTTAGTAGGATGCATTGCGGGGAAGACTGTGAGTAAATAAAATAAGAATGGAAAAGAGAGAATAAAAGAAAACGGTTCCGTCAGATGCGCTAGCAATAGGCTGTTGTTGGTTTTTCATTCCCTCTCAGAAAATCAATGAGAAATCAATTACGTACATTGTTATCAGGTTGGATTGCTTTAGGAACAGTTTTACATTTATTAGTCCGACTTTACCTCAGTTTACTGTTTTCAGTCGTCTTCTGATTGGTTCGATCGGTCCACCACGAATTCTTCTCTTGTGTCAACATTGTAAAAAATGTTATAAACTTGTAGGGAACAAGAAAATATTTTTAACATTTAAGTATTCTTCCGTCGGTACTTGGGGAAACATAAATGTATTAGAAACTGCAACTTGCAGTATTAATATTTGACAATAACGTTACTTCATACTTTATTGAAAACCGGTTTTCGCCTTACTGCCCATCGTTACACTCTCCACATAACATCAGCGGCAGCTTCTATCAGTAAAAAATATTTATTTCCTAAGTTCAATAACGTTTAAAAATTATGTATGTATACGAAAAACATAAAATTCGAATACTGTAACTTCATAGTTACAATGAGAGTGTACATCATTACATCGTATTTCTTGTTTTGTACATACTTCTAACTGAAATATTCCAGCTGTGTGATTTTCGTGTAAATCCACAATCTTTACATGTCACATCTCTTTGGTAACAATAGTTCTTTGACAGCTGTAAGCCCACGCTGATTTACTGTGAACGATCAGTTCTGCCTTAACTTGTCTGACGATGGTGCGGAAATAAGAAACCTATTACACACAAAAAACGAGATAAATGCAACAAATATTCTTATTATGGCACAGTACATTGGTAAATTTCAGTTTTTAAAATATTTGTAATTCCCTGTTTATGAATGCGCCACGTCTTGTGCAACATTGAACCAACTGCTGTCTTATTACAAACACCACACAATTTTTCGCGTAAGCAACAACCAAAAAATGTTGATGCATTCGTGTGTATCTAATACCGATCGTCTGTGTACGGCACCACGAACCCAATAAACTTTCAGCGAGTAATGAAACTACCGAGATGTTATCGTTAACATGATTCAGCAGCCATAGAACTAAGTCATTTGCCGTACAAGATTTGGATAAAACATGAATATTCGCCTAATATTGTGTAGGACTGCCTTAAGTATTTAAATAACCAGAACCATCCCATAAAACAATTTGTGTAAACTCAGATTAATATGAAATCGATACTTCACTGTACTTGTGGAGTGTCTCGACAATTTGGATGAGAGAAAGGGAGAACTCATTTCATTTCCAATAAAGGCGCTTCACCTATTATATACAGTACATACATTAACGTCAAATGTCTAGGCATGATTAATCACGTCCTGGCCACTATAGGTGTCTTTTATACACTGCTTGACAGTTGCTAAGGAACAGAGACATTATTGGACAGTAGTAATCACAGGCAATGATGGACAACATGAAACAAAGTGCATACGTAGCAGAGGTGGAGTGGTATATTTGTAACGAAAGGTGGTATAGATTTCACCACATGGGAAAGCAGGATAAGAGTCATAAATGACGTTCATGCTTGAATCAGGTCAGACTTCCAACAGAAAGGTCGATGTCGGACTTTTAGTAGGAATACGCTCTCGTCGGGCGCTGATGCACATTTTGCACCTGTTATTCACGCTGACTACAAAAGCGTTGAGGAGTCGTTGAAAGATACTGTCCACTCATCTCTGAAAGTGGTTTTCAGTTCTTGCTCGGTTCAGCGAGGGCATGTTGGTTCAGAAACACGTCTACCAAGAGAGAGTCCCCGGCATGCCACCCTATACGTTCACCATCTTCACTTTCCAGTGCGTCCGACACATCCGCGGACGGGCATTGTCGTTCATAAACAGGAAGTCAGATCCTACTATACCCATAAACAGAAGTACATGTCCCAGAATAATCTCCATACAATACCGCTGTGGCGTAGCGGTACCTCACGGAAAGATATGCAGCCGTATTAGAGTATCGCGCATGACGTCTTTTCGTATCATAACGCCTATGCCACAGTAAAGACGTTCTTGAACATTATGCTGGACGTAATGTGTTGCCCTCTCTCTCTCTCCACATTAACTACTGGCCAGAACCACTTGCCACAGGGAAGCGGGATTCGTTGGGGAACATCACTCAGGACCACTATTGCTGTACCAACGAACTCTTCCTCGACGAATATGTGGTTGAAGTGGGATGCATTTAAGAAGTTTCAGAATATGCAGATCAGCCTGATTTGACCAACACGAAATGGTTCTGGTAGAGAAACGTGTATCAGTAGCGGTAGGAATGTCTGGAGCGATGTGCCTATAAGCCTTCTTTTAACCGCGAGGTGACACGTTTGGACACATCCATTACTGTGGTAACAGAGTGAGGCTTCAACCGGCTTCAGGACGTCCACGCTCGAAAGCACTCAAATTACGTGTTGCAGACATCTCGCCGTACCACACGGAATGCCACACTAATTGGTTCCTCAACAGCCTCCATCAAACAGCGTACCGCATGAACTGTCAAGTGCATACAGATCGTTCGTGAACGGGCTCCGCAGCGGTTAAATACCTCCCCCCTCTGCTCCTTCCCCTGTACATTTCCTTTTGCTATCACTGGTTGGGTATTCTGTTGCAATTGACGGTTGCTTCGCAGCAATTGACAGTTATTCGTTAGCAACTGTCAGTTGTTCCTCAGCAACTGGTTATGATGCCCCTGAGAGGCGGCTGAGCGTAGACACTCTCCAAGGAGCGTATACAGTGTGTGTGTGTGTGTGGCTTATAATCCAGTCATCTGCTTCACATGAAAAGTGATGGGCTGAGAGTCTAAGATTTCTTTCTCCGCTTCGAGCTACTTATTTTTAACATTTCGTGTTTGAAAATCAGCATAGTTGGGTATGTGGTCTGAAGATTCAGTACACCTGATCCTGCTCGTTCAGTGAAATCTCATCGTCCCAGAGCCAGCAATCCAATAAAAAGCCGCGAAGTGTCGCCAAGGTGCGCCATAGAACATTCTGTCTTTATCAAAAGTTGTTCTCCGTAAAGCGATCTACTGCCTCTAGAACTTTGCTGCAAAGACTTTGAAACATCATGTGCATATATTCATAACTTAAGGTATTTGTGTGTGAAGCTGGCGATACCTCCAAAACCACGCTTCAAAAAATCATAATTTGGATACCATTATGTATAGACTACCGTGGTTTGTAGTAAAGCGTTTAGCATCTCTCAAAGTTTTTTCTTTGTTTTTTTTCAGATTATACTTGGAGGGCATCAAAATGGTTACAGACCAGGATACGGTGGAATTTCTCATCTGGTACGCAGAATCCGAGTCCGTGGCAAAGATACTACGGAATTATCGACGCCAGTACGGGAAGGCATGGCGGTCAAAAACAATGTCAATTAGGTTGTTGAAAAAACTTTACAAAGACAGGGAATGTGGCCTTTCCTCCAAGCGGACGTTCCCATGTATCTCAAGTAAGCTGCAATTCAACCTAGCCCCAGATTTTAATAAGGTGTGCATCACGCGAATTATAGGAAACAAGTTCAGCTGTCCATATGGTCTTATGTAAGCTGCTACGCTTCGTACGTACAGAGAGCAAGTGGTCCAAGCACTGGAGCCAAATGATCGTCCTCTGCAGTATGAATACGCGTGTTCCAAGCTGGTCTGCATAGATGCTGACACTGACTACCTGAAAAAACGCCTATTTTCAGATGTCGCAACCTTACACATTTTTAGGCATGAGAATCGCCCCTACATTTAAATTTGGGGCTAGGAAAATCCACATAACACATCCGTGATATCTCTAAGTTTAACTCTTGCAATCCCAACGGGGGAGGGGAGAGAGGTATTTTGCTAGCACCTTTTCAAAATACTGATATTATAATCTATTCAGGTACCGTATATTTTAAAATTTGAAAAAAATAATTATTACTTTTTATGAAGTCTTCTACTAGATTCCATAATATTTCAAATTTTTCAGTTAAGTGCTACCTATGAATTTAAGTCTTGGTAGCAGATGTGACTTACGTGACTTTACAGTAAACGTCATATTCAGTATTTTCAGATTCAGGTCCCTACTTATACGCAAATGTCTCTTTAAAAAGTATATTGTGAGTATAAGTCAACAACAGTTAACAACAATTGTATGTTTTAATTTATTTATGGTAGTGAAATACCCTCCACCACGCCCAGCCTACCGCCCGCATCGGTAGTAAGCGTTACTGAAAGTGCGTTGGTATTGATAAGAGTATGCCCGAAGATATTTTCAGATACTGGACACTACTTACAACTCTTCAAAAATTTGTTGTTAATAAAACAAGTAATGAATTTCTTATTACTCTTTATGATGGACGTAAAGGATTCTCCCCCCCCCCCCCCACCACTCTTGGGAAACACGTTATCAGAATTGCTTTGGTATTGATAGGGTTAATGTCTGTTGGTTTTGATGCGCGGTAGGGAGGCCCATTTTTCTTCGCAGAGAAAACCTTAACGGGAAATGTTTACCTGGACATTCTCGAACAGTTTCGACTACCATAAATCGAAGAGCTGCAGTGTGTAACGTCTATCAGCAAGAGACATATTATGTAGTAACGAGAAAACCTTGTGTATCATATTTTGTTATTGTATAAAATTATGTATTTTTTTATTATTTATTTTAGATAATATCTGTGTCGGCGAGTACTGAAACCGCCACAGACGATAAATATCAAACAAAGATGAGAATGTGCAACTAGTATAAACAATACAGAGCGAACATTAATTTCTCTGTCTTCTTCTTCTTGGAGTTAAGCGAGTAGGATAGCCTGAGACGTTGTATTGTACGCTAGCGTAGCCTTCTTTTGTCAAGACTGAGAGATGTACGTGTAATAGTTAACATATTTAAATGTTCTGAACAGAGTTATTTAAATGAAACCTTGCATTATTATTTGTAATAGCTTGCTTGGCATATTATCCCATCCTTTTGAGACATTTTCAGTTATTTAAATATTATCCGTGGTGCCGAGCTGCGCTACGAACGAACGAGCCGCTGCCGCGGCGTATTCAAACTACATTAAATGAAACCAATCATACCGCAAAGAAGCGGGAAGGTAATAGTGAAATAAAATAATTTCTTTCAGCTTCCGGACTTGCAGAGCAGAGCAGCAGATTTTATGATGTGTTGCAGGTTGACGCGGGCCGCTGATAATATATACAACTAACAGTACAAAAAGATAATTTACCTTCGTAATATAATAGGAATCTTGCTGTGCTTGGTTCTGGTCTGGCAAACCTTATAGTGAAAACGTATTTTTCTCCGATAATAGTCTCATGTTCTTGTGCTAGTCGTGGTACTGAATGGTGTTTTACTGATAACCAAAATCCACTGCAAAATTTTGTTGCTGAACAGTCATGCGAACTGTAACAGCAGTATTCATACCAAAGTAATTCTCATTTTTAATAACTGTAAAGTAGGGAAGATATGTTGACTTTTAGAGTGAGTTACAGTAACGAAAAATGTTCCTTTAATAGAAAGCCAGATACAGAACAATAAGAACCCAATATATTCTGTTTTGCTGAAAATTAATGATTATAAAGAAATTCATAGCACAGCATTACTAAAAGGTATTTCGCGGCTCTTTTCATATATGCGTTGTTACGCAAATAATAATAATAATAGTAAAACAAAACAAAGCAAATAATAGAAAAGAGAATACGAATACGAAAAGTGTTATCTTCGAGGATGGTGATGCACCCCCATATTAGAGTATGAACATGATGGATGTCCTGAATGTACATCTACATCTACACAGATACTCCGGAAACCAACGTACGGCGCGTGGTGGAGGGTACTCTGTACCGCTACTAATCATATCCGTTTTTGTTCCACTCTCAAACTGAGCAGGGAAAAATGACCGTCCATCTGCCCTAATTTCTCTTGTCTTCGTGTTCCTTACGCGTGGTGTATGTCGGCGGCAGTAGAATTGTTCGGCAATAAGCTTCAAATACCAATGGTTTAAATGGCTCTGAGCACTATGGGACTCAACTGCTGTGGTCATAAGTCACCTAGAACTGAGAACTACTTAAACCTAACTTACCTAAGGACATCACACACATCCATGCCCGAGGCAGAATTCGAACCTGCGACCGTAGCGGTCATGCGGTTCCAGACTGTAGCGCCTTTAACCGCTCGGCCACTCCGGCCGGCATCAAATACCGGTTCTCTAAATTTTCCCGATAGTGTTCCTCGAAAAGAATGTCGACTTTCGGCCAGGGATTATCATTTGAGATTCCGAAGAATCTCCGTAACAGTTACATGTTGTTTGAATCCACCGATAACAAGTCTAGCAGCCCGCCTCTGAGCTGTTTTGATGTCTTCCTTTAACCCGACCAGGTACGGATCCCAAACACTAGTACAGTACTCAAGGACAGGTCGCACCAGCGTCCTATAAGCGGTCACCTTTACAGATGAACCACACTGTAATAAAGTTCTCTCACTAAACCGAGGTCGACCATTCGCCCTTTCTTCCACAGTTCTCACATGCTCTCTCCATTTCATGCCTCTTTGCAACGTTGTGCCCAGATATTTAAACGACGTGACTGTGTCAGGCAGTATACTACTAATGTTCTATCCGAACATTATGGGTTTGTTTTTCCTACTCATCCGCATCAATAGATTTCCTGTGAGATAGATAGGTTGTGAGGGTCGCATCGCATGCCCCCCCCCCCAACTCCCCCCGATCTTACGATGTCACGCCATTACTTTTTGTTTGTGGGATTATGCACAGGATCGTGCGTACACAACTCCAGTCAATGACATTGCTACCCTTCGTGAGCGAATTAGTGAAGCAATCAGAACTGTTGATTCTACTGTGCTCACCATACATTGGGAGAATTCTAGCATTCCTTTGATGTTTTACGAGTGACGAGTGGGGCACACTGAAACACTGGAAATCTGGCACAAAAAAAAAAACATTTTGAGAGCTGATAAACGTTATACAACAAATCTTGACGAGCTATCTTTAATGGTTTCCAAGTTAAGATTTTCTGAAATGTTAGCAGGTCTTTGTGGATACTGTATTGCTCCCAACATTAAATAGGATACTTTCATTGCCGAACTGGAGTATATCCTCTTCACAGGTACACTTATAAAACATTTAAACGAGGGCCGTCAGCCTCATACTAACACGCAAGACTGGGATAAGATTTTCACTGCTCTAAACACTGAAAGACCTGTACCAGTCACACCAGTGGTACGTCAATATGATTCCGAGATTAGACCACTGGATTGGTATATCAGCATCCGTTACACTGGAGATATAGCCTCCAACTGGCTTCCAACTTCTTCTGCTGATGATCTCCACAAAGAGCAAAGAGCCTGATAGTTCAAATTCAACAATTAAAAGACAGGCAAAACTTCACACTGCAAATGTCCGTAGAAACCAATGTAATTTATTTGGTTCAATTAAAACTCCCGAAGTCCGTCACTTTCATACACATCCCACTGGCTACTGGTTCTGCGATCTGGTTTCAGGCCTTAGCCTATTGAGAATATGCTCACTCACTAAATTGCGCCACTCGCCCGGAAAGATAGAAATGGTTCAATCAGAGCTGCACGTCCACGCATGGGGATTCTTGCAGGAATTCCGTATTTGAAAAATAGCTCGATTGGTCCCTATGGATCATTGTCTATCTACTTTAGAAATGAGCTTCGAAATACCATTTCCCCTCCTTGAGGGCACTATCCTGGCCTCATCCATCCCTCGAGGGCTGTTGTCCCACGATCCTCGATTTTGCGACCTCCAAGCAGCTCCGCGAAATTAGTTTTGGCCCTTAGCATTTTCAGGCAGACAGTGTCAGGATCAAAAATAACGTTTCCGTTGGTCATATCCAGTTCCTGCTGCTACACTGAAGAGCCATAGAAACTGGTACATCTGCCTAATATCGCGTAGGGCTTTGCGTGTACGCGGAAGTGCCACAACACGACGTGGCATGGACTCGACTAATGTCTGAAGTAGTCCTAGGGGGGAATTTACACCATGAATGCTGCAGGGCTGTCCATAAATTCGTAAGAGTACGACGGGGTGGATATCCCTTCTGAGCAACACGTTGCAAGGCATCCCAGATATGCTCAATAATGTTCATGTCGGAGACGTTTGGCGGCCAGCAGAAGTGTTTGAACGCAGAAGAGTGTTCCTGGAGCCACTCTGTAGCTATTACGGACGTGTGGGGTGTCGCAGTGTTCTGCTGGAATTGAGCAAGTCCTTCGGAATGCACAGTGGACATGAATGGATGCAGGTGATCGGACAGGATGCTTACGTACGAGTCACCTGTCAGATTCGTATCTACACGTATCAGGGGTCCAATACCTCTCCATCTGCACACGCCCCACACCGTTACGGAGCCTCCACCAGCTTGAAGACTCCCCTGCTGAAATGCAAGGTGCATGGATTTAGGAGGTTATCTCCATACACATATACGTCCGTCTGCTCGATACAATTTCAAACGAGACTCGTCCGACCAGGCAACTTGTTTCTAGTCATCAGCAGTCCAGTGTCGGTGTTGACGGGCCAAGGTGAGGTGTAAAGCTTTGCGTCGTGAAGTCATCAAGGGTACATGAGCGGGCCTTCGGCTCCTGGCAGGCCGCGGTGGCCGAGCGGTTCTGGGCGCTTCAGTCCGGAACCGAGCGACTGCTACGGTCGCAGGTTCGAATCCTGCCTTGGGCATGGGTGTGTGTGATGTCCTTAGGTTAGTTAGGTTTAAGTAGTTCTAAGTTCTACGGGACTGGTGACCTCATAAGTTAAGTCCCATAGTGCTCAGAGCCATTTGAACCATTTGAAGCCTTCGGCTCAGAAAGCCCATATTCATGATATTTAGTTGAATGGTTCGCACGCTGACAGTTGTTGATGGCCCAGCATTGAAATCTACAGCAATTTGTGGAAGGGTTGCACTTCTGTCACTCTGCAGTCGTCGTTCTTGCAGGCTCTTTTTCCGGCCTCAGCAATGTTGACATTTGATGTTTTACCGGATTCCTGTTATTCACGGTACACACGTGAAATGGTCGCAAGGGGAAATCTCCACTTCATCGCTACCTCGGAGACGCTATGTCCCATCGCTCGTGCGCCATTTGTAACACCACATTCAAACTCACTGAAATCAGTAACCTGCCATTGTAGCAGGAGTAACCGATTGAACAACTGCGCAAGACACTTGTTGTCTTATATAGCAGTTGGCGACCGTAGCGTCGTATTCTACCTGTTTGCATATTTATGTATTTGAATACGCATGTTCATACTAGTTTTTTTGGCGCTTCAGTGTACTATCCTGCGGCAAACAGCTTCTACCTGCGAAGAATTTTCGAATTATATTGTGCGATAAGAAAAGGTGAAGCACGCGCAAGACATGACCGGATGTCAATGTACTCTCTTGCTCGTTCACGCCACCGGCAGGTATGTAAATGACAAATGCCGCCGTTCCCTGTGACGGGTAGAACGGCCACCACAGGGCACTAGTGTTTTTCGTGTTTTGGTCGCAGGCCTTGTAGGGTATCTGAGTGGTGTGAAGAGCATCAGTTGCTGGGTGATCGCTGCAAAGGGCAGTGAGGTGCCGCGTACTCGTGTGCGACTGCGTTAGCAGCACCTGTCAGAGTTTGAAGTACCGTGGCCGAACATCGTCGGCGAGCATGACGGTGACCTTTGCAGAGGTCCAACCGTTTCACAGGTTCTGAGACGAGCAGCCATCTTGCTCCTGGCGGCTATGCAGGTGGGGGCTGGTAGTGGCTAAAGGAACTCTGATGGCAGAACGGTGTGTCATTGGCGTCCTGTGTTCTCACGTGTTGCCTCCTACGAGACTGTATCCTGATGCCAATTTTCAGGGCTTGTCCACACATGGCATGTGTCTCTATGAGGCACTCTCATGATCATCACGACCCCTGTACCAGTCCCCGATACAACAAGTGTGGAACCAGGTCGGACGTGAACTTTGTTTTAGTGCCAGTGTTCTAACCTCAAGAAACAATTACGCCGTTGTGAGTCAGCTTGCCTCAGGAGAGTGTGGGGCGGCGGGTGGAAATTATTCGGTTTTATATTTAAATGTAGAGTGTAATGTAGAAAAGATGCATTTCCCGGCCGATTAACCATATGTGGGGCGGCGGGTGGAATTAATTGTTATAAAAATGTTCCTATTATTTATGCAGTCTTTTGCCGTCCTCAACACTGGCTCTCTAACTACAATATTGGCAACCAGAAAGTTATTAGCAAAACTTGAAGCCTGTAATTAGAATTCCTAGTGCCCACTTCATCTGAGAAATACACTTATAGCTACAGCTTATAGCTCTGAGGAATTAGGTGTTTGTCTGGGATTCATAATCAAAAACGATTCTCCAAAATGTTCACTATATTCTGAAAGTCACAGTCCAAAAACAATCCACACAATCCAACTAACAGAGCAGTTGCGCTGATACAACTATAACTGTTCAAATTAAATGTTTAAGAGAATGCTCGCCATAATTTGATGGTAATGTTCATCAAACGCCACGCTATATAATGGTAGAATGTCTGTCCCGCGACGGCACGTGAAAATACGACATACACAAACTGAAGATAGATCATTAAAGTCATCCCAGAATTAACACTTCACTCGAAAATGATTTCGTGGTTACGCGTATCCCGAGTAACTTATTACGGCATCCGAGGCTGTTTATAGCAATGACACCGACGCGACGCGACTCCCGGCACAGGTGGTGTGCTATTCAGCGTCTGGAGAGAACTGGGGCCTTCTTCTCTTGCGCAGCGTTCTTATATATAAAGCCGCGGTGCGGACGGCTAAGGGAACGCCTGATCGAATTACTCTCCCGACTAGCCGCTGGGCTAGTAATGCACCACTTTAAGTTATCGAATAAATCATTGCTTCCTTTGCCGATGGCCGATGAAGCTCACAATTTAAATGTGCAATCAGCACACAGGTAAGTAATCATAATAAAAGTTCGACGTGGCTAAGTCAAATATTTTGGGCGAGAGAATTAATTTAATTACACTACACGCATTAGACGAGCTCTGAACTTGCCCTTTGGAGATACGCTATCGCTATAGTTTTACAGTTATTGAATTGAAACTTCTCACATCTTTATGATTATAGCGGATCTCCCTTCTACTTAAATTTAAACATCCTAGCCTTATTTATTCGCCTACTTGATCTATCTTGCTTCCTTAATTTCTAAGACAAAAACCAGAACATTATAAATTTCAACTAAAATTGTAATTTATGAGATCCAGAATACTGTTTCTACTAAATTATTATGAAAATGGAATCCAAATATAATTTTTTAGGTTTGTAGCTCTTTTCTGTTGCGCCAATGATTTTTACAGAAAAACGTCCAAATTTCGAAAATGGTTAAAGTTATTAAACTGATATTCAACACATATTGATTTAGTATTACTCCTGACATGCTAGAAACGTTTCAGGTTATTTACTTGATTTTTAAAGTATTGCGTAACATTTATGACGTCAGAGCTAGTTTTAGCGGACTAGGCTGGCACACAATGGAAAGACTGATGTGAATTTTATGCATCTAGACCAGGAAGGGAGGGAGGGTGTGGGATGCTACTTCTTACTGATAAGTGCGGTCATACACCCGAGTTCTTCCTAAATTTGACTCGACGCACTAATCACTGAAGTAACGTAAGCTACTTCTTCCTCCCTTCCTGAGTGCTTCAGTTTTTTTGTCAAATAGCGCATACACTGCAGGACCGTAAATCTCGCCACATTTACCCACCCAAGCCCGTCTGCCACCGACGGGTCCGTTCTGTCGCCCATTAGCCGGCAATACAGGGCCTGGTGCAACGAAGAAGACGGATATGACTGGACAAACGCGAGCATGATTGCTTTCTCAATCATCTGCTCTTCTTTGAGAATCGAGATTTGATGTGCTAGAACTGGTCGTTCTTGATCCTTTGTGAGGAAAAATAAGTGGTAATCTAAAGTACATAACACACTAATGTGTAATGCAATAATGAACATAGTAGAAGGAACTTTTTTATTGGTTTCTACAATTCATCCTTTCCTTTTGCGCTTCTTTCTAAGGCCTCCACCTTTATGAACTCTTTCACTAAACTTGATTTCAAATTTTGTAACTAAGTTTTTATCACACTTTGGTCCATAATTGGAATATAGTGTGGAAATGTTTCAAAAATCTCTTCATACGCTCTACTCTTTACATTCTTCTTCCAATAATGTTCCTGGGTCACACTCCACGAACAAGGTCTTTTGAAGCACAAGCTTTTCAACGTGGTCAGTGCTACATTCCTTCACCGTATTGGGAACAACTTGAGCTTGTTGTCACATGAAGACCGTAGAAAAACTCACGGGCTCTCTGAACGTGGCCTTGCTCATTGCTGCAGAAATTCGCACGTGTGCACCCAGCTAACGATTCCGGATCGACTGTTCCGAGAATTGCAGCTGACTGCCTCAAGGTAGTGACTCCACTAACGCATAGGCGAAGACTGAAGGTGTTCCAGGATCTTTTGGAAATATCTGAGCCCCGTCCCCAACATTTACTTATGTGTGACGGGCTAATGCAGCCCTGTGCAGACAGTTCAGCGCAGGATATTGTAACGAACCGCTATCCGGCTATCGTATATTGTTATTATTATTGTTACGTCTCAGATAGATATCGAAGAGCAGAAATCATTCCAACGTCCACGCTTTATGGAAGGTGTAAAAGAGAAAAAATAAGTTTCCCTTGAACTGGAGCAGGGACGCTACACACGTCTGAAGAAATCGTGAGGTAGCACGGGTTGGCACCATTTTATACGGGTTGTACACAGTCAAAATTAGTCCGTAGGTTTTTCAGTGTGTCATAGGTCATTAGCTTTCCACCACTGCAGAACCAGTACCCTGTTCTGACACCTGAATGCCTACCTAGCTTCGCCTAATAGATCTATAGTAGTGGCAGCTTCCAGTGTCAGCAAAATCCATTGTCCTGGAGAAGTGTGTCACGACGTGCACAGTATATCTAATACGCCAATTAGGCAGAATTTGGCACGATATCCCCAACAATTCTGTTAATGAATGCCAAGCCAAGTGACTGGTTTCATAAGGGCCAGAAGCAGACCAACATCTTACTGAATTGCTCAATTTACGGAGCTCTCTCTCTCTCTCTGAAATTGCGACCGTCTATTTGTCTGTACCTACATCTACATCACATCTACTGATTTCCATCCCATTCGGATAATTCCTTCGTGGTGTGTCTGTCTGTTGCTGGGAGACACCTGTCATCACGGGGAAGTCACTCGCCCTTGAGGCAGCGTATTAGGTCCCGACCCAGACAATTTAGACCACTTCGGATTGTTGAAAAAATGATCCTTATCTCCAGGCTAGAGAAAAGTCACGTTTCCACAGATACCTGGAACTTACCCTGTAGGCCATAATGCTAAACACAGGACGAGCATACATCTGTCGATACTACACTTAAGCTGACGATAGCAATTT